>NC_090786.1:7957500-8572500 GCF_040054535.1 Antennarius striatus | reverse complement strand
TCGTACTTATATAAGCGCTCAGGGTGTCAGGATTAAATTGTGGGTCACTCCCTGAAGTCAGTGGTTATCCGTGGGGTGGACGCTTGGCTCTATCCACACCCGTGGTGCTGAAATAAAGCCACTCCTCATTTAACATAGCTTTTTTCCCCCTGCAGGAACATGTTTGTAAACCCTAATCAGACCCTTTTCTCATGAATGAACAGAACCCCCAGCTATCGCACGCACGCACAAACGCACCATCCATCCATCCATCCATCCATCCATCCAGCTGAGGAACCTGCGGACCCGCTCCCTTTGAATAGGAACCGGGCACAGCCTGCAGCTGAAGCCACACAGACAGTATTGCGCTGCAGCGGCTCTGAAACGGACAACCGGGCCTGACGCACCGATCTTATATGGACATATCTCAACACCCAGGTAACAAAGCGAACAGCTCACCATCTCGTTCACACAACTGTATGGCGTCCAAGCTCAGGTCCTTGATCATCCCCTCGCAGGGACTTAAAGGGCTGGTGATGTTGTGTGCCAAGCCTGGTACCTCCATCTCTGCGGAAGAGTCTGGATGCTGCTGCTGATGCTGCTGCTGATGCTGCTGCTGGTGAATCGCTGTCGCTCGTTAAAATTTCGTTCCGCGGGGGCTCGGACAGCAAACGGGCTTCCGTCCAGACAAGTAACGGAAAAGGGGAAAGGAAAGAGCAAAAGGAGCAGTTCTTCCTCAGCCTCCTGCTCGCACCGTGGCTCACAACTCTCCTCTGTGTCTCCTGGGTGGTGCGGCTAGTGGCGCGTCAGCGGAAGCGTCACGGGCGCGGACGGCGCGCAAAACCGCCTGTTCGGGTTTGCGGCGTGAAACATGACTGCGGAGATTGTCTTGAAATATGAAACCTCCAAGATATATATATATATATATATATATATATATATATATTACAGCGAAGTTCAAACTCTGTGCTCCTCAGATCCACAAGTGCCGAGTGTGCGTGTGCGCGTCCCGACGCCCCTATTCCGCCGCAGGGCAATTGAGCGTGAATACTTGAGCGGATTAGCGCAGGAACGCTCCGCAAATTCAATGCCTCCTTATGTAACCAGATTATCCCGGAGTTCCCTTTAGGTTTATCTTAACCGTCCACACACCCGTTCTGTTCTATTTCATGTTCGACGTCATCCCTGCAAGGGGTCTCTGAAATGCCCTTATTCGGTGCGGTGCAGCCCTCTCCCGCGGGAGCGCAGGTGCGGGTGGACTATTCAGTAATGAGTTGGAGGGGGACCCAGACATGATGGGGGGGGGGGTGGCATAATGAAAGAGCGGCCTCTTGCATTGTTATGACACAAAATAAAACTCAAAAACCCTGCAGAAAACCGGGCAGTATACTTCGTCATGCTTGGCCGTCAGTAATCATCCCCACCAGACTAGAAAACACCCTCCTTTATCAGCGGGTCCCAGAAACAGAATTGCTAAGGCGTGAAAAGGTCAAGTGCAGGGATAAATTGCGGTTTAACGCAAAGATGCGCATCTTGAATCCATTCTCACACTCGTGTTTCCTGCAGTAGCGCTGCGTCCTCTCCACTCTCCACGGGGGAGCGTTACAAGGAGACGATGTCACTTTTTATTTCCTTTTATCTGTGTTACGCAAGGAGACTTGTTTATTCATATTTAAGAGACAACTGCTTCTCCAGCTGCGCCTGTGGAAGCCCTGAGTCATTCTGTTCAGAAATGATAGAGGGGAGGGAAGGAGGGAGGGAGGGAGGAGGAGAAGCAGGGGGAGGGGGAGCGCACGTTGCGCTATCGAATAGTAGGATGGAAGCCACCCTAATTTCCAGACTCTCTAAGCATCCCCCTGATGGATCAGAGTGTGTTTTCTGTCTCTGACCACGCTGACAGGCCTCCAGTAACAGTAAACTAGTTGGCGGTCTTTTCCACGCATATTTGAGGATTAGAAAATGGGGCTATGAAGGACACGCGAATTAAAATCCGGGTAAACTCATAATCACAGCAACATTCGGATTCAATAGGAACCGCTTTATAGACGCAGCACTGAATTTATTCCATGTGCAGATTTTCACATTTCCTGCCTGTATAATAGAAGTCATTAAAATGAAGGTCAGCGTAGTGATGACTCCTGAGCTGGAGGAGATACTACAGCTATACTCACTGTAAGCTCTCATTTCAAACCAACAGTATTTATGTAACAAATTTAAATGAACTAGGCTTTTAAATTTTGCACTATATAAAAATGCTGCGACTTCATGACAGATTATTATACTACACTCCACTGATTGGCAAAACAGTGGTTCAAATTTCTCATATAATTCCATTAAGGATATTAAAAGCTCAATAACATCATAAACATAATAAAAGACCAGAGCTCAGTTTATAATCTTGAAAGAGCTCATTGTTATGTATGCCATCATGTTTTTCTCATCACCCCTCCTCCTTCCCTCCTCCCATTTCCCTGCTCCGCCTGCTATACTTATCTGGAATGGGAGAGGAAGTTGATGAAGCCGACGGATTCTGGAGGCTTCCTCCTCAGCCTACACCTTCATCCATCCTCCTTGCCATCCTCGTCTCCACCCACCATATCCCTTCCAGCCAGAGTCATCATTTGTTAGTGTCAATGTTTCCCGAGGAGCAGCAGGGAAGGAGACGCTGTGTCCATTGTAACACACACCCGGCCAAGTTCACCTCCTCCATCGTTTCGCGTCCTTCCCCCAGTATCTTTCTACATCCCATTTTCACATCTTGTCTCACCTCCAATGTCTTTGTCACCAATCCTCCATGACCTCTGCAGCTATTGTAGTTTTAATAAGGTGTATATTATTTTCCAGGATGGTGTGTTGTTGAGTGTCAACACTATACAGTGTATCACAGTGTGCCCTGCAGTAACAGTCCACTCTGATTTGTTCACTCCGCTGCGCTCTGGCTTGGTGAGCACCCGGTGACAGTTGGAGAAATAGCAGGGGTAATGGCTGGAAAAAAAGAGGCCATATTGGTCTATTTTATCCAAACTCCAATTATCCTCCTCATGGCAATGGCTCCCAGTTTTACCTTACCACCAGCTTATTTATCTCACACACCAATAAACACAAAACCTGCAGTCAGTGCATATCACCTCTTACCCAAGAGGTCTGACAGTCGCCCATGTGTGGAGCAGCAGACCAAAACGTTTAAATGTTCAAATGTACAAGTCACCGGGGTCCAATGTATAGTTTGTGTGTGTGTGATGCTTGCACCACAAAACCAATTTGTGTGACTGAAGCCAATGAAGCCTGTAATTGATTTGCAGCGTTAGCTCTGGCCTTAGCCCTGCCGCGGTTTGATTGATAATGTGTCTCTGGGTCTTCAAATGAATTCCCAGTGTGTCTGAGAGGTTCAACAATGAAACTTCTTTACTGTCCATTCTTTACTTACGCTGATATCTCAACAACTAGTGAAATTTCCTACAAGCCACCAAGCAATAAGCTCATACGTTTTAGACAAGAACTGCTAATTAAAATCAGACTTAATGGATAGAGGGGGCGCATAAAGGAGAAGATTACAGGAACAGTTTGACAATTTGAGAAATAGACTTATTGACCTTGCACAGAATTAAATGAGGTGATCAGCAGAGCTCACGTGCTTGATAAATGTGTAGCTATGGCTAACAGCTGTCTTGGCTTCGTCTGGATTTAACACCCTCCTCTAATAGAAGCACTAAAACTCACTAATTACCACATTTGTTTAACCCATATGAAAAACAATAATTAGTGTACAGAGGATTAGGCTCTGGATGGTTTGGATGGTTACAATCACATCCTGGAGACTCTGTGTTTGCCTGGATCAGAAACAATAGATAATTAACAACCGTGACACCACAGCACCTCTGTTTTAATGCATCCACCCAGCCACCCCCCACCCATCCATTTACTGTCCATAACAGATTATTCTGGTAAGGTTGTTGAGGGCTGTAGGTTACATCCCAGCTGACATTGGTAGAAGGAGGGTACACTTCACAGGGTGCCACTTAATCCACAGGCCAGCATAATAACCATACTTGCTTCCTCAGACACAGTTTCATTTGTATTACATGGATGTAGGCTTCCAAGGAGCTTCAAAGGTGCTGGTTGGTGAGGGGATAAGAGGTTAATTATTTTTAGATGAGGTTAAATTTGTCCTTCTCTATCTCATCTTTATGCTTATCTTTATGCTTTATACCAGGGAACAGGTGGAGGAGAAGCTAGAGAGGTGGAGGTTTGTCCTGGAAAGGAGAGGAATGAACGTTAGCTGCAGTAAGACAGAGTACATGTGTGTGAATGAGAGGGACCCAAGTGGAAGAGTGAGGTTACAGGGAGAAGAGATCAAGAAGGTGGAGGATTTTAAGTACTTAGGGTCAACAGTCCAGAGCAATGGAGAGTGTAGAAAAGAGGTGAAGAAGCGTGTACAGGCAGGATGGTACGTGTGGAGGAAACTCTTTATAATATGCAGGAGTTTTACAGATATTCCCCTCTTGGCCATAAAAACAAAATGAAAAAGCACAATCAGCACAATGCCAGACTAATCCTCCAAGAGATATGTCTGTTTAAAGTACTTTCCAACTTTAAGCTCAGTTTGGAAATAGTTATTTTTATCACATGCTGCACATGAATATTCCCAGATGAGGAATCAAAACGCATTTAGATGACAGAGTGCGGATAAATTCATTCATTGTTGGCGGGAGCAGAATACCGTACTCCTGCTAAAGGAAATACAGTATATTAAAATGATAACCACGTTTTTTTGCTTCATCCCAAGAGAGAAAAAAAATGTCAGAGTATTTACTTTTTGTGGCTAAAATAAAACCTTTCAAAGTAAAAGGTGAAAGCAACTCTCAAATTAAGACCAGCAACAGATGTAATAAAAACAAAACAGAAGCACATTAAATTAAAAAAAACCCATTAAAATAGCAATATTTCTACATGTTGTCCCAACAGACTTACTTTACATCCCATAGCAAGATTGTGCAAGTGAATATACGAAAAGTGAAAGGTATGGAATGATTATTTTGTCATTTTTGAGCAAGAAAGGTATAATTTTTTTATATGAAAGACTGAACAAAGGGGGAAAAAAACAGATGGGAAGACACAGTCAGCCAGACTTATCAGACACTGTAGGCTTATTGTGCACTGGATAACAGCCAGGTATGGTGAGGTAGCGGCTCTCCTCATTTACACCTTCCCTGCAGAGACAAGCTGTCCATGAGAACAATATGTGAAGCTGTGGACTCTGTTGGTCATTAAACAGGACGGTCGCCAGGATGCTGAATAAATAAACGATTGACTAGGAATAAAAAGACGATTGCAGCTTTCCTGTGCAATTTAGTCATCTTTCACTGTCTGTCTCCCACTACAGAACATGAAATTGAAATCAGTCATGCTGGGCACTGAGAATGATTGCCAGCTGTGCCCCTCACTTAATTATCCTGAGTGAGGCAGACAGAGTCCTGTAATTGAATAGCTTTTCTCTGAAACTATCATGACGTGTACAGATTCACTTCAAGGTGCATAACAGCATTTAAATCTACCTTCAGATGAAATTATACAGCTGGCAACGTGAATCAGAGACAATACCAGGCCATGGTTGTGATCTTTGACTTTATTCTGTACACCAGTTTTAATTTTAAAGATCATTCTCAGTGTTGTAGTGTTAACATGGAAGCATTGTGATATTTACCCTGCAAAGATCCTTTTGGAGGAGAAAAACAATAATAGGAGAGAAAAAGAATTTAATGAGTGAGTTACCAGCTTAAGTAAAGAACGTGGTTCGTTGGCACCATCTGTTTCTGTTAAGTGTCCATTTACACTGGATAGGAGACTCTTTCTGTCTTTTTCACACTAATTTGCTGTCACAAACAGACCTGTGGATGAGTTGTGGAGTTGCTTAATTAAACATGAAATGGAAAATTGGATCATGCTGCTTTCCTCAGGCAGTGTTTTTTTTTTAAATTTTGCGAACATGGAAGAAAATAAATAGCATATGAGATAACACATAGAGTACATCTACTAAATGTTTATTTATATCTTTAATCAAGTATTTTTTTAACATACTAAAACCCAAAAAACAACCAGTAATTATGTAATGTAATCATTTCTGAACACTTAATCTGTTGCTTCAGAGCAATTGTCCACGGTTGGTTGACGGGCTGTTATTCCAACATGCAACACTGCCCCCTTGAGGATTTTATTGATATTACCTTTGTTTCTGTAGAGCACGGGAATGAAATCTGCAGGAAAACAATGAATTTGCAGAGTGGGTGTTGGTCGCTAAGTGAGCGGGCTCATTCTATTTTGTAAAGCTGATTGGTTTTTTTGTTTTTTTACAAAAATCATTTTATATGGTAGCAGGACAGGATAGATGGGATTGTTATTAGAGTGATGCATTACTGTATTGTATATTTTGTCTGCACTATAGTCTATAAATCGCATCAGATTCATTCTGTTGGATTAAGTGGATTTTGGCTATGTGGATTAAGCCTCATTTAGAGCTGCGTTGCATCATGCATCACATGGCATGAGACAGGGTTTTATCTAGACCTGCAGTGTGTAAATGTGGTCTGTGGACACACACCCACACACACATTGTAATCCTGGCCAACAACTCCCAAATTATGTGATATTTAACAGGTATGTTTCATCTCTCATAAATTTTCTGTCCATTGTCATACATGTTGGAGAAAATTAACATAATTATTAGGGTTGTCACTTTAACCCGTTAATGAGATTAATTAATTACGCTGCAAATTAGCGCGCTATATATAAATCAACGCAATTAATTGTGAGTGGCAAGTCAATGCGCAAGCATTTTAAATTTGGCCCATTGAGTGACCCATAGGCTGCAGTGATGTCACTTCGTACCTGCACCA
This sequence comes from Antennarius striatus, assembly GCF_040054535.1. Classification (NCBI taxonomy): domain Eukaryota; kingdom Metazoa; phylum Chordata; class Actinopteri; order Lophiiformes; family Antennariidae; genus Antennarius; species Antennarius striatus. Next base: position 8,565,628 of record NC_090786.1, on the reverse strand, counting down.
CAAGTCAAAAGCAGTTTATTTCTAAAAAGAACTAAGACGGGACTATCAACAAAAAGGAGGACGAGCCAGCAGCGAAGAGGAGCCTCCTCCTGCTGTCTTCAGACAAGGAGGAGCAGGAGCCTCTAGCCCGCTACAAAGCTGAGCCGTGCATTGGAATGCATGAGTGTCCACTGGAGTGGTGGGCAGCTCATGCAGGAGCTTATGAACAGCTGTCATCTCTTATACCTGGCTACCCCTGCCATGTCTGTGCCATGTGAGACTCTTTTCACTAACAGGTGACATCAGTCAAAAGAAGAGGGCAGCCTTACACTCAGACAATGTAAACAAGCTTGTTTGTCTGAGCAACTCGCTCAAGGAGCCCGTTTTACAAAGCCGGTTTAGTGGAAAACCTGGGTAAGTTAACCCTGAAATCAGGGAAAACCAGGGTTTCCGGTTTCACAAAGGGAGGTAACTTAACCCAGAGTCAGAGGAGTAAACCTAACTTGTGTCACGAGGCGAGGTAAACTGAATCTCTAGGTTTGTTACCACAGTAACAGACTCTGAAGCAAGCCTGGTCAGGAGGAGGGGCCGGTTCACGAAGCAGGTTCAGTGGAAACCCAGGGTAAGTTAACCCTGAAATCAGGGAAAACCAGGGCTTTCATTTTCACAAAGGGAGGTAACTTAACCCAGGGTTAGAGCAGTAACCCTGACCTGTTTCATGAAGCGAGGTGAACTGAACCTCTGGGTTTGTTACCGCAGTAACAGACTCTCTGAACATAACCTGAGGCCTGTACCATAAAGCTTGATTAACCTAGCCGGGCTTCCTCTTACTTATCTGGCTTCACTTACCGAGACATCTGCCCTCCGGATTTTCGGTACCATAAAGCCGGCTATTAACTCACTAATTCAATTCAGGCTTGTTCACTCTAGATCTGTGCGCGCTCACATAAAAAGGGCGGAGGTTGCTGCATGCGACCAATCGCAAACATGCAACAAACCGGCCCGAGCCACATATTTCACAACAGAGGAGCACAATAATAATTAATAAATACGAGCAATACAAATCAATAATCCAGGCAAAAAGCAACACAGTTGCAGCTGCCAAACGGTGCAAGGATCGCTGGCACAAAATCACCGACTGTGTCAATGCGGAAGTTAGTGCCATTATAATATTACTTCCCCACTATGACTGCACTTGTATATCTGACTCCAGTAACATTTGTGTGTTCCATAAATGTATGTGTGTACGACATTTTTCGTTATGGCATGTGATTGTAGCCTCCGCGACTTTATGAATAGCTCTACATACTGTGTTCTTCCCGAGGTTTTCGTCATCGCCAACAGAATACATAAAAGTACCTATGAATGAATGAATCAATCCATGATTTACTTAAATAATTGATTAATGGCATTTTATCTGTGGCTTGCTTGTAACCCATCCAACGAGAGATTTAAGGACATCATAATAATTACGAACATCACTAAGAAACATTAAATGTGGCAAAAAACGTCAGTGCAATGAACTGTCTGCGGGACTGTCAGTGCGTGGTTGCGGTGCGTTACATTACTGATGTAAGGCTCCAGCAGCTGACAGATGTAATGTAACTACTCTCCCCAAAACCTGTACCTTTCGTACAGTGATTGTTCAGGCAATTCCAACGGATTACAGCGATCTCTAAATATTATCTCGCGTCTGAGCGCTCTTCGCACAAACTGTGCACCAAGGTCCACTGGGTTCTCATAAAACGGACAGCCCATTTTCCAAGAGAACTGATTGGGCAGTAGGTGGGCTGTTATACCTGCTGAGCTCTGATTGGTCAGTAGGTGGGGCTGTTATACCTGCTGAGCTCTGATTGGTCAGTAGGTGGGGCTGTTACACCTGCTGAGCTCTTATCTTGAACTTATCCTGCTCCGGAGCAGGTTAGGTGTTCAGCACAGGTTACCGCGACAACGTAGCCCGATAGAAAGTCAGCCACCTTTATGGTACCGAAAAGCCAGGGTTAAGCCTGAAGTTATCTCGCTAAGCCGTAATCCAGCATTATGGTACAGGCCTCTGGTTGGTAGCAGGTTTTATTCCACAAACCCAGGGTTTCCTCTGACTCCGCCCCCTTTCACCGCTGCTCGTGCGGCTTCATTTCCTGGTTCTGTCGGACGGAGAGTTTGACCGAAGGTTTTTATAAATAACTCCGTATTTCAAAGGTGAACGTGGCATGTCCGTTTGACGAGGAGCCCCTTGATGGAGTTTCTACATCAATTCACAGAGATTTTAAAAAAAAATTTGTATCCTGTTCAGATGTCCAGTCATATCCAGACAGTTCTCTTTATGATCGGTAATGATTCACTTCCCGATCCATCACACACACACACACGACCTGATCCATCCTCACATCTGCAGCAGTGCTGTGTGTAGGTAGTGGTCTGGTAGGTTTTTGATTTTTGATTTGCAAACATTTAACCCAGTTTTTCTATTTCCCTGGAGATAAAGCCGTCAGAATCATCAAGGAGGAGTTCCACAGGATTGCAGGTGAATGATGTAGACATCTGATAAATGAATTTCAAATGATTTCTCTTAATGACATTGTGCTACAACCTCAGAATTGGATTATTAACTAATTTCTTTTAGGATTTCCCAATGTAATTGGCTGCACACATGGTCATTCCCATCAAGGTACTTGTAGACTGAACATTGTTTCAACATGTTCAAGACTGCATTACAGATACCATAAACATCTTTCCAGATCATGTGATGCTGCAGACTACATTTCTGATTATTTTTTTAATCGCCTGACAGCACTAATAATTATATACATACAATTGGTTTTTAGAAAAAAAGCAACAAAAATAATGGACTTTTTGGATACATTTATTTCCTTCACAATATCATTTGAATGTTTGAACAAACATTTTTATCTTTGCTTTCTTGGCAGTTTTTCCAAAAAAGTCCTGTTTGTATTTCTTCTGCAATATAATTACAATAACACCAGCATCAACAGATGCCACAGGAAACAGAGCTTTGGCAACAATGTTTATGAAAAAAATCTGCAGTAGAACATTTTGTAGAACTGTACCTTTATCACACAGAAACAATGGCTGTATAAGATGTAAAGTTTGTACAAAAGTTATGTATTACATAATTTCCTTAGTGGTTTACATTTATTATAAATGTACCATTTAATTGCAGTACAAAGATTCCATCAAACAAAACCCTTGGGAACAATATGACTCATACAAGAAATTAGACTATTCTATCAAGGGCAAAGAATAGACATGCAGGCAGTAAACGTTTTGACTTGAGTCCCTTCAATGATCCATAATAAATCTGCAATAACATGCATCAATAATTTTTTAACAACATTCACTGGATAAAACAAGAATTTCTACTGCCCTCTAAACAAACCGATCCAAACAAGGTAAAGGATGATAACAAATGTCTGCTAGGCAGGAACACGAGTCACAGCACTGGGAGAATCAGTGCTTAACAGTTTCCATGTAGTACCATGAGTGGTGGGGGGGCGAACTGGCCCCGGGTTTCCTCTTAGGATAAAGAATCCCTATCTCCTATAGCTTCATCCACTTGATCTCTTTTCTTGAGATTTCAAAGGGAAAAAACCCCAAAACAAAACAAAGTACCTGGTTGGCATCAGCAACCATGTCAGAATATTACTTAGCATAGTGTCATTAAGCTGACAACCACATTGACTGTGGCTCAAATCAGAAGCAAGGAAGGATGGAAAGTGGTTCAAACATGATAAACAAGTCTATTTAAAGGGAATCGTTGCAAATCAAAAAGGAAGTGACAAATAGTTGGTATCTCGGTTTGATATTGTACAAGGACTGCGGTTACTTTATGCCATAGTTAAATTTGTGGAGCTAAATGCTAGCGCGCTGCACAATGACAACGATGTTCTCTATGTGCCTGAAAGATTTAATATACCGTTCTCATTTAAACCAAGGTGAGAAATTCTTCAGTCATAACCCTTATATTTATTTAACTGCAAATATAAACATGTTTTGTAAAAAAAACAACAAAAAAACAAAAAGGCATTTAATTGCACTGAATACAAAATGCTCAGGATCTTGGAAGATGGATTGGCTTGTGGGCTAAATCCTCAGGTAAATGTTGATATAATATATATACATAAAAAAACCCACTAGTTATCAAACCTTAATGAGCTGTTGGAAAAGAAGCTTCCTTTCCAAAACACATGACAAAACAAAGCAACCCAGAGAAAGAAAAAAAAAAAGTCTTGAGCATGAACGCTGCTGCTGCACATACAATCCTGCTAATTAAACACTGCTTAACTTGGGTTTGTGGATTGCACGACTGATACAAGAAAAAGTATTATTTTGTTTCCATCTGCTGTTGACTTTGGTTGCTTACTTGCATCTCTGACCAGAATGGCTATTTGAAACTGACTTGGCTATGAATGAACTGCTTTTTCTTTGACCGATGCACCCTCCTATGTAGAGAATACAGTCAGCACAATATTAGTAATTGAAACAACATAGTTCCCTGATGAAATCTTGCTATATACATGTACTTTTTTTTTTTTGCTACCAAAGCATCGCCTTGATTTGTTAGAAGGTTTTGTTACTCTGAGTGGAAAGGCCAGTGAAAAAGGAAGACAAAGAGAAAAAGGCACACAATTCTAGCACAGAACGGAGGATTTTTTTGTTGAGGTTTTGGGCATGCCGAAATGGCTACGGGGAGGACAGAACTGACAAATGACAGATGAGACAAAGACCATGTGCTATAAACAAACAGAAGGAAAACCACAGAAAGATGCCTGTTGACACAATCAGAGAAAGAGGCCTATAAAGCTGAGCCCAACAGCCTCGTGTCTCTGCTGTGGTCCAATGGCACAGCCATAATAAGGCTCCACAGATTGAAGGGTGGAAGAAAGAGTAAAAGACATTATTTCATTGTAAAAAAAAAAAAAAAAAGGAAAAAAAATCATAGAAACCCATTCATTGATGTATAAAAATACACATGTAAACTGATTACCATTAACATATCCCACCAATTCCCTTAAAATAGTGATGAAAACTAAAAATAAAATCATAATGCAAAATGAGTACAATTGTCTTTGTTCTGTTCGAAAATAGAGACACACAAACAGACAATGGCTGGACACAAACACTGACCTCTGAGGAATGTCCACCAATCAAATCACTCAGGCAGTCAAAGGCCACAATGGAACTTCCCTTTGGCATATCTTTAAGACACATGTATCCATATATATCCTATATATATGTCTTAAAGTCAATAAAGCTACCACTGTACTGCTGACATATCTTGTACTTCATTTGGTGGCATCTCTAAATTCACTGGGTAAGTGCTTAATTTTTGTTTTGGGTACAAAATGCAGCTGTGCTTTTTAGTCAATATAAAAAAAAGTAATTATTTTAATCTAAGGAATTAGGCTCTCACAGGCAAAAGTCTAGTATAATTAAAGTGCTTGTCACCGATACAACAGCATAATAAGCAAATGCAGGTAGTATCAATGTGTAAAATGATTGTACTAATCATTCTGCCTGTTCCCTTGAATAAAAGTGGATAGAAATACTGGACAGTCCCCTTCTTCAGAACCACAACACCTTCATGTTTTAATGCCCCAGATAGACGTTTGTTTATAAGGCTGTCTATGACGGAGCGAACACTGAATCTCATGTATCTGAGACGACCCTTGGTTTTGTTGGCACTTCAGGTAAAACTATGGCATATATATAGACACGTATTCACACAACCTGGCGAGAACGTTTTAAACATTCTCCATCCTGCTGCAGTCGAAAGAGTAGGTATGAGGTGCAGAAAGATACTCCAGGCGTGTCTCCAGCATGGATGGTTCTGGAACGGCCCGTCAGTCTGGAGGCGCCTACCATCGCCCGCTGATACTGGCTATGTCTGTGTGAAACTGACGGGAGAGGCGGCCGCTCGCTCCGCCTTCAAGAAAGGAGGACCTGATGGGTGGCTCAAATAGCTTCCTCCGGTTTTTGTTCAGTTCTGCAAAACAAAAGCATCAAATGGTACAAATGGGATTTTTAATGGTCTCCAAGTGGTGCTTGGGAGATTGAGTGAATCAAGGAACATACTAACATTTCTCTATAGCTTTTTCTGATCCACAATGACAAGAAAAATTGAATGAAATCACTAGAAGATTGTTCAGGTCAAGAAAAAGCCCTGTGCGTGTCCATCTAGTTTTAACAAAATGCTTTCATAGAAATATTAAGAAATACAGAGTTCTTCATATGATAGCCATGCTCTGTCGCTGCCAGCATAAACTTTCACTTTGATTACTGGAGTCAGAAAACTCACTGCAGCAGCTCTTTTCAGTCAGAGTGGCAGGAAGTTAAAACCTGGATTGCCTTGAGTTTTTTTTTATAATGAAAGACAGAAGTGCAGAAAGAAATAGACGTGCACGTTCCTATTTTAGAGCGTTTGACTCGGATCTCTCTGCTTCTATACGAGTGAGAGCAACAGTCTTGCCATTTCATGTTTCTCTCACTGTCAAGCATATCTGAACTTTCCCAAAATAACCATAGCAGTATGTTTACTGATATAATGTCCAAAATATAATATCAGCGATGAAGCAGGATGACATTAACTTGATGACATTTGGTAACTATACACCAGCATCAGGGAGACAGCAACTGGAGATTCCCCAACAACCTCTAGAAGGACTTCTCAGCCTGTCTTAAACCTCTCCACTGTTCTGCTAAAAATGAAAGGCCATCTATAGAACTGAGATCCAATCGTTGGCAGTGGAGAAGAACTTTCACATTTTTTTTTTCTTTTTATACAGCTGAACTCTGCTTTCACTTGTTGCAACGACAAGATGTGAAACACATTTGTGTAAGCAGCAGCAGCAGCAGCAGCAGCAGAAAGGAGCTGGAAGGACGAGGCTCAGGAACAGAGGGGAGGGATGAGTTTGTGTGATATGGATTGTACCTTCCCTGTCAACATGGACGGACAGATGGGGAGAAACGATGCTGTAAAAATTAAATGTAATAATTATGCACACTTCTAAATTTGTACCTGAGATGGCGAGCAACATTTTCCTGCGGGCGCCAAAAGTCGTGATGCCCAATTCCTTCAGGTCCTGGTCTGTTAGGGTTAGGAATGTCTGCAGGTCAATCTACAAACAGCAACATTAGACATTACAAATATTGCACGTATATATGCGTGTGTGTGCAGGGCTCGAAATTAACCTTTTTTCTTTGTAGCACTGGTGCTCCCAAATTTAGAAGTTAGTAGCACCAGCAAAGACTTTAGGAGCCCCTACCCAAAAGCAAGGCAGTGACGGAGCGATAGAGACCGCTCTCATTGTTTCCTGGCAGGACCGCAGGAGCGCGGTCTCACAAAAAACAGATTTTTTTCCGTAGTCGCACTGGTGCTCCCAAATATATTTAATATATAAAAATTTGGGCGCATATGCGACCAAAATGGGCGCAATTTCGAGCCCTGGTGTGTGTGTGTGTGTGTGTGTGTGAGAGAGATGTTGCTCAAAAACATGTATAAACCACAAGGCCCGGGGGCCAAATGTGCCCTGCCACATCATTTTATGTGGCCTGTGAGAGCATAAAAGGTCAGGTCTGCACAAGGTGCAGATGATAACCTCTTAGCTCACATGTTCTCTAACTTTAATCTCTTGTCACTTGACATATTTAACATGAACGAAATGTGACAACTTAATTAATGCAGTTTATCATTTATAAATTTTAGCCGTGCTAGCTGCAAGGATTTGAGCTAATCAGCTTGTGAACATGTTCATAGTGACCTTGTAGGCATGTTGTTGTTCAGGAATATTTGTGTACCTTGCTGCTGTAGTTGCTGTAGTTTAGAATTTAAGAATGCTAACATTTCCTACATCTGAAGTACAGATGAGTTTTAATGCTATAACAAACCGGCTGACAGATGGGCTAACATCCACCTCTAGCTCCTTGCTGCTAGCCTGACTAAAAGTTGGAGTTTTATTGTAATTTGGGAAAAAAAGTATACACACAGTCAAACGTAGTGAAAATCATAGGGCAAAAAACAAGCTAATCCTCTTCCACGTTACCTCTTGTTGCTGGAATACGTCCGTGTACTTCCCTAAGCCCAGCTTGCTGAACAGCTCAGGAAGGTCTGAGCCTTTGAAAGACGAATTTAAGTTGCAGCCGTTGCTTCCAGTTACAGAAGAGATGCAGTCCATGTAGTTGCTGCTGCTGAGGTAATGCTCTGCAGCTGACCATCGATGGGTTAAAGCATGAAATAAAAAAAACCCCACAATGATTATTTCATCATAATATAAATGATTCAAGATTTTTAATGAGTCAACAAATGCATCAATGAGTGTGAAAATGTTAACGGAATCTAAAATTAGATTGACGGGACCAATACAGCTCCAGTTGAGACTGTCACAGGCCACAGAGGTCTGGACCTATGCACCAAAGTACAGTAGGTAAACATGCAAAAACAGTAAAGTAAGCTCTTTTATTATGTTTTTTCCTTTCATTATCATTATTACCAGTTTGGTGCCTCTAAAACACAAAAAAGACAAAAAAAGAAAAACGCTTCGCTATGAAATCATTTTGCTAACCGTTTTCGGAATGTCATGACATGTTCCGTCAGTCTTAGTTCAGGAAAATCTCAAAAATGTACAGGTAATGTTCTAGTCAGTTTTTTTGTTTTTTAATCATCAGCTGTTGTTTATCCTTGCAGCATGGATGCTGTAAAAATGTGCTTAACTGACCGGATTTGTTCTGCTTTCTCTTTGGGCTGCTGACAGCAGAGGGAAACTCTGAATGACTCGGCAGTCCATTGCTGGTGCCGTTCCTCTCCCTCCAGTTGTCGGAGTCACTGCCGTTCCCGACGCCTTCCCGACTGCTGGATCGAGATAAGGACAGCGGGGAACCCTGGGAGGGCAAACAAAAAGACAATCCAAACATTTAGCATGGAGTTCTGAGTGCCTGCTGAGATCCGGGCGAATAAACTTCATCTCATTATAGAGTACAAAAACATCAACATTATACTCATGATGACAGCGAATGCCACAACACGCAAAAGTGTAGAAACACGTGGGCTGGTAGAAAACAGGGGGTGCAGTGTGTCTGACCTCGTAGGTGGTGCTCATGCTGGGCTTGTATGGGACGTGATTGGCTCTCCGCAGTTCCTTGATGGTCTCAGCTGGCATGGACTTGGAGAAGCCCAGACCACTCCAGGTGTTGGTAGGGGTCCGCACCTCCGTCACCACAGGCTTCTTCAACATAGCTGTGTGCATACAGACAGTATTAGTCCACAAAGGCTCAGTTGCATTTGAAGATTTACCATTTATACAAGTTAATGATAAAGATGGGGATAAAATCTGCAGGAGGGTGAAGAGCTGATTGACATGATGGCAGTTCAAACATTTTGCAGCACATGAGGGGTAATTATAGGCTACATTATAGGGATGCATACTGTTTACCACACAGAATTCCTTCCACCAGGGTCTTACCTTTGGTGGCCAGCAGCTTCTTTTGTTCATAGTCAAATGCCTGAAAGAACAACAATTTAGTCCCTCATTTTATAAAGGAAATTCAATGATTTGTTCAAATATGACACATAATCTTGTTCCCTCCCTAAAATATTTACAAAAACATTGTCATACTGTTTGGATGTAATATGGTTGTTTGTTGACAGCTGGTCGCCATATTGTCTCTTGTTTCTGAATATTGAAGCCAAAACCAACCACAACCCAACAGCATTTTACTTTTGTTGTCTTATCTTTGTTTCTTTTTTGGAGCAAAAGGGAATATAATCCTTTTCTCTCTGCTCACGTGCACCAATAGTTTATGTTTGCCTACAGCAGACAACCCAGATTCACCATATTTTTGTCTTTCTGTGTGTGTGTGTGTGTGTGTGTGTATGTGTGTGTGTGTGTATACCTGCATATTAGCATAAGAGGTCTGTGGTGCCAGTCTGATTCTCTCCCTCTCATTCTGCTGTGCCGCCCTCTCAGCTGCTCGCTCACTACCGGGCGCCCTCTTATCCGTTAACGGACTGTCTGACGAGCTGGACTCAGCGTCCGAGAGTAAACAGTCAGAGCTGTCGGGAGTATACACAACAGCAGAACAGCGTCAATTATCTCCATAAGGAAACAAAGTAAATTTCTATCATCTAGCTTTGTTCAGTTTTATAAAATCTACATGATTGGTTTAATTCCAGTAAATGTAGCTTGATCCAGGAATTTCTCACCATGTTCCTGTGTAAAGGAAATATAGAGGCCTGCCAAAGAGTAACAGCATGGGCTGTAAATGATCTCAGAGGGGATGCTAAAGGATAACAAGATGAGTTGAAAATGATCTCTGGTTTCACACATACTGTAGATGGGAGTTCTTGGTGCCCTGCAGGAGCTCCACTGCCTGTCGTTTCCCCGATGACGTCTTACACGAGGCCAGCATTTGCTTCAGCTCGCTCCCATTGGCTGAGTGGGAGGGGCTCCTGGGCATGCCCACTTCCACAAATGTATCAGAGCCTGACGTAAACAAAAACAGTCACATTTTGGTTCCTTTCCACATTTGCTGTGCACACAGTCAGCGACGGGTCAGTCAGTGTAAAGTGTTCACAGCTTTGTGTGACGAGTCTCAGCTGAATCCAGGATTAATTAAAAATCACCGCAGCTATAATTAAATTCCTTTTTCCCTTTCTCTGTGCAACGGGTCGTGCAGGAGTCTCTGTAGAATACTTGAATGTACATGATGTACTCCATCATATAAAATAATATGTCAGCCCATAAAGCACACTGGGGTTTGATATTCAAACAATGTCTTTGTATGCCACCATCCAAGTCGAGTCAAACTGGGCGAGCCAGTCCAAACACATTCTGGGACAGAAGAGGAGGCAAGAGAGGGAGAGGAAACCTTACAGGGACGAAATGCATGGTGGGAGGATCGGTTTAGAAAACATCAGGGAAAACCGAGATGCGTGAGAGTGAAAGTTAGAAAAAATCTCAGGTTTAAGATGTAGAGGAAATCTGGGCCTTTCTAAGCGGAAAGGAGACCTGCAGTTCATCTGTTTCCGTTCCAACTTAATAAACCTGGTGAGAAGGAGTCTGAGGTTGGGACACGCTAAAGAGATCTAAAAACGTTTATTCAAGACTTTTTCCTTAAAGTGGGATGTAGGATTCTATAAATCTTAAGAGCCAAAAACTTAAATCACGTGTCCAAGTCACACCGGTAAAGCTGATAATCCTGCAGTGTCAAAAGAAATTAAACTGTTAAAGAAAAAACAATGATTTTTGTTTCTTCAGAAGGAAAAAGAAAAAATGAAGAGACTAAGTTAAATATACTGGCCTACAGTAGGTTGGGTGAACTTTACAAATCTTCATGTGAATACACTGCTTACTAAATAACATGCAAATCTGAACACAATATATTTTATAGGATTGGTGAACAGATAAGACATGAAATGCAGCTGCCTTGCAGACGTGACTGTCTTCATACTAGATTGGATGTCTTGATACGCTGACATATTTTACACGTGTTTTTCAGTGTATACGGCCGCTTGTAGATCCATAAATCCTGGTCTGCACATGGTCTGTTGTGACAAGGACCTCATGAGAAACACCAACGGCTTTGTGCACAAAACAATATAAATTTCCCTTCAAGCAGGGACGATATTACAACCTTGAAATACATCACACACAGACTAGTTAAGATTTACGCACTGACGTTAGATTTTGCAGCCGACAGATGTAGTTTATTTGCTGAGGTCACAGCTTCATGTGGCGGCGAAGACTGCATATTGCATAGCGTATTAGTTAATGCAGTGAAGTACCTTCATCTTGACTTGACTTGCTGGACAGCGGTTCTGAAGGATTGTGTCCAGTGGCCTCCTGGACTGAGTCACATGGAGCTGGACTCAAAACGGTTTCTGCAAGTGACGCAGTTGCTATCCTTCCATACACCGAGCCAGGATGCTATATTTTATACACACACACACACACACACACACACACACACACACACACACACACACACACACACACACACACACACACACACACACACACACACACACACACACACACACACACACACACACACACACACACACACACACACACACACAGAGGCATTCAGAAAGAGTGGATAAATATAAATACAAGATATACAAATAAAGCAACAAACTCAGAGTAATGGAGCATTCAGGTATTAATGCACCCACCTTGACATGACCATTTAGAGTGCAGGAGCCCTTGGTGCAATCAGGGACCCCGTTGGGCTGCTTGTCTATGGGTGCAAGGCCGGGGGGAGGAGACGGTGTGCTCTGCGTGTACCCCTGCACCCCTGACAGTAGGATGCTACTCAGGGTGGCCTGGGTGGCAGGATGAAGCATGAGCTGGGAAGAAAACCCTGAAATCAGAAAAAGAGCAGTGAATATACAGAACGAACAAATCTGAGCTTTGTACAGTTACACCCGTATACTGTATGTCTGCGAATTGAAATATCAGTTTATTCAAAAACATTGTGGTTTTACTGTCCTAAAGTTAGACTCACAAAAGAGCAGAAGAACTGCAAATACAATCTTTTGCATTCTGTTATCTCCTTCCTTTTCACATCCTGGCTCCACGTTGCCCACAAACTGGACATATAACAGCTTGGCTGCTTGCCTCATGCACCTACTGGAAGACTACAGATCTTTTTTCAGTAGTCTTTTTGTCTCAAATGACATCACTACAGACAATTTATTTTTTACCCAGTTCTCACAAAAGCTTATGTACAACTATTTCCGATTTAAAGACATGTAAACAGACTAATTAGATATTCACGAACCACATGTAAGTATAGTTCTAAAAAAATAGTGTCTGGTCACATATACCAACCTTGGGTACTGGTGAGTGAACTGGGCCAGAGAGACGGGGAGGGTGTCGGGGTGCTGGGGCTCTGGGTCTGCAGGGGGCTCATGGAGGAGTTGAGGTTGTTGAGGACAACGTTTGGGGCAGTGGAGTTGGTGAGGGAATGGGGCGCCGTCACTCCCAGGAAACCTGAGCAGAGCAGAAAGGAAGGTACAAAGAAAGGAGAGAACAGGGAAAGAATAGATCAGTGGTTGTCCTGTCAAAGTGCACAGCTATTTTTCACACTAATCACAAGTTCTATAATAGCCTTGAGAAAATAATCTAGGTCATTTAGCCGTTTCACTGGAACTCCATCAAACTGTCATGAAACACCAAACGAGAGGAAGAATTTTCTAAATCGCTACAAGGTCATGGATGCAAAATTACATGTCTAGCATGTCCTCATTTCCAATAAAACCATAGTTATTGAGAGCACCAACAATGCGGTACTTGGTATCTTAACTCAATGACAGTGAATGAAAACATAAAGAAGCAGGTCTGTGGCTTTAACAAAGCACTAGTTTGACTCCAGGAATAAGGCCAGAGATTTTTCTGGCAGACTGGCCTGTAATCTGAGAAAGAAAAGCATGTAGCAATTACTAAAGGCCAGGATGTGGCCATCCACAGCATCAGCCCTGGGCCCCTGAGTTTGAAAGAGACAGCGAGAAGCCATTCCTACTCAACAGGGATTCAATGGCACACTCATTGGTAATGTGACCAAGTCTTTAAATAAATTTATTCTCATCTTAATTGAAGCTCATCGAAGAGCAATTGAGAAATATGTGGCACTCGGACTCCAGTTAATTAACTAAAAGTAATTTTCTACTTTTTAGCAAAACCACAGACGTGATATCATGTCCTACCTTTAAAACATGTCATAAAGACTTATATAATGGCTCCAGAAAACAAATAGGAAATGAGATTTTCTATGGTTAGCATTTGATTATATTATTAAATAGCAGCGATGCCTCCATTCCCAGCATGTTCTCATAGTCAAGTCACTTATCTTCAGTTTCTTCCAATATTTGCTTGTCCAACTGCCAGTGGTTAATTACTTACGTCCTTATTTGAAGTTTTTAAATCTGAACCCAAAAAATGACCTCATATCAAAGCAAAAAGTAAATGACCATAATCCCTTAATATTCCTGATTATCCTATTAGACCTCTCCTACTTGTACTAAGTAAAAGTCAACCCTGGAAACCAAAAAATACCAACATCTGTTCTAAACTGAACTCATGTCCCGTCACGTTGAGGTCAGAGCTGCAGAAAACTCCCACAGACTGTAATGGTTCATCGCTGAATGATTCACAACCTCACGATTCATTCGGTGCCACGACTAATGTCGTATTGAGGGTATTTTCTGATGGTTCACTGATCAAAGACTTCTAGCATGTGGGCCTCATTTATTGGCATGAAATTTGGCTGCTGACAAATAACACCTAGTGTGAAGCGCGTGTAGAAATGACCGCGCCGTGACTCACTGAATGTGATTTACGTGGATGATGAGAGGATGTCCCTGTGATTTCAAAAACCCTTACACTCATTTAACTGAGTGATATCAGTGGGATCTGGCTCGGATATGTCTTCACTGTGCGTGAATGGTACAGATGACACTGGATGACGGATGAGGACATTCATTCCTTTCACGAGAGAAACATGGTTTTTAAGCAAAGCAAAAGATTAGTTCTCATCTTTCCAAAGGAATGTCTTTCCCTTTCCATCATGGAAAAAGTAAAAGAATTAAAAACAATGAAAACAAAATAATCACTTCCTCAGTGTCATTACCCAGATTGCTCAGCCCCAGACCAGCTGAGGCCAGGATGTCCAGGCCAACGGGGCAGATCAGGGATGTGGATGGGCCGTTGGGGGTGGGATTCAATGTCACAGAGGGTAAGGAGGATGACACCCCGTTGGTCTCGAGACCCAAGAGGAATTTTCGGGCTTCGTACATGTTCACTGCGTTCCTCTCGACACTCTTGACGATCACAGACTGAGGGTTTGAGGGAGAAGGAAAAGGTGATGAGAGATCAAAAGGCAAAAGAGAAAAAATAAAGCAAAAAAGGAACAAGAGGGGAGGAGTGAGGGACAGATAGTCGGGAATGTTGGCACCAGGGAGAGGGAGTGAAAGGGAGGATGGACGAGGGAAAAACATATGGGGAGGAAGTGAGGGGGACGTAAGGGTAGATTCCAATGATTAACATCGTTGAAGAGAACAGCAAAGTGTTTCTTAATCACATTACGGACCATAGCTTACTTATTGATAAAGGCAAAGAGCGTGTGAGTAAAGACTACTTAGTCGAGGATTAATATTCCAAGATGCATTAATCAAAAAAAATTATGAAGGACAACTTTAAATCAAAAAACTTCTACATATTCCACATCAAGAGAAAAGCTGCAGCTCACACACATAAAACATAAACGAATGTGAGCAGAAGTCATGTCCCAGGTCCTCTGCTTCTGAAAAGTGAATTCCAATCACCATCAGTCTCTCCAAACACACACACACACACACACACACACACACACACACACACACACACACACACACACACACACACACACACACACACACACACACACACACACACACACACACACACACACACACACACACACACACACACACACTCCTTTTAGAGTCTACCAAAGCCAGGAACACAGAGCGTCTGGATGAGACTTTTGGATTACTGCTGTCACCTTGTAAATATGTTGAAGTGAAGGGTTCTTAAGAGGCTCTGGGCTGGGTCAATGTTTACACTGCCAGCCCTGCCTGGTTTGGGCTTTGAGCCGAGGCTTAGTTGGATGTGGGTACCTTAGACTGACAGCCAGGTCCGGGTCAGTTGTTGAAATATGATTATAAATATGTTGTTGTTGAACAGTAGACCATGATTAATATGTAACTTTGAATGTGTCAAAGGTGTTCAGCACAGTAACTAAGAGGTTACAGATCACAATAGCACACTTCAACTCATGGGCTCTGTTGGCTAAAGGGGAATGAGTGTATCCCCGGTTTGCTGATTTATTCTTACAGAAAATATGCAAATCAAGCCATCAACTTGCTTGGTTTGAAGACTTGAGGCATTTTAAAAGCCTGAGCGCACCATCCATCACATGAATAAATGGCAGGCTGAATGTAGAAGAGAGCGCTGCCTGGAATTCCCTGCTGTGACAGATGTTGTTTTGTGAAAACGCCTCTCGGTAGGGGTATGGCATTATTCCTTTCAGTGTACGGTTTAAAGTTTTCTTATTATTTTCAATGAAATAAAGATGAAATATGAAATGGTAATCTATAATTTTCATCTATGTCTTGCTGTGACATGTGACGGATGCTAAATCTCACATCCAAAACTGGCTCATTTGTGTTTTGACCCCCCCCCTCCCCCAACAGGCTATAAATTCAGGATCTTTCTTTATAGACTTTGATTTAAGCAGAGGTTTGGATTTATTAGCAGATTCATTTCATTAAAGTTACCAGTGCTATATTTCTTATGTTCAGTGGCTGACATTTACTCCTCAATGCTGTCAGATGGACAATAATTATTGATAATTTATGACACATCATAGCAAGAAATGCATGATAATTTGTGCATTTTGTGAAGCAGATGATTAGCAGTAAGAGAATATGGATCCTACATATGTGACTTTACATCGTTTCTCAGGAGTCGTCTTTCTAGGTGATCATACTCAATTATTGGATGTGATGAAAAACATGCCTGCTATGACATCCCACTGCTCTGCCCTCATTTGTGGCAACTGACAGGTAGTATCTTCTTACACAAGTCTGCTGTGTTCAAGTGATTAAGACCAATGTAAGTAAAAGAAAACCTACAAATTTATGCTGAAAGACCATACCTCCACTACAAATAGTTTTTCTGCAGTATTTTTTTATTAACTCAAACTCGAACCATAAATAATAAAACTGCCTACAAAGTTTCATTCTCTGATCTTTAATGGTTTTTGAGAAAACCTGCGTCATCCACTTTGTGGTGAGGGATAAAAATCCGTCTGCTCTGAGTATAAGCCTGCTGTCAAACCTTGCTGGGCTGCTTTGGCTTCGGCTTGATGCTGATGAAGACATCCAGTTGCTCCATGAGTGCTGTGATACACTGTGGCTCCACTTCAATGTCCTCTTTGATGTCGAACATTAACACCAGAGGCAAGCAGCCCTGTGGATGAAATGCAAAATTGCAGTTCTATAATGTCAAAATAAGGTTTTTTACAGGTTGGCTGGGATGCATATTTGTGTCTCAGCATCGAAGTCTCACTGTACTGTAAGTTTTTATTTCATTTATAAAGCTATAGGTTAGCCAGGTTAGCCATACCAATGAATAGTCACTGCTGGAGTTGTACGACAGAGCTTGGGAAAGTCCACAGAAAGCAATTTGTTTTGCATGATCACCACCACAATGCCACAAAAATCTATACTTTGGAGCGAGTGGTGATAGCACTCCTACTGTGAGTGGGTGTAATTAGCATCAGAGTGCAGGGCCAGACTGGCTCTGATGGGGCTTGAGATTTGAGCTGTAATCTACAGTCTGGCTGGAAAAAGCCAACTCACACAACAGAGAGCAGGACTCCTCTTCCCTCTCAGCTTCTACTCCTCCTCCATTCCTTATCCTAATCTCTCTTCCTCATCCCCTCCTTGTTTTGCTTCTCTCCCATCTTACTCTCCTGTCATAAATCAACAGTTTTCGTTTTTCTCACATAGACAACGAGAGGCTCAGTTCTTGTGTGTCCACACCAAGGGAAAGAAATGTTTCTCTGTCACCGCAACAACTTTGGCATTTGCAAAATGTCTTCAGGGCCAAACGGGAGACCGCAGACAAAAAGAAGGCAGCTCTGGCAGAAATATTGCCCCACATTATGGATCTCCAAACAGAAACCCAAAGCTGTTAAGCCCGTTTAAGCCTGCAGGAGCGCCTAGTCAGTGATAATTAAGCAGCTGTTGATTTTACAGACTTCTGAAACAAACATATGACTATGCTCCTTATTTATTCAGATAAGGGCCGCTTCAGTGGTCAGGAAACATGACAAGAATGACCGCAGAGCATTTTGAACCATTAAACATTTTAACTGCTCCAAAAGCTAATGGATATGTGCAGACATCTAAACTACAAAGAAGGAATACATTTAAATCCACCAAAATCTACTCTGAACACAAGCCAAACCAGCACCATCAACACCAATAATGGTCGTCTCTGTGGAGACAGGACTTTAGGAACTCAAGCCAAACTGATGCAAAAGTGTGTCCACCTCACATGCAGGTATGTGGCTATACAGTAAATCCCTCAGGGTAACCTTGACTTGGCTCCAGAGTGTTGTGTTTCTCCACATTTCAGCAGCAAGAGAAAGCCAAGCAAACCCAAGACTATTCAAACCTCCTAAAAGCAATAGTGGTTTACTTCCTAAACCCCAATGTGAGGACACACAAATCATTCACACATACTATAATATTATCAGCGAAACACTCGTATGCATTATAGCTACCACACACCAAGAAAAATATGTAAGAAAGGCATTGCCAATGCCGTCTGGTCGACGCAAAACTAAGCAATTTTGAGCGATTCTTTCAACCAGTGGAAGCCAAAAAAAGAACACACACACACACAAAGAACACACCATAAGGTACTGCCGTGCGAGGCATACGGATTCAATGGTGCCCTGAATGTAGACTGTGGATTTCTTCTGGGGGCTGTTGGGGTCAGGGAAGTGGATCTGGGCTCCCGTTCTCTGGGTGATGTGCTTGATGTTGCTGCCGTTGCGGCCCTTCATGAAGAGGTGGTGCTGTGCGGCGATATCCAGGTGGGTGGTGACGGAGATGGTGCTGGCCAGGCTACCAGCTAGGTGCTCTAACAGTAGGGCTGTGCCCCTCTGGGGGAAAAAAAGAGTTGACAAAGTGACTCTCGAAGTATATTAATATTAAACATTTCACCAAAACTATTAAGTTATAGCTCAAACTTTCATTTTGTGTAGTGTGTATATATATATTTGAAATAAATGATGAAGAGATATGAAGGAACACTGGTATTTGCTTTTGAGTGGAGAAAGTTTTGTGAAAAATAATAATAGACAAAATTGACAAATCCACTTCCTTTGTCCCTCCTACAATTAATAATATAAGTAACAGAGCAGGGTTGAACCTTGTCAATGCAGATGGCATGTGTGTAGGAAAATTACAAATGGAAAAAAATAAAATTACACGAAGACGTGACAAAGAGTTAATACACAAAAAACAATGTTAAACGATGTGTCATCAGGAGCCATGGAGAGACCACTGCAAATTAAAAATGATTGTTTCATGAGGAGAGCAGTTGGGCTGTGCTGACCACAGAAAACACCAGTGTTTTTAATATAACCAGTGGAAGCTATGGCATTTTCCACTGCATTTGTTGGCCAGTTGCACAAAGTCTCATTCCTCTGCTATGCCGCTGCAAGCCATCACTTGGCCCAGTAAAGTAAGTAATTTCCAGTGTGCATCGGGAATTCATGTATTGTGGCCAACATAACACAATAAGCCAAAGCAATCCTCTGAGGTGTTCCAAGGGTCTCGCACCACCACAAGACTTAGTGCAGATATTCCCGTCATTCCCTGTCTGGAGACCTACCACACGCTACCAGGGCCATGGTCCGGCCTTTATGTATACATTCACTCACAGAACTTAAGGGACATTAGCGTTGCAGACACAGAGTGAACTTTACAGGCATGCGTGTACAAATAAAATGAGAAATGCATATATTCCAAATGGAATCACACGTAAACTAAAACGAGCTCCAAAATATTAACAGAGGTCCAGTGGCAATAAAAAAAAGTAAGGTGGTTGGACGGCTGAAGAGGAGACGCCATGGCTGAACTCATCACATTTCAGTCGCCAGTGGAGGAAGCACAACATCTGTGCGTGCATGCGGATGCATAAAACATACAGCGTGATTATGATTAAACATGCTGCAGAGTGGAAACAGCGGAGCAACTCCAACTAAAATAACAAGAGTCATCTCCGCCCAAAAAACTGTACAATAAACTAAGTGTATGACATATCCTCCATAGCCAAGAGATGTGTTGATTGTTTTGAATATATGTGTTATGGAGATGGTCAACACATCATAATGAAATTAAAAAAATAAATTAAAAAAGCCTGAATATTAAACTTTTTTACGTGTAAAGTGAGGTGATGCTAGAATGTACAATATGTATAATGTTGCCATGACAAATACAGGAAAATATATGTCAAATGTACTTATTAGAGCACATATGCCTGAAGTTAGGTGATGCTAGCATGTACAGCCTATATAATTATTATGGATGAATGAACAAACAGATGTAAAAGATACTGCTGAACTCCATCATTTTTATGTCAGGGTACGGAAATAAAAATGTAATCAGGAGAGTCTTTTGGTGTGCCTGGCGGAGCTGTTTCTCTCTCAGGTTGTGAACTGACCTCGATAAAGCGACCAAATATCTCTGAGCACTCTCTTGACCCAGTGGTGGTGAAAGTAATGAGGTACTTTAATGTAACAAAAGGAGTGAAGGCTGAAAGTGTTGGTGGGTTTTGACATAGAACAGGTCTCTTTCTCTTGACTGGCTGGCCTTGGAAGTGGGTGGAGGAGAGGGAGAGTAGCAACACAAATATTCGTACACTGAAAATGACTGACAAGGTTTCAGCCACTGATATGTAATAAAACCCTCCATATAGAGTAATGTATTTATCTTTAAATAGTTGGGCCCATCATTAATTTCCCTCCTCACCTTGACAGTGCTGGCGTTATTCTGCGAGCCGCGAACCACGCCGGTGGCTCTGTAGAGGCGAGTCGGGGGCTTGAAGGAGACTGTGAGGTTGTAGGTCTGTGAGATGTGCTGCACGGTGGGAGAGCTGGGGTCAGACTGCATGATGGCAGGGAGCTCGAATGACAGCACGAGAGGGAGCAGCTCCTGCAATATGACAGGACAGAAGGAGGTGGGAGGGAACAGAACAGTAAGCAAACCACCTATTTTTTGAGTCATAATGTTGGTTGTTCTAGCTGATCATTTATGGTGGAGATCATTTATGAAGGACTATTTGGAGATACAGTACAGAGATTTCTTTCAAGCTGTGCTGACTTTTATACTGATTAAGAACATTTGGTCACCAGGCAAAAAAAAAGGTTGATTTATTTTGTGTAGACTTACGTGATCTGACACACAGACATAACAATCCTTGCCTGAGCAGAAGGTTGAAAAACCTGGAATCTGTCATCTCAAATAAATCCAGAGAAATTAATCAAAATGAGTTCAACCAATGCCAGCAATAACAGGGACAGCCTTTGTTACAGCGAGTATTCTACAGTGTACCCTGGCGGCATCGCTTGGGAAATTTAACATTAACAACAGAGTTGTCCAGGCTTTGGTTTAAAAGCTATGCGAGGCACGAGAGGTCAATAATTCATTCCCATTCATTTATTTCAAGTCACTGAATTGCACCGCAAAAGCGGCAGCAGGAATCAACTCGAGAAATTTGTATTGCAGTCGTCATTCAGACAAGAAGGCCGCTCTTTATGCGTGCACACACTGATGTATGCAAGGGAAGCACACACACACACACACACACACACACACACACACACACACACACACACACACACACATACACACACACACGCACACTCAGGGACAAACGGAAGGGAATCCACATACACACACTCAAAATGAAGAGAAAAATGCCCACTCTTCACATACACATGCACACACACACTGTTATCCAAACAGGGACTCATGGGCAGAGTGCCACTATGGTTTTGGCTGCCAGTGAAGGGCAAGCAGCATGAATTGCTCTGACCAAAGACATGCAACTCTGATCAGTCCCATATGCGCTTGGCCTTACATTTATATCACGTTTCAGCACTCGCTCTCAAAGAGCTTGAGATATTTAGGTCAGCACCGGGGGAAACTGACAAGCAGAACTGCAGGAGTCAGGCGCTGACTGAACAGTCGACAGATTTTTACTGTGGAGCTGGCCCCGGTTTTTTTGGGGGGGGGTTAAATTCTTACAGACAGATATGAGATCAATATAAAATATCTGAAAATGCTGCAAAAGAGACTCAGTTTGTCTGACACAAGAGTAAAAGATGAAAAAGTAATGAACATCTTCAAGCTCCACCTCTGAAAGCTCCAAGAAATCCCCAAGAATACATCACCTCAACAACAGACTCAAACAGAACTCCACCCAAGCAGGCCTCAGGAATACAATGGCCCTTATAAGGCCACTGTGGAATGCCTGATTGTTAAATGGGACGTTGTGTTCATTGCTTATGCAGCTCAGGGGGATGACACAACCCAGTCACTTCTGGTTTCAGGAAAGAGTCGGGGGGGGGGGGGGCAAAGGAATCAGAGTCAAGGGGCATTTTGCTGCTCTTGTATTTTAAAAATGTAATTCTTGATCTGATTTCATAAAATGTTCTAAGATATGAATTAATGAGCTTTAAATGTCTTCCTAGGGGTTTTATTTGCACCTATTGACACAGACAGGCCTGCTGTTCAGTCTTTATGCTATACTATATTTAGGTGGTACACCCCAATGTACTACCACATGTACATTTTTTTTTTTTAGAAAAGTCACCTACACCTATCACCTTGCAACTTTTATAATCAACTACAGTTTTTTATGTCTAATGTTTGGACTATAGTGCAGAGCTGTAACCAGGTGGAACCTTGGCACCAGAGCAGTTGTTCTCAGGTTGCCTTAGGAAGTGGAGTTCTGCTTCCCATAATATGCAATCTGGAGTGAGAACTTCAGTGTCTTGGTTGCTGCTGAATTGTATTCTGTATTTTAGGGGTCAGTATTCGTAAAAACTGTTAATAGTTACCCTGAAAGTTAATCTTTATCCTTGCTAGTTTTTGAGCCATTGTGTTGTTAAATGCAAAACTTATACAGCACGTCTGCTGTAGCTTCCTCACCACAGTTCTGGATCCGTTTCCCCCGGCCTTTAAAACATGCTGCGGTCTCGCTTCTTGAATAACCTCAACTCAATCCTTCAGTTTCATTAAATTTAAGACTTGTTTCCCATTTGCTTTCTTTTTTTGCTAATGGTAAATGGGAAACAAAAAAGCAGTACACCCATCGAACGGTAACGCAAGGCAAGCTCAAAGAGGATAGAAACCTCCTATGGAGCAGAAGGGCAAAAGCTCGCTCGATCTTGATTTTCAGTATGAATACAGACCGTGAAAGCGGGGCCTCACGACCTTTCTGATCTTTTGGGTTTTACGCAGGAGGTGTCAGAAAAGTTACCACAGGGATAATTGACTTGTGGCGGCCAAGCATTCATAGCGGCGTCGCTTTTTGATCATTGGCTCTTCCTATCATTGTGAAGCAGAATTCACCAGGCATCCGAGTGGTCACTCACTAATGAGGAATGTGAGCTGGGTTCAGACTGTCTTGAGACAGGTTAGTTTTACTCTACTAATGATGTGTTGTTGCAACAGTAATCCTAATTTTTTTTTTTAATGTTGGTGCAGTCGTCCTCCACTGCTTTGCTCTCTGGCGAGGTAATAGAGGGTTCAATTCTTGGGCCTACTCCTTTTTAAAGTGAGCATGTTTTAAAAGTGCGACAACATTTCAGGTAAATGTGAATATTAGAAAATTTAAAAAAATATTTTATTTGGACACGTTTTTAAAAAAAATGATTTTTATGTTTGTTTAGGATGACATGGTGTCACAGTGGGGAGTGCTGTTGCCTCACAGAAAGAAGGTTCCGGGTTTGATTCCTTTCTGTGCGGAGTTTGGAAGTTCTCTCTGTGTCTGTGTGGGTTCTCTCCGGGTTCTCTGGCTTCCTCTCATCTCCAACAACACGCAGCAATGAAGACACAGAGAGATCTGGTTCTTCATTGCTGCTGCACTTTATTCTGTACTTTCTAGAAAGAAAATATTTTTGTTTACAGACGTTTACCACACCCTGTGTGGTGTCAATCTTCTGCGCTCAACAAGAAGGCCCCTAAGTTTATTTTCCAAAATTCTGCACCAATCCTTTGAGGCAAAATTGGTGCAACCTTCAGCATTTGTTAAATTTGTCATTCATCAATGAAGCACACAGACAAGCTCTAAAATTAACAGCATACTTTACAAATACACCCTTCAATTACACTTGCTATGCACATGGTTATGTTAAATGCGTACTGACACCATGCATTCATTATTGTTCGTGTAGAAACACAACATATAACTGCATGAGAAAAATGATGGTTTGGAATTGAGCTTTTTTTCTAGGTTAACTGGTGATTTGTGGTACTTCTCTTCCTGCATTTTGGGTAATTGCCTTCTGGGTATGAGATGGGTCTCTTGTATAAATAAAATGCACGCATTGACTGTCCTGTCTTAAAGATTTAGTAATTTGCAGAACAGCACACTCAGTGGTTTTGATTTTTTTTAACCAACAAAAAGAAGTTGATGATCCGGGTTGTGGTTTTGGTCCTTATGAAAATAACCATTAAGCCTGAAGTGGTAATGGGTATGTATGCATACAGAAGCTTGGCAGTATGCACTGCATGAATGTTTAGCATGACCTTGTCCTTCCTGCATCCTTTCATCATGCAATCTTCACACACAGCCACTCTCACGCGCGCACGCACACGCACACGCACACACACACACGTTAGTGCTGGCCGGTCCATAATAGAGGAATCTGTTTGCTGCAGACTCCTGCTGTGGGATTGCAATAAAGTTCAGGGATGTAACACTTCACATGATTATAGAGGTCATGGAGGCTTCTAGTCAGACTGAAACCAAAGATGGAGAGGCGACTGGGAAATGATCGGACGGGCTAGCTTTTTCTTTATTTCTCCAGAGGAAGTTGTCTAGGATGGGGTTAGGAAAGGTGAAAGCTGTTCAAAAGAAGTGCTGAAACTACCCAGTCTTTCACTGACAGAATTAGGTGGGGAGCTCAGCCTCTTGAAGTCCGATGTTTTGTTTACTGAGTCAGCACATGTTTGGAGTGATGCACCTTGGAGCCTATGAGTAAGCTACAACAAGACTTCTGACGAACATGCAAGCTGGAAAAGGTTAGTCATTCTAGCTCAAGACTGATCACGGATGAAGTGGACCTGATGTGGAGGAGCAGAAGGCAGCTGAAGTCTAACCAAAATTTAACAAGTAATAATCAGTCACTCCTGTAGGGGAAATACTGTGGGTATGCTTGTTAAACTGTAAGCACTGGCATGGTTTGCAAACATACAACAGAAGTCAACTAATTTGTGTAGTTTCTCGTAATCCTTGCAAATGCTACGGCAAAACAACAACAATACTTCTCTGCTACTTCAATTTTTTTTGCTGAGCAGCAGTAAAATAGGAGCAAAAAAGAAATCATTGTCACCTGAATAACAGATTAAAATGATCGGATGCTGGATTGTCTGCAGTTTTATTCGTCAAAGTTCAATTTGACAGAACTCTGCCCAAAGCTAAACAGGCAAGTCAATATGTTACTGATGAAAATACACGAACCACACTCTGCCTCATGGAAAAGAATGGCTGTACCATAATTTATTTAACAGTACAGGTCAGAAACTCAGAATGACCACAGACGTCATGCCGCATCAATATTAAATCTACATTCTCACAACCGTGCAGAGAATTGTTTTTGGGTGGATTGATGTGGCGGAGTTGTAACTTACCCTTATTTTAACTCGGGCGGCCTCCACACCTCCTGGCTGCCCTGCGATGGACACCTGTTCACAATAAAAAGTCACATTTAAATCAGTTATTCGGCACAAACCTAATCCAAGGCAAACAATATCACAGGCCACTGCAAATACCTGAACTTAAATTGAATGCTGAAAACATAAAGACCCCTTCTTTGAATCCCTATCGACACATCAAGTTAATGTTTGATATTTTCAAACAATATTTTTAAAGTTAAAATGAATCCAATATTGATGTCACAAAACAAGATTTGACTGACTAACAAGACAGAGACATAAAGGTCTCCAAGTAAGAGTGCTTTAATAGTCACACACACAAGGAGATCAAGAAAATCTTATGTATGTCAAGTATGCAACCACTGGATCTATGATTTTCTTGTACGGGAATAAAATAAATTGAAATAATGCCTACATCTGCCTATTTATCAGTGATACCATACATACATTTTGTTTTAAATGTTCAAGCATTAAAAACTGTATAGAAACAACAGAGTGTATAAAACATCCATCCATCCATCTGACTGGCCTGAAAGACAGTGTGTATGCAAATGTAGATGTCATGACAGATACTCAAATTTTTACTGGGATTAACAAATGCTATAAAAAAAATAGGACTGTGCTCAAGGTTACAGAAAAATAAAAATTACCCAACAATCACTGAACACTGATGCGTGTGAATCTTACCCATGTGCAGTATTGCTTATTTATTTACATTATCATTGGATGCCACACAGTAACATTATCTTTTCCACTTCCACTGCATCTTTAGGAAATTAAATATAACTCAACATTACCAGAATAAGTCACTATTTTCTACGTAATATTTAGCAACACACGATTTTCCAGCCATGTTGGTTGTGGTAAAGTTGAATTAACATCTCGTACGATAAACCAAATGCTTAGTTCAATGGGAAATATCAACATAACAACAACAACAACAGTGGTCATCTTGCATTTGACTATATTCCAGATGTGCAAATTCCAAAGGATCTTTCACAGTCAAACCCATGAACAATGATTCCGCTACTGGGGTGTCTGGTCAAAATGTTTATACTTGCCCCAACTGAGAAAGATGGGGGGTGGGGGGTTAAGATCTATTAGATGCAATGGACAGGCATTTCTACTGTATAATAAAATGTGAAAAATGCACATGGATATAGTTAAAATAAGTAAAGTAGAACTTTCTAAATAACTGAACTTGTCAGTCTTTTATACCCAGGTACACTCTAGAACACCTGGCAAAGTATCTGATGCCTGGCTGAATGCTTTCCTGAACTCCTCATACTTCATTTTAATGGTAATTACAGCAGGACTCTGCTGGTCTTTCAGTGCCTCCAGCCAAAACACACCAGCTTCCTATGGGTCAGCCAATAAAAACATACAACTGGACCAACTCTCTGCAACGTGTTTGAGACCTTAAACCCAACAAGAAAAACTATTATTGCAGACAACAACTGTTGGAGGGGTGATGTAAGTAAACAAGGCAGCTGGATGTAATACATTCACACTTGAAATAGAATCATGGAGCATTACAGGGGTTGGAGAGATTTCGGCAAAATAAACAAAAAAGGAAGCTAACAGCTTGCTCCACCCGTCTGGGTGAAGCTACGCCGTGGCCAGACATACCTGGTTGCTTTTCTCTGCCTGGTTGTTCCTGTTTGAGTCTGGAAAATGGATGTGGCAGCCCGTTTCCTCCATCACTCTCTTGATGTTGTTGCCACCTTTGCCAATAACATGGGAGTGCTCCGTGTGGGAGACATCCATCTTCAGAGTAACCCTGTTACTCTAATGAGAAGAGATGGAAAGGATTAGGGAGAGATGGTGATAAATATCTTCAGCTCGGTAAGAAGTTTTGTCAATACAGAAAACTTATACAAAATTTAAAAAGTCAAAGAATGAAGAAATAACACAACTCCAAGCTTAACTGTCCTTCCTCAAATGATGGGGGGGTAATGAAGTCATCTAGTGTGGTGCGATGTGGTATAGACATTTTGATTTTATTATATTAATGTGTCTATTTTGATGTCTAAATGTAATTTAACAGAAAATAAACAAAAACATGCATTCACTCTCTTTTGAGTAAACATTTACTGAAAGACCAGAGGAGCATCTGCACCCCTTTACCCCATCGAAAAGACCTGAAATCTTTTAACACTTAAACAGGCGTCATTCATTTAGAAAAAAGAAATCAGGAGCATAATACAAAGAAAATTAAGTGATAAAATATGCATGCTGTGTCTGCCAGACTAAAACAATGTGAAAAACCTTAGGCTGAAAATAAAAGCAATCAGTAATGCGTTGCTCTTTGGTTTGCTGCAGTTCAAAGTGCATGGACCACTAAATTCCCCCAGGGGGTGCTGCAGTGCAGTTGCCTGGGTGACTTCTCATGTTTCCAAGGCAACGGAGCCTGCAATGCACACACTGTTATCCATAGCAGAGCTTGAGATGTTAGTATCTGTCGACATGAGTGCCAAGTTGTATCACGCTGCTGAGCGCAATCTGTCACTTGGACAGAGGGAGAGCAGAGGTGAAACACATTCAGTGTGACTGAACGCCAGACAAGGGTGAGAAAGTGAGACAGGAGAATAAAAAGAGGGGAGTCCATCTTCACCGTGATAAAGATATATACTTTACCTTTGTGTCAAGGACAGACATGATTCTCTCTTTTGCTTCCCTCACATTCTCCCTCTTCCCGCACACCTTGATGTGTGGATCTGCAGGACAGAAAAGGAAAAGCTAATATTGGAAAAGAATTATCAGGTTTTTTATGTAAATGTGAGTCGTGGCTGGACGAGGGAGGGAGACAGAATGTGAGAATAGCCGAAAACTTAAAACCCATTTAATCAAACACGACACAACGATCTGCATTTGTCAAGAAGGAACAGCTCACCAGAGAACAGCTCTGCTCCAGTAATTGCTACTTTGATATCTGTTAAATCTCATTTAAGTCGGTAAGCAACCAGACTGCTCTGAGGCAGGGAGGGATGGATGGTGGTGGTGGTGGGGGGAGGGCAGCCCTGTGGAATTACATTCAGCTAATTCATCAGTTAGTCCGTGGACTAAAGAGAACTATTCAGCTACAGTTTACCCCAAGAAAGAAACAGAAACAGCCACGTGAAGCTCATCATCTCACTTTCCTGAAACCCTTTCTGTCAGTCATTCTCTGTAAGAATTCTTCTTTAAGTGTCTTTCTCAAAACATATGCCCTTTGAGTCCTCACGCACAGAAATGATGCCATCTCCTGAAAATAAGACTGTACACCACGCTGCAGCACAGTGTCATCTTAAAATGTTTTTACAGTGTGCACAGAGACAATTGTGCAAGGTTGAAACTGTGTTTCCAGAGACCTCAGCCTAGAAACACTTCAGTTAAAATAACCCAGCACTGCATACCTAAACCTTCCAATGCTCAATGCTTGTGTCTATCTAGTTGGGTAAACCTACATCTGGCTCTGCCACATACCGGACCCCAAGAGAATGTGAAAACACATGAATGTACACTCATAAATTCAAACGTGCACACACACGTACTATGCAGCCACGGCCCATCGCCTCTGTGTTAACTGTTCCGAGCAGCAGGAAGTCGACTAAGCTCCCTTCCAGGAATACCCCTCTCCATACACAAACTTACAGCATCTCAGATTTACAGCAGAGCCTTCAGACAGTACTGGCTGAATAAGATGTACATTTCGAAAAGTATCTTGTAACCTCGGGGAACCCCAAGTTGCTCATATAGACTTTTAAATAGCTCAGAGAAAGGAAAGACCTAAACAGACAAAACGGAAACACACAGTAAAAAAGACGGTGAAAACACTTCTAGTGCTGACAAGGAAGACCAAAACACTCAAGACCAAACGGGATTGTCTCTGGTGATGTAAAACGCAATGAGGGGGTACGATCCCACATCTTGCAGAGTATGGTTTGGTTAGAATTTTTGAAGTATCTGAGGGATGTTCTCTTTTTACTGGACAGTGGGAACTATGGAGGTACACAATGCCAGCAATCAAGCATGGATCCTGTCAGAGTGTTAGAGGAGTCATGCAAGCTCAACATAACTAAAAGATTTGTTGGCTCTCATGGGATAGTGATGAGAAATAAGAGAGACCACCATCAGATAGCTTGAGGGGTCGGAACAACAAAAAACAACAAGTTGCTGTCTGGAACAGGAAAGCAAAACAAAGCAAAACAAAAAATACAACAACAAAAAATAATGGCAAGAGACCCATTACAGTTTGAGCACAGTTTCCAACAAAGTTTCCTATTATACAGCTGTTGCTGTGGACAAAATAGATCCCGCCACTTCCGTCTGTAGTACCCGCTGTGACCATTAGAGGGAGTAGGGTTCTGCAAGTGGCCTGACTCACACAGAGCACATCTGGCAAACATTAGCCAGACTAAACGAGTGTTGCAGTTGTGATGTAGAACACCCCCGCATTCTTGAAATGGACTGTACTGTGCATTTTTTTTTTTGAGGATTGATTGTGGCATAAAAAAATGAACACCTTAATTTGGCACAGAAAACACCTGGAAAAGCAAACAAAAACAAGAGAAGCTTTGCAGCTGTGAACAGTGTTTTCAATCGCACTGATTTTTACACAGTTCCACTTGACAAAGAATAAACCTTCCGACCCAGAGCTCTGCACTGGCAAAACTGAAACATTTTTCCAGCTGAGGACCACATTCAAAAATACCACACAGATGAAATGACGGGAATTAAGTCCTGTTGGCTCCGTGTTTCTCATTCAAAACATCTGCAGATATGTTAAAGCAGACAACTGACAAGTAGCAGCAGTGTTAAGGCATTTATCACATTAAAATAAACATTTAATCAGTGTTATGAGTAAAAACATAAGAAAACATACGGAATATCAGAACTGATCATCAGTTTTGAAGCCTCACATGAGCAATAAAACTCTCCATGCTAATGAATCACTAACAGTGTGCAAATTTTGGCTTGTCCTAAAGGTTAAAAGATGGTCTTTTAACCAAACATAAGCAGGTGGCAGGGACAGCTAGCTGCAGGTGATAAAAGAAATGGAGGAACAGGCATTGTGAAGGAGATTGACTGAAGAGTAACAAACATAAAAATCTCCTCACGTCAATTGCAATCCTGCCGAGAGTAACTGATTCCAGATTGCTCAAAGGAGACAACACTTACTTGACTTTCCAGGAAAACAAGACAAACTAATGCTTTAAGTTTATTTATGTTTTGAATCAGGATAAGTCCAAAATAACAAAAATAATCTGCACCAACAAAACAACTACATCATCATGTGTTTAAAGTAAGAGCAAGTTAAGACCAAAGAAGAGTCAAGGATGACAGGAAAACTCATCATTGTCAGAAATAATGATCCTGATGGCTTTCGTGACTCTTTATCCACCAGGTGTTGCACTTTGATTCACCCACAGCAGACTTTCAGCCAGAGAGGAATATTCTCTATGTAGGGCTATTTCTCTCTGTGTTCCCTTCAATCCCTCCCATGAATTCAGGTTGTTGAAATGCACAGTCAATTCCACACGTCTCTCTTCCCACAAAATCATTTGCTCATGAGATAAGTGAGACTCCCACATTCTTCCCCTCTGCACCTCTGAATTTGTGCAACAAGGGAGAATCTGTATGACAGTCAGTAAAGCCCATACCTCTGCCAAAAACAAACAATCCCCTACAGGTCTTACATACACCAGATATGGATCCCAACCAACAATCATACAATAAATCACACATCTTGATACATTCTGAAACCATAGGAATAGGAGTCCAAACGCCATTCTCTCTGCTGTTGGTTGTGTACCATTTGATATATTTGTCAACAAGATAGATCACCTGCTACACACTGGATCCAGCAGATCCAGGTTATTATCTGGACCTCCGGCACTCATACATTCAGATAAATATACAACATATATAAATGGAATTATGACGTGGGTGGTAGGGTGTTTTAGTTGCTAGAACTGTTGCCCCAGCAAGAAAGGCTTGGGACTTTCTCCTTCTCATATGTCTTGTGTGGGCTCCTTCATAGGTTCTCTGGCTTTCTCAAACCACCAAAAAACATGTGGCGACTCAAAATTGACCCTAGGAATAATGGTGAGTGAGATCGGATGTATTTCTTCGTGGTCCTGTAACAAAGTGGTAACTTGTCCAGGGAGTACCCCACCTCCTACTCAGATTTATGGATTATATCCTGACGGATAAAGAAAATTACAGTATGTTAAGTTTTGTGGAAATATATTCAGCAGTTTTTGCCTACTTATGGAAAATGTTCTGGATCTGGATCCAGTTTTACAACCAAATTTTAAGAATTTGCCCTTAATTCCCATTAAAGCCCTGTACAAAATTTAGGTTATAAACAGTTTGTCATCTTCCCTGACAAAAACAAAAGAACCAATCAATGTACAAATATATGGTTGGAAATATAACCTACTTGGTGGGGGTATCCTGACAGGCAACAAAGAATGGAATTCAAATATCTTTACTTGTTACACAAACAGCATCCTCAGGTGTATCATACACCAGCTTTGTGAATTTGAGGAATGGATGCTTGTGTGTGAAAGCATTACCAGGTCTTGTAGTTGATTAAGTATCCAGAGGGACAAATATTCAATATTCCCAGGTAACCCCATCAACTGGTTTTCTTACATAATATCATTGAATTTCACATCTGGCTTGAAGACACACACAAGCATCTAACACATCTCACCTTCTCCCGGGAGAGTTTTAAATAACCATGCTAAGGTTTGATAAGTAACAGACAGCTGGAGCAAATAAATGTGCATGTTTTGACAAAAGTGACTCCAAGTCCTCCACCTACACAGCACCTTAGTGCATGTAAAACAACTAGTAATAGTAGTTATAATACTAGTAATAACAATTACAGCTAATGTAAACTCTTCCTTCTTGTCCATGTAGTCTATGTAACTTTACTGAGGACATATTTCAGGTTCAGCTACACAGAATCAACCATTGAAGTTTCAGTAGAAGGCTAAGACATCAATACTGTAGTAGTTTACTTGTTAGTTACTTTGTTTGTGTCAGATGTAGTGAAAGGTCTTTCACAAGAAAGAAAACTCATGGATGAACTTTGATGCATATCGAGTTAAGCATTGTAAGTTAAGCATTATTCAAAATGGCATTCTATCATCCTATAGGTCCATCAGTGACTAAACCCTGAAGTTACAAAACTGGAAATGGAAGCAAAAGTATCTGAAGAGAACATTTAAAAAAAAAAGAAAAGAAAAAAAAAGAAAATTAATAGTCACCTTTTTTGGACTTTGCTCCAATTTTCAGTTTGGATGGCCAGGCTATTTGTGTTTTGGTCTCATCCATGATCTGGAATAGAGTGAAAAGGGATGAAATCAGATTAAGGGTGGTATCACTATTTGCAGAAACATTGCAGTGTTAGCACCAAAGCAAATAGAAACACATAACCAAAACACAACCTTGACTCTTCAGTCCTGATAATCATGATTATATGTACAGCTTTGATGCACCAGACTCTGAGCTCACACATGATGACAGGACAAGTTAGTAGAATAATGAATGATCATGTCAATATTGTTTGAGACCTGTGTCTTAGTGAGACATTTGTATATTATGGATGAGGGCCCCACTATTTAAATTAATTTTGATGATTAGAGACTACTTCAAACAATCTTTTTTTAAGTTGTAGAACCCAGAAAGAGTCCACAGTTAGCATGTCTGGCAATATAAGCTTATATGATTGCTTTGTTTTTCCTCCAAATCCTCCTACTGGAACACCACCATAAAGACATTGACAAAAAACACACTTGGCTTTGGTAAATGTAAAAAATGCCAACAACAAGCTATGCGAGAGACTTTTGACAATTCAAGCCATCAAAAATGTGGAAAATGTTGATTGATGTGGAAAAAAAAGCCAAGTGCTGGCAGAATAAAAGAAAAAGAGGAGCCGGTCAGGGTTTCAGCCAAGGGGAAATCAATTACCTACCCTCCTGCTCCTCCTTTCAGTCATGAGGAAGCGCTCAACTTGTTTGGCTTTCGAACTACAAACCCACAAACGAACCCCTCAAGAAATGCCTGCCATGTCGAGTGGTTGATGTTAAATATTTTTTCCAAAAAAAAAGAAGAAGGAAAAAACAAGCGGAAAAACTGTCAAACCTTCAGAATAACAAAAAACTAAAACTCTTGCTGGCACCATCATCAACATGTCTCATTTTGACAATGGTCCTGTGGTTTTCTGCTTGTCTCCATATTTTCCAGGGGCTTGTTTTTATAAAAGTGAATTTCTAAAAAGTTTCAGCCTTGTCATTAATCACCTGAGGACCACTACAAACCATTACATGAGCAGCATTTAATAGTCCTCGGTGGACAAGTACATTAAGGCCACATATTGCAGCTCAAATGAGCTTGAGTGCATACTGAGTGCCTTCAGCACTCCCACTGAGGATGAGATGTTCAGCTTATTAGCTCAGCTACAGCAATTCACAGCTTTCATTATTATAACAGTTTGAATTCATAGCTGCTATTTTTCTTTGCCAAATAAGAACTAAAGTATGTATCCCAGAGGAACTGGTGCAAAAGTTGGGAAAGGAAGTGCTTAAATCCCTTTATGTGCTGCTTTGGAAGCAACATAGCCCAATTGGCAATCTTTACAACTAATGCTGACAGCTTATCCACTGCCAGTCTCACACACCTGTAAAACAGATAGACGGCTTTTAAAGGTTCCAATGCTGCCTTGCTTCACTCTGCAAACATATACTCTTGAGTCTTTGGTGGTTAACTGGAAGTCCTTTCGAGCCTCATTGAGTTTCTACAACATCCCATATTCAAACATAAAAATTGAGAAGTGACAAAGCCAACAGGATGTGTCTAAGCTGATGTTCTTCTGACAGCAGACCAAACTATAACAATTCACAAACCTAAAGCAACCTTTATTACACACCATTTGATCACAGAAAACAGTTATTTTTAGGCATTCTTGGGCAATTCACAAAATAAAACGAAAACCTCTTCTTTCAAAGGATTGTGCAAGTCTCCAAAAAACTCACAAAGCAGATAACTGCAGGCCAATAATATCAAAGCAAAAGGCATTTGTAGACAAAAAGCATATTGATGTGGTGTTACATTCTTTCTTCTCCCTTTCGGGATTGTTGCCCAGGCTGCATACTTTTGGCCGTCATCATTATTAATCAAATGAAGGATAAACATGCGTTCAGTTATTCAAATGATTCTTCCTGCTCATGTTAATTTCCAGTTTCTACTGAATGAATCCAAAAACAAAAAAGAATTTTATTATCATGACATTGATGATAAAAAAAAAACCTCCCTTAGGATTATCCAACTCAGCTACAGCATTTTCGTAAGGAATTCTTTTAAAGTATCATCAAGCTGACTAACTTGGAAACAGTTCCGGCATTAACGATACCCTTTAATGTTCTTACTGGAAACATTTCCATTCGCACTGCAGATCATCAAGGCATTCAGTCACAATGTTTTAATATGCCATGAAATGAGCCTGAAACCAAAGTTTGATGATATTTGTTATAGTTTCATACAAACCGGAGGCACAAGCAAATCTATGCCACAAAGTCACACCCTAAAGTCATCATTTGCACATGTGGGTAAGGAATGCAAAATAAAAATATCTGATAGCTGAACAAAAAACATTCTCTTCATGGGCTTGCACTAGGATGTAGTATGACTAAGCCACTGTGGCTCAGTGTAAAAGAATGAGTAAGCCACAAAAAGCCACATTCTGTGTCCAAGACAGCAGTGCAGTGCGCTGCACTGATGTGCAACACTCGTCACAGAGAGGTGTGGAGGGTCCGGGGAAATTTTTTAGAAAATGGGGTTGTTTTCCTGCATTCTGGTGCATTCTGAGGGCAAAATCTTCTGTTCAGTTTACCTACAAAAATACACTAAAGTCAACAGTTCAAGCTTAACTATCTTTACTTCTATCCTACTTTATGCAGGTATAAATGTGAGATTCAACAATTGAAAACTTGCATTCACTATATGAAGATACAAGTAAACATTGAGTAATGGTTTGTATGAGTAAGTTTTACTTGGACTAGAAGAAAAAAAATTATGGATAATATCTTTCATTTACCTTCTGATCGGTCTGTCACCACTCCTACCCCCTCTCAGCATTCACCATTTGTTGTTCGATTAGAATTTTAACACAACATCTGTAAAACACTCAATTCCCATTTTCTTTCGATTGATCGTCCTCGCCTTGTTGTACACCAATTTGCGGGTTTAGCTTGTAAAAATAGAATCTTTTTTTTTATTGGACGAGAGGAGGTCATGACCCAGGTGCATATTTAATGATCGGGAGCGTTCGGGTCACTTCAGCTATTTCCGTCAGCATGCGCACCGCGTAGCGAGAGAAAAGTTTGTTTTTTTAATGTTATCTCTTGGGGAGTTTCGCAAAAAAGTTGTAAATTTTAGCCTTTTTTTCCTAAAAATAAGAACGGCACTGTGGCTACACAGGCTAAAAACCTTGTAGCCACTCTGGAATCTACTTCGCCTATGGTGTAGTGGCGATCGACAAGCGCAAGCCCAGTCTTCATCAAGGGATCTCTCATTCTCACAACCAATGGAAACATCACGAACATCAAAAAACCATTCTGTTTCCACTGGCAAAGAGACGTTTCTCCAAGCCTTCGCCCTCTTTCCTGTCTTTTGTGTTTTGCTCTTAAAGTCAGTCAATTGCAACAATTGAAAAGTTGGATTTTCTCGCAAAGACTTTAAATTAAAAACCACAAATAAGTGATATACAGTCACCACCTTTTTTACTGCACTTAGCCCAAGGACTTTGTTAACCCTAGACATAGAGAGCTGCCTGTATCAAGCTTTCCCTGCCACACAATCTAGGGACATTCCAAAAAGAGCCATTCCAAAATGAGCCAACCCCAACTTTACCCGAGATTGCTGGTCCTACTCCAGACCAGGTCAGCTTTGACTTGCCGTGGTCATCCAGTGAAAACTGGCTAAACACAAAGCAAGAAGGTGCCAGTGTGAAAAGGTACAGTAGTCATGCATCATTCTAAAAATAAACTTTAGCTGCATGTTCCTATGGACACTTATTTGAGGAATAGTAGAAATTGAGTGTGAATGATATAGGCCTGGACTTGTGTGTAAAAAAAAGAGGCCAATTTGTCTGACTGTCAGCTCTCAGCCCAGCGCCATGGTCAACCCTGGACCAAAAGTATGCAGTGTGAAAGGATTTCAGATGTTGTTGAAAATTACAGTGGCAATTTGGAAGCAAATGTCTTCCATAATAAAATGCAATTAAAAAGCGTTCCATTTTCAGGAACAACTATGTAAAAAACATGTTCAATACAATCCAATGTAAAAAGTCTATTAGAGTCAAAAGTTATAATTAAAATTGAAAAATAAAATGAGAAAACTATATGGTTTATGCCTCATCAACTTTTTCTTTCTAAAGGGCCTTGTTCAGTGGAGTCGTTTCCTGTCCGGTGTTGCTGTTCTTGGCACCAACCTTGCAGATGGGACTGATTTCAGAAAGACCACACACCATTATAAAGGGTGGGTGACGTTTATTTTTATGAAGGACTAGCCAATGCTTATGGGTCAAGATATTTGCACAAATTGAGTTACCTACAACCTTTCTTCTCTGCCACCGCACCCTTTTTGAAATGAATAATGAATGACAAGGGTTCTGATCTGTTTCATGGTACAACCTTGACATGATGATTGGGCCTTAGGTTTGCAGCTGGTACATGCATATGTGTGGGGAGCTGCACATGAATTCAAACAGGATGTTATTAAGGCTATGTCTTGACAGAGCACGTGTTAAATACACGTGACCACATACGTTCACGTATGTGTGCATGTATATAAACAGCAGCAATCAACATGGCAAAGGCATGTTTCCTGGGCTGCACTGTGATTCTGCAGCTGTTGATTCAGCTGGAAAGTGTGTATTTGTATGAGTGTGCATGAGAGAGTCTGTGTTAGGGAGAGGGACATGACGGGCTGTTAATGGGTGTAAAGAGGCTATGAGTGGAGTTTAGAGACTGACGGAGAGAACAGCTTGCACCGAGACTGGACAGCTTAAATGAGTCCATGCTAACCATTTGAGTGCTAACCAGCAGCTGAAGGCCCATCATGTCTCATGGATAATGCTAACATTACAAAACAGGGCAATTCTGTCATTCATCAAAACTACACATCATTATAAGGTCATTTGAGCTGTATAGCAAACACAAACATTTTCTTTATACATTTTGTTTTGACAGCAATCATGGTGACTCAAGTCTCAACTTTTCCTATTTTCCCTGTGTCAGCGGAGCGAAATATAAGATGGCTCACTGCTCTAAATGAAATTAAATCAAAAACTCCGGAGTTGGGAACACTGACAACATGCCTGGCATAATATAAAGAACCACAACTTCTGGGATGGAGAGATGGAAGGGGGAACAGACATGAACTTGCCAGGGGTTCAAAGGCACCGCTCAACTCAAATCCACTCCGAGATCTTCTGTGGAGCAGTTATCAGCTCAAAGGGTTGAGCTCCTCAGCTTCTGGCTGCTCCAAGACATTACTTCTGCACAGTTCTGGCTGTCCAAAATTTTCATTATACAAGAGCGATCTGAAGGGTTTCACCGGTATTTTCTGTCAAACAATCAAACACGCAATTTTTCAAAATGTCCCCTTGTTACATTAGACCAGTGCTTCTCAATTATTTTTTGTTTCTGTTGATACTGAACTCAGCTCCTGATCAATGTTTCAGCTCCTCTGCTATGGTGTGGTGTTCTTTCACTGAGCAATTTGGTACGCCACCTTATATGATGCTAACAGAGCTCCCTGGTTTACTGAATTAGCATTCACAAAGCGGGATGATTGTTGGCAATATTCAGCATGTTTTCACTGAAAAAATCCCAGCAGTTTATCAGCGTGATTGGGGTGTAAGTTCCGCCTTAATTTATTTGGCTTCATGCTGTCCGCTGCCAGCATTTTTAGACACAGTAAGCACACCGGCCTCTCTTCGTCTCCCACTGCAGTCACAGTGAAGCTTAGTAATACAGACACTTCTTCATAGTAACTCGAGCTAATACACCCTGCGCACACCTGACAATGAGAGCGACACTGCCAACTACTCTAGTGGATGTCTATTTACACTTTATTCTACTATGGCAAAAAAAGCATGTTACCCAGGGTCACACCCCCCCCCCGGCCTCGCACCATGTCCCTAGGGGGCCGTGCCCCACTACTTGAGAAGCACTGCATTAGACTTTTGGTAAAGGTAAACCCATGGTGTAATTGAACAGAAATATGCAATATTAGAGAGGAAAAAAGGAAGAATAATGTGGAATAACAAACTAAAAAGAACGAGGAACATGAATCTGGCAAGATTTCCTTATGCCTCTGACATGCTCACGGCTAATTTCCCAGCTGTGGCAGCCTCCCCTGCTTCCACTTTGTCTGACACTTTTTCTTTCTTACTTTCTCATTGACTACAGAGATTGGGTGGACTCTTTGGTCTTTAGTGAAAAAACACTGTTCTTGACTCAAAGGAAGTCCAGCAGACTGTGAGTAAGACGGCTCCATCAACCACTCCAACAAGGGCCTTGGGAGAAAGTGTGGGGGTGAACCTTTTCATCCTCAGCAGCTCAGCTGTTCAAATTTTGCTGCTGAGGAAATGACCAAATCTCATTACTAAAGCCCAGCATGAAAAAGTCCGTGGAGTGAAAATGACCGTCTTTTGCCTTATGTGACTTTATTAGTCTTGTTGCGTGTGTGGTACTGGTGTGTTGAGACGGACAGGAAGCAGTCCAACTAAGAGTTTCCATTTTCATCAATGTCAAGGTATTTCACACACCTAATCCATTTTCTGTTAACAATACAGTTCCACAGTTGCGCTCAGGGTTTATTTTCCTGACTTTAATTGGGCATGTACGATCACGCTATCAGAGGGAAACTACAGAGTTACCGGAATGGAAATTTTAGAGTGAAAACATGACTTTAGCACTCCTGCTTTTCCTGCTCTTCGCCAACCGGCCAACCCAAACAGTCAAACACTAATTTCTAATTGACAATTTAACCTCAAGTAACCGCCCTTTCTTTGAATGAGCTGTGACAACATTTACACCAGAGACTACCATGACTGACAAAGTCAATACACCAACAGCCGCATGTTGTCAGAAAAGCTATGTGGAGTAATGGAGACACCTACACTGGGATACCTTACCCATTTGAGTTCCTAAGCCAAAAAAGGTGGAGGTAGAGCTGCAGCAAACCTTGTGTCCTTTTTAAAATACCAATGAAGGGAATCTTAGGTGCCTGGTTTGCATTACTTGATTCTGACATCTGCTTCAGAGACAGTTAAATTACCTCCTTCTTTGACATTAAACTCAGCTTCCTAACCTCAAAAACCAAATATGGAAAAATAGACTTAAGAGGAATGCTGAAACAAACCGCTGTCCATCACTTCATTACAGTCCATTAGCATAGTATAGAAGGAGTCTAACATATTTAAGTGACCGGATTTTATGGAATGAATCCGAAGAGAGACAGATAATTAACAAGACGCCTTCGTAATAACCGCTGACAAAATTTAGTTCATGTTTACGGTCAATTCCAACCGTTGACAATGTGATTGCTTTCATTTTCAGAGCTAAGGTATTCATTCTGCAGCTCGGACTAAAGAGATCGAACACATCAAGGTCATTTTCTTTCCAGTTAATGAACATCCAATGACCCGACTGATCCTTGCGGTGGTTTCACTAATAATGATGCTTTACAAATGCAAATGAACCGTGTCGAGAGTAGAGTTTGAAAGGAATAAAATGGTTACTGGAATGACAATGAGCTACGGTAAAACTCCAGATGGTCATAATAACCATTTCAAATTGTAATCATCATCAAACCAAGTTTAAAAACAAGTTTTATTACCCTTCGGAGAAAAACTAACCAGCGATATCCCAACAATCTTCTAGATGCAGGTTTGTTCTGTGTCAATGTAAGTATGATGGAAGCTGTGGCAGCACTCCACTGAATTCAGTCTTCAAATATTTTGGTTGTTCTAAGAAGGCAGACATGGTTACTTTGTCTGCTAAGCAAACTGAGTGAGAATTGCTGCAAAAGACGGCAAAACATCAAATCTAATATGTTACGGAGGTGACTACTACTAACTGGTCCAAAGACAATACTAAGTGAGTTATCATTCATCGCAATGCATGATGGGAGGACTTGGGATTGGTGTAGAACAAGGATTTCTCTAAATTCTAGATTCCTAGCTGATAATGCTGACTGGCCCTGTCTCCCACATGTTCTTCTGTGGAGTCTATCCACCCACGACCTTGATAACATCATATGTTTAGTGGCTCCATGACTTAATAAACAACATTTTTCATAGTGTCAGATGTACTATGAAAAACTAACAGTGTTGCTAATTTTATAAGTAGTTCTCTTTAACAGTTGTTTAAATCGTTTAAAACATCAGAATGTTTTGATTTCTTTCCAGGAATTTAGTTCATAAGGTGGTACATTGTGATAATTATTATTTAAATCTAAATTTCCATTTAGCTTACAGCAGTACACAAACAAATCCACAACCTCCAAAATAATAATTGTCATTACAATGGGGACATCTTCAAATTTGTTTGTATAAATCATTGCGGTGTGAAAAGTTTCCCTCTTCATTCTTTTTATAATGTCATTATTTTTCTCGTTACTTTACAGAAGGTTCATAACTGATATATTAAGGTTTTTAGATCTCATTGGAGTATTTATGGTCTTATTTGAAGATAATCGTAACATATATTCCTAAATTGTCAGGATTATTTTCATACATAGAACCTGAGAAAAAGTCACTGCATCATCATACATCAGTGTTAGAACATATTTCCATGAAACCATTGCAACTGAGAGATCAGTTTTGTTGCTGTTATGTAACTGTGAAAAGCTCAGTGTTGTGTCAGCTGTATTATAGGATCAGTGCCCCGGAGTGACTCAATGTCAGTGTTCTCCTGTTTTTGCTTGTTTTCATTTGTAATTGTGAGTGACTTGAAGAGCACCTGACATCTGCCGTCATACCAGCAGAGACGCGCTCTCTCAGCAGGGCTGAATACAACCCAACGACAAAGCAAACGCTGTCAAAGTTCAGCAGATGCACTCACCTTCTGAAAGAAATCCTCCCCACCGTTGAGTCTCCCCTCAGAGGCAGCTGGAGTGGGACAGAGAGGGAGAAAAATAAATTCATGAAACCACACAGTGCCACTCAGTTTTATATACCAGTGTAACCTTAACACAGCCAAATCACACACAGATTATCCAGGCTCCTAGGAAGGTTATGGTATTTTAACGCTGAGCCATGTTTATGGTGGATCTCTATTTCTTGGGCTGTTGTTCTTGGCATGGCTACAGACATTGTTCAATCACAGAAATGGAATAAAATGTTCACAGCCATTTTCTAAGATCATAGAAATTGGATTCAGCTTCTGTGTAACAAATTGATGGATACATAAAAAATGTTTGCCAATTTCCTGTGGTTGTTAACTCAGTATTTCAGGCACAGACTGGGTACATTGGTGTCCACTTTTTATTTTTATTTTTTTTAATACAAAAGCGGACACACATTCACACATTTAAAACTCTTCTGTCAGCATACAGTAACACCTCTAGTAATATATGAAAGAGCAGCAACATGATTTTTAAACCAGCCCAAAATCACCTTCAAATAAATTAAGCAATTAAAACAGCTTTAATGTTTAAAGTAATTTTCCAAACAGGTGAAAATGCCAAAAAACTCCCACCAATGGCAAAGTAAGGCCTGAAACAGAGGCCCAGCCATCCGCGCAAGCCAGGCCTGTGTCGCTCCAACACATCTGCTAGTCCTTCAAACTGTGGAAAGTCTGTTGATGCAGAATACAGATCGGCTCTCAGAGGAAATCCATCATGTTCCTCTGTCATTCGGGAATAAGGGAAAAGGTTTAATGATGCATTTCATCCAGCGGTCTTCAGATGGATCTGTTGCTCTCTGTGCAAATGTGGGTCAGGAACGGCAGCAAAGTTGATGAAGGTTACACAGTTCAGACATCAAACAACAACAAAAGATCATGTCGTGATTGAAAGAGACAAAAGTCAGGCTATGTTTCATCTGTAGATGAAAAAAAGAGAGACATTACAAGTGATAGTAGAGTTTTCATATCTGGATGAACGTGATCAGCAAATGCTGAAATGATTTAAGTGAATAATCCATCAAAATTTGGACTGTTAATGTTTTTTAATGTTGGCCTTAAGGAAACAGTCACTGACATTTAATTTGTCCCTATTGGTGACATTTTGTTTATCAATCAACATCAAACTCTACTAAAAAATAGCTTCAAACAAGGCCGAGATAGAGAGCTAAAAAAAAGTTGTAAGTAAAAATAAAAATCTCTCCATAATATACAGTTATCCCTCGCGCAATCGCCAATCAACACGCGCGGCTCCACCTTATTGTGGATTTTTAGTAGGTAGTCATGTGATACTGAACGTGCATTCTGTTGCCTGACAGCATCAGGAAGTGCGCTGCGTTCCATGAGTCTCGGAACGCAGCGCTCTTCCATGAGACACAAAAGCACTATAAACAGTCTACAAGAGTGTGGGAAAAGGTAATACAGATAGAACGTGGCTTTATATCAGTATGGGGAGGGTTCATAAATGTTTAAATTACCGTAAATAATAAAATATTTTGTCGCTATATCGCAGAATTTTGTTTTTGCGGGTGGTTCCTGGAATGCATTAACTGGGAGTAACGAGGGATCACTATAATCCGTACTGCTCCAAAATACAATTTATTCCTTCAAATATCAGTTATTCCAAGCAGTTTTATGGTAATTTATTAGAAGTGACCCACTCTGGCAATGTTCAAATATTAGTGGAGGTACCCTGTGATCCTCCAATTTATAATGATTCACCTCAAATGTAAAAAAATCTAATTCTTCCCTTTTATGCCATATTCAAGATTCTCACAAAGTTTCTACCAAGCAGTTACTGATGTTTAATCCTGTTTTTACATGTAGACGATATAAGAAACAAACAAAACTAATCCCTAAACCTGTTTGGCTCAGGTAAAAACCAGACTGATCAGGTATGACTTATGACTTTGTCACTACATAACCCATTCATCTGTGAAACTGAAACAAAAGGATAGGACGTAGAGAAGCAAAATGATGTCTTTCTGTAATTTTTTTACTACATAAATATTCTGCTTCGGCTCAAAGGATAAATTAGTCTCACACTACATTTATGCATATAAAGACATCACAATTTCATATTGCCTGACCCAATGGTTCTGGCTATTTTTTGCCAAAGAACAATGTAGATGAGAAACTGAGCCTCACACAGATACATCAAACTGACAAAAATCCTCAATGGCATTAAGAAAATCCCTGAGTCTGTGCTGGAAACATCATCTGATCAGCAAATTAAAAGTCATCTACACCACTGGTGTGGTAATGTCTTTCGTTACTTCATTCGATATTAGCAACAATCTCTCAAACAATTCTGGTCAAATTTCCAAACATTTTTCTGGAAAAGTGGCTCTCGGAATGGGGAAGTGATCTTTGCTGGATGGTCGCTGAATACTTTTTTTTGGTTATATTTGTATCTTTTGTGAAGTAAAAAATTCACTTCATTT
Source organism: Antennarius striatus (assembly GCF_040054535.1). NCBI lineage: Eukaryota > Metazoa > Chordata > Actinopteri > Lophiiformes > Antennariidae > Antennarius > Antennarius striatus. The sequence goes on along the minus strand of NC_090786.1, from coordinate 8,521,505 downwards.
ACTTTCATTGATGATTTGCAGTTTTATAGGATAAATACAAAATGATTAACTGACACTTACAATGAATGGTTGGGTTAGCCCTCAACTAAGGACGAAGCTAGCGATGTATTCAATAGTAGATATGGCTGGATCACCATGACAATAATGGGAAATGTATAAATCCTAGCTGAAGCCATGAAAACTTCAATCTCAACAGAGCAGCAGCTCAGATCTAACTTTTCAATTCTTAGGTGGCCTGAAATTGTCCAAGGTTATGAAAGACCCCCCACTAGTGGTTATTGCAAGTGTTTCCTGTCAGAACTTAGACAAAATACAACTACTGGAACATTACACATTTCTTTTGTACTTCAGTGAGAACTGTAACAGAGCAGGGTAGTAACTATTGTTCTCAAACGTCTCAGGTTTCCTTTATAATCTAAACAGAAGTAAGATCTTGAGCTAAGGTCTCACCAGTAGTAAATTAATGAGACAGATATGAATCAGAGTACATTCAGGCCAATTAAGATGCCACTTGGGTACATGCCTTTGGCACAACGTCGATAAAACGTGCTTCATTAATGATGCTGAGCTACATTCTTTAGATCTAATTACATGTTGTACGAGAGCTATCATTGATTTTTTTTTAAACCCAGGGGATAAGAAAAAGAAGGTTTCCTCTGCTGTACATCTGCAGGAAATATACCCACAAAACAGCATTTCTATATTGACATCATATCACCAAGAATTATAATCTCCTCTTCTCTCCTATTTACATACATGTCATTTAAGGACGATAATTAAAGCCCTGATTTTAGCATTGCTCTCTAGAAGGTATGTGGAGTTTCAAAGATGTCTATATCACATGACGACTGATCAAGCCTGATGTCAGGGGCCCAATGCTAAGCCCAATGATTCCGGAGAAACTTCTTTAAAAATCAAAGCATACAAAATGTTGGGCTTTAAACCCGGTAACAAACAAATACAAACACAAACAGTGTCTCAGCATATGCTATCTTTAGCATATGAGTGCAGGGAGGTAGCAAGAATCTGACAGACACATGATTGAAAACATAAGCCATATGCTTAGAGTACAACATCCTGTTAGCCACGTGGTGTGTAAACTGGTCATGGGAGAACCCAGACCAAAGAGAGCATCAAAGTATTACAAAACTTCTGAAAGATGATTCAAAAAATGTGTTAATAGAAAGTTAAATGTTGTATTTATTGATGGCTGGGTTAAAGAATGGAGCTTGGTAGATTTTTAGGAGATTAAAGAAGCCTCATCAGAGACAAACATGAATTAGATGATTGTAGCTGCACAGGTTGCTGTGAATCCAGTTACAGAAATTAAAGGGAGTATATAGTGCCCTCTCGCGCATTCACACATCAACGCTCGCGACTTCACCTCATCACAGATGTTTGGTAGGCAGTCACGTGATAACGTACGCGTATTCTATTAGCTGACAGCATCCGGAAGTGCGCTATGTTCCGTGAGTCTTGGATTTACGTGAGAAGAGTCCTTTAAGCAGTCGATAAGAGTGTGGTAAAAGGTAACACAGATAGAAGGTGCTTTATTATCAGTATCTGGAGGGTTCATAAACGTTTAAATTACCGTAAATAATAAGATAAATAGTTAGTCACTCTATCGCGGAATTCGTTAATCGCGTGTGGTTCCTGGAACGCATTAACTGCGAAGAAGGAGGGCACACTGTATCTTGGATTAAGACAAAATGGAGAACACTGACTATTAAAGGCTTCTTTTCTTGTGGGGCAAATAGGTGAATAAAACCTTTCTGCTGCAGGTGATATCACCTAAGTGTTGGTTGTGATGAAACTACAAGTTTACATGACGTTTTAGGGTAGATACTTAAGGCTATATTTAACACAATGAGCCTCGCACACACATGAATTCCAAATTAAACTGTTAACGTTTGAGTTGCATTGTAAGATATAGAATATGTGGAATCAAGGTGTCTTGAAGACCACAGTAAAAATGGTTGCGTCGAAGCTCTTATTTTAACAATTCAGCAGCATCAAACAAGTCACTGTGAGTCTGGCAACTTCAGAGTCAAATTGAATACAACCACAAACTATAATATTACCAAACATGTCTGTAAAATTAAAATGAAATTGAAAATGTGAAAACAAAAAAGGCGAAATCAATATGATCATTAGGCTCCCTGCATATTATAATCATCTTACAAGCTGAATTTTGGTAATGCGTCACTGCTGATCATTTTGTTTTAAGCAATCATTTGATTCAAGGGTGCGTCAAACATCTGAGATTGGTAAGTCAGCTGCTGACAAACCTTTCAATGCAAGAAACCACAAAATTAAGACACGGTGGTTGACAAATTCACATTCCTTCTAATATTCATGTTTGCTTGCTTGTCTCCTACACTTGATTGGAAAATAACATAGCAGCGAAGAGGAATCAAAGATCTTTTACATTCGTCTTCGCCTGTTTCTCTATGGAGTTGAAAAGCATCTTGCCACAAAAATGCATAGCTCATGCCTCATTACTTAGATAAGCAAGTAACTATAATTCTGTCTGCCAGCTGAAAAACCAAATTTAAATTATAGGCCTTCCTTTAGACTAAAATCCACTGAAAGGCTGGACAAGAGTTGAAGAGCGCATCACCAATTCAACATTTACTTTTCAGCACTAGTTCTGATTTATGTGGATGAGTTTTTCTTTCACTTGTTCCCCCAGAGCTTTGACTGTCTACCAGTTCTTTGTTAGAGCATTATATAACAACAGCATTACACAGTATTCCTACATTCCTGCACACATTTTCAAAGGCGTCACGCCTGAAAAATGATACAAAACCTCAGAGTAAAGATCACGTGTCAACATGTGTGCTCAGCTCGCTAATGACAAACTGGTTATCGCCACTGTCTATTAATTTGATGTGGTGACAAACATGGTGGTTACAGCTAATCACATCCACACACTCTAATTCTGTCCATATCATCTGATGTATCCAATCAATGTCACTGCACGTAAAGAAGTGAGACGTTGCAGCGAGTGTCAGGAAGGACTCAACACTGGCAGATGGAACGAGGTCTGGTATTCATTACTTTGTGGAGAGACTGACTTTCGGGGAGATTCCGCTGTTTTGACACCGAAGGAATGTAAACAGTGTTGATTTCTACATTTATGGCTTCAATCCAGACACAACAATCAGGACAACAATTGAGACATAAGCCCTATAAACAGATCAAGGCCCTTAGAATTTTTTTTCCACTATTAGCTAGGCTTAATGGAAAGGTTATGAAGAAGTAGGAGTTCACCACTAGTAACATTAAGGCTGATTAATGCACAAGGACATGAGGACAAACGTTAAAGTGCAGATGTAAGGTAATATCAATTCATTCCAAATATAACTCAGCATAGGTTTACATAACCGTTACCACCTTTATGTGTGCTGTGCAAGAATCTTCCTTTAAAATCACAAAAAAAGCCCCAAAATAGCTCAATCAGCTCAATCTCTAACCTGAAGATCTCCACACACCAAATCTGCTACTCTAGCAATAATAAAATGAAAAAGGGCTGGAGGTGAAGCTTGGGACATTTTCAGAAAAGGTACATGGCAAGCACGGAAAGGAGGAACGTTTAGAAAGCTGCTATTTCCTCTGGGTAGGATTTCAATAAGTGACAAGTCTAATCTTGGTTGCAAAGATTTGACATTTTGGTCCACGGTCAACTTGCATGTCTTCATTGAAATGAGACAGATTAATATTTAAGCCAGAAATATGAGCAGCCTGGCTGAGAGGCCGATGATGGCTCGCACGAAAAGAAATACACTTTTTTGTACACATTTTGCAAATGAAGTGCAGGTGAGACTACTGCTATCACACCTTGCTAATGAGATGGCCTCAGGGAACTGGGCAAAACACAATGTCAATAAATAAATAAATGAGATTGTTATGTAAGTGTGCCTGCTTATCAGCACATGCATTTTTAATCTATTGTGGAAGCAATGTTTCCATTGGTGCTGCTCGACTGAAGAATGCTCTGGTATCAGACTTTCCTGGAGGTCGGTGTGGCCGGTCATCATAGTGACACTTAGCAAACCTGCTGTACTATCATCTTCCATGTGCGTCACATTTATTGTGATCCTCTCATCTTCTCTGTATGTTCTCATAATGTCAAGTCTGTACCATTTAGTATATTCAAGGCGCAGTGGTGATTCTTTCAGATCGACTGGTGGTCCCCAGTGTTTCCATGTCACCTGTGGTACCTGCACAATTTTTCTTTGAAACCTTGACGAAGGTGACACCAAAAACATCATAACCAGAAAACCACAAAAAACACTTTAAATGACTTGAAGTCAATATACGGTCAAAATCTATTTCTTTTCTGCTTCAGTTGAACAGCAAATTTCATATAAACATATATACAGTGTATGTTTAAATTAATTCATCTACATTTAAAATTAATCTGAAATCTGATTTTCTTCACTTTAACACCACTACCAATGTAAAACTTCACCTACAACTGCACCTATTAATAATAGTCAAATATTCGAGACAGATAATTGTGACTTGATATCAATGACTTAGAAGAACTTTGATATGTAATGTGTTGTCCATCACTGCTCTAAAGGCAAATTACAATCGATAGAATTCAGTCACTTTGTTATTCACTGAGAGTTTAGTTGACTATTCCAATAGATCATGCTTTGACGCCTTACTTCAGAGACAGGATAATTCAGCTTGTACCTGACAAGTAGCAGGCAGTAATTGGATTGATGTCTAAAAATAGACAAATCAAGCAGTACAGGTTCCCTCATAAACCGCTTACCCGAAATGATTTCTAAAGACCCCAGTGCCTGACAAACGCTTACTGCTTCTCCAGGACAACAGTATTCAAGAATCACCATGGATTGGGAAACTACACACACAAAGCAGAGCCAGCTGTCTGCTTTATGTGATTCTTGAGAATAACACTGACAGAGAAGCATTCTGAGCTTTCAACACAGACTTCTTTATCTCAGTAAAGCAAAATTCAAAGGTTATTTATAATTTTTGACTAGCAATATATCAAAACGGGGGTTCTGGTATGAAACTGTCACTTTATTGTTAATTTAATATTTGTCCCTGGGATTTTGCCAAAGTAGTTAGATGTGATACTAGGAGAAAAAGAAAAAAACAAATAAACAAAATAATTAATCTGAGAACTAAAGATGGTTTCCTCAAAAATATAAATTACTGCCCTTTATTTATAATAAAAACGATGAATATATTTTGTTTTTACACACCATGAAACTGGCAATGCAATAAATTAAATGAAGAATTGAATGTCCTTTAAAGTTTTGATCCTTGTGATTTTCATGAATTCCAAAACTATTTTTGAGACTATCAATTGCATTTTTAAACAAGGCAGTCAGAGACTTCAACATCCCGTGATTTACTCTGACCAACTTTCAGGTTAGGTCAGGGTACCCTGAAATTTGTACCTGACTGGTGTATAGACTAGTGCATATGGAGGGGACCAACGTGAGTAAGACCATAGATCAAAGTTAGTGCATAGGTGGATCAAAGCACTAACTTTCTGATCTATGGTCTTACTCACACTGGCCTTCTTCTTCTTCTTTCTATCTTCTTTCTTCCTCAGTGTACAAAAGATGAAATTTGACCGTGACCTACTTTTCTCAAGGTCAAGATCATCATCTCATGTTCATCTCCTTTGCCGCCCGAGTAATGTGCTTTTTGGTTCATCTTTCTATCTGCAACAGTCACGAAGATAATTGATGGACTAACGAAAGAAGGAATGAACGAACGGACGAACACTGACAATCACAATACATCACCGTTTTGAAGTGGGATGTAACAATAGCTCCATTTAATGTTTGTACTTTCTTTAATTACACATATGTCATGTTAGGATAAAACTTCAAAGTGTGCATGAATTTTAGATTTTAACACTTTTAAAAGCAAATCTTCCCAATGCTTGCTTTGATATAATCAGAAACCAAATTCCATAGTAAGAAAGTTACTAATTTTGAGAGAAAAATTAAAGCAACATCACCAATACAACCAGGACAGAAAATCAAATTGCCATTGCCATCCAGCAGAGGTGAACCATGTTAATAACCACATAACTGAACACCTGTCACTGTATTTCTGTGCCGAGCAGAAGTCGCTGTTTGTACTGAAAAAACTAGCTCATCCTTCCCCTCAACTCCTGCTGGGTTGCCAAGCAACTACAACGACAAATAAATGCATTGAATGCCACATGTTGCTTTCTGTCTAAATTGAGAGTCTGCTGCAAAAAAATTAACTCTGAGGTCACATAGTTGAGACACTCATCAAATAATTAACAGATGAGAACAGTCACCGAACGTCACTACAACTTTAAGTATTTCCGTTATGACATCACAGTAACACATTTATTTACGCAAACCTATTGCTGTGGTGGGATCATCCAGTCCAAGATACAAAACGTCTAGCATCCAGCTGTTGATGGCAACATGTTTGGGTTATCGTCTCTCCCATTATCTCTTTCTGTGCAAAGTCTGCCAAGAAATTACACAAAAACGCATTCTTGGTGCCTGGTATCTTCTGTATGAGATCCCCCAGGGAGCATAGGGAGTCAGTCTCACTTAACAGGCCAAGACTGAACTCTCAACATTGCATTACACTATTGGGAAATCACTGATATCGCAAATGCAACAGCATTTCGTCCAATTAGCCAATCAGTGATGTATTAATTCCTAGAGTACTTTACCCGATTACAAAACCTCTAAGTTATCTCCGCTGTTATGTCCAATCAGAGTACTTTATTCATACAGAAGCTCTAAGGATCATATCCAGTATCCTTTTCTGAAATTCCTGCACTTGGAATAACCTCTCTCTTTTTGTCCAAGTGGAGAATATGCAGGAAATAGCCAGGCCAACATGACAAAGACACTTTTATAAAAATGATTTCTCTCCAATCAAGGCAAGTGGAGAAAAGGCAGATTGTACAAGATGTTGAATGAGGAGAGAGAACAACAAACCAAAACCCAAGGTTCTCCAAAGATAAACACCAAAAGCTCTTGGGGGAGTGGTTCAGGGCTAGGTGGCAGGAAGGCATGTGTGTCCATGCATTTGTGTGTTTGGTGAGTGCGCACGCGCGAAGGGCAAGTCAGGGGTGCCCCTCCCCACCCCCCCCAAGAAACATTTCTAAAATAGCAACCGCAAACCAGACAGAATGTAAATCTGCACTTTGAAAAGAGTTGAAGGAAAAGAGCTTTGAGGGACATAGAAAAACACGTATTCATTTCAGACCATTTACAGTTCCATGAGCGTAGAAATGGGTCACAGCGCTGCAGCTCTGCTCGGACTGTTGAAATAGGACTCCTGGTTTTATTTTCTTGAGTAATGAATTACAGGTTTTTCCACCGGCCGAGGCTCAATTATATTACAGCTCCTGAAAGCTTCATCATGCCTAGGATGAAGGAATTCAATGCGTAAGCAAAGTCGAATAGAATTGTTTAATTGTATCAGCATGTTTTGTAGGGAAAAGAGGGTGGCAACGGGTAGCTGAGAAAAGGGAAGGGCAAAATTTAGCCATAAAAATTGACTGTTATGTTTAATTAATAAGCCTACATCGATTATGGCAGTGCCACGGGCAGATATTTTGACAATAGGGATGCATATTGTCAAAACTTGGTCAACACAACATGGGTAAAACTGAAAATGCATTCATCAGACAACTTTTTGTATTCTAACGTAAACATACAGAAGCAAATAATAAACGACACTCCATGGTAAGGATTGTACCCCCAAATTTGGTGCAACAAATATGGCTGTAAAATAGATTTAAGATCGACTGAAGGCTCAAACTTGAAGATTTGGTGAATTTCTGACTAGTTTGCGCCACTTCTCACTTTCCTAGTAATTTACGGTTATTTAGACCATAAAGGAAAAGATCAATTCATTAAATCAGATTAATGACTCCATTTTATTGTAATTAATTCCCATACATGATACTCTAGGTTCTCGGCTCCTCTACCAAAAGGGCTGGGGTTGCTTCCTACCCTGTTGAGCTGTGTGCAGAGGGGCAGCAGGTGTCGCATGTTTTCAGTACACTTCATGTGCACACATATCCTTTTTGTAGATGTGCCTGTAGTACCTGTATTCATTCATTTGAATTGTAGATCAATGCTCCCTGAGTGTTTTTGGTCAACCTCACCCTTCGTTCCAAATTGACTGAACTCTAAATGGCATTTGGGGAAGAAACTATTCCCAAAAGAAATAAATGTGTCTCTCCTCTACTGAAATGAGCAGGAAGTATTTTGTCCTGGCAGTAGTTTCTACTCTAATTGTGGTCCACAACTCCAAATTGAGAACAGGCACGTTCGCAACCTGACACAAAAAAATGCACATAACCTTGCCAGTGTCTGGTTTAATCATCACGATATCTTCAAATGACATATGACAATCTCATCTGAGGGAATGACATTTTCACATTGTGACACAAGAGAAGGATTTTCTTTGCCAGAGCTGGCTCTTTTGTTCTCCACTTTCTATTTTTTTTTCTCCAAAGGCTTGTAATCTGAGGATGCTTTCCCTCCAAGCTCTCAACTTCTTTATCTTTGCTTAGCTTGTAGACTACTCAAATGTAATGGCGTTACATGACAGAGAATAATATAATAAATAATGGCGGATTATTAAAATAATGAAGTATTATATGGAATTAATTATGCAGCAAATTTTTATACACAAAACTGAATACAACTGCTTAGCCTGGGTCTAGCTGAGTTACAAAGTTTGAAAAATATATTTTGCAGCATAAGGAGAAAGACCAGGGAAAGTCCAACAATTCCACAGTGGATCTGAATGAAGCTGGAACAACAGAGCAGTGTTTGAATGCTCAAGAAGGAGCAATAAAGGGAGAAGAACGAGAGAGCGAGAGAGAGTGAAAAAGCAAGAGGGAGAGAGAAAACCTACAGCACATTCCCTAAAAGACATTCACTTCCTGTCTGAGTCTTACTCAGTGCCCAGGAGGAAGAGGACGAGGCCCTCACACACACTCCCCTCATTATGCGGGCAAAGACGCCATAAAGCATTATATAAATAATAAAAGGACAAATATAATAGCCACATTTTAAAAAGGGCATTTTCCTCAAAAACAATGTATGCTTATTGTGCAGGCAATACATGAAGTTGTGTGTCGGAAGTACAATGTTCCCTTGCGCATTCACAAATCAATACTTGCGACTTTTTGGTAGGCAGTCACGTGATACCGTATGTGCATTCTATTGGCTGCCGGCATCCGGAGGTGCGCTATGTTCCGTGAGTCTCGGACTTTCGTGAGACACAAAGGGCTTTAAACAGTCGATAAGAGTGTGGGAAAAGGTAATACAGATAGAAGGTAGTATGGGGAGGTTCATTAATGTTTAAATTACCGTAAATAATAAGATAAATAGTTTGTCACTCGATTGCGGAATTTGTTCTCGTGCGGTTCCTGGAACACATTAACCACAAAGAACGAGGGCGCACTGTATTTGAACACTTACTGCACTCAGAATAACTGCTAGCACTAGCATCATATAAACAAAGGGTATTAGACGAAATAGCAATGGCGTACCAATTGAATATCATCCCGACAAAATAAAGAGAACATACTAAACATTCCTGTGACAATCTTCTTCAATCTCACGGCCATATGCAATAGTTTTTCCACGAAGAGACGACGACATAGTAACAGTCTGTGGTTTGGAAATAGGAAAACAAATTAGTTCAACGAAGAAAATGAATCACTGAGCCTAATTGTAGGTTGTTGGAGCAGTTACTTAGCAAACATGTTGTTACGATCTGTGGACACACTGGCTTGCTAGGACGTTATGCTCAGACAACACAATGCTACTCTCCTCATTACCAGTCTGAGGAGTGAGAAAACCCACAGCCCTCCAAATTAACACATACGTGGGTGATGCACACTTAAAAACATCCATGGAAAACCCTGTTGGACATGTAAACACTTGGTCATTCTGGGTTGGAGAAAATGTTACCTCTTTCCCACATTCATTCAAAGTCTCTTAACTTCATAGAGAACATAAAAACAGCACAAAAGTTTGCTTACACTCTTCGCTGAGCACATAAAACTATCTTTCAAGCTTTCGTGCCTATGTCGAGGTGTCCAGGGTATTAACTCGGGAGTTCTATTCCAGGGTGCCAAAAGTACAACAGTTAAGTCCAGATGGCCGTCGGGGTTAGATTTTCTTGTGACTTTAAACACTGTTTACTGATCCAAGTCTGGGAACCTTCATTCCTGCCAATGAGACAGTAAATTTGTGATTGCTGAATAGTAAAACTTTTCCATTTTCTCCTGATGTCAAATATGCTACAGCAGGGAGGTAAAATATGCCTGATCCACACAAAGGGCAGTGTGGAGATGAGTCATTAACACATTAATGGACACTAAAGGCTTCTGGCTGATTTTTATATCTACAATTTGTGAAAGTCATGAAAACGTGGCTTTCTGGAAGTCTGGTGTCCCACTCTGAACTTTCTGGGTAGAGCCAGCTTCCTTATATGTTTAAAAGCTAAAACATGCCATGGCGACACCAGACTTCAGACACTGTGAAGGAAATTCACTCACACCGTATAAGAAAAAGACCTAAGAAAAAAAAAATCAACACTTCCAAATAACTAGTGCTTCAACTATTTCACACAGGGAAATATTTAGCTATATAATAGATTGGTTTACAATGTTTTAAAGACTTATTTCCATTTTTACAAAGTGTTTTCTTCCTGAAACCTTTTCAAACTATGAATCCTGCAGCCAGAGGGAGAAAATGTGAGTAGACAGATTTCACAACAATGCCACAGCTCTGCCATTAAAATGACCAAACTCTTCATCAAGACATACTTAGCAAAAGCATGCAGTCTCTCAAACCAATAAATGCCATCTTACCCTGCAGCTGATTTAAGCTTGTACCCAATCCTATATATAAGCCACCTTCCGACAATCACAATGCTAAGACTTTTGGTTGATTAAGCAATTATAACTCAGGTACAAGATACATGTAAGGAAAATTAATCTGCACAGAAATTTATAATTTTTAGGTTGCAAAGAAAGTCAGACTTCAACAATAATCCATGTATCACAAGTTTTAATTTTAATTTTTTTAAATTTTTTAATTTTATATACTGGTTTGATCCCCGAAGGGAAATTAAGAACGCACACTCTAGCTACTGATTCAAACGCATGCATACATATATATTTGTGAGTGCAGGCCCCTGTAAAGTTAAACATTTAACATAAAAGACATAAAACAAGTTAAATATAAGAACTGCATTATTGTTCCTTTCATTATGTTTTGTGGAAAATAATTACTTTAAAAAAGCTATTTTCATCTGCGTCCATGTTCTACTGAACAGAAACAAGTGTAGTTAGCTCTGTGTCACTGGTTCTGCGTGACTATCCTATGGCATCCATAGACCAAACATCAGTAGTCAACAGTAAGTTGTATAGTGACTGATCTCACACCTACTCTTTAAGATGTTTTTGTTGCTTTTTTTCTTCTTTAGGTTAGCTGTGGGTTGCAAACAGATTATGTCACACTCCAGTGCTGCTTGCTTCTTTTACTCAGACATCAATTCTGTTCCTTTCGCAGCTATCACGTTACGCCTTTAAAACTCTGAGGTGCAATGAAGGTCCTGCCTTCAGCAGGGTGTGCAAATGGGCATTCTTGTGTGGAACTAGTGACCTGTCCGGGGTATGATCCCATCCTGCACCCAATGTCAACTTTCAAAGGAGAAGTTTTAAAACAGAAACATCGATGGATAGCTTCAGGATCTGAACCGATTGTCAGATTTACATGTGTCACATTGTGCTATGGATTACTCAGATTCTTGAGCTTTCACATTTCAAACATTAAGTAATTAATTAATAGCTTTAACATTTGATCTGAAAACTTGACATTACAATTTTGATATTAGTGCCTGAATGGCAGTTGTGATGCATGTGGGGTGTACCCCGCCTCTCATCTTTAATCAGCTGGGCTAGGCTCCAGCATAACCCATGACCCACAAAGCTGAAAAAGAAATGATTACAGTTGTCCCATCTACATGACTACATCACTATTCTTTTAACTTATAGAGTTGAAGGCAGATTTTCCTCAGCATTTGGAGGGAAAAAAGTCATCTATATACCCCTTTCTAAATCAAAACATTTAGATAGAAATGTGCCATCCATAGGCAATGACGTTAATGTTTAGCTATTGTGTTTAAAAATGGCTTTACAGCAGTTAATAATACTAACTGATATAATATTTCCTTTAAGGAGTATTTTAAGCGTTTTCAATGATCAACTATATAAAAGTTAAATCACTATGAGAAAAACCATCAAACAACTTTGACATTGATGAATTCTGAACTAGAGGTCACTGACGTCCTCAAAATATAAACTAGTACATAAATTTTATCTGGATCTGGCTGAAGCTGAAACGATGGAAAGTGATCGCAGTGTGATTTGATATTGTGGATCTTTGCCGAGGGTCGAGCACACTCTGCTTTCCAGTGATAAGAAGCAAGATAACATCAAAGAGAGAAACACATTAAGTCAAAGTATATTGTGGTTCACAATGAATTGTTTCACTCAAGTCCAAACTCTGTCGTTCTGAACAGGATGTGCTTCATCAAAGAGTGCAGCTTTTCCAATCAAAACACAGCCACATGTTACAAAGCTCTGACTCAACTGAATGAGTTAAAGGTTTAAATTTACTAGGACTTATAGGTACAGACAAAAAAGGAGATGACGTTTAAGTAAAGCTTGATCATGGATAGAAATTTCATCAGAACTTCAGAGATTCTAGACTTGTGTAACATATACTGTGGGATAACTAAACTACATGACACAGCTAGACATCCTGGATTCTTCCACAAAGCCAGAGGTCAAAGGTTGAAGCACTTTCACAGTTGAGATAATGTGGTATTTAAGCCTGTACCTATAACTGATCAGAACGCAGACAAACACAGCAGCTGTTTCTATTCTACAACCCAGCTGTAATGTCAACATGAAAAATGTCAGCATGATGTCATGATGCAGCAATTGGGAAACATGTTGGCAGAGATACAAGACCAAACTAACAAACTGTGAAGTTGTAGTAGACTGGATATGATTATGTATACAAATATACAGACACACAAAAAAACACCTTTAGGCAAGAGGCAGCTTGTGCTACATCCAGGACACTCGGATTTAGGGCCGGCCTCTGGTTGAGTTGTTTTCCTGGAAGAGTTAGGAATGACATGGAGCTTGGAGGAATGTACGGAGCTGAGAGGCAGGAACCAGGACATTCTCGAGGGGAAGTACTTGTGTGCATGCATAGATCTCTGGGTAGGTTAAATTTGAAGACCGGCCACTCACTCAGGTTTATTCCAAACTTCAAGTACAAGCTAACATTACTGCAATCTGGACAGATTAAGTGCCATGCTTGTTTTTTATTACAGTACAAGTAGTGATAATATCCCTCCTAAGGTCATTTCTGGCTGCTTCTCAACACACATTTGACTTAGTTCCATCCTAGAAGTATTGATAAAAAAAAATCCAGCATGATCACATAAGGATCTAATATTCCTCTTTCTGTGATTTTGAAATGTGGGATAAATGATCTCAACGGAGGCTGGCCAGCCCTGTCTTTATGGGTCTATCATCACTTGTTAGAACCTTTCTCTGTAGCTTGTGTGTTACGAGAAGTGGAATCTATTTAATTGCCATAACATGGCGTAATACAAAACAACGCACGGTGGGAACGTCAGAATACCTTTCAGCAGTTAGTGAATTATCTAATAATTATCCTGTTGCTAAAGCATTTGTTATACAGCTATATGTATTTTCAGCCAGAAAACTAATCAACTTTCATCTCATTTTTAAAAAAAATAGTCGAGACCTTTTCTGTTTTAGGATGAAGTAAGAAAACTGCATTCAGGTCAACATCAGTTTAGAGAAAAAACAAAACCACTTCATGGGAGTCAGAAGAGCGACACCTTGCGGTCGGGACATGTTACTACGTCGTTGAACAAAACACATAATTGATGTTGATAGGCTCGTGGTTTTGACCGCCAACATCTATTTTACACTTTTTAAGTCAACCTGCCCTGCCCATACGACTCTAAACTTCTTCACATATTCAATAATTACCTTTCATTTAATTCACATTTTGTTTACAGCGTGGCGCGAATAACTTCCAAGTCCAAATTGACCAGACTGGCCTTAATTGATTCGAACCGGATCACACACGATCCATATGGTTTTCTTTTCTTTTCTTTTTTCCTGAGCTATTTAGAAGAAAAAAATCGAAAGTTATATAACGTAAACAGTACCAAATGTGTCACTTTATGTTTCCACAGAAACAAAAAAGAAAAAAAATACTGTCAGCAAGACGGCATAAATTCTCAGAAACAACAACCAACAATTGTAGGAGATGAATCGTGGACAGGAAATGTCAGTAACTAAGACTTCAGCATTTATATTACCTAATAACATGATTTCCAACTTCTTACGGTCCACCCGAAATCTCTCCTCAGTCCACTCCGGATCTGGTAGCGGATGGGGTCCGCTCAGATCCTCCTCTGATCCCGGGAGAGGAGAGTCAGTGCTGCGCTCACTGTTGGAGCCGTGGTCCGACTGCTGCAAGTATCCACTCAGACTGTCGCACTGGGCAGCCATGGCGCTGCTCGGCTACTTCTCCAGAGGCCAGGTTGTCTGTCGAGTTAACGGAGCACCGCACAAGTCACAGCAACCACTTCCACCAACTCCTCGGGAAAGTTTCACGTGTCATCCGGCAAGGGTGGGAGGGGGGGAGCAGGACTCCTCCCAGAAACACTTCCCCGAGCATCGAACTCCCCCTGGGTTCCTACCAAGTCTCTCTAACAGTACCGGCCAGGCGAGTAGTTCAATAGACTCAAGTGTTTTTGCGGGACCTGTTGACGTCACATCGATGACGTATGATGTGTTTCATTACACACACAGCTTTACTAATTATTATGAGTTCACATCATGATCCAAAGTCGAATTTTAACCCCAGTACTGACTAGAGTAATAAACACATACCTTCATCAATGCTCGACCCTCCCCTGTAATTCCACCCAGCTTTGTCCAAAATAAAATGTAATCAATTATTTGTACTTATACAAGCACATGCTTGTATATATATATATATATATATATATATATATATATATATATATACTGTACACACACACACACACACACACACACACACACACACACACACACACACACACACACACACACACACAATGTAAGAGGTGTGTGTGTAAGTGGTTAAAAATTGAAGACTGCCCCCGAGTGGAGATGTGATATACTGAATAAAAGACAAACTGAAATTGGTTATAAAAAATACTGCATTATAATACAGGATATGCTGAAGCATCATTGATCAAAAACTCTCGTTTATTTAATGTATTTTGCCAAGAAACAATATACTTTTGATGCAAAAATTTGACAAATAAATTCAGAATATTCTTGTCCAATTCTTTAAAAGAAATGTACAATCAGGCCATTTCACCATCACCACAACAAATAAAAAAGGACAGTTAATGTTAAATAAAACAATATGATAACTATTATATTACCAATGATAGTTATTATGATAAAAAGAACAATTGTACTACTTACAGAAAAGAAAATAGTAAAACCAATTAAGTCAAGTAAAGTCAGAATAGAAAAAGTGCCCCAACCAAATAAAACACCTTAATTAGAACCAGTGTCATATTCTTGAGCTGTTCAGATATAAATCCTGTCTTCACATTGCATACTTCTGAGTCCATTCTTTGGCAACTCTGTTGTACCTAAAAAGAAAACAACAATGAAAATTATACAAAACGCAATTAATTTACACTTTAAGCTTAAGTCTCTGGCTTTTGTACTCACTGTTGTCTGTCTTTTTTATACAGGTGTGCAATATCAGCAACCAGTGGATCATCCGCATTTGGGTCACACAGCAGAGAGCATATGGATAGTAAAACTATAGGAAATAAAAGAATAAATGTCATTAGGAGGTTTCTATATCTCAGACCAACTTTTCATATTCTTATCTCATTCTGCGAACACACCACATTGATTTCATGCACCTTCATATCCCATTGCCGTAGTTTGGGCTTTTGTGACAACTGATTTTACCACATTACTTTCAACAGGGATATCTGAACATCCCCGTTTCCTGAGGGGCACACATTTTGAACGTCAGCCTTGAAAATTATGCTATCCATGTCCACTGAGGCTGGAAATCACTCATGCTTCCATGCTTTGACATGTCTGATATCATGCATGTCTGACATCCTTTCATATGTCATAATTTGACAAATGTATCCTCAAATCATTTTTAACAAAACTTTTTTTCAAAGTAAACTTCAGTCAGATTCAGACTATTTTCGGCACCGATGTTCATCTCAGATTATCTGGTAATGTTAGGACTTTGTTGATGAAATACATGGATTTAATGTTGATAATAATGCATGGATTTAGACACACCGTGTGGCATAAAGTTGGTTGCAATTGAATTATTATATTAAATATTATATTATTACTATACTATGGGTTTTTTTAGAAAACATTTTGGAATTCTAGTTGAACAAATTAGATCCCAGAAATGCTTTTTGGATATACTATACACACACAAGGTGTAAATGTTAGTTACCTTTTGACAATGTCAGTGCAGGTGACCACTGTGACCTCAAGATGTCAAGGCAGATGCTGCCATTGCTGTTTATGTTGGGGTGATAGATTTTTGTGATAAAGGCAACCTAAAATGACAAACAAAACCATTATAAATACAATAAATTGTTTTCACAGTGTCATGAGAAGGTGGTTTGTTTTTTTGTCATAGGAATCATCTGATTTTCTGAGAGGATTTACTTCCAATGATATGAATCAACACCTTAACATGTAGAAAAATAATATGATTATTATTGAGCTAATCATTCATTAACAAAGAAAAATCAACCTTACCTTTGGTGGTTTGAATGGATAGTCAGTGGGAAAACGGACAGAAAGGAAGAATACTCCTCCATTATACGGGCTGTCATTCTGTAAGAGATGAATGACTGTTAACCTACCCCTCTTCCTTTACACTTTTGGGGAAAATCTACCATTCCTTTAGCTAAATGTCTGGCTCGGTTATTTCATTTAAATTAAGACACAATGCCCTTGCCCCTTTTCTTGTTGCCTTAATAATACCATGGGCTTCAGTGGAACACTGGGGTAATGTTCCAGTCTATACTCTCCATGTTGAATAGAAAGAGCTAAACATAAAACAGCATTGACTACAGATCCAGAAGTGTCCTGGTATGAATAAATAAATCTAAATCTATGAAACTAATCCAGAAACAGCTCACCGGTCCCATGATGGTAGCCTGCCAGTGAAACACTAAAGGAAACAAAAGATTTTACAAAAAATTAATAAGAATTTTTGTGTCAAGCCAAATCTAATGAGTTACAAAGCATGGCCAAAGCACATGGACGGTGTGAAGGAAGTTAATTTGGTTCCCGGCTGTTAATGAAAAGAAAACCTATTATTTTTGCCAACAAATGGTACCAAGCAAACTGGAGTACCAATAATTACAGCACATAGCCGATTTGGGGCTCTGATTACGAGTGTCGGTTACGTCATAGCGTTTGACGGACTACGCATGCGCGAACTGTACCCTGTAAACAGCGCCACTCCCATATGGAAGTCTGACAGTATCAAATTGCAAAGTTAACAAATAGGAAAATTATACACTCGTGCTTATCATGAGGTATTCTGACACTTACAGTCGTCTCCATTTGGTCCAGCTGAACAGGAAACAGGAGGGTCGTTTTTTAGATCCGTTAATTCCTGTGAAAACAAATTAAACTAATGATATTTTACGCCGCAGTGCAACGTTGTTTTCCAGTAACTTTACGACGATGTTAACACTTCGTCGAACGTTTTCAGCATTTCCGATTTACAACCGGTAAACTAAGTCTAAGAATGAAAGTGAAAGCGAATACGAACCAAATGAATTTCCAGAAATGCACCTAATATGATCAAACACAGGTTAGGCCAGTTGCGGCTGACAACGAAGTTAACACATCAAAGTTTGTTTGATTAACTAGCCGCATTCTACACAATCATCTCAGCTGCCACGAACAACAGTGAGTAAAATCACTCATAATTTTTGATTACCAAGAGTCAAGGCATTTAGAAAACATCGGTATAACAAATAAGTTCATTTGGTCAGCCAACAAATCCCAAACATACAACTGACCGGCTTTAGCTAACGTTATAGCAACACTTCCGCATCGCTCCAATCTTCTCCGTTCATAAAATAAATTAAGGTGAGACAAATGTGCCTTTCCGACCTTGTTTATTCTTTTCAAAGCCATGATCAATCTTTCAGTCGAGATTAGACGATTCACGACGGTAGCAGTGACAGCTGTCAGTTACTGTTACGTTCACTTTATGTGAACCCGCTGTTATTTGACAGACCGAATATCTCTTTTGTTTCCGCGTTTTTGTTGAAAGAATAAAGATCACGCCAATGCATTGTGGGAATTTGAGTTCTCCAATCATTTAAAGGGACCGGTCACTGAAATTCATTCATTCATTATTGAAGTGGCAAGATGAATACCCTGTTTTCGTCATCTTCACCCTTTCACTTCTCTCAGCAGATTTTTAATCTATATCATTTCCTTTTGTTCGGCCTATAATCTATCATTCATAATATATGTGGTCAAAAAAAACGAAAATGGAATATTTTAACATATCCAAGCAGTTTGAGCCAAGTTAAAAAAATCCACTCTTATTTTTAAGACACTCACGTGTATTTGAAGGTTTTCATGTGTCATTCGGCCCGGAAAAAAGAAGGGATCTTCTCAGAAATATTACATGAGCACAAACTCATCCTGGGTTCCTGCAAAGTCCTTGAAATCGTGGTGGACATCCTGTGAGAAGTTCATTCAAAGACAGTTTTTGCAGGACCTGTAGAGTGTGTAACTATGCTGACTCATTTGTGTGCAACTATTGAAGGATTATTGCCAATTACAGATAAGTAAAGTAAAATACTATTTTGACCTTCACCAAGGCTCCTTTTAATTCAATCTAACCTGATGTATAATATATTCTACACAGTCTCCAATATCTATTCATTAAGTGTACCTGTTTTGTGCTAATGAATTCCATGCGCTATTACATTGCATCTCTTTGATTGTTGATTTGTTAGAAATATTCAAACAAAAACTACTGATTTGATTTCCATGGAACTTAGTGGGAGGATGGGTCTTGGACCAGAACAAAAGACATTAAATTTTGGCGCATATTAACTGGATAAAGTGATGGGCCTTAAGCTTCCATCAACATTTTTCTCCCACATATAATTCATCAGGATCTTGATGAAATAGTTAGTTGCTTTTAAGGGGTTGATATCTTTGCATGCTTAGTTAAGTGAAAATCCAAATGCAAATCCAGATTTAGCAGATGTGAATGAATGGCTATCACAAATGCATTTTTTAAAATCTTGTAATTCTACCATCGTAATTATTCTTCTTCATGGATAACTTCACACAAGCATCACTTGCTCTGTCAAATTTAAGTAACCTCACATGACGTCGATAACCTTAATTTGACATCTGAGGTTTTTGACAGAATCAATGAAGGCATTTCTGTGATGTCATGATCCCTTTCATATGTTGTCTAATGTCAAGTGATGAAAGGTCTCTTGATTTAATTTCACTGCTTAAGGTATGATTGCCACCATCTACATGAATATCAATTCACTAAATGGGTCAGAATGCTTAAAACAAAAATTGTCTGAACCTCTCCATGTAAATGGTGTGGTGAAAACTGCCCCAAAGTAGAGAGATGAACAACTGACTAAAAGGCAAACAAATTTAGTGATACACAGTTAATGTACCACAGCACAACTGATTAGAAATTCTGTTGTTCATGTATATTGTCAAGAATCACTTTAATGATAACTAAATTTAGACAAAAAATCACTTTATTCTCATCCAATTGCTAAAAGAAATGTACAATCATGTATTATTAAATAAAGCAATATCATAATAACTATTATATTAACAATGATAGTTATTATAAAAATAACAATTGTACTACAGAAAAGAGGTCAGAATGGAGAAAGTGCCCCAACCAAATAAAACACCTTAATTAGAACCAGTGTCATATTTTTGAGGTCAGGGATAAATCCTGTCTTCAACATGCATACTTCCGAGTCCATTCTTGGGCAGTTCTTTCATACCTAAAAAGAAAACAACGGAAAAAGGTACAAAAAGCAGTTTATTTACATTTTAATCTATTTTCTTTGGCTTTTGTACTCACTGTTTTCTGTCTCTTTTATACAGTTGTGCAATTTCAGGAACTAGTGGATCATCTGGATTTGGGTCACACAGCAAAGAGGATATGGATAGTAAAACTATAGGAAATAAAATGATACATGTCATTAGTAGATTTCTATTGGTCAGCCAAACTTATCATATTCTTATCTCATTCTGAGAACACACCTCACATTGATTTCATGCACTTTCATATCCCATTGCCGTAGTTTGGGCTTTTGTGAAAACGGATTTTACAACATTACTTTCAGCAGGGATATCTGAACATCCCCGTTTCCTGAGAGGCACACATTTGGAATGTCAGCCCTGAAAATCATGCTTCCCATTTTCGCTGAGGCTGAAAATTACTAATGCTTCCATGGTTTACCATGTCTGATATCATGCATGTCTGACATCCTTTCATATGTTATAATATGAAAATGTTCTTGTCAAATTGCTGTCAACAAAACTTTTTTTCAACATAAAACTTCAGTCAGATTCAGAGTGTAAAAGTTACGGGTTGCTGGAGCCTATACCAGCCAATTGGAGGAGTGAGACAGGGTACCATCTGGGCACAAGGCCAGTGGACTGCGGAGCCATATGCAAACAGACAGAGAAACAGACACGCATGCATGCACATACACACACACACTCACACTTACAGACAATTTGGAAAGCTCAATCCACCTGAAGTGCATGTTCTTTGGAGGTGGGAGGAAGCTGGGGAATCCAGAGAGAACCCACATAGACTCGGGGAGAACATGCAAACTCCACACAGAGCGGGACTCAAACTGAGAACCACCTTGCTGTGCAGCAACAGCACTACCCACTGCGCCACCATGCCGCCCATAATATACACAGTTCAAAGAAAAGATTGTTGTATACCTGAACTTCAATATCAACTTTGAATAAATTTGGAATTTTTTTGAGTTTGATGCAAGTGAATTATTTTTAACAGGGACAGGGGCAACAAATGACTGGGAAAATTGTGGAATCGACAATTAATGTTAATGTTAATACATGGATTCGGACACAATGTGTGGCATTAATTTGTTTGCAACCAAAATAATTATATCATTAAAATGTGATGATTGCTATTACTACTTGATATACTATACACACAAGATGTAAATGTTAGTTACCTTTTGATAATGTAAGTGCAGGTGACCACTGTGACCTCAAGATATCAAGGCAGATGCTGCCATTGCTGTTTATGTTGGGGTGATAGATTTTTGTGATAAAGGCAACCTAAAATGACAAACAAAACCATTATAAATACAATAAATTGTTTTCAAAGTGTCATCAGAAGGTGGTTTGTTTTTTTGTCATAGTAATCATCTGATCTTCTGAGAGGATTTACTTCTAATGATAGATTATTAATGAAGGAACTCTTTAACATGTAAAAAAAAAACAGTATGTCTATTCATTTTTGTGCTAATCAATCAAACCAAGAAAAGCAATCTTACCTTTGGTGGTTTAAAAGGATAGTCAGTAGGAAAATGGACAGAAAGGAAGAATAGTCCACCATTATACGGGCTGTCAGTCTGAAAGGGATGGATGAATGACTGTTAACCTTCTTGTATAGAGCAACCATTCCTTTAGATTATTATTTGGCCCTATTTGTTTTAAGATTAAGACACAATACTATCGCCCCTTTTCTTATTGTCTTAATAATACCATGGCCTGTAGTGGAACACTGGGGTAATGTTCCATCCTTCCCTCTCCATTTTGAATAGAAAGAACAAAAAATAAAACACTATTGACTACGGATCCAGAAGCATCTTCGTTTTAAACAAACAAACACGCAAACAAACAAAAAAAAATCCAGAAAAGTCTCACCGGTCCTTGGATAGAAGCCTGCCAGTGAAACACTAAAGGAAACAAAATCAAAATAAAATAAAACAGCACAGTTAATTATTTTTGTCAAGCGGCCAGTTTACCTGGTACACACCAGTTAATAAAAGAAATATTTTAGCCAACAAATGGTACCAAACAAATGGGTGTCCCAGTAATTACAGCAGGTACTAAACATGGGGCTCTTGTTACAAGAATGTTGTTTATGTCATAGGCGTTTGACAAACTACGCATGCGCGAACTGTACCAGGTGAACTGCACCACTCCCAGATGAAGTCTGACAGTGTCTAAATGCAAAGTTAAAAAGTAACACAATTACACCATCATGCTTTATCAGGTATTCTGACACTTACTGTCATCTCCGCTTGGTCCAGCTGAACAGCAGGAAGGAGGGTCCCTTTCAAAATCCTGGTATTCCTGTACAAGCAAATAAAAAAAATGCCTAAAAACATTATCAAAAATCAAAACCTGAAAAAGAAAATGAAAACTGAACTAAAAAATGGCCAGAAACGCCCCTTAAATAATCGAACAAAGGTTAGGCCAGTTGTGGCTGACAACTAAGTTGACACACGTTTTGTTGATTAACCAAGCTAAGTATATTCTATACAACCATTTCAGCAGACCTGAATAATAGTGAGTAAAGTCAGTCATTAAAGTATTTAGAAAACATCAGGTTAACAACCAAGTTGATTTAGTCAGCAAATACCAAACAGACGACTGAACACTCCAGCATATGAACACTCCTGCTTTGCTCTGAGCTTTTCTGTATATAAGATAAATTAAAATGAGACAAATACGGGTCTCTCACCTTGTTTATTCTTTTCAAAGCCATGGCAAATCCTTCAGTAGACGTTAGACGGACGACTGTAGCACTGACTACTGTCAGTGCTACTGCTAAACTCACTTTACATACTGCATATGTCATCTATTTTGTTTCCTCATTTTTGTTCAGTGAGAACGATAACACCAAGACATTGTTGGAATTTACTTTTGAAGTCACTTAAAAGAACCTTTCACCAAAATGAACGGCAGCAATTCACACTGTGAAAACTGTCAACATAGTAATGCAGTTTAGCTTGCAGCCATTATTCAAAAAATGCAGTTTAGCAAGGTGTTAAACTGTTCCTAGCATATTTGCATTTTTACCACTCCAAGTACTTTTTCAGCCTATGATTTCTCATTTGTATGATATGTTGTCCACTGGAGTCGTAAAATTCCACATCTTTTCCACAAGATGGACATCATTTTCACATATTCAAGGACTATTAACCAACAAAATCCATTCCTTTCTGAATGCTCACATGTGAAATGGATACTAAACTTAAAAAAACACAGTATTAAATTATGTGGTGCCATGGTTTTTATAAAAGGAAGAACTTTTCTTGATTAACTATTTGTAATAATAATAATAATAACAATAACAATAACAATAACAATAACAATAACAACAACAACAACAACAACAACAATAATAATAATAATAATAAATAAATTATAAATTTCACAATGGAAGTAAAAGTGTAGCGCAGAATAATCAAATCAAGTAAAGGCACTGGATTATTTACTTATTTATTATAACCTACTGTATATGTGAACCAAAAGGTTTGGATTCTTCAGAGTCTCAGACTTTTGTCTGGAGAGGCGTCTGTCATATTCTTCTTGCTGTATATTCTGCATTTAATTTATCACTGAGCGAGATGAGGTGACCAGGGGTTGGAGAGAATAAGAACAGCAACAAGAACAGCATCTGTCCAATAAAAATCTTTTTTTGCCTAAGCCCTATGTCTTTCCCAAAGTTAGATGGAGAATCAGTTGGGAAAATTTTAAATCAAATCAAATCAAATCAAATCAAATCCACTTTTATTCATCCACACAATGGGGAAATTATGTTTGTGTGCAAACATAAAATGAGTATAACATTGCAAAGATTTTGTATCGCTGGTCAAACTACTATATACCCCCCAGGTTACATGTCTTCATTCTGAAAGCTCACATTCCAAGGGTCTCCATTTAAATTTTGCCCTTTGGCCGCTTTTAAGTGTCTTTCCATCTGTGCTGATTTTTATACGAAAAAATACAGAGAAGCATTTTAAACAAGTTGTTCCTCTATGCAGATCATCGAAAGAATGTTGCTTATGCTATGTTTATACATTACGCAAAAGACAAACATGGAAACCCAAATAAGCTTATGTCTTTGAAAGACTTCTGAGAGGTTGACTCTGGTTCCATTCCTTCTCTCCGCTCCACCTCTCTTTTTCTTTAACCAATAAGCTTACACTTTGACAGTGACTATCCTCTCCCCTCAGCTCATTAGTGTAACTCAATACAAGTGAGAACTCACTACAGACCCTGAAGAAGAACTGTTACTAGTTTTAGCCATTTTTGCCATTAAAAAAAGGATTTTCAACTACAGATAAATCTTACTGCCTCAAAGTGTTTTTGAAGTATTCGTGCATGTTTTTACATTTTTGGTTAACTTTTTTAGACTGTGTCACCCATGTAGTGAGGCCTTCATAAGATCAATTATTTAATGAACCTGAAGAATCCAGAGAGCACCTGGTCGTGAGCAACAATAAGACCAAACAGTGATTCCACTTATGTGTTCTCATGCTGATCATTTTAGGTTTGCAGCACAGAGTCCAAATGATTTGGAAGGTAATCTGGAAAAAATCAATAAGAAAATACATTAAAAAAATAATATGCAAATAATATATATTGTATAAGACATTTACAGGTAATATGAGTTATATGACCCTCAGCATGTCAGTCTTAGCTTTTCATTTCAAAAGAGATCTCACAGTTTAGAAATAAATGCGGGATTGTTATCATAACTTGAAAATAAGACCTCTTAGTTAATTCTTAGTAGACTATTACACTCTGTGGTCTGATTTATATGTAAAAGAATTCAGATAACTTTTCTGGAGTGGAGATCTCATTGCAGCTTAGAATGGAAATACAGACATTAGAGTATCTTAAGTACCTTTGAGAAGGAACATCAGTAACATCAATTCTGTATGTCAAATCATGCTCAGTAAGAGACTTAGCTATTTAAAAATGGTGGATGCATACTGTTATTATTAATATTACAGCTATTATCCTTGTTACATTGATAACATCCACTTATAAGTGAGTTAACCTTCCTGGTTACCTCTAAATGTGACCTGTATGCTGAGAGAAGGTCAACTCAATTTAGTTACCATTTACTTAGTTATGTTTTGAGGCCTTTTATTCTTTTGATGGTCAGCTTGTTTCTCATGCCCTTGAAACATCAGTGATGCTTCAGTAACCTGCTGCTTTTCTCGATGCACCACCCCCTCTCCAACTCTTTTTGTTTCTGTGTGAGCATGTGAATGTTTGCAGGTATGATGGAGTAAGGCTAGAGCCACCTGCTGCATCTCTTCACCATAATGACAGTATTACCATTATCAAGACATCTACATATGCTCTGCTATGGTTGATGTTCCTTTATGAAGCCGGTCTATCAAGTATCAGTTATGTATTTGAAAAACAAATAGCTGGATTAAATGATGTAAAAGCACAAATTTGAAATATTAGCTATCTAATTGTCGTGGTAGGCTCAAGGCAGGGGTGCCAATTGGAAGTTTATACCAAAATGTGATCAACTAGCTTTCTACTGATGGTTTATTGCATTGCATTGATAAGTTAGTTAATTTAACCTATCATCTAAATAAAATATATCATGACAGACCATGTCATTATTAGTAAAGACTTTACTATCGTCACACACAAAACAGTTAATCGTTAATTATTAATTCTTCTTTCATGTCTGTAGGTTCTCAGTCATCCTGGTTGAGGTAAATCAAGAAGAGCAAAAAAGAATCTAATATTCATTAGAAACACGTTTTTTTTCTGATGAGGGGCAGAAACTGGAGTACCCAGAGAAAACCTATTCAGCCACAGAGAGAACATGCAGACTCTAGACAGAAAGGCCATGTTGGGACTGCTGGGGTTTGAACCAATGACCTCTTTGCTGTGAGGAACAATGCTAAGCACAATGCCACTGTGGCACGGCAGGACAGGGGTATAGTAGCACAATGAAGACTATACCCCTGTCTTCAGTGAGTATCTTAATAATTACTTGTATTTATCTATTACTATTAAGTTTTTATGTGTTACATGAGAGAGCCAGTGACACAAGAATTTTATTGCCAGTGACTGCTCTATATGATTGTTGTACACATGATTATGAAGTTGTGGAAATTGTTTGTCTTGTGGTGTGAGTGTATCGTAATTCCAAACAGGATTTTTTTTTAGCCAGTGTTGTATTTCTCCCCTGTCATCAGCTGTTTGAATGGACCATTCTGAATGCCCTCTTTGGGTTAATGTGTTTGCTTTGCTCAAAATCCTGCGTGACACTAATATGTAAGTACTTAAAAGCATTGTCATGTCAGCCACACTTTTAACATGTTGCACTTTAACTGTACAGTATTGTATTTTAGGTTGGTTGTCCATTTTGCCGGCTTACAATGGAGTAGATTAGTGAAACACCGTACCATAGAAAGTGAAGTTTCTTGTTGTCTAAAGCAGTTTTAACTAGGACATAATAAAATCAACCGAGGAGCTACACATTAGAATAAATTTTCTTCCTCTGTTTTGTCCATGCTTGATTTATGATGAAGATCGAAATACAGTAGTTAAAATGTGAACAAACCACAGGTTCATCCCATCTTTCTGGATCAGAGGTTCACTACGCTTTGTTATCAAAGTGAGATGGACAAAGAACGGAAAAAAAGGGGTCCACTAGCGGGGTTACAATTTGTTCTTCACATTCGATTGGTCGTGGATTGGTGCGCGTTCACGGCGCGCAGAGGTAGCGCGCCTGTGCTTCTGAGCATCGTTTGGGAGAGGAGGAGAGGCGAGAAAGAGGCAGAGAGCCGTGCCATAACCAAGTATTCACCGAATGTTTGCTTCTTCCCGCTGCAAATGAATAATCCTCACATTCCTATGTCTGCCAGTTGACATACTGAACGCGAAGGACCAGGCTTCCATCCACTGCAAGGATTCAGAAGTGCTGTAACGGGCTGCGTGTTATTTCAGGTAATCTACCCTCCCCGCTTCTCCTCCAGTGACCGATCGCTGTTTGTCTGTGTATTTACGCGCTATTCCTGATTGAGGAGAAGGACGGACGCGGGCGTTTCAGCTGTAGCTTTCCAGGTTTCTGGAATGGACATCGGCGTGTGGAGAGAAAAACACATCGGAGCTGACGTCCGTATGCTAAGAGCAGGCTGCACACTGAAGGCTATTTAGTGTTGCAAAACTAAACCTCCCGAAGATGTCGTGTAGTGTCGTTAGGGGAGGAATGATTGTTGGAGCTGTGACATGCACAGGATTGTCGTTGCATTTTGTACAGCTTTGCACGTTTTTATCAGTGGCTGCTTGAATCTAATGCATGTATTTAAACTGCATTGTAAAGGAGCCGACCTCCTCCAGGGACGGTTTGTTGTTTTACTGCATCTACGTTGTCAGGGTACGGATCTTCACCTGGCTTCATCCTGCGATTTGCAATCTTCATGTGCGTAGTAGGTGTGATTTTTTTTTTTTTTTTTGCACACACAGATGGCTGCTGAATGCTATGGTGTAAAGAAAAAATTAAAACAGAAAAAAATAAATAAATGTTGAAATCTTATCACTCTTTTTGTTCCCTATTTATGAATAGAGCGACAGTAGTTCTACGTGGTTCCAGTCGTTGCTTTGCGAGTTGAACTTTTACCCCATTCATTGGAAATTCTCATTTTTTATGTACCTTGTGCAATAATAGATGGATTTCTTATAACGTCCTTGTCAAGACCTTGTGAAACACGAACACTGTAGCCAATCAGAAATTCTACACATCTCATCTCGTGTTCAAATGCCCCTTGATCAAGGCTACAAGTTATGTAAATTGTTCTCTTATTGACAAGCCAAAAGGTAAGACACGTTAAGGCTCCTTCGGTCAGTCTTCTGCTGTCAGACCAAAGTATCCTTTCTGTCCACAGCAGGAGCACCTGAGATTTCCTGTGGCAGATTTACTCACTGGATCATGGCACAGACCAACAGCGGAGGGCAGGGCACCAATGGGGTAGCGGATGAGTCCCCCAACATGATAGTGTACAGAAAGGTAAGGTAGCAGCTATTTTTAGACCGCATGTTTATGTGTTTGTGAAAGTTAGTGTGCATAATACTCGTACGGGCATTTACTTTGGAAAAGAAATTCATAATGTTAAGACAAGGCAGCACCCTAATTCCATGACTTCAGCTTCATTGGGGGCTTGGACAGAACATGTGCACACATGCACCTGTACACACAAGGAAAATCTTATTGAATATTCATTACTGCATCGCAAGTGATGTATATTTGTCACAGTGAAAACCTCCGTTGGTGAATTGAGAAATTGAAGGGACTGAAATGGGCCCCTGCTTAATCTAGTACTGCTATAACATCAAATGGATTTGTGAAAAAAATGATCTGCAGGAAAAGTATTTGTGTACTTTTCAGTCTTTATATCCAATCATAGTTTTTAAATTGAAACTTTAATACACATTTAGTGAAATATAGATATATTTGCATGAGAATGGCACCGAGTTGTATGAGGTCTTTTATTCTCAATCTTTGAAAATAGCTTTTGCTACTCCTATGAGACGTTTCTCTTTTCTGATGACGCTAATGTTTCTTTCTTAAGTACTGTATTCTGATCTTATTCAACATACTCTAATCTGTGCAGCATATGTAACTTCATTGCAGATAAATCCAACACCTAATTCACCTCACCACCCTGCAAATTTATGTAAAATTATGTCAATAGTATCACAGTGGAGCGACAACAGCTGCATGTGTGTGAGCAATCTACTGTTTTACTTGACTCTCAAATGCACCAGTGATGTTCTCAACCTCCTGTACTTGTGGATGATTCAGGCATTGAGTGAATCTTTTCATTTTATTCTTTTCACCCTTCAGCGAATGCTCCCATTCCATCTGCGATGGCTTTTGCACACCAGGATGAGGATATGCTAAGAATGATATTGTAGATTGATGGTATTTTATAGCACTCACAGTGTGTTAAGCACATGCCAGTGTGGGGCAAGATTCGTTGCTAGTGCTTCTGTGGTTGTAGTAGAAAATAGGTCCTTCTGTTTTGGGAGTTTCAATGTGCAGAAGCTTCACAATGGCAGGCTCATAAACTAGAATATTTCTTATATCTTATAAGTCTTATATCTGTCCATACTCTTGATTTTGACAAAATACAAATTATAAAAATTGAATGCTAGATGCTGGAGGCTGCAAAGTAAATTCACAAACCAGACAGCTTTTCTGCATACTTGGCTTCACAGATCATGAATGATCAACAAAGCAGGACTCATGAATCAATAACAGGAGAAAGGAAGAGACATCAGATGTAATTGAATAGATGTAAAGACCTCAAGTCAATATTTGATGCTCTGACAAAGGATACAACTAGTTCTGTCTTTGTTGCTCCAGCAAATTTTGATTTTGAAATTTAACAAGAGACGCAATTTTTTCCAGATGCTGCGTTATAATACAGAAGTAAAACAAAACAACCACATTCATTTACACTCAGTATGTGGCCAGCGAAAAAAAGGAGGTGTTTGCTCTCCTGTGATTGTTTAAAAATTCTTATCTTAGTCCATGTCTACTCTGCATCACAATTACATAGAGAAAACACATTCTATATCTGGTCAGTCTTGTCTGCAAGTTTCAAATGTAGTTAAAAACAGAAAATAAAGCTTGCTTTGGCATCATGTTCACAGATAGATAGATATACTTTATCGATCCCAAACTGGGAAAATCAGTGTAACATCATGGATGACTAACATTCACTTTTATGTATGACACATCACAGTGCTGATCTGATCACAGTGCGGTCTAGACTCAGCTTTCACAAAGTTTTCAGATGTCATCACGTATCACCACTTGACCACACTGCTTGACTCTTTGTGCTGATTGACCTAAAACTACTGCAGGACAAAAGGACCTGGTGAAGGTAGCAAAGAATGTTAATCTTGAGTTGGTATGACTAAACTCTCCTTGAAAGAGTGCTGTCTATAGACATGTGTATACTGCTAGGATGAACAGCTGCCCCAAATACAGTACTTCTCAGATGGAGGTGACTTGGCAGAAGTGTTGCAACCCACATTCAGGGAAGGGGTGAATTATGAAGAGAGAATCATGCTTTTATGTTCTGTTTGAAGCTCAGATATCTTAGCATAAGGAGGAAAAACACACAGTAGACATGCTCACATTGATGTTGAGCAAGTGATCATCTACTAGATAGTTTACAATGTGCTAGTTGTGCGTAGTAGCAGGACGATTATGTGACGTGAGTAGAAGTGCTTTCATAGCTGAGGACGGAAAGTGCTTTCATAGCTTTACCAATGGGAATGTAACTACATCACCGCATTCTCTCATTCGTTCTTTCTCGAAGGCCTGTCCACCCCACCAGCTGTCATTGTAGTCTAATGAAAATGGATGGATGAGCTGAGGTGTTGACTCATTTGCTGTGGAGATTCATGCAGAGATGTGTCTTTTCCTCATTGATGCATGCACACAAGCAGACTGATTGAATGCATGTATAGATGACAATGTATTTACACAAGCCACATGCGTGGCATTTATGCAGAAGAACGGCTGATTTATTGACAGAAGGCACCGGTGACCCTGAAAAGTTAATCAGTATCAATATATGTGAATCCAATAAGGATGGTAACAAGTAAGATGTCAGAAATCATCTACTTTGACAAGGAAAAGCCAATAAAATGTTCCGTGTTCATCATCCAGTTGGTATGCACTACATGTCTGACAGCCTGGATCACCCCTTACCACATAAAGGCCTCTGTGATGTTATGCTGCTCTGACGTCAAAGGCGTTGTGCTTATCATCAACTGTACCAGATTGTGATGCTTTTGTGTGTGTTTTCTTTTATTTCTGCTTACATGTGTGCACCATGAAAAATGCTGTGATGCATGTGTGAGCATGTGTATGTGCTGTATGTAGGACAAATGTTACTAAGAGAGAGTCCTGAATTTTTCATGCAATCCTAAAACAGCTCTGGCAATGTTTGTAGCCACTCGGCAGGAGGAGGAAACATCTTTCTCAGCGGTTAAGGTGTTGTGCTATGCCTTTGTGCTGCTGCTTTTATATTACACTGGGGGTAAGAAAAAGGTAATATTACACATTATAGCATTAACATTATATTATTGTTAGTTCCCGTAAAATATTTATGTTTTCACTCTCTGACATCACATTCATTTTACGAAGATTACAATCAGATCAGTCAACTGTTGTCGTTTCTTTCCATTTACTTGACTTTACATTTTCACCTTTTTCTCCACCGTTTTTCTTTGGTGATATAACATATAAAAAGCTTTCCAAACTGAACAACAAAATTATTCAACAAAGACATTGCTCAGCTCCTATGTGATGATTTAATACCAAGTTAAAACAACACATTTCTGAGTAATGAAAGGGAATTTGTTTGAAAACATTGAATTTATTAAAGTTAATTTTTCAGCTAAATTTCAGGACTCCTTACAAGATGAAAACATTTTTCGGATTACAGTCTATCCAGTACACTGTACCCACTGGAGTCTAATCTTTTTATGAGGTGTAGTATCTGACAGCTGAGGCACCAGCCCACACTGTTTAAATCTGAACTGCTGACAGGCATCCAGTAATTGTTCTTCCAGCATTCAGTTTGGCTTCTGTCTCTGTGTATAGCCATTAATCCTGCATTGCATGGTTATGTTCTGTTTCTGCTTCCCACTGACTACATGCAACATTGTGTTACACTCATCTTCAGTCAGATTGGAGAATGTTGCTGTGAATTCTGTAGCTTACAGAATACTGTGCATCTTTAAAGTGAATGCTTACAGTGTGCCAGTCTGCGGTTATTGTCATTGCACACTGCTCCACTTTAGCATAAGCTATTAAGTAATTTATGGGTTTTGTTGAACCATGTCAGATGACAAAATACACATTGGCATGAACAAGTAATTTTATAATAATAATAATAATCAGGCAGATATGTACCCTGGAAACACATTAGAACCATCTCAAAAATCAGTGATTTTAACAAGTCCCTGATGAATATTACCCACTCCAAAACTCAGTCATCATCATTCAAGATAAACATGCAGCTGGTTTTATATCATATGACTTAAGCCTACATTGTGTATCACATTCACAGCTTTGGTTGCGATTTATCTGGCTGTGTAGAATTAGTGCTTGGGAGCTGCTCCACAAACAGCCTTAGCATGCTACCTATTATAATAATAACCCTCCAGGATCACATCTATTCACAAGTTTCCCTCTTCATTTTGTTAGCGTTCGTTCTCATTTCAGCTTCAGGGAACTCTGTCATTCACAACCTTCAAACAGGTGTTTATGAAGCACTATGGGTTGGAACCATTTGTCCTGAGTGTGGCTCAGTAATGAAGTTTTGAACAAACAGCAATGACAAACAGGGCAAAGGTAGTTGTGCATGTTATTGATTTGTCAGTTGATCAATTGGTTGTGTACAAAAGATCCTTTTACAGGAACAAGATTATCCCTCTCCTCTGCTTCGCTGCAACACAACAGTAATGCAGTGTTAAATGACCCAGAACTGCAGCCATTTTTAAATATGCTGGTTCTTGGTTTAGATTGCCACAAGTTCAGCCGAAGTCTCCACATTTAAAAGCGTTTTTCCACCCTGCATATTTTAAAACTACCCTTTGTCTGCCAGCCACATCATCAAACTATTTCCAAACCATCCTGCGTTGTTCACAACTTATAAACCAGAGGACACTGAATATATTTTCAGCTTCTTCTCTGTTAAGAGGCAGATTGAAGTGTTCTTGTAAATCCTATCTCTCCCAGTCTGCAATCAGAAGATCAGGAAGACTGGGAGAAAGAGGGAGAGAAGAGGGTGAGGTGGAATAATCTATAATTGCCTGATCAGAGAGAAATCTTTGTGCATGAAGTGGGCCTCTTTTGTGTGTCAGCTTGCCAGCGAGGCGATCCCTCTTTCTGTGTATGAAAACATGCATGTTCTTTTTTCACTCACTGTTGAGGGAAAATGTGGGTGTTTGGCAGACACTATTGGATGGAAAATGGGCATTTATGGCTTTGTGCTTTTCAAACAAATCCTTTTTGCCTATATTTGCTGACATCAGTACCTAAACAGCAATTAGAGGGGCTGGTATTAATGACGCATACTTCAGTTGATGGAGGCATCGTTCTGGCTTATCTCATCCTACTATTATCCACCTGGCCATGCCGCTGCTTGTCAAAGTGAAATAAATAGGTTTTTTATTAATACCATTAATGCCAAACACTGTCTTGGTAAAAACAATCTGTGATGAAAGCATTGGGTTACGCTTATGTGAGTACATCATTCCTATTGGTTGTACTTCTACCTTGTAAATTAACTTAATAAAAGAAATGCAGAAATTGAAAACATACGCAGCAGGTGGTACTATCAGGCCTATCAATTTGATTTCTTAGAAAATGATGTTAGTGGCTGTTAAACATCTAAATCCATGGGTTTGTTTTGGTTGGAGTTATAAGCTGTCTGCATCATAAGTGACACTGAAACAGTTTTTACATCATTGTTTTGTGTAAGCAGTTAGTTTTAACAAATGCCATCTTGAATACTGTATTTGAATATGTTCCAACAGAATATAACCAATATGACATGTCAGTGACCTACTTGGCATTTTCCTTCTCTTGGGCTGCAGCAGGGTGAATATATCTACAAAATGTTAATTGTTGTATTTCATCTTTTTTGTCAATTCCACAAGAATTTTATGTATGTGTTCTTTTACAGGAAGTCAGAAAAAGGGATCAAAACCACCCCCATATCTATCTGAGGTGCCTTCCGTCACATCTAAGGCTCTCTAATTAGCATTTTGTACATGCTGGTATGATTTGAATGCATGTGATTTAATGTGTTAATTACTGAACTTGCAGAGTTGGTGTGTATATTCTTTTCTACTCCTGCTCCATTTCTTTTATTTTAAACCCAAACTAACCAGCAGTCCTTATCTGTACAAGGAAATGCATTTGTAAAAAGCATGACTGTACCGATGTGTGTGTGTGTGTGTGTGTGTGTGTGTTTATTTTAGACTGAAATTACTGGATAATGGTCCAGCTCCTGCTTGAACATGACAAATTCAACATTTACTTTACTCCTAATATAAGGCTGCTTCAAAACCAGAAACTCCACTGTTAGAGTCACATAGGTTTTTTTTTTACCACTGAACATACAAAGATTCCCTGCAGAGTCACTAAGAATGTTGCTTCTTTGGTGCATCATATTCATTTTGGACTAGTTGACGGACAAAAGCTCTAATGATGTACTTGTAAAGGTGCTGGTTTGGGCTCCTCTGTGAAGATGGCCTCGCTCTAAGCTGCCCTCTCTGTGTACTTTTACCACAGCTTGAGCCTTTATTCCTGTCTGTTAGGGTTATGTAAGGGTCTAAGGAGCCTTGGCATTAAGAAAGAGCCCGACTCTGGCCTCACATGTGTCTGATCATTTAATTCCAGCTCAACATTCAGCAGAAGATTGCAGGAGAGCCCCGTGTCGGAGTTGTGAGTGAATCATCTGCCATCATTGCGTGATGGTCTTAATGAGGACAGAGATGGTCAGTTAGTACTAAAGAGAAAATGAGAGAATTTAGAGTGAAACAGACAGGGTCACAGATTTATCAGAATCTCTTCTGAATCGCCACATTTCTCTATTTTAACTAAGAGCTGGACATGTGTCTGAGCATCCGTTCTAAACATCAATGTGCCCTTGTTTTCTCCTAGTTTATTTCTTTGTCCTTTCTCTCCTGACCACCCACCTCTACATGCACCATCTGCATCGCAATTGTGGCCATGAAATGTCTACTTCCAATGCACTCTCTGTTGTTGACTGTGACGGCTTATTCTTCTCACAGAAAATATCAATTCCAGTGGGCCTTCTTTTCTCATGCTTTCATGCGTCAGACATCGTGTCTCTGTTTATCATAGAAACACTGTAAACTTACTGCTCATCATTTTTAAGCTGCATTTCTTCCAAATGCTGTTGAAGTGAATTTTTTTTTCATGTGTGACTTATTTTATTTTTCAGACCCAATTCTGAAGATAGTTGTGTTTAAATTCTGTAAACAATGTCAAAATTACCATTGCAATGTGTATTGGTGCATCTTTTGGAAAGCAGACACAGGTGATGGTTGTGAAGAGTCTTTTTCATATACAAAAACAGAACTAAGGTATGCAGTCTTTGAACTATGACAGTTTCCTAATTTCTCCTAATTAAATTTGAAGATATTTAATTGTGAAAATATCAGTGCTTCTCGAGTCTGCAAGTATGGCTGCCAAAGTAAACAAAATAAACTGTTGAAGTGATAATGCCCTGCAAAACAAATGTTCTGTATTTTGTAGCAGCCTCCAATCATTTCCACAGAAAAAAATTGTAGGTCACAAACCTTCAAAAGTAAATATAAATATGAAATCTTGCTATCTCTGCACAGTGATTCATAAGCTACCCCATTCTATATGGATTTTTGCAGTATTTCTGCAGAGCACGCTTTTACTTACTGAGACTTCTGTGCCTAGACTTTTGACAATATTTCTATTAGTCCTAGGACTTTTTTTCCGTCACTGCTTCCTTCTCACTTTGGTGTTCACACTTTGCCCTATCCTATTTCTAGTCCTCTCTCATCCCCACCTCCATCGCCCCACTTTCATATCCTCTCCCTTTTGTTCACTTTTGATGTTTCTCATATACTTGCTCACATCGCACTAACTTTCAGTCTTTGTGTCTCTCACCCAGACACACATGTGTGTTTCATTCTCTTTGTACCTGTCCATCCTTACCAGTGAAGCATCCATCCACCCCTGTCTCTCTGTCTGCTCCTCTCACATCCCTCACCTCTCTTTGAAGTCATCAGAGCCGTCGTCGGAGCTCGTGCCACCCCAGTCAGCTTTTATCCTCACATAGGAAAAAAAAATAGAGAGGAATGTATTTAGACACTGCCAGTGCACAGTCATCTATCCTCCTGTGTGAAATGATTCACTTGTGATTCATAGCTTTACTGGGATTGCTCACTCTAAACAAACAACTAGTGGATGTGGCATTTTCAATCCAAATTGACTGTAACTGTAACGGAGAGTGCTGGCCCAATTGTCCCTTCAATAATGAGGAGTTTGTCACTCACAAGCTGTCGTATCTAAGCGATCAGCCTGCCATGACTGAGTGTCTTTGCACAAACCCAATTCTGCAAAAATAATGAAAGTCAAACAGGACTGGTTCCAAATGGTACGAATTCTTATGCGTGATGTACATTTTCATCTGCCAAACAGATGGAGGTAAGACCTTTGCCACACACACGCACACACAAACTTGGTTTGCAGGTTGCAGTGTGTTAAGCTACTTCCACCTGCAGCCTACTGAGGCTCACAGCTTCACCCCATTAGTTCAGCTTAGGAAGCACAGTCATGCACAGTACAGCCTGGTCTAAAAACCTCGGGTGCCATCTTGACTTAAACTGCTGCTGCTCATTTTTCTTCATCGTGTGTTTATCGATGCTAGAGTGTATAAAAAGATTTCCATCCATAAACAAAATGCCTGTTCCACTAAATGTGCATGTCAAACACCAATGGTTGAATGATCTGGCCTACAAATGCTCAAGCCATGCAAAGTTACACTCATAACCTCTATTGGTGCATAGTTGTAAGCTATAGTTAAATGCAAGGATCTAAGAAATCATGGATTCGATATAAAATTATAGTTTTTTAAGGAAATTCCATACATTATATATATTTTTTATTTTGATGCAGGAGGACAATGACGATCTATGTGGAAGAAAGCTATTCTCTTTACATGAATTTTAAGTCAAAGAATCTCTTAATCCAACATAATTAAGCTACTCTCACGTCTGGCAGTGGAAATGCATATTAATATGTAATATTCCTGTAAATACACTGTAGATGGCGTTATAATGCAATACTGCACTGTAAATCATATGCTAAGTAGTAAATGACTGCATGTTAACTCACTAAACTAAGATGATAAATATTTCTCCAGATAGCATGCTGATGGTATTATACAGCTGAAAGCACAGCCCTACCTCGCAGCCTCACAGAGCTGCAAAGTAACGGAGTTATGAGAATCAGCGCTGTTCAGGTTATGAAATAATTTATGGTATGTAACTCACCTACTATGCAACTACATCCTGCTGCGTCACAGAGCCTTGTGGAGACAGAATGACGCGTTATGTGTGCAAATGCTTGCCCTCTGAGTTTATGAAAGCATTTATGCTATGTGGTTATTTAATAATGTAACTGTGTGCAGTACCCACAGTATTAGGTGCGTTATATCAATCAATCAGTCACTCTAAATTTTACTTTGTGATCAACCAGAATCATCTGACTGCATTTAATGGCAGACAACCTCCCTTTCTCTGTAATTTCTAATTGCTCTCTTCTTATGTATTAATAGCCATAGACAGAATACACACTCACACACACACACACACACACACACACACACACACACACACACACACACACACACACACACACACACACACACACACACACACACACACACACACACACACACACACACACACACACACACACACACACACACACACACACAAAAAGGAGGCTATGAAAAAGTAAGCCAAAATGCCTATAGGCAAATGTGGAGAGAGGCAGTGAAGTGATGGACATCCATGTGTTAGAGGTTCATAGCAGTCATAACCTTTCTACAAACACCTAACGAACTCCTGTGATCCACATTGGAAGCAGCCAACCTCCGGTTCCCAAGCCAAGTCCCTGCAGACTGAACTACTGCTGCTCCGTGCGAGCTAATTTCTCTGGTCATCCGACTGAAATGACACCTTTTCCTTTCCTTCCTCTGGCTGAGCAGGTAGCGCTGTCGCCGCACAGCAA
This sequence comes from Antennarius striatus, assembly GCF_040054535.1. NCBI lineage: Eukaryota > Metazoa > Chordata > Actinopteri > Lophiiformes > Antennariidae > Antennarius > Antennarius striatus. The sequence goes on along the minus strand of NC_090786.1, from coordinate 8,483,418 downwards.
GGCGTTGGTTCTTCCCACCTCTAAAAACATGCACTAAAGGGAGCTGTGAGTGTGTGCATGTGTGATTGTCTGTGTATGTGTGTGGCTACGCGGTGCACTGAGTTCGTGCCCGGAGTGGACCCTGCCTTGTGCCCCCAGTTGGCTGCAATAGGCTCCAGCACCCGCTAACCACGATAGCGGATGAAGCGAGTTTAAAATACGGATAGATGGATGGATGGTTACAGGCAGTGTTTCTTGCAGGATGGTTCCCAAGGATCAAGGTAACTTGTTTGTCTCACTACCAGTTGATTGTAAAATAATGAAACACCGTCTTTTCACAGATAATAGATTTCATGATAGAAGAGGATAAAAATGAATAAAATGAAGAAACATATGCAGTTATTTATTAAGGTCAGAAACTAATTGTGTGGATTTTTAAAATTTGCTTTCAAATTAGATTTCAAATACTGTACATCTGATTGTTATTCTAGCCTAGTCCTTTTCACATCTTTTCAGTAAGGCTGTAACATGATATTGCTCACATCTCTACCCAACAGGGAGAATCGGCTGGTCCACCTGACCAGTTGTGTGGTACCACAAACAGCGATTATCAAAAATATCTACTGCTCGTAATTCAAACCATTCAAACCCTCCAATAAGTATATTTCTCTCATAGAATTTTGTTTCAGCAGTAAAAAAACAAACATTTTTAAGCAATAATGTGACAATAGCAGGAGCTACCAGCTGCTGCTGCAAGCTTTGCCATTGGATCAGGGAAGTACACATCATAACCCAACATGGAGTTGAACACGAGTGGCTGAATCAGTGTTTTTCAAAAATATCTTATTCTGCCTCCACAGACATAACAAATTAAAATGAAATGTCCATATTTCTTCACTGTGAAAGTAGTTTTCTATTTTCGGCATGTGAACAAAAGGCTAAATCACGCAGGGAGGCTATCTTTTATTAGACAAGGAATAGCAAGAAATTATTCACTGACTTCTAGTTAAGTTAATTTTATTTATATAGACCAAAACTGGGCTTGCGCTAGCCATTCGCCACTTCGCCATAGGCAAAGTAAATTCCAGTTGGGCTACAAGGTTTTTTTTGACTGTGTAGCCACAGTTGCGTTCTTATTTTTACAGAAAAAAGGCTCAAACTTACAACTTTTTCTCTCGCTAGCTCTAACGCTAGCGCCGTTCGCTTGCGCTAACACTAACGGCACTGGACCTCACTGGCAGGACCCCGCGACGCACCTGGGCTCCCCTAAAAGGTGCCTGACGACAATCGAACGTCACAGTAACGTTGCAATAACGTAACATAAAATAGAAAAACATAAACGTCACGATGACGTATCAAAATATCAGGAATTTACAACACTTAGACTGTTGAGCCCTATGACCGGCAGGAATAACCAGCGGTGCAGGTAAATGTGTATATTCACCTCGCTTGCTATTTTACATGCCTTTTTAAATTGAAATGAAAAATCATATTATCGAATTAAAAAAACAAAAAACTAAACTATGGCATACCAATGGTGTTGTCTAAGTCAAAGATAAAATGTCTTCTAGTCTAAGTAAAATTTACAAGTAAACATTGAGTTTGAACTGTTGACTTTAGTGTATTTTTGCAGCTAAACTGAACAGAAGATTTTACCATCCCAATGCACCAGAATGCAGGAAAAAAAACCCATTTTCTAAAAAATTTCCCGGGTGAGCACCCCCAGACCCCCCATATGGGGGTGTCCCCCACAACCCCCACAACGGGCGTGGTTTTACACCCCCCAACAATTGAAAACTTGCATTCACTATGTGGAGATACAGTCATACAAAATATATTACTGAATGTTTACTTTGACTAGAAGACATTTCTAACTTTGACTTAGACACTTTGTTTTTAATAAATTAGATTCTTGGTATTACTCAATGTTAACTTGTAAGTTTTACTTGCTATTATAGTGCGCCACTGTCTTGGACACAGAATGTGGCTTTTTGTGGCTTACTCAATTCTTTTACACTGAGCCACAGTGGCTTAGTCATACTAGCTCCTAGTGCAAGCCCAGCAAAATATTTCATTGTAATGCAGTCAGCTTGCCTCCTAACAGCAGGATTTTAGCCTTTCTTAGTAGTGTTTTCTTCTTTTTACACAATTATTGCAATGTCTTAAAGGATCATATTGATTTTTCCACCACTGATAATTAGAACATCTGTGTTTGTCAGATTCTTTATACTCATTCAGCTAGGTTCATAAATCTGTGACTAGTGTTTACAGTATTTCTCATCTCCCAATAAAGCCTCACCATAGATGTGGTGGACATGTATATTGGCAGCATTGTCTCTTCTTTCTTGCTGCGTGTGCTGAACTAAAGATAAAATGTTATCTCAGCCTGAGCTGAGTCAGAAAAAAAAAAAAAAGCAAGGTCATGTTTAACAATGCATTAGGATATGGTGGGTAGAATCTCTCATATTCCTTGCAGCAGACTGATTTAATTTGTTGATATTAGCTTCCCATGCTTGCAATGTCAGAAGAGCCTTGTTTCTAAATGGAAAAACTGGTACTGGAACAAGTGATGGAAGATATGTCATTTCGAGGATAGAAACATAAGATTTGAGTCACCATTGTATGACAGCGTTGTGTTTTAATCAAGCTGTCCAGCTTGAATATCTGATTTGAAAAGATTGATTATCCCCAGTGGCGTTATTAGCTACATTCATATCCTCTAAATCCATTACAACCATTATGTCTTTAACAAACTGTGTTTTTGTAATGAATACATTGATGAGCAGTAATATCCCCTTACAATATAACAGGGAATAAAAGAGAGAAATGTTATTTAATGATTAAAATATCTAATCTTGGGTTCATCTTCAAGTCAGTTCTAAGACACACATTTCACATGAATAAACAGATGAAAACCCCTTTGAAACAAAGTTAGGGTATGATTATTCATAAATGGAAGTTATGCCTTTCCAAAATAAGAAAAAGACTGAAATGTGTTTGCAACTTTCTCCTCTCTTTTTAATTTAGTGAACTATCTTTTAATTTTTTGTGAAGCATCATCATATTAATCATTTCTCCCTGATATTTATTGGAGTCAATCAATGAGCCAGCCACCCAGGCCCATCTTCCATCACCTTCATTACTCCGTTGTTCGAGTGCCACTTGCATAATCGGTGTATTATCTATGAAGTTTGCATCCTCTGAAATATGCATGTGTGTCTGTCCCGTCAGATTCCCAGTTGCTATCTTGTCTCTGTTCTGCAGACAGGAGAAGGCAGAAGAATGTCAGTCTGCCAGTATCCAGCTGCTTTTCTCTTATTGGTATTCGGGGCACACAGAGCTGTCCTGAGTGTCTGTTGCACGTGCCAAGGAGGAATGTAGGAAGTGAGGGGATGGAGAAAAGGGGAGGAGGGGAATGAGGGCCCCTCTGTCTCATGTTATATGAACCTAAAAATAGACAGCATCCTCCCCTCGTTTCCATTCTCAGTGCATCTCTTTTTCCATACTCAACGTCCCTCCCTGGATCTCCTTCTCTGTTTTCCTCTCATCCTTGTCCTCTTCATCCTTCTTTCTCTGTTTGGTCTAAGTAAACATGCTCTCTGGTGCATGATGATAAGACTCCCCAAGTGTACTGCCAGACAGTGTGGGCATTGCTAACAGGCTTGCTTTGATGAAGGATTAGCTATACGGAGGATTTTATTTAACAGTATGGTATTGCCATTCCCAGACTGTTGAACAACCAAAAATAAAAGCTATCAAATGCTCTCAAGGCAAATTAATGGCTTTACTGGTTGTCAACAAGTTCTGATTGCAGTTCATATATACTGTAAGTGGTTATTATGGTTGTATTGACATATATGTGATTATATAATTGTCTATATGCGTTTTGTGTGTGTGTGTGTGTGTGTGTGTGTGTGTGTGTGTGTGTGTGTGTGTGTGTGTGTGTGTGCGTGTGTAATCTTGCTACAACTATTAGTAAGATTAGATTAGCGTAATTTTCACTCTCAGTTTTGGAAAACTTTTTTACACTTCATCTGAAAGTAATTCAGCTTTCTTCTCCTTCTATCAAGTAATTTATGATAGCGTGATTTTTCAGTGATGAAATCATGGTGGGTGGGCAGGAGGGATATTGGCTTTCAGTGGATTATGTTCTAGCACATGGCCAACCTTGGCTTAGTCATCGCGCCCACTGCCCGCCCACCAAAAAGATGAGAGCGACAGAGAGACAGACAGAGAGAGAGAGAGAGAGAGAGAGAGAGAGAGAGAGAGAGAGAGAGAGAGAGCATGCTCCAACACTGTTCCACCACTATCCAGAAACTCCCGATTATTGTAGATTTAGAAATAAATGAAAGCAGTGGCCCAAGGACTGCTATGCCAGCACAACCAAAAACTGATATGTAGTAGCGACGAGATTCATGTGAACAATAAAGCTACCGCTGAAATAAAGAGGTGATACAAGATAAATTAGTCTGTGTGAGTGTGTGATATTGTGGCTTATACCACCTGTGTCGCCTTGGTGTCAGGCCTATATTTGTCACTTATGAGCCAATAAAGGTACAAGCACTTTACTAGCTTTTCATGTCCCACACATGATTAGTGTCACAACCTTGTCAAACAGGGGTGTTTAACAAATTGCAAGAGCTCTGGTAAACCAAATGTCCTGCTCTGCTGAGGTCAAATGTAATTTGTTGATTCCTTTGATGACAAAAATAAGCAAAATATATATACTCAATATAAGAACTTGCTTTTTCCCATTCTTATAAAGTCTTTTGGGGTTCGGGTAAAAGGATGTGCAGAACAACAGTGGTTTTTGCTGCCCATGGCTGAAAAACTACATCAATGTAGGCAAATGTAGCCGCAAGAGGGCACAAGCCAGGACCAGGAAGTAGCAAAGGTTAGTCAGGATGAAGTGAGGAGAGCATTGAAGAGGATGAGGAGTGGAAAGGCAGTTGGTCCTCCATACCTGTGGAGGTATGGAAGTGTCTAGGAGAGGTGGCAGTAGAGTTTCTGACTGGGTTGTCCAAAAGGATCTTCGATAGTGAGAAGATGCCTGAGGAACGGATGAGAAGTGTGCTGGTGTCCATTTTTAAGAACAAGGGAGATGTGCAGAGTTGTAGCAACTACAGAGGAATAAAGCTGATGAGCCATACAATGAAGTTATGGGAAAGAGTAGTTGAAGCTAGACTAAGGGCAGAAGTGAGCATTTGTGAGCAGCAGTATGGTTTCATGCCAAAAAAGAGTACACTCTAAAAAATGATTCAAGGACCTAGTAAATGTTACAGTAGTATATAGTTATGCATGCTCAGTAAAAATTTTGAATATCATCATGATGAGTATTTGATTTGACTACATCAAAATTAATTAGTAAAACTCCAACAGGAATATTTGTGTGAAATAGACCCATGTAGATTAAGTTTACTTACTTAAAATAAAGTATTATTTGACTCACAGATTACATGGTTAAAATATTTGTAATAATAAGTGTTGTAATAATAAATGTTTCACCAACCTTTTTGAGAATATATTAACAAATATCAGTTAGTTTTAATAAGTGCAATTATTAAACAAGTCAACTCAATTTTATTGGAGACATAACTAACAACTTAAAAACATCAAGTAAACAGAAGGGAACCGATTCCGCCTTTTTAGGATTTTGGGGCGCTGGTCACTCACTCGGGCAGTGGCTCAGCGGTAGAGCAGATGTCTTGAAGATGGATCGCCCAGCCATCGGTGGTTCGAATCCCGCTCCCGCCAGAACATCCCTCGACGTGTGAGCTGACTGCTGAGGCGCCCTTGGGCAAGGCACAGTCCCCCCTACAAGCTGCTCATTTGGGGTGCAACCCCCCCGTCACTCTGCCTCCACCTACTGTTCTTTGTGTGATGTGATGTTACTAATTGCATGCCTACAGGCCCCTAGTGTGTTGTGTTCAGGGACCTGTATGTGTGTATGCATGACTAACCCATATGTAACCACATGGGTTACATGGGTGTAGTATAGAGTGTAAAGATAATTTCTCCATGAGGGGCATTAAAGTGGACTTTCTTTCTTACGAGGGTCTTCAATTAGTTATTCAGTTTATTTCTTCTTTCCAGACATGTTATGATAACAGATTTCACTTTCATCAGTGTTGGAACATCGGTAACAACAGAAGAAAAAAAGGGTTGACTGGTGGAAGCCATTGGCTTGTAAGGTTCCCGTCCCCTAAACCAACAACATCTCTCTCATTGCAGCACATCGTCAACCAATTCATACATGGCATGTCACAAATCAATTTGAATTATTTTATTCTGGTATATTGTTGTTTTAATTCGTCCATTTAGTCCAATAGGCATGCATATTTGAACACGTCTATGTCAGTTCTTGAGAAGAGTCCAAATTTTTCTTGTTATCCATTTCAAGGGTTGTTTCTTGACAATTTTATAATTTAAGCTCTTATGGAATTTCTTGCTTTGTGTGGCTGAGATGGTGTTGCTTTCTGTGCCTTCCACACTCCTAATCACTGGCTTCATCATCACGGTTTCTGGCCTTCACCTCCAAACGTTTTGCCCATTTCTCCAGCTTTTGGGTGATATCCTCCTTGAGCCCAGCATTGGAATCTTCTTGCCGGTCTCTCATCCTGGCTATTGCATCATTCAGCATGATAGCCATAGCCTCCTTATACACCCTGGTCGTTGCCTCTGCTGCTCGGTCGGAATCCTCTTGTGCTTTGGTCTGTTGTAATACCATTTTTCTCAGCTTGCGGTGCATCATGAAAACACCAAACCCCAGTGCTGTTACCCTGATTGTCATGGAGGTGAAGATATACACATCCTCGACATCTTCCACATCCAGTGGGGCCAGACACATAGTTTTGAAAGTATCCCAGCTGTCCAGCATTTAGCCAGCAAAAAAGTCCCTTCTGGACATTTGCGCTCACCAGCTCCGGTAGGTCTGGTGGAAAAAATTCTGTCTATCGCATTAAGTGACCAGCTCAGCAGATTCATCTTGGTTAGCAGACTTTGTGTGATTATTCATTCATTCATCTTCCAACCCGCTTAATCCACTAACGCAGGTCGCGGGGTAGCCAGTGGCAGGCTCAGGGCGTGAGGCGGGGTACACTCCGGGCATGACGCCAGTGTACCGCGGAGCCACATAGAAACAAACAACCACTCACACACACACTCACTCCTATGGTCAATTTGGGACCGGCCAATCAACCTGAAGCGCATGCTTTTGGAGGTGGGAGGAAGCCGGAGAACCCGGAGGGAACCCACGCAGACACGGGGAGAGCATGCGAACTCCGCACAGAGCGGGACTCGAACCCGGGTCCGCCGTGTTGTGAGGCAGCAGCGCTAACCACTGCGCCACTGTGCCGCCTTGTGTGATTATATAGAATACAAAATACACACACACACACACACACACACACACACACACACACACACACACACACACACACACACACACACACACACACACACACACACACACACACACACACACACACACACACACACACACATATATATAAAATTATATTGGTGGTTTCTACTCAGGTTTTCCATATGGTTAAAAAAGCATTTCAGTTACATTTACTCAATTTGTGTAGGTAATTGAACCAAATCAATTCGTTCAGAACAGAGAAGGCCAGAGGGAGCTGCAATGTGTTTTTGTAGATCTGGAGAAAGCTTATGACAGGGTGCCCAGAGAGGAACATGGTATTGTATGAGGAAGTCTGGAGTATGAAGTCAGAGAAGTATGTTAGAGCGGTGCAGGACATGTATGAGGACTGTAAGACAATGGTGAGGTGTGCTGTAGGTGTGACAGAGGAGTTCAAGGTGGAGGTGGGACTGCATCAGGGATCAGCTCTGAGCCCCTTCTTGATCGCTATGGTGATGGACAGGCTGACAGATGAGGTTAGACAGGAATCTCCATGGACTATGATGTTTGCAGATGACATTTTGATCTGTAGTGAGAGCAGGAAACAGGTGGAGGAGAAGCTAGAGAGGTGGAGGTTTGTCCTGGAAAGGAGAGGAATGAGACAGTGTCACTGAGGAAAAGACAGGAGACAGAGCTGGAGGTAGCAGAGATGAAGATGCTGAGATTCTCTTTGGGAGTGACCAGGAAGGATATGATCAGGAATGAGTACATCAGAGGGACAGCACATGTTAGAGGTTTTGGAGATAAAGTCAGAGAGGCCAGACTGAGATGGTTTGGACATGTCCAGAGGAGAGATAGTGAATATATTGATAAAAGGATGCTGAGTTTTGAACTGCCAGGCAGGAGGCCTAGAGGAAGACCAAAGAGGAGGTTTATGGATGTAGTGAAAGAGGACATGAAGGTAGTTGGTATGAGAGAAGAGGATGCAGAAGACAGGGTTAGATGGAGGCAATTGATTCACTGTGGTGACCCCTGAAGGGAAAAGCCTAAAGGAAAAGAAGATGCCTACATTTCTCTATGTAGGCATACTTCTAAATACAATTTCTTGATACTTTACTTTCACTAACTGCAGCTGCTTATTCAAGTCACTGATTGTATAACACCTGTAGCATACTGTATATGCCAACATGCCATTGTAAAAAAAGGATGGATGAAGGCAATTAAAAGGTGTGAAATAACACTTTTTTCATTGAAAATGGTATTCATTGTTTTTTTGCCACCCGGTGTAACATTTTCTCTAAAGGTCTTTACTTTAGATATTTAGTGGATGTGGTATAGTGGTATTTGCACTTATTTTCCACTTGACAAATGTTAGTCTAACATTCATTCTTCACATTCACATTTTGCTGCCTGACACATAATTAATTGTTAAGCAGTAATTAGTACAGCTTCCATGTCAACAAACGATTTCTACAAAGATTTCTACAATGTCTATAGTAGAAATTTAATACCACCCAGCATAACAATGTCAAACAAAGACCTTTTTTTTTTTCATTTTTCAAGCAGTGGACATTGCTCATCCATGGTTCAATGGTTGTCTTGTTTTCTCCAGTAGAGTGGTGTCCCTAAGGAGGAGAGACGTTGAGGAGTCAAAGGAAATTTTTAACATACTGTATCTTTGCAGCTAAATGCCATAAATGATGATGCTCTCAAAAGATAAGGGGAAATGAGACCTTGCGTTCCAAATAAACTGTAGAATTTGATTAGAATACTGTAAAGGAGAGCACTATGATTTCAAGTAACTGTTAGCAACCATATGGACTGAAGTGAAATCATGATAATGCTACTTGTCCATCAAAGTAGAAGATAAATATCAACTGTTGCTTCTGCTGATCTTCACTGTATTGCTTGATAAATGAGTTTTGCTCATTATACTTTTAGCTAGGAAATGATGGAAAAGATGATGTGTAACCCATCAATAATAATACAATATATATATTATGAAAGCTTTTTAATGATTTTGGATGTGTGATGAGAGATGGATTATTGTACAGAAAATGCAGAAATTACTGCTTCAATTTCACAGGATAGTCCAGTATCCTGTGAAATGAATGAAATTCCCAAGAACCACACAAAAAGATCACTGCGCATCCAATTTTATATTATTTTATTTTTATTTTATGTACTCAGTTAACCCGTGACCCGCTACGGCTTATACAGCGGTTCGGAAAATGAATGAGTGAATGAACGAATACTCAATTAATCCCCTGAGGGAAATTAGTGGCACACTCTAGTGTTAGTAATTCACACATGCATATATTAGTGTGTACAGGCCCTGAACACACAAACACGCACAAGGGGCCTGTATGCAAGCAGAGGGAGGCAGAGTGGTGGGCAGCTCCTTTGTGGCGCGCCCAAATGAGCAACTTGTAAAGGGGACGGAGCTTTGCTCAAGGGCACCTTGACAGTGCTCTGGAAGTGAGCTGATGCCTCCCACTGTCAGCTCACTTATTTTTCCACTTATTGTGTGAAAGCTTGGGCGAGAGCGGAACGTTGCCTATATCTGATGAAATATATGGTTTTTGCTTCAGATATTAACCAAGACTAATACCAAATATTCACTGAAAATAGTTTCTGAATAAATTACATACAAGAAGTGTGTCATGCAGCTGCACCATCGAGTACAATTTATGTCCTCACAATCAGGTTTAAGTATTTATTGGTGAGGTTAGAGAGTTTCATAGGAGAGTAAGACCTATCATAAATAATGGATGTTAAGGTACTTTCCAAATGTTAGAGTGAAAGCGGAGATTAATAGACATAGTCTGTCAAAAAAAAATCCACTATTGCTGCAGGACAACAGTATCAGAGATGAATTATTGGGTTGAGAATAAACCTGTCAGAACGCGCAAATTGAACTAGCTCATGTGATGTGTCATCCAACCACATCCAAGGTGTCTTTGAGGTGTTTATAGCTTTTTTCAAACAGCAACACTCACAGGTCGAGTGTAAAGTTGCTCGTTTCAGCTTACAGAAGGCTGTAGGCTGAGATTGAGTGAAGGAGTTTAATCACATGAAACAACAGAGGAAATTGTGTGAAAGCTTGGAAGAGCAGCTCAAGTACGTACTCACTATACTTTGTCGTTTTTGAACACCTGGAAAATCTCTGTGTGATTTTGCCATTGCCACTTACAAAACATAACTAGCATTGACAGATACAACACCTTCAGGTCCAGTGGCAGGAAGCTACAGAATGGGAGAGAGACAAGAGCCTCTGCTGAAGCACAGTGACACCATTGTGAGTTTAATGCTCATTCCTGGCATTTGTCACAGTCAGGTTTAAACTTCCTCTGGTGACAATTTCACCATATTACATATTCATTTTTTCAATAAATAATATGTGTAATTTTCACTGCTTTTTAAATTCCATAGCTCATTTTGAGTAGATTTGATTTAGTTGAACCATTTAAGTCAGGACATAGAGATAAAATTACAAACAGTGCAACAAAAAGCAAAAAAAAAAACAAACAAAACAATTTTCTGCAGAATTTGCCTTATCCAAATAAATGACAAAAAAAAAAAGAAACAGCATAACACTCAGGTAATCTTCAAGTTAATAAAAACAGATGTGGCGTCCATTCCTGTTTGCCTGCAAGTGTTTATCTCACTTCCATCCATTAGCAAATCAGCCAAGTTAGGGCAAGTGATCAAAAGTCTTTCAGTTACACATTGAGGAGCGTTTCAAAGCTGAGGAACCAGCATTTCACATTGGCAACATTAATTTGTAATAATTTAAAAACAAAAACAAAACAAATAAAAAGCCATCTCTATGCACTGTCCATCACACCTTTCTTATTATAACACATCTACTCCTGCTGTGTCTGCTGCTGTGAGCAAAAGTGTTATAGAGTGGCATTGGGGTTTTCTAATCACAGTTGTCTATTATGAACATAACGAACAAAGCAATACCAATCGGTACATTACAAAGCACTTTGTGATATTAGGTGTGAGCTAGGAGGCATTGAGGAGGCATAATTATCATTTAAAATATTCATAAATCTATGTGGTTTACTGGAAATGTAAAGACACCGCGCAAATGGAAGAGACACTTTTTGTACCATCTAGAATGTGATGTGCTTAGATGTGACATATAATGAAAAATACAAACAACAGTTGTTGAGTGAAAGAAAATCTTGAAGCATCAAACTTTAAAGTGTCATTCCCCCAAAAACGGTGGTTTATTTGACTGATGGCACCACAATTTGATTGTGTTCATAAATTGGAGTAGTGTTTTAATGTCTACCTTGTAAATACAAAGATGATTAAGCCCCAAACTGCAGATGTTGCTGAATGGCTGATTGGTAATTTGCAGAATGTGCCTCGCAGCATATAGAAATGAACCTTCATTTTGGATGCAGAGTAATTGCCTACACTGCAGGCAGCGTTGTCACCTGGACATCTGTTCCTCATGTTCTGTGATCCTTGCCTGCTGTTCAGCAGAATGTTCTCCATTTTCCCTCCGTATATGGGAAGTGAAAGTTTGGATTAAAAAATATTTTTTGTCTCACTTTTATGTATATAAAGGTGAGATTTTACTTCAGGGTACTTTTACAGAATTAAAGCTGAACAGATCAAACAGAGCATCTCATTATGAGAGAAGTCTCCCATTACAGGTACTTTATATCTAACTGCCTAGCACTGAATGCTAGCCCTTAACCCAGTTATTAGGTAAAACAGTTAGTCTATTGGTGACAGAGAAGACATGCATAGCCCAAGATTTTGAACATTGATTCATGGTTTGGCCTCATGTGTTAAACACAAAATAAATATTTGTGAGGATTTAACATTTTCACTATCAGTGAAACTCTACAAGGTAGATTGATTGATTAGTTGGCAGAGAATGTAACTGAAGTACAAACCCACATAAAAATAACTTTCAGCTGAAGCTGAAACACTAAGAGACTCAAACTTCTCTCTCTCCTGTCATACAGCACATTGCAGCTTTAATGACCTGATAGAATTTGAGCCTAACTCTGCTACAGTCAAAAATAATACATCTTAAAAGAAATACAAACAAAGTGGACCACAAACAAATATGCTTTTCCTCCCTTACATATTGATAATGTTCTTCTTTGTGTTTCTCATTCACATGCTCAGTCCCAGTTCACATGTTGCCTTAAATGAATGTGTTCTTCTATTTATGAATGAGCAATGGCGCGGTGCCAAAGATGTCCTTGTGATAGTGGTCACAGACTGTGTTGCTGTGGTTACTGAGAGACTTAAGATTCATGACATCTATTCAACAACCTTGTCAGCATGAGCTCAGTAATGTCCCCCACCTATCTGCAGGGCAATATTATTTTGAATGCTCAAATGATGCACTGCTGCTCTTGCGCAGGACAGAATGTCTCTCTGTGTAGATAGACCCAACTTCACCTTAATGCACGGTTAGCGTTAGAGTTAAAACGTTTGCTGTGTCGTCTGACTCATCCCTGTCGAGCACATATTTGCAGTGAGTGCAGTAGTACATACTATGCAATGGTTGACAAATTGATAGGTAAAGTGTTATTCTGACAAAGATTGTAATTTTTGATTTCAAGTAAAGTCTATGGAGCAACAGCAATATGTCTGTACTGTAGTATCAAGATAACTGTGGCAACAAACAACCATTGTGATCCTATGTTTGTGTCTTTTAATCAGTGTAACTTTCTTTTGACCTATGTATAATAAACAGCACAAAGGCTTGTGCATGAAATTGTGCATCCTTTCAGGGAATCAAGTCATATTTATGTAAAATTATGGAGAGGTATTAAAATGTTCTTCACCAGCAGTACTGAATGATTTATCTGACATCCGACAGTGATATGCATGCCAGAGTGTAATGTCTACAACACCGTAATCATAGAAATGAGTCTTTTTCTGAATATATTTTAAATAATTTACTTTAATGATACAGATTAACCTTTTTCACTCTGCCTTTTTTTCTTTCAGAGGGTGCCTTACATTACCAGTTATTTTACTATTTTGCTGCATGCGATTGATTAAAAAAGCTTTATAAATACTATAACAGCACCATTATGCTCAAGTAAAGTGCTCCTCTCTTGCAAAAGCCATTATAGTATGAATTCCTCTGGTCAGCAGATCTCCTTCAAGTGTGATGACCTGCAGTAGAAACCAGAAAAAATGTGCATTTATCATTCATTAATTCCTCACTTTGTGTGTGTTCAGTGTAAAAAATATGTACTTCTGTTTAAGATGAACAATGGCCTGCCCAAAGAGATTTAGTGCCAATATGAGAAGTCATGAACCAATTACAGTTGTTTGTAGAAGATGTTTGTGTTACTCAGTTACTTGGATTCAGTTGTGCAGTGGAATCCAAGCATGTTGGGTTTACATGTGCTGTCTTCCTTTTTGACTCTCCGGCGTCCTCCACCAGACCACAGAAATGTGCAGCAAAGATAAATGGATGACTCTAAATTGCCTGTAGGTGTGAATGTCAGTGTGAATAGTCGTTTGTCTCTCAAAGTGTCTGCCTGGTGATGAACTTGAAAATTGTCCAGGGTATACGCCTCTCCCCCGATGTCAGCACATACACGAGCAAAGGATGAGCTTTTATAGAAAATGGATGGAAGTGCTGAGACTTCTCATCACCTAAATCTAGGTCACCGCTGAAGAGGAACGGCATCACCTGAATATTTAATCCTTGTATATAGAAGATACAGATACAGAAGTTAAGGTTCCAGAGCTTGACAGCAGGAAGTCTTGTATACTGCAGGTAATAATAGCAAAATGGTGTTAGCCAGGGGGAATCAGGTTGTCTCAGAAGCAGGGGGTAGACTAAAAACAGCACCAGCAATGTGCGGTAGGACAACAGGATGCAAAATTAGCTCACATTCAAGGAAGAAGTTTTCCACTAGAAGGGCATCGTGGAAGATGTTTCATCATGTTTATCCATCTCCTAATGTGTAACCATGGAAGTGGAAGTGTAATGCATTGGAAAATGTCTAATAGTATGCCCTGCAGGTGTTGTAGCCCCACCCTTAACCCCCAACATTGGTGTTATTCAATTTTTGTACATATGCAAAAACCACCACACTCTCCAGAGAGGAAGTGACTCATTTGTTTTGACCTAAAATTCCACTAAGCTTTAATGCAGCAGTACTGTAGGCCCATAAATTATTTCTGTCATAACATTGACCCTATTAAAATTTATCTGGTTAATTTGATGTGGTGCAATTTATGTAAACCCTTGAAGACTGTGTCATTGTCAGGCTGCAACACAAGTTCCACCTTACTCATGAAGCCAAGGGCTGCTGTTGAGACAGAAATGAGATCATGCATCTCCAAAAACTAGTTTATCTAGTCAAGCTGAGGTGCTTTATGGCGACAGGTTGTATTCAGTTCAGCTTAAGCAGTCAGACTTGAACTGGGAGTCAGTTGTTTGTGTCTTTCTCCTTCTGAGTTCATAGGTTTCAATATTATTTGGTTTATGTGCATTCAGAATTAATATGCTCTGTGATGTGACAGAAAATCATTGTGTCTTCTGTGTTTCATATATTTGTAGTGATCAGTATCTATGCTGTCTGTTTGTGTGTGTGTTTACGCATTGGTACCTACATCAGTTCTTATGCGGACAAACTCAGCCACAGATGACACTGTCGAGGCAATAAAAGAAAGGTGTGTAGATAGCAGGATAGGAGAGGAAGAAGAAAAGGAGAACAATAGACACGCGCATACTGTTGCATTTATGTTATGTGAATAACAAGCATTAGAGAGACCGAAGCTGTTTTGAATGCTCAGACTGTAAGACTATTTCTTTGCTCACTTATTGCTTATTGCTCACATTGTCTGGTCACACTCACCTCTCACGCATGCTCAGTCTTAATTTCCTCCTGTATTGTCTGAGACTGTGTAGTATGATATCAGCTGTTTCAGCTGTCACCTGGTAACATCAATCCTGCAGTTGTTCTGCCATGTTTAAATATCACACACACACTGATCATCCATAACATTATGAGCACCTTCTTTAGACCATGTCGGGCCCGGTTTTGCTGCCAAAACAGTCATGACCCTTCAAAGCATGGATTCTAGTAGACCTCTGAAAGTGTGCTGTAGTTTATGGCACCAAGTTGTTAGCAGTAGATCCTTTAGGTCCTGTAAGTTCTGAAGTGGGGCATACATTGATCAGACTTGTTTTAACAGTACATCCCCCAGATGCTCAATCTGATTGGATATCCTCAATTCTTCTCAATCGGATCAGGAGAGAATTGCAAGCCAAGTTAACACCTCAAACTCTTTGTGTTCCTCAAACCATTCCTGATCCATTTTTCCTTTGGGGTAGAGCGTATTGTCCTGCTGAAAGAGTCCACTGCCAAGATGTGATGTACTGTGAATTCTGACACATTTCTATCAGTATCTTCATTAACATTTTCATCAATTTGATCTGTGGTAGCTCATCTGCTGAATCGGACCAAATGGACCAGTCATCACTCCCCATGTGCATCAATGACCCTTTGTCTCTCATGCCCCAGTCACCACTTCATCAACTTTCTTTCCTTGGACCACTTTTAATTGACACTGACCATTACGGATCAGGAACACCCCACAAGAACTACAGAGATCCTATGATCCAGTGGCCTATCCATCATAATGTGGCCCTTGTCAAATCTTTATGCTTCTAACATATTAACTTTGAGGATCAAAAGTTCACTTGTTATATGTTCCTCTCACCAACAGATAATATGAATGAAGAAATAATCAATGTTATTCACTTTACCTCCCAGTGATCATAATGTTATGACTGTCAAAAATCACCTGCTGTCATCTTTTTTCTTTTTCTCTGGACAGCACACACTCAGTTCAAAGGTTGCTGAGTAGTCAGTAATTTATGGAATGAAAGCTACCAATTATATCTGAACAACTGGGCTTCACTCATGAAGGGCTGTAACTCCTCTTTTCTAAACCTGGTGACAGCTCTTGACCATTCTGTGATTTCCTTTTTCCTATATGCACTTTTTTGTGAGTGATCAAGAATAGATTAAACTGGTGTCTTCTGCCGTGGGCCAAACAAAGCTATAACTGCTGACTGACGTCTATTAAGGAACAGAATACAGAAATATTTATATTCTATGATACCTTATTTTTTGTAATCCCTGTTCTGCATGTACAGCTTGGCTTGACAAAATAGCTTTCCTTTTTTTTTTGGCAAATCCCATAAGCATATACGCTGATGAAACAGGAAAACATACTGCGTTAAGATTTATGTAATATTTATCTGTTAAATGATATTAGTGGTTTTAGCCCCTTGACATTACATTAAGCTGCATGTCATTAAATTTATGAACATCAAGCGAACCTGTACTTGTCGGCCATAGCACACTGTGTAAATGCATGTTTGCAATGTGGTAGTGGCAGTGACATCACTATTAGGAGTTGGTCAGGTAGTTGGAAAAACTAGCCCCTAGATATAAAGCAGTGTATACCTAGGAGCTTGTCAGTAATTTGGTGATTGCCGGTCATTGTTTGTCTCTTTGAATTCTCTTGATTCCCCTTTGGAGCTCATGTAAGCCATTCCTGACCTCCCTGCGTGGGGCCTCCTTCCTGTGATATCACCACCCTGTCACACATGACACCCCAGTTCACCCACGACAGTCCTCACTCTTTTAAGCAGTTCACGCCATCTGTCAAATAAGTAGCTGTGTGGAGAACAGAAGGAGGTGTAGGAAATTATTGAGGATTCAAAAGCAGAATATTGTAAAATAGGCGATCATATAAATATATGGGTATCAGCTATGGCGTACAAATTAGTAGAATGAAACGTGTGTGTGTGCGTGTGTGTGTTTGTGTGTGTGTGTGTGTGTGTGTGTGTGTGTGTGTGTGTGTGTGTGTGTGTGTGTGTGTGTGTGTGTGTGTGTGTGTGTGTGTGTGTGTGTGTGTGTGTGTGTGTGTGTGTGTGTGTATACACAGGCATACAGACTCACAGGTAGTTCTCACCGTGTTTGTAAGTTGAATTGTTTGTAATTCACTGTCTGGAAGTGAAAGAAGCAAGACATGGACAGACGTGCAGGCAGAAATGCTTTGCTCAAATTAATGTTATTATATAATTATTTGCTGGTATTATGGTGTGGGATTATTTTACTTGATTGCTGATGATGCAGTCATGTGCTGTTACTTTATGATTATGTATCAGTTACTGGGAGGAAAACTTCAGATGCATCGTCTCACTGAGGATGTAAATGTTGTGACGTCTTCTGACACAGGGACGGAGGACTTAATAATACTCTTTGCAGCTTGAGGGGTGTGCATATAGGCCTGTCATGCTCTGAATGCTGCTGCTTAGAAAAGTACCCAAGTCGAGTAGGTGAGAACAAGGCGACAGTGTCATTAAGAGCACTGTGGGTAAAGAAGTTTGTTAAGGACCATAATGAATCACCCTGCACCTGAAGGGAACAGTCATGAAAAGCGCAGGTTCACTAAATATAAGTTGCAGCTCCAGTGAGTACCATCCCACTAAAAGGACTGGTGTTCATCAGATGCTGTGCATTTCTCTCTATCACTTAAATCTGCCACAAAAGTAGAATAACATTATTTATTGAGGTAGGAAACAATTTAAAGCAAACTGTTAGTTGTGCAGCAAATTAATGCTTGCCTGGTAGCTAACTTGTTTGGCAAGGTCGTGCTTATTTACAGCCAGCGATGAGCAACATTTTATAAGGCGATCTATTTTCTCACCTCAATGAGTCCTCAAAGGTGCCTATTATCACTCAAACCACACATAACCTGAAGAAATCATATTAAAACAGTTGTCAGAGATATTAAGACCTTATAGTGCTAAATTATTTACCTTTTCCCCCTCTAAATTACAGGTAAATGAAGATCCTGATGTGTTTAAGACAGAACCATTATAATAAATGAACCTTTTATGACCTCACTTTTAGAATCATCCAATCAAATAAGCGACATATGGCGCACTTAATGAAGGCTAAAAAGAAATCGAAGAGGCCAGCATTGATTTACAAACCCAGTTTGTAAATGTTTTTTTCTCCAAACAGTGCTTCAGAACATTCTTGATTGCACCCTAAGTGCCCTTAGTGATGGTCTTTGAAGTGCTTGGAGCTGTGTGCTGCAGCTCAGTGTGTGGTGTACCCAGAGCTTTTGTTAGTCACTTCATATGTAATGAGTCCTGTGCCATCATTATTCAATAATTCACACTGTGCAGCCAAAACACGTACTCTTATCTGTTAAGAGGCTGCAGAGACGCAGTCAGACAGCTCCGGGTGGGTGGATGGTGGGGGAGAAAGAGAGAGCAAGAAAGAGAGAAAGAGAGACTCTTGCTCTCTTGTGAAAAATGACTTTCCTCTCTTCCTCACAACATGAAGCCAGAGAGCACCCCAACTTCAAGAGCTTTAGATCCTGAATATTCACGCTGGTGGCATTTTACCATGTGTAGGCGGTGAGGGTTTGCAGAGACAGGAGAGGGTGTGAAGTATTGATCAGTGTTACTGGTGTCCTTGTTTGCTCTGTCTCACAGCAGAGAGAGAGGGGGGGGGAGAGAGGGGGGGGGGAGGGGGGGGGAGAGAGAGAGAGAGGGGGAGAGAGAGAGAGAGGGAGAGAGACAGACAGAAGAGAGAGAGAGAGGGGGGGGGGGAGAGAGAGTGAGAGAGAGAGAGAGAGTGAGAGAGAGAGAGAGAGAGAGAGAGGGAGAGAGACAGACAGAAGAGAGAGAGAGAGAGAGAGAGAGAGAGAGGGAGAGAGACAGACAGAAGAGAGAGAGAGAGAGAGGGGGGGGGAGAGAGAGAGAGAGTGAGAGAGAGAGAGAGTGAGAGAGAGAGAGAGAGAGAGAGAGAGAGAGAGAGTGACAGAGAGAATCACGCTTACAGAGAGAAAGTTACCATTAAAAAGCAACTAATTCAAGTTTAACACAAAGTGCATTCATTCAGAGAGGTTACCTTTAATGACAACAAGGAAAGCATGGGACACAAACAAGTGTGGGAGTTTGATCCTGTTTGTTTTCTGTAACTTTAGCAACGCTGAATTTCTTTTGGAAACAAAACACAAAGCTTTATTTTGAAAAGCCACCTTTGCTTCTAACTTTAACTAATATGAGTTAGGATATTTTCAGATCCTCTGATCAGGTGTCGGATAGGACGGTAGTAGAGTGTGTAGCACCATTGCCGCACAGCACAGAGGTTCTGGGTTCGATTCCATTCTGTGCAGTTTGTTGTATGTTCTCCCCATGTCCAGTATCCTCCCACCTCTTTTATGTGGCCCTCCAATGAGCTGGCATCTCATGCAGGGTGTACCCTGCCTCACACCCATAAACAGCAGATCAGTGACCCACAAGACAGATACACATCTATAGATACTAAATGAAAATTGATGGATAGATGATTAGGTGTCAGTTTCTGTAATCAAAATCAATGAGCTCTTTTTTGAGTCTATCTCTCAGATGTACTTTTGTCACCCTGTAAAGCTAAAAACTGCAAACCAGAAATGTTTGTGTAGTAATGGACTTATTAAGACAGTTACATGCCATAAGGATCCTTGTTCCTGCAATCTTCAGTCGACTCAACTGTTGCAATGGTGTGTTTACAGGTCTACCAAAAAAAAGCATTCAACAGCTAAAGCTGATTCCAAACGGTGTGCTCCAGTCCTCACTGAGACAAGCAACACATATCAGATCAGTCCTGTTCTGTGATACTTATACTGTCAAAAAATTAAATTAAAAATTCTGATTTTGGTTTATAAAGCATGGAATGGTTTAGATTTCTGTCTGACCATTGGGTTATTAAGGATCCAGTCCCCTTTGTCATCTGGGGCATGTCTGTTTTCTGTCCCCAGAGTTAAAACCAAAGTCAGAGAAATTTCATCATTCTTTTTTATGCTCTACATATCTGGGACAAACTTGCACAGAATCATCTGCTACGACTCTCATTTCTTGTCGATCAAGGCTGAAACCGTTACAGGCTTTTGTTCAATTCATTAATTAGTTATGAGACTTTCACTGCACTATAAGTTCATCTGCTGTATGTCTCATTTATTTTCTGTCAGATCCAACTCTTTAATCAATTTCTAAATACCTTTTAATACTGTCTCCTACTGAATGAGCGGGTTATGTGAAATGTGTGTTTTAAATTCAACATGTTTGACCTGTCAACTCTCCCTCTGGGAGCATCTTAGCTGCAGTATTAGCAGTGAGGCTCCAGTCTCTAACTGGGTCAATTTGAACTCCGGGGTATTTGACCAGCTACACATTTTCATTCTACCAATATGCTAAAATACTAGCATACTGTGTGCTTGTGTGTGTGTGTGTGTTTGTGTGTGTGTGCGTGCGTGTGTGCGTGCGTGCGTGCGTGTGTATGAGTGTGCGTGCGTGTTGTGAAGAGGAAAACAACTGAGATGACATTGGACCTGTGAGAACAATATAACACCTAAGTGCAGCGCCCTGACACAGCATATAGACACCACTCACTGCATTAGGGCTAATCAGTGCCGTTTATACATCACGCTACAACACTCCCTGGACTGGACTCAGAAGACTGCCTTCTAGCCATTATTACTTCTGTGCACTGTGAACTTTAGAAATGAGTTTGACTTTATTGAGGAAAACTTTTCATCGTTTCAAAGACACAGGGTCATTAACCCCCACAGCGAGGAAGCATCATGCACTGTATTCTTCCACAGCATAACCCCGTGAGAGACCTATGTATTTTAGCCTTTAATGAGGGGAAATTACATCGCGGCCAAACCATTTTGTTTTTATCCTATCCTTCTTAACTTTCTAGATGAATCTTTCAGTAATAACATCATCATTAATTGGTTGTGTTAAAAAATTAAAGAAAAGAGAATTGATCTCTCATACCTATTAGTGCACTGAATCCTACAAATCCAGGCATTCTGTGTGTTAGTGTGGTCTTATTAGTGTACTACATCACTGTGCATTGCTACCCCACTGAACTCCGTGTACGTATACAGTAGACCATGCATGCATTTTTACACTTGTGGTGAATTTTGGGGAAATCTCTTTGCAGCTCTCTCTGCTTCGCTGCCTTCTGTGTGTTCTTGGAAACATGACTGCCTTCTGTTGCCCTGCCAGGCTCTTGAGACAATTCCCAGTATATTTCAGTCTCAGTGAGTGTTTATGTGTTTGCATTTGTGTCTCTCTGTGTCTATTTGCTCTCATTGCAGCCTCAGCTGAAACGTGTAACTCAGTCAGTGCTGAATACAAAACACTTGTAGATTGTCTTGCAGCTTATGTATATATAGTTGTGTCTATGTGTGTGTGTGTGCGTGCGTGCGTTTATAGAATCGTTCTTTCCCACGTGCTGGCAGATGGGTACAACTTATATATAACTTATATATAATTTATTATGCACAAGCAAAGTTTGCATCTCTATTGGTGTTTTTTTTATATTAATTAGAGAGGTTTGGTTTTTTTTACAATCTGGAACAGATTAAAATTGTTTTAGTTATTTTAAATGGGGTTATTTTAAATATATCACTTGTGAATTGTCTGACTTATGAGCTCAATCACAGCAAAGATTAAACGTGACACAAAAATGTGACAGCAGTGATTTCTGGTCACTAAGTGCCTCACCATTCACTCTGTACGTTAGCGACATGGCTGAACCTCAGGAACTTGTTAGTATCTGTTTACATCTGTCCATGTGGCTCTCACGCAGGTTAAAGAAAAGTTCTCATTCTTGTGCTTTCTCCCCTTCCCTCCTCTTCTCTCACTGTCTGTGTTTTCCAGATGGAGGAAGTAATAGCACGCATGCAGGATGAAAAAAGTGGCATCCCTATCCGAACTGTGAAAAGTTTTCTAACCAAGATTCCCAGTGTATTTTCAGGTAAGTCTCTCCTCTCCTCTCCTCTCTTCTCCTGTCCATTCTCAGATTACCATGTTATCTTTACTCTATCCCTTAATTATTTTACCCAGCTCTTAGTCAATATTTGTAGGATCATTATGGGTTTTGAAATCTGCATACATTTTTGTCTTTATGTAATATAGACATGTCCTGATATGTGCCCCCTCAAATACACACACACGCACACAGCCACACACACAAACACACACACTGCACATCCTGATCTATGGGCGTGATATTAATCAAATCGGATATCAGTCTTGTTAGAGGATTACCTTACACATCTCATTTAAGCTCTGTTTTAGAAAGTGGGTCAACTTTGATAGTGTGAAAATGGGGTTGTGCTAATGGTGTTAATCCATGGAAAATCTCATCTGTGGTTGTGCAATAAAGTAATAAGGTGCTGCAAAAGGGATATAGAGACAATATATAGATATTTCAGTGGACAGAAAGGCACAGGGATTGACTTTCTAACAGCATAAATTCCCATGTGTATTCATTTTACATCTTTTTCCTGCCATTTGCGGTTCTCCGCTCCTCAATACACATTCACCTGTCAGCATGACATGCAGTAATAATAGCTTGGAAAATATATGTGTACTCAAAGTGACAATGTCACATGTTGTGTTGGGGTGTTAAAATGCCCAGGGGGAAGAGCATGCTGTTATGCTTCTCTGAGATGTGAAAATAATTCAGTTGCACCCTTAGATGGAGAAGATGAGTTGCAAAATGGCATCCACAATGAAAAAGACGACAAGTCATCTACTCACAAAAAGGTTTATTGAATTTATCTTTTTTTTTTTTTTAAAGGTACATAAATAGTGCCCTGCTTTGCTGTCTGTTCAGTTTTACATCATGCATTTCCTCTTCTGTTTGAGGCCTTACATTTTTCCACTTTTGTTTTTGTTTGTGATGTATTGAAACACTAGCAACTGCAGCTTCTGTGCTGAATCAGACACCTTTCAATATGCTATTGTACCTCTCTGGTAATTTATATTAATGGGCTACGGCTTAGTGAAGGTGTCAGTAAAGGAAATTTGGTAATGGAGAGTCTATTCGCAACCCACATAGTGTGAGACAAGAGGCTTTGGTATTTACTGCGTTGATGGTGGGAGGTGTGTAGCACTAAGAGTGTCATTGTTTTTCCTTTCATTTCCATCTATATGCAAAAAGGTTTTCCAGCACACTATGAATATATTAGGTATGTTTGTAATTCATACATATGTGTTTTCCTTCCTTTCAGGTTCTGATATCGTACAGTGGATGATCAAGAATCTGGACATTGAAGATCAAGGTATAAGATATGATTGATGTTTCTTAAGAATTTATACAAGGATAGATTTATGTGAAAATTACCAATGGGTTACAATGGGATGATCGCTGTGTAGGTTCATCCCAACTATTCAAAGATCCAGTGTACAAGATTTATGTGCAGTTAGAGGCAGCAATTGAAAATAATATTCATAATTGTTTGTTTTTAACTGCCTAAATCTAACACCAACTGTGTTTTCATCAGAGTAGAAGTGTGAATTTGACATTAGAAACCCCTGATCTGTGAGAGCAGTGGGAAGTGAAATCTTTTTTCTTCATTTCAAACGATCTAAAGAATAAATCTGAAGACATTAGTGTTACAGTTGTTCATGCGACTAATTTCAGGCTTTTTGATGTTACTCAAGGCAATGTGATAGTGATGCTGATCACATATCATACAACTTTTATATCTTATTTCCATTCATGCTTGGTTTTTGGTTGGCCGGTTACTTTTTCAGCATGAAATCTGGTGTGAGGACAATTCTTATGCTGACTTTGACCCCCTAAAATATTTGCGCTATTCCAAATAAAGCAACCAATCTTTGACATTGTGAGGGGTTTTTGGATAAGGCTTGTCAGAGATATTTGCTGTACTGTGTCTTTTTATTTCACAGAGATGTTGTCATTATTCTCCTCAAAGAATGAGGGACATTGCTGTCTTTGTGGACCCTCTGTGTACCACTGGAAATCTTCCTTTATGTCCTTGAGCTATAAAAGACTCTTCTCTCCTCATTCATATCCTTACTTTATTCTGTCTCATTATTCTTTTTCATTTCAGTCTCACTGTCTTGAGGCAGCTGAGAGATCATTCGTTGACCCCCCCCCCCCATTGCTCATAAAATGACTCAAAACTTCAATTGTGATAAATATGGAAGTTCAAACTGGTAGCTCACTTGAAATGGTGAGATGGTAACACACAGTATGGCAAGACATTTGGTTTTATATATGTATCCAGTGTTTACCTAATTGTGTGCTTGTTCTTAGTTGGGTTATTTAGCTGAAGTCAGCTGACAATCTCTTGGGGGTTGTTTTTTAAAGGTGTTTTTTACACAGGGGTACCTCTGACTTTGTATGGAACATTTTTTGTTGGAGTGATTTGATGGCTACAGGAAACATTTGCTGAAACACCTCTGCAGTATTGAAATTTTGAGTTGAAAGACTGTTTCTCACTCTCGTTTTCTATCTGTATTTTCTATATTAGTTTTTTCATAAAGTGAAGAAACTTTTGAAATAGTTTCAGATAAGAGATTGTATATTCTCCGTGTGCCTCAAGCACCACTGTGATTGATGTATCTGCATCATTGCACATCTAATAAAAAGGATAACCAATCACCAGCAATAATCCAGTGCAATCACTGCTTTTGCAAATGTACTAAATTAGGTCTTAAATGTTCATTGCTGTTGTTATATTTACAATTCTACATACCTACAAAATTTAAAATTCTGCTCCACAAGAGTACACTTAGCAGAAATGACCAGAAACTGCAGTTTTATAACGGCAGATAGTCTGAAAACATGCGGCAACAGACAGATGTGCCTTTTATTATGTTTTTATTTTCTCTGTTATCCACACATTATTTTTCTGCAAATATGCACAAAACATTTTGTTAATCGCCCAGAGATGGTGAACAAAACACAGAACAACTCCTCCTGGGGCAAATACAGCAGAATGAAATGCAAATTAATTTGACTCACAGGATGATAGCGGCATGTTTATTATATGAAGGCAGATGAGCTCATATCAAATATGACATTACACTTCTTCATTAAATGAATGCCACAACTAATGTTCTGGTTTGAAAAACTTCAGATGAACCCATTACCATCCCATTTTTGCAAGGTTTGTACTCCCAAATCCTAATTTCAACACCCTTTCTGATCAGCCATCTCCAATTGTGATTCCACAGTTCATCTCAGACATTTCAGCGCTGTTTTGGAATCATAAAGTAGAAAGTTTTTGATACTGTCAATCTTTTTCAGACCATTACAGATCATTTTTATCATTCATCTTTTTTCTGATGCCTGTTGGTTTTCCTGACACGGGAACTACTGTTCATTTGGTTGCGATATAGCTGAGCTCCCTCTTCTGAGATCTAAGCATGATGGTGACCCAGAACTGTTGAAATTTTTGGGAAGTTTTGAAAGGACATGATTGTAAATGGGAGAAAGGTGATGTCGCAGACCACCCCCCTGTTTTGGGGAGGCCATACAAAGGGCTGCAAGAGGCACTTACTGGAAAATATGCCACTGTTCTTTGTAGAGTTCAAAATTAATCTGAAACTCATCTCATCTTGGATTAACAGGAAATTAAAATTTTCAGTGTGAAAAAAGTGATTGACAAGCAGATCTTCGCTTGTAAAAGCCTTTCCTCTTGAATTCCTCCGTATTGTGTGGAAAGGTGTAGGTTATAAACAATCCTATCTGTCCCTGTGGCTCTCTTACAGTGAATAATAGATATCCACGTGGGACAATATTGCTGAATAAGAAATAGTCTGTACGGATTAATTGTATTATTTATCAGTAAACAGTTTAAATAACTTATGAATCATGATATATTATTAATGAATAGAGCCCAGTCACACAGACTCACATGCATGCTCGCATGCTCATAAGCATCCTGACCTCTCAAAGCTGTGACAGTCACCTCAGCAGTGATGGAATGGATCAATATTTATCTCATACAGCCATTAACCCCTCTGCATGTGGATATAATTTTCTGTCAGATACTAAGAGAGCTATCTGTGCCTATTTTATGCAAGCACACACTCCTGTTATAGCATTCATAACTCAGCCTTTTTATTATATTTTTACAAGGGCGCAGCCTTTATCTGTAAGGTTAAAAGCATTTTGGGATCACACTTTATTGCTATTCTCCCCTTGGATTGACACAGGGTGCTCTATCAGGAAGCACTGTGACCCAGTGGGAGCGATGGGCCGGACACGGCTGTGTGAAGCCACATGTAAATGACCTGTGATGACAGAGACTTGTCAGAATTAACAGAGTGTTTACATTGTGGGAAAAATGCATTTTAGACTCTGGCACTATGAAAGGGTCACAGGTAGTAAGCAGCAGGGAGGAAGTGGTGGCAGAGGAGGCGCTCTGTTGATGATGATTACATGTTTTCATTATGTGATCGTTCTAAATTAGGGACAGTCAACCATGTGCTGGGGAGCAGCAGATGGAAGCATGTTTTCAGTCCAACTAAGCACAACATCAGGTGATTTGACTGATGACTTCCACCTCTGTAGCTAAAGGTAGAGTGAGACCTCCTGCTGTGCTGTTAGGCTCAAACATAGATCTACTTATCTTTAAAAGACATGTCAGAGTCTATTGGAGCACCAGCTCCTAATTTGGATCATGGTGTTCATCTGGTCATGATATTGTCAGGAATTAATTACTTAGAGAATGAAAAGTGACTATAGTTAATTAGCTTTTGGGACAACGAATCAAAAGGCATGCTGCTCACAGAATAATCAGAGGGTCTTCTTTAATGACAAAGGGAGATTGCTTGTATTTATGTCCAAACTAAATAAACAGTGACAATAGTGAGAATAAATTATAGTAAGGAAAGTTCTTGTCAACCACATCCAGTTAAAGGACCGGTTGTGTTCATTTTCAGGCCGCGGTAGGTGATTAGATTTATACCAGTTTGAAATGCGTCAAATTGAAGGTGGAAGCTGGCAGGTGGTTTTGTGTGTCTGAGCACAAGGAGAGGAAACAAACGTTTGCGTGATGATAATAAAAGCTAATAAGCAACAGCTAAAGAAAAGTAGGCTGAGATACTGCTGAACATTTTTTCCTCCTGTTTTTTCCTTTTAAATGTTATTTTATTTTTATTCCCCCTGTGTTTGTTTGTCTGTTTGTGTGTGTGTGTGTGTGTGTGTGTGTGTGTGTGTGTGTGTGTGTGTGTGTGTGTGTGTGTGTGTGTGTGTGTGTGTGTGTGTGTGTGTGTGTGTGTTTGTGTGTTGGGGGGATGTTTTGAAAAAAATAACATACTACAGACTACGTATATGTCCTGCGAAGCCCAGACATTTGTTCCAGGTTTTTCTTTCTTTTACAAAACAACATATTAAATACTAAATGAGTGTTTTCATATATGTCTATTTTATGGATCAGTGAACTAACTTAGCATCACATATACAGTATTAATTTCCATTTTGCCCAGTACTAACCCTAACCCTAATTTTGACATCACTACCAAACAACTTGATTTTTTTTGTCTGTTTTCTTCAAGTCGAGGCTCTTCATCTAGGAACTCTGATGGCTGCACATGGTTACTTCTTTCCCATCTCAGACCACGTCCTCACCCTCAAAGATGATGGCACTTTCTATAGGTTTCAGGTAAGAATAAGAATAATTTCATTCAAGTTTTTCTTGTAATCTATTTATTATTGACTGGAGCTGGTAAATTGTAGCATTATAACGTTTTTATTGGGTTGCATTATTCCATTGTCACCTCACTTGTATAAAAGTATTTTGTCAAGTTTTATGTATAATATATAAAATGTTTATTAAGACATTGAGCTCATCTCATGTTGCAGACAAAGGACAACAGATTTGACGACAGATTCTTGAAAAACAAACAAGAACAAAAAAACTTTGAATGTCAATGCCAGAATTGGCTATTGTAGCATTTTTTTCTGGAAGCTCCCTCAGGGATGCATAATGGGTGCATACCAAATAAGGTTGTTTGTGTCAGCAGCAGGCTTTACTTCTTTCTTTTGGTGCTAATTCATTCCTTACAGTGCTGCTCAGGATGTGTTGAGGTTTATATTGATGTCTGCTCTGACTGCAGCACTTATCTTATGGTCTTTAAACGTCACGCCAAGCTGTAACTGCATGTTCACGTCAGGTGACGGTGCATGCTTTGGTTTAAAACATCACATGGTTAGCTGTAGACCTTCAGCAATGCAAAGTTTGTTATAGTTTTGTTCCTTTAACAACCTGTTTTTCTCTTTAGACTCCATACTTTTGGCCATCAAACTGCTGGGAACCAGAAAACACAGACTATGGTGAGAGACTGGTTGTGGTGTAACTCATACTTTGTGCATTGTTCACTATGTCCCGAGGACAGTGATGTTATGTGTCAATACTGCCTTTTATTTAGTCTTATTTCCAGTGAAAAAAACAGATCAAAGTGCCAGATTTATCCATGCACATGCACATGTACTGTACCTTAAACATTCACTGCTGGTAGAAGTGTTTTCTATTCAAAGCATTTCATGATAGAACAGGGAGCACTTTAGGGTTAAAACACATCCCATCTTTCCTAAAGATATGCAGCCAGAGTTGTAGGACGGAACCATCAACCCTCCCATTAGTGGATGACCTGTTCTGCCTCCTGAGCCACGGAGCAATTGTCTAAACTATAGGAGAGTAAAATGCATAATGCTCATTGTGGGGATAATCCTGGAAGTGTTCAGGGAAGTTAGAGTGTCTCTCAATCACGTGAATGATGATCCCGTAATGAAAACAGTCTAATGGCATAATGAAGCCTCCACATAATGGTCAGTTAACCAAGGGATGAAGGGATGATAATAATGCAGGAACACATCAGAAATTGGGCACACAAACAGTCACACATCCACACACTAGCGGATGCTTAGACAACATACACAGTCAATGACCTTTGTGATTTGGAGGCCAGTTTAAATGCACAGCTGAGAAGATTAAATGAGTAAACGAAGGACCACTTAAGGCTGTTAAAACCAGGCCGAGCTCCCTTTGTTCCTCTATCACCAATCTCTCTCTCTCTCTCCTCCTCCTCCTCCTCTCTTCCCCTCAGCTGTTTACCTCTGCAAAAGAACAATGCAAAATAAAGCTCGTCTGGAGCTGGCAGACTATGAAGCGGTAAGTGAGAGCGATCTTTTCGTGTCAGCGCTCCCCTTTTCAAGTATCTGTTCTCAGGTTTTATCTCTCGCCTTTGTGTTCACACGGAAACTGAGAGCATTTGTTTTCTTCTGCGTGCATCGTTTGAAACTTTCCTTTCTAAAAGCTTTAAAATTAACCACTTGCTTAGTTACACTAAAATGATCGTCAAAGATACTCCTAAAACAACTTTTCTCCTTCCCTGTGCCTATAAAAAAAATGATTCATGTGAAACTTTACAAACAAGTTGCAACACAAATACTGGGAACCTTTGAAAATACTTTTTTGGAATATTACGCAGGTAGCTGACGTCTTCATATTTGGAGATATATATATAGTCACACATCCACACACTCATATATATGTATGTGTGTGTGTGTGTGTGTGTGTGTGTGTGTGTGTGTGTGTGTGTGTGTGTGTGTGTGTGTGTGTGTGTGTGTGTGTGTGTGTGTGTATGTATATACTGTATATGTATTTTACAGTGTCCATATTTTGTCGCAGGGTTGTATTCTGTATTTTATTGTATTTAGGGGATCATTAAGGATTGCATGCAGCTGTCTGTTGAACACATCTTAATTACCACAGATCTCTCAAAAGCCTTTTCCCTCTTTTTTTTGTTCTTTGCTTTAATTGCAGGAGAGCTTAGCGAGGCTACAGAGAGCTTTTGCAAGGAAATGGGAGTTCATTTTTATGCAAGCAGAAGCACAAGCTAAGTGAGTTTCCTAAAGAAAACACATATGATTAGCAAATGCTCTTACAACCTCATTATGATATAGACTCCCTTAATGGTTAATATATGTTAATATATGAGAAAAGCCTTTAACATGTGATGAGTTATTTAATCACGTGTGTGTTGGAATAAATGCATGAACTACAAAAACAGCTTTGAACTTTTTTTCTCTCTCAGAGTTGATAAGAAAAGAGACAAAATAGAGAGGAAAATTCTCGACAGTCAAGAGAGAGCATTCTGGGACGTGCACAGACCAGTGGTGAGTGAAATTACTAATGTTCGTTGTCAACTTCGCTGTTATTGATATCATTGTTGACATTATTATCATCGTCTTAGTTGATACTGAAAAAGTTTGCGACATTTAAAAACTCATTTTCCGCTGATTGCTCCACCGCACACAAATAATGAAATTCACTAGAGAAGGAAAATTTGAACATTTCACACAAATGACACACTCTGTGATGAAGGAACTTGCAATGTAAATTATGTTATTTATATATAACCTTTGCATTTCTGATTCTTCAACTTCCACACTAGCCCAGTATTAGCATTTGGCTTAGCACGAGGCGCTCTGGTCTATCTTTTGATGCATTTCTCTGAAAGCCACCGCCTCATGCTTAATTGGTAATAAGTTCAATTTTGTGTCCTTGTAGCAACAAAATCAATATTAATTTAAATTTCACAGTGACACCATGGGGCTACTTTGGTTTGTGCCTCTGGAAATGACTTAAATTAGACTTCTTGTTCAATGAGAATTTGCACACCAAGACTCTGAATCCCCATTGGTTCACTTGCTTTTGTAGAATTGTCATGTTCCAATTCGTCATTTTGTCCTTCAGACTTCTCAGGATGGCATTTACACCCTGGTTTAGCAGGGTGTAAATGCAAAGTAGTTATAATTAACTGGCGCTGCCTACATTGCACCTTCATCCTAGAGGCTAAAACATTCACACCCGCCTTAAGAAAAGATTTAAAAATGAATTAAGTGAGGATATTCTGATTTTCTTTCCTTTATTATCACAGCCTGGATGTGTGAATACAACAGAAGTCGACATAAAGAAATCCTCCAGAATGAAAAACCCCCACAAAACCAGAAAGGTACAGCACAGCATTTCTCCAATAAGACTTGTCAACACTTGTAAGGCTTCTACTATCAGGGAGGGTTTATATTTATCCTTTTTGTATTTTATTGTTTTAGTCTGTTTATGGGCTGCAGAATGATATCCGTACCCATAGCCCGACTCACACTGCAGCGCCAGAGGCCAAACAGCCCACGGAAGAAGAACTGCAGGAACAGGTTAGACCTGCAAGTTACGGAATGATGTAAAACCATTTAAAGTCAACGCTCATAATTTGTCGTTGCAGTTCTTTTTTATCTGCAAACTCAAATCAAGTCATAAGTACATAAGGCCATACACAACCGGGACTAAAGGACTGATAAAGTCAACTCCACAGATATCCTCCCTTCGATAAACAGATACTGTTTATTTCCAAATAAACCCTTTCTTGTTGATTCATGGAGGCTGACATTTGCTGTTTGTTCCTTTCTACAGATCACCTTTTGGCAATTGCAATTAGACAGGCATCGACTGAAAATGTCGAAAGTGGCGGAGAGGTGAGCAATGTTGTTTTTATCTTTATTCAGTTTAGCAATCGATCTGTTTATTGAGCTTTTAAATGGCCTAACGCAGTGCGTAATCAAAAGTGTCAGTGACCTTGAGGCCAAACAATGCCCAAAGGAAACGTCAGTGCTGAAGATTCCAGATTCTGCGAGGTTTTTTTTGGTCATTTCCTGTACTTATTAGAGTTTCATTCAGCGAAATCCTCTCTATCCTTGCGTCATACACGGTCGGTCAGCTTTGTCCGACTTTACCTTTTATCCGGTTTCAATTATCTTCTGTTAAAAGGAATTCGTTTTTCTTGTCAATAAAAGATTACAGACGGCTTAGTCACAGTCACTCACAAAAAGGTAGAGAGCGCATCTTCATTGGATGGGTTATTACATACATCAGGGACAAAACATTCAAATGTTTTCTTGTTGTTTCTCCTCAAAAATCAGTTTGCTGGGATACACAGAGCAGTACGTTGAATACGACCCGTTCCTCATGCTTCCAGATCCATCCAATCCCTGGATCACAGACGACACCACTCTCTGGGAGCTTGAAGCAAGGTACAGTAGATACTTTATAAGACTAATAAAGTTATTCACATTTATACTGTATATCACAGTAGACTGATTCCTCCATCTAACAAATGTTGTGTAACCCGCAGTAAGGAACCAGGCCAGCAGAGGGTAAAGAGGTGGGCCTTTGGCATCGATGAGGTCTTCAAAGATCCGGTGGGAAGAGAGCAGTTCCTTAAGTTCCTAGAGTCTGAGTTCAGCTCAGAAAATCTCAGGTATGTGATCAACCACACTTGCTCAGTGTGAAAAACTGAGAAACAGAGATCCTGCTGACTTCCATAATTACATAGATGCTGTTACATACATGCTGTTACATGAACGCTATTATAACTGTCATTTTTCAAGAACTTGAACCTGTCTCTGCTAGGCTGCCATGTAAGAATGAATAATCCATGTTGGTATGTAATTACAGTACACTTACATACTGATGTAAGTTATTTGGATTTTATTTGGCTTTATACTTATAGAGCACTACATCTGACAGCATTATACCTTGTACCACATTAGATTTACTTTAAAAGTCAGCTTAATTTTAAATACCAAATTTTTATACCAAATATTCCAAAATCAATAATTTTGAATCTGATGCTCAGAAAAAAGAAAAGGGCTCAATTGGTTGTCAATGCAGTGAGAGAATTCTCTGCTTAGATTTGAAGCAAGATGCATTTAAGTGTTTAGGTTTGTTGTTAAGTGTTAAGTATTCTTCAGTAGATAGTTGTAGAAAAACTGTGCTGGACAGAATACAGGACAGCACAGAACAACTATGCTGCAATCAGGTGAAGATCTTGTAGAAAATGATGCATTACTGAAAATTAAACTACCTGACCAAACAGAAAGTACAGTTCAAATGTGATCTCTCAAAACAAATGTTTTTGTACATTGATTACACGGATTGATGCAGTATTAATAACATAAACACCTGTGATGTGGGAACAGTTTAGTCCAGAATGAGAAGATAGTGACCATTAAATTGTAGAATAGTATATTTTTCTGATAGATGACCCGCTGAAAGTCTTAGATTGTTCCTCCAAATGAATTAATGTATATGGTTAACGCCTTTCAACATTGAATCAATGGACTGATTCATATCCATGGAGTATACAATGTATATCCAGGAGTGGCTCCAGTTGGGAGCTGACTTACTACAGTAATCATCGCTAACTGTCGAGGTCTGGCAATTGGTTGTGTCACTTCTGATTTGTGATCTGGAGTTACTCCTTAGTACACAAAGGCAACATTGTCACCCACTGCAGGTTCTGGTTAGCGGTCCAGGAACTAAAGAAGCGTCCCATTAGAGAAGTTCCAACCCGTGTTCAGGAAATCTGGCAGGAATTTCTGGCCCCAGGAGCACCCAGTGCCATTAATGTGGACTCCAAGAGCTATGACAAAACTACCCAGAATGTCAAAGATCCCGGACGCTACGCTTTTGAGGATGCACAGGTATGCATGTTGCAAAAACATTAAAAGACATCAGTAGATAATTTTTCTCATAAAGTATAGATGGTCACAGTACATAAACAGTGGGAATATTATTTTGAAAATGCACAGTGCTAATACAACAGCAAACTGAATAAGATATTTGACATTTGAAATTCTTTGTAATCTTTGCATCTTCAACAGGAACACATCTACAAATTGATGAAGAGCGATTCATACAGCCGTTTTATCCGTTCCAGTGCCTACCAGGAATTATTACAGGCCAAGAAGAAGGTAAAAAACACAGTCTAACTAAATGTATTAGCTAAACATTTATTTAGATGTATGCATTAATATTTTTGATAACTAACAAGAAGAACATCTTTATTATTAGACTGCGAGGCTTCACGAGGCTTCATTAGCTCCATTGACTGAAGCCAGTCTCTCTTAGATGGTTCATGCAGTGTGTTTTCCCCAGTGGATTTGCCATGTTAAACAAGTCATTATAATTACTTGCTGTATTTTTTTTTTTTTGCAAAAATATATTTCTGAATAATGATTGAAGTAAATTCACCCTAAAAATCAACACTGAACCTGAAAGGGATCTTTTCCTGAGAACTGGAATGATAGCGGCAAAAAATTGCTTTCGGGTGCAATTCAGGTGAGAAACAAAAACGTAGATCAAAGAAAATGGCACCTGCATGTCAGAGACATCAATGATGTGCAAAGAGAGTGGCGGCAGTCTGCCTCAGGTGTGTATGATGGAGTCACAGATCAGGTTTCCGGTCCAGCTATAAGAAACACAGGCTACAACAACATGAGGCTGAAATTAGAATTCTTCCTTTGTATCTAACTGCTTAGCATCTCTCTTGTCTTCCACTACCAACAATATCTCTGCACGCCATTTTTGTAATGAAAGTTTTAATATTAATTTTTAGGCTTTTTTTGAGCAAGCATAGAGTGCAATGGGATTGTATAACCAGGTTGCGATTTGTCAAAAAAACAGATGGGGAAATGTTTTTTTTTATCATAAAAAAAATAAGTAACCAACTGGCCTAATTCTTTTTTTAGGTTAATGGTAGTCCCTATGAGCTTAGATTCCAAAAAAAGGAACATTCATATTTAATAATGTCCCCCTGAGGATAAAATTCATTCAGCAGAGGTAGATGTGTGAAGATATCGCTCCCACCCCCAGCCCCCACCAAATCGCACTCTGTGTACAACTTTAGAAACCTGTGGATGTATGATCTTTGATTCCGCTGCAATAAAATTTACTTTATGCCTCTTCTTTTTGTCTGCAGAAAAGTAAGAACTTATTCTGAAGGGTCCCTTCCAGGTAATGGTCAAAATGTTCCGTTGTCTACATCAGTGGTCCCCAAGCTTTTTTCGTTTTTTGCACCACGGACTGGTCTAACGTCAGAAAATAATTTCCCAGACCAGCCTCTTGTACCCATGTGCATCAAACTTTCCAAAGAAGTTTGTTTTCCTAACTTAGGAGTTTAATTTTCTAAATCAAAACATTGTTCGGAATCAGATTATAAATGAAATAGAAATAATGTGAGTTAGGTAGTCTTTCTGTGTGGCATGGTACCAATTGATTGCCGGACCAGAACTGGTCCGTGGCGCGGGGGTTGGGGACCACTGGGCTTCCTGATAATATTGTTAATATGTTATCAGTGATTGTGAGATATTGTAGTTAAGATATATAGCTCCAAATGTTACGCGTACAGTATTGTTCACATTGTTATATTTAAAAGACAATAAATGTATTCATTCACTCTTGTTCCTTTTCTTATATACCTCTCGTTGTTTTCCATCTGTCCCCTCTTCCTTAATTTTCTCCTAGTGCAGTGGAAACCACTAAACATCCAAGAGGCTGACCAGTCATGTGCCATCATGCTAAAATCAATGTCATATCTTTCTCTTGGACACGGAGAGGGGGACCATTTCATCTCTTCGTCGTCATTGTCTGTCCATCCACTCTTGGCTCAGCCAGGCGATGAGCTGGGTTGTCTATTCGTCTGTTGTCCACTGGATAATGCATGTCCATGGAGAGGATTTTTCTTCTTGTCTCTCCTCTTACAATACCTGATATATTTCCAGTATTCTCATAAAGGAGCCACTGCCGGACTTTTGAGGACAAAGACAAACTGGCAAGATGAAAAATGTCAAATCCGCTGCTCTGGTTCTTGTCATTGTTACTGCTGGATCGGAGCCCCCTCTCTCACCTCCAGCTTAAACAAATGATGTCAAAGAAAAAAAAAATAGAGAAAAAAACACAGACAAAATATATGAAATGACAACTTAAACTGATAAATCCAAGCAGTCATCGCTTTACATGATCTGAAGTCACAGATATTTTGTCATGCTATGGGAAATGTTGTGCAGAATGAATATACAATATATATACATATATTATGATTACTAAGATTATTTATTGTGCATTTATTTGCTTGGCATTATTTTGGTTTACTACGATTACTTACATATATGGTTTACATTGCACTTTTACAGCCATATTCAAAATCCCAAAAAGCTGTCTCTTGTCAAATGTAGAACATAATTCTTTGTTATTCTCTCCTTTATTTATTTTTTATACCATATTTTAAAGACACTTTTACTTACTTGTATTATTAAAGTTGACCCTCTATCTGTTACTACGACCTAGACCTGGACTTTTATTTCTGTTTTTGAACACACAATGCGCTAATTTAGCATAAAATACTTAAGGAAGTAACACTCATTCTGCTGGGTGAACAGAATCTCAGAGTAGAAATTTTGCTTTCTACC
Source organism: Antennarius striatus (assembly GCF_040054535.1). NCBI lineage: Eukaryota > Metazoa > Chordata > Actinopteri > Lophiiformes > Antennariidae > Antennarius > Antennarius striatus. Next base: position 8,446,914 of record NC_090786.1, on the reverse strand, counting down.
ACTAGATGGCGTTAAGTTATTTCCTACAGCAGGGATCTTCCACCCGCCGCAGAAGAGAGCTCCTCAACATAAATCAGCAAAGTACACCACAGTAGTCTGCGGACAAATGATGTTTGGTCATGAAAAAGTGTCATTATTCTCTGGGGTGCTGAAAGGGTTATTGTTCAGGCTGTATTCATCTGAATTTTTGCAGGGCCTGTTGATGTTTCAGCTCTTTGATGGCATAAGTGACAATCATTGCATTCAGGTTTTATACCCAGTGGTCAGCTGAGAAGAAGCCACAAACAGACAAACATTATTGTCTCAACTGCATCAAGGAATGGGAAATGTGGCATTTTTCAAAGCATCCTGTTCATGTGTCTTGGTACAATACATGCAATGATTTATGGATTATGGGTTATTATGTGATGTGGTAACAGTATCAATGGGCGAGGATAATTTAATTTTTTTTGTTTCTTTACAGTCCTGTTCTTTATTTGTCAGAAATGTCTTCCATTTTCTAAATATATAAATGTAAATGTCAAACACAGGGTAAGACAGAAAGAGAACTTACAATGGAAAAAAAAGAGACGAAAAAGCTTTGATATCTCAAGAATGATTGGCCATTACAAAAAAAAGACATCAAAGGAAATATCAATAGGCAGAGAGAGAGAGACAGAAGGACGGACAGGCTTAAAAATGAAGGACTGAAGTTTGGCTAGATTCACACAATGACCAGCCCCAGAAGGATAAACCCACCTAGTCTTCAGGAGGGAAGGGGGTGGTGGGGATTCAGAGTGAGGCAGGCTTTACAGTGAGCCAAACACTCTCTAAGACAGACCACAGACAGTCTCCACAGAGCAAAAATACAGGCTTACTGTGAATGAGATCCTGAGTTAGTTTCTTCATGATGAAAGCAAAAAGACAAACTTAAACTGACAGAAACAGTAATAGGGAGATAGAGCTTTCCCAGGAAGATGGAAAACTAACTGTGCCCGAGACTTTGAATCTTTAGTAAGGAGGGGGAGAGAGGAGCAAAGACAAGCTTAAGGATACTACAGATTGTGTTGCCATGGAAACCGAAGCCTGGAAGCGGACAAGAGGACCACTGAAGTTGAACAACCTCCCTTGAATGCATCCTCGATACTTCACTCTTCACACTGTGCTGAGAGGTACATAACCCTTAAACTACACTAAAGAGCCTTTTAATTTTTTTACTTGCTAAAAGGTTTTTAAAATTTTGTTGGCCTAACAACTGATTTTAAACAGTGCTAGATCATTCAGGTGAGTTCTTGATACAAAAGTGATATGTATGAGTGAATACACCTCATGTCATTGGCTGAATTATCTGCAAAAAACAAGATTTCAGATTACAATTATAAATACTGTAAAAATAGTATTTGTAGCTTATTTGAGATAATAACAGAAAAATAAATCAGCCCACATGAATACTTCGGGAAAGTGGATGATAAAAGACTGGCTGAGGTGGTGGGTGACTTAGTGAGTCTCTGAATGACTAAGCACAGTGGAGCCAAGTAATTCGACCAGTGGTAGCTGTACAACTATTTAATACTTCTGCCAGCAGTGAGGGTTCATTCCCACTGGGGCCACCCATTGTAAAAAATATGCCTTTAAGATACTGTAAGATGGTCTGGATAAAAGTTTTGGCTAGATTACTATAATTAGCGGCTGGAGGCTCCCGGGAATCGGTGTTGTGAGTGAGAGAATTAGTGAGTGATGACAAAATGACAGATAATGGTTTATAAGTGCATGGGTAACTCGTATTTAATGCAAAATAATCCATATTTCTCACTATCTCTTTCTCTCTTCGTTAATATGTACAGGTATATACTCTATGTACAACTTTGTGTGCATGTCCAGTTTTGCACCAACAGTGTGATTGCATGTGTTCAAGCCCGTGTGTGTGTGTGTGTGTGTGTGTGTGTGTGTGTGTGTGTGTGTGTGTGTTCCTACAGTATTTGAGCAGTGAGTGGAAGGGAGTTTACCCTCTGATCCGTCTTACAGCTGTGGTGACTGCTCCACCTTGTACAGTCTGCTCCACTGTCAAAGAAGACTGAACACAAAGACACAAACATTTTCTTAAGTAATAGAAAACACTTCAATTGTATGTTTTTAAAAATACTAAACTTGTTATTACTTATTATTATCATGTGTTTTTCCAGTCACAGAAATACATTTAAACATGTAATCCCAGGGTTCACACATTTCACAGAATAAATACAGCATGTGTGTCATGGCTATTTCTCCACCCAGTTGACATAAAATTCATCTCGAGGAAATGGATATATACTGTAGATAATTGTACATATGCAACTTAGGTGAGTGTCATCACTCTGACGTTCAGATTTTCACGATTAGGCACAGGTTCTGCTGTTAAAAGAGCAATAGAATGAGAAAGTCTTACATCTAGTATCTGACATATGAAGATATTCCTGGGGTTTGCTGGTCTCATTTGAGGGTTCTAAGTGAGGCAAAATGTTTGGCTCAAGTGAATTATTAAATAACATGAGCTCATTTTCAGTGCAGACCTCTTGTAAAACCATGCTGTGGTACACCAGACTAGTGGATGTGCACTGATGCGGAACACATTATAGGTATACCACTGAATGAAGCTAATCCATCTACAGTGCAGATCTCTGTTAATCACTGTGGAAGCCAGATCTTGCTCCATAATCCTGGTACTGCCACAGTTTATTTCAGACAGCTTTTAAGGCATTATGCTGAATCAAGACGAAGAAGTGCTTTCAGTATAAATTTGTAGTGTAGACAGTGTGAGTACTGCGAGTGCTGAGGGAAATTGGAGAGGAAATTGGATTCTATTGTGAATGTCCATTGTGGATGGCTGGGTGGTGAAGTAGAACTTATTTCTGTGTAGGACCTTTGTATATACAAAGCAGGGCGAAAATTGTTGCAACACTGATGTCATGAAGAACTGTGATGGACAGTGGTGAAGGCTAACTTCCGTGTTGGTTGCATCTAATGTTAGTAATGCAAAATAGTATCACAAAACAAAGTCAAGGGTAGTGTATCCTTAGCGTGGTGTGCAGCTAAGGTCACTTTCAGAGTGCACAGCACACATAAAATCATGAGATATGAGACACCACGAGCGCAGCAGTTTGCTCAGTTGATAGGGCAGCTGCTCCGTAAGCAGAAGCTGAGTGTTGGTTTTGAGAATGAGTCCTGTAGTGGACTCATAACGGGGTTAGTGGAGGTGCTCCACAATCTAGCAAGAGCAGAGCTACTGTGGGCTTCTGGAACAGCAAAACTGTTTCACTTGTGTACAAGAATGCCTACCACATCAAGGTCACCATGCACTGCTGAGAACATACAGCGACATTGTGGAAACATGCAGCAATAGAGAACGGGGCTGGTGCTCTTTACACCTTTGTGGAGGTGAAATCAACCTCTAAATATTGTCCTCTCCAGACTATCTATCCTTCAAAATGGAAAATCTCCCTTTTCAAGACTATTAGGTGGACTACTGGTCCAGATGGAGGCAATTGATTCGCTGTGGTGACCACTGAAGGGAAAAGCCGAAAGGAAAAGAAGAAGGTGAAGACCAAGACCCATTGGCCCTGACACAAGGTTGCACTTTGAGGGAATAGTCGCAGACCAATTTCCCTCCATGGGGTGAACCAATAGCATTGGTCCGTGGTCTTCTTTTTGAGGATGAATGTCCCTCCAATTAGTGCGCATGCTTTGGTTCACCAGTGGCCAAAAAGGCATTTGTAGGTATTTCCTACCTTGTCATTTAGCACCATTACATCACTTTCACAGGCCTGTTTTTTGGACATTTCATATGTGATAGGTACAGCATAAAACTTGCAGCATGCTGTTTACATGCACAAGTTCTGTTTTACCTCTTTTCCACAGGGAGTTTGACAAACCAAGATCACGGCACTAGACATACCTGTCAGTTAGCCTTGACTCATTTAGGCTAGCTTTAGGGACTTGATGACTTGATTGAGCACCAAAACACAAAATTGCATTTTGCACCTGAAAATATGACAGCAGTGAGTGCCATTAAAACCATGTCATTTATGTTTTTTTTTATATTGTGCATTTGCTCATAGCTTAAACATGGACTGAAATTTATTCCATCATTCAGTCTCCTGTTCCTCTCAGGATGTCAGGTACAGAGATCTCTGTTCAAATAAAATTCAAAATAAAAACAATTAAACAAACTAGTGGAAAAAGATAATTTTGACTTAAAAAGGCACTAGATTAAGGTTGCTCAGATTCAATAGCTGTTGTACCTTATAAAGACTATGTATGTGCCAGTACACTTGGCATGCCTCAACAGTTTTATGTCATCTGGTGACACACATAATAATTATGAAGCTGTGTGGAGAGTCTCTTATTAGGAACAATTGCCGCAATGTAATTAATAATTAAGAATGTGTCCCATCATGCAAAATAAAGGGCCACCACAGTAACCTCACATGACAGTAAAGGAAAACTTATATGTTAGTGGTTTAAAGAAACAAATTCCAAGCGCAAAATGAGGCTGGTGTATATAAGCACTCGAGAATGAGAAATGATGTACTATATTCATACTATTGCTAATTAACTCTCTTCCTTCACTAATATACTTAATGCTGTTGAGGTGAAGGGGTTTACTCACATTTGTAGCTTGGAAAGCCTTATAAATGGGCTGCTACTCATTATCAAGATGGATTGTGGTGACAAATGGCTACCCATGCGGCCTAAAGCAGCTTCTTGGAAAAGTCGGCAGAGAGAAGCCCCAAAAAGGACCCCTATATCCTCCCCAAACTCCAACTGTTAATGAGCCAACAGCTCAGCATACTTTGGGAAAATAGAATCTACAAATGAAGATAATGACATGGTTCCTATTTGTGTAATTGGTGCCAAGTGAAAACATTTCATTTACCTCTTTTTCCCTTTCATATCCTCTGTGTGTGTGTGTGTGTGTGTGTGTGTGTGTGTGTGTGTGTGTGTGTGTGTGTGTGTGTGCGCGCGCGCGCGTGTCTGTGAGTGTGTGCGTCTGTGTATGTGTCTGTGTGTGTGTGTGTCTGTGTGTGTGTGTGTGTGTGTGTGTGTGTGTGTGTACGAATGTGTTGTCACACACAAGTGTGTATTTACGTGAGTATTTGTGTGTGATTGAGGTTTGCGCTGCATGGTGAATTAAATGTAGTTCTACTGTAATTAACTGCACTTAGCGTCTGTGTGAGACTTTCTGACGCACCAGTAATTGAGGCATCAGGTTTTGTTTGCTTTAACCTGCTTTTGAAGTCATGATGGGAAGATGTCTCACATCATTTAGGACTATTTAATTTGTATGAACAAATTTGAAAGCTTTGAAGAGATTGTTGTTGGCATTCCTCAGTCCTTAAAAATGGAATTTCCAACAAAACTAAATTAATAGCCTCATTGGATTTTGTTTTTTTTTATTAACTAATTTTCCTTTTAATTTCATATTGAAATTTTGTAAAAAACAAAACAAATATCCAGTGGTACAGAACCGTGGTATTGTATAATGTCACTCTATAAAGCAAAACATAACAATTCCCACTGATGATAATAGTTGTTTTTGAAAAGGCTTGAGTCTACATCAGCAGTCTCTCTGGTATTTGTTTTCTGGTATCTGTAATTTCATTACAGGTCCCAATTTTGGAACTAAGGTCTGCCACAGTTCAGTGAAGCATGTTCCTCAAGTATTTGCGGTTTCTGTAAAACATAAAACTGTGTTTGTGGACAGTGTTTAGCAGACAGAGTGGTCCAGTTCACTTCTATCTCAGTATTAACAGAGAAAACCACAGTCTCCTTCCATCTCTGGGAGTCTGTGATGATTGGTCCTGTGTGTCAAGGAGAGACAGACAGATTGAGTGACAGAGTGAAATAGATGAGGAGAGAGGGAAGTACAGACCTGCACAACTTGTGAGGAGATGTACACTTGTGGGAGGAAAGCTTTGCCTTTACTGTGCATGAAGGGCAAGTGGTGTTTGTTTTGATTCCCATTTGGTCATCTGCCCCAAACCCCATCATCCATTCTGCCTCTTTCCTTCTGTTTCAAAACCACAATTTTCCTGCAGCAGAGATTAATGAGGATAACTTGGCAGGGCCAGCGATATCATGCTTAGCCCAAGTTTAGGAGTGAAGAGGGGAGCACGTCTGTTGAACGTACAGGCCATTCGTCATGCCTTATGTACACAGTCGGTCAGGTCTTCCCTCAAAAGTCCCCAAGGCTTTGCAGACGGACCGTTCACAGGAGTCACAGGATGCCTCTTGAAGCAATGGAGAATGGGAGAGTAGGGAAATAGAGAACAAGAAGCTTTGCACAGAAGCAGTCTGTTATTCTAAGCAGGGGTTTGTGCATTCAGATACGTAGTCAGCAGGGATGAGACTGAGCAGCTAAAGACAAATGACATGGTGTAAATGGAAGACAGATGACTGGAAGACTGATTGGAGCCATGGCTCTCCAATGCAGTAGGTGGTGGAAGGCCTCGGCAGGAGACTTTGGTCAAGTTATTGTAACCTTATGATGTGTGTGTGTGGGTGTGTGTTCTGGTTTATGTGTATGTAAAAATCCATGCTTACAAAGCACAAAGCTGAGACACATTTTCCATCCTGATGAAGATATTAGAGGCCATTCAACCATTGTCAGATGAATTAATTTATCTTTTTTTTAAAGTGTGTACTGAAGAAAAAACAGCAGACATGCATTAATAAATTTACCCCAAAAAGCATCCTTTGTGTCCAACTCCAACAAATCTGTTATTCTTAATTCAGTTCTACTAGATGGACAGCTGCTGTCTAACTTAAATAAATGTTGCCAGGATAGTGATGTAAGAACTTTGGTGCTCCTGTTGCTTGGACAAAGCTCCCATTACTTTAGGTCAAGGCATAAAAAGAAAGGAGGCAAACAACAGGCTGTTTTATGATAAAGTAATTTGTTCCATGTCAGTGAATTGGAAGTTAGGGAAAGGAGAAAGGGATCATACAAATTTGAATAGTAAAGAAAGGTTTGTGAATATGAGCAGCCAATGGCCTTGAGGCAATTTTTTCTCTGTCAGAATTTCTTACTTGATATCATGCAGTACTTGTCAATAGTAACATCTGCTGGAAAGATGGTTGAGTGATGGTCAAAAATGTGCTGGCACAAATACTGACAGCATGTATATGGGTGGATTCTCTAATCTGAATGCAAATTTCTTAGCCAGACAAAGATAAATTTCTGATACAATCAAAAAGACACTGTCATTATTGTGGACACTACAGGTCAATCTCAGTTCAGTTTGCTTCATGGTATATCACCAAAGAGAAGAGTGGACTCCCAAAGTATACTGTAGCGTCCCCCCAACTCTTTTCATAATAACATGCAGATGGGCCTCTCTAATGCCTGTTTACATATCTGCGGCATAGTTCATGAGTAAAGTAAGCAAAGCTCTAATTATTTTACCCGGCGACGGGACCAATAAAATCAACTTCCCCTTCTCGTTATGGGTGTTTAAGTCTATCCTTTGAAGGTTGGGCTTTGTTTATTTTTGGAAGAGTTGCTTAGTCGAGAGGAAAGCAAATAGAGGTAATCACACAGAGATGCTGACAAATGGGGGACCTGGTGATGGATTCATTTCCACATGCATGCATGTAAGGCCAGGGTTAGGAGATTCATTGTGAATTCATATCTAGATAATTGCATTGATGATTGGCAACAATAATACCACTTTGGCAACTGTATGACTATAATTTATCATTACTTGGTATCTGAGTTACTGTTACACACCATCATTGATAATACATGATTCTTGTGATGTAAAACTGTGCCATGTTCTTCAGTAATGTGTTGCATAGTAATAGGTCTCCATCTATTTTCAGAATGCTGTGGAGAATAACCATCCCAGTCATACTGGCTGGGGTGCTCTGCATCACCGCAGAGACCAAAAAGCCCAGACCACAGGGATCCATCCCATCCGCACATAAGTCCAAAGACAACCTGTCGTCAGAGCGTCACCATCGGATACTGAAGCAGAAACCAGAGGTGCTATCCTCCAGCCGGGAGGCTTTAGTGGTCACAGAGCGCCGGTACCTTCGCAGAGACTGGTGCAAGACACAACCACTCCGTCAGACAATCAGTGAGGAAGGCTGTCGTAGTCGCACTGTGGTTAACCGTTTTTGCTATGGTCAATGTAACTCTTTCTATATCCCCCGCCACATGGGCCCCAGCGTGGGTCAGGGGCAAAGTCGAGGTCAAACATCCAGCTCTGGAAGGAAAAACCACAACAAGGTCCAAGAGCCCTTCCAGTCTTGCTCTTTCTGCAGGCCACATCGCATCACACAGCTCACAGTGCAGCTAGATTGCCCTGACCTGCAGCCCCCTTTCAGACATCGAAAGGTGCAGAGGGTCAAACAGTGTCGCTGCATGTCTGTGGATGTGGGTGACCATGGGAAACTGTGAAGGAGTTGAAAAGTCTCTGAAATGACATCATATGAGAAACTTTGGCAAACATTGTCAGGCTTCAATTTCAGTATGCATCATGTACAAATATTGGACTGTGCCACAATAAAATTACATCAAATAAGGACTGGCAATGGAGAATGGCAGTCGTGTCAGCAAGACGTTGCTGTAGAACCAGACACATCAGAGATGTTGCACAAGAGACACGGATTACAAGCCCATGTGTAACATTAAACTATTTTCTCCTCCCATTTATTTCACAAAGTTCATATATACCTGGTAGTTTGTGGTCTAGATTTGTTAAGCTTCTTTTAAGATAATGGAGATGATTTGTGATTTCGTATTTTTCCCACATATCAGTGATGTCCAAAATCATACGTTAGTTTATAGATTCTGTAATGCAGTAGAGGCCAGGGGCCAGTCGATATTCATTCAGTACATCAATTCAAATGTAGCAGCCAGTAGGGAAAGCACACCACAGCATGTATAATGGAGAAGCTATGCAATATATACAGGATATATATTCTGTGTTTGTGTGTATGTATGTGAAAAGTATATTAAAGCTATTTCATATAAAACAGCAGTGGTGTTTAGAGTACATGTAATTACTGTAACACATCATATTATGATTGAACAAAGTATAGATAGAAAAAAAATTGCATTATTTTTTTGTAATTTCTTTTATTCAATAAATATATTTTTTCAACTTATTCAGTCAAAACATATTGTTGATATTGCACATGAATGTCATATTAAGTGATCCTATTGCTCTATTGCTATTCGGAAGTTCACATGTAGTCGGAAAGACAAAACTCTACCAATAGAAGTTGTTGAAACAGTTACGTATAACGTTTGCTCTATCAGATTGCACCACCAAGAAAAGCATGTCCTGGATTAAGACAAAACATACTACAGTAACTCTACAAAACATATTGATCGATTAGATTTAATCGATCGATGTGAGACACAGTTGGTGAAACATGTAGACACGTAGTGAAAGTGGACATGAAGGTAGTTGGTGTGAGAGAAGAGGATGCAGAAGACAGGGTTAGATGGAGTCAACTGATTCAGTGTGGCGACCCATGAAGGGAAAAGCCAAAAGAAAAGAAGAAGAAGATACGTATCAAATAATTGTGTATGATGACCTTGTAACTTGGTATACAGCACCAAACTGACCTCTTCACTCTCCTGTAAGGCACTATGTGTTAGGTAAGCCATATTTATTGTATAGAAATACTATAAAATTCAGTCGTTGCATTGTGAAGGAAGATATACTGAAAAGACGTTACCATGGCTTCCTTGCAAACAGGGTCACATTAGAAATAACATAATAACAATAGGCTACATGTGGCATTAACAGTGGATAAACTATATATTGTTGCTGCACATTTTAGACTCCAGTGAGCAATGACTAAATTGTTTTTTGCCATTTCAGTTTAAAGACATTTTTGGTGACAATATTTATTTTAATGACACGTGTGCTGTGCTACAGAAGGTGGCTAGGAATGCAACATTTCTTTCCATCTTCAAACAATATCCACTTTACAAAACACGACTGGTCTAAATCAAGTGAAAACAAATACTGGAAGCAAATGTTCCAAAAAAACGAATGAGTCATTGTAAGATCGTGTAAACACGTCTTGAGCAACAGGCTTGGCGATGATAATTTTCCATTCTCTGCTTCAGATCTTCTGTCCCAACTTTGCTTTCTGTTGAATGAAAAATTAGCATGAGTTATTTACACCTGACAGCACTGGCGCTCAACATCATATGATATTATGGCCATGAGTGGTGTCTCTTCGACATTCTGGAAGATGATTACGAGGAAGAGACTCTCAGCAAATAAAATCACATATTAGATAATGGAATAAATCACACAAAAAAATCTTAAGACATACGATTCCAGTTGAATGTTTGGGTTTCACATTGTAGCAAGCCTTTTCCTTGGCCTGTTTGAAGCACTCTTCAGCCTTTTTAACACTTAGAAAAAGAAGCATAACAACCAACAATCATCATATGGAGACATTTATTCAGACTTTTCAAATTTATTTATATTATAAGTATTTTTTTTTTGAAAATCTTGCAGGCTATGGTAATGAAATTTAATCTGGAATTTAATCTGGAGTTGGATTCCCAGTCGTCCTACTTTGAAATAACTCATAAACCTATGCATGACTTGTCATTAGTGATTTGAAAAGCAAATTTGAATGAGCAGCCATGGATCTTGTCTGTGCCTGTGCTGCGTGTAAACATCTGCACACAGCACAGGTGATGATTCATATCTTTTGTTCCATTGGCGTCTAAAAGGAAAAGCAGCAGATAATTGGGATGATTGCCGATGGCAAAGGGCAAAAAGTTAAAGCTTTCAATTTTGTTTTTATTCTTTCCTACTGAAAAAGCAAAGCCTGTGACATGTTGCTTCTCTTACAAATGCATATCACTATTTAATCTTCATTTGGCATAATGGACCAATTTGCTATTTGTTGACATATGTAACAGTATCTTTGCATTCATCAAACCACTGGAAGCTAACTGGATGCTGCATGTGCTCTTTTCATTACTAGGTTATGGACAAAGAATAGGGTCCTTTAACCTCTTTTCCCTTCATGAATTTAAATGAATCTGATAGGATCTTCAGTGAACACAAGATGTACTGAAAGTTATTAATGGTTCAGGAACTTGCACTTGGTGAATATCCTAAATGTAGGAACACTGATATATCTGTAATAACATATTTAAATGTCAGAGAGGTATGACCTTAAAAATACACACAAAAGGACGATAAGTTAACGCATAATGTCATTAGGAGGCCTTTTATGTCTGACTACAACTACATTTCAACAGATTACTCATTTTCTCATCAATATTCTCACCGTTCCTGTAACATCAACTTATTCTGCTTTTTCCACTGGTCTTTGAAATCAGAAGAGAACTCATGCCAAATAGAGAAGAAAGTGTTGGGAGAGACCTCTTTCTCTCCAGCTTTGGGTTTAACTGAAAAAGACACACTCAGTTCCAAGAAGCTGAGGATAGAGAACAAAAACAGCACTTCAAAGTTAAACTATTACAACATGAGATTACAGAAATCTATGAGACAGTTCTGAAAATGGCCAATGAAAAGCAAACAGGATATAGTTGTATTAATTCTCAGACATCAGACATCACTTTTGATGTAGCAGAGTAACATGAAACACAAGCCATTTATTGTCTATTCTAGAAAAAAGTGAATTCTGTCTGACTGTCTGTCTGTCTGTCTATAAAATAAGAATTATTGCCAATAAAGCAGCATAGGTGTAACATATTTTCCACACAGATTAAAAAAAATATACATCTGATGTAAAATTTAGGTTGTGCACTTTGTAAGGATTATTTTTGTACATCCACTTATGGTTTTCAGTGCATGACAGCATGTGTGAAGGAGGGTGGGAGGGAAAAAGATGTCTGATGAGAAAACAAAAAAGATACAACCAAAGAAAAGTGTATATATGGTATTGGGAAGGAACATGTAAAAGTGATATGTGGAAGCCTTTAGCAGTGGATCAATACAGCGGACAGGTTGGGGTCTCTTTGTTTGGAGTGTGCTATAGGAACACATTCCAAGCCGGTGGTAACAGAAGCCTGGAGCCAAGGCTGTCTACTCTCGCTCTGCTTAGATAAACAACACAGACATCACATGAGGGGCCTCCCGCTACTGAAGGCCTGGCATGATGGCCTGCACCTTCCATGTTTGTGAAGGAAAAAGGAGTCCATCACACTGGCAAAATACCAAGCTCACACATTTTCACTGCGGTGAGAATATGTCACATCTAGCTGTATTCAATTACATTATCTCATCATCCTTTTACCTTACAAATTCCTGAAATAATAAACGAAGCAAAAGTTTTAGGTCAATAAGATGCAGGAAGGTATTCCAAGATTAAGAAAGATCTTACAGCCTCTGAGTGTCTGCCAGCTGCTTCTCTTGTGTCTCTAGGTTGGTTTTGGCTGCAAAAGAAAGCGTGGGATTATATTAGGATTAGGACAGGGAAAGGATTTCCTGTTACATCAGAAATAAAAGTCTTTCACTACAATTTGAAGTTGTATTTTTGGAGGATTCCATATGTCATCATTACTTTAGTCAACAGTCATCTTCAAGGACAGTGTCATGCCACTGGGTTATAAAGTGTTGGATTGTCCGCTGTTGCACAACTGACAAATGAGGACTGCGGTTCGTAGGACAAGTGCTTCTTTGTGCAGTGTTGCTTTAAATGGAGACAGATGACTTTGCGTATGTGTGAAGCAGAATAAAAGAGAAACAGAAAAAGAAGAAAACTGAGAAAGTCAGACACCACTGGATACTTTAGGAGATATTCCAGCAGATGACAAACAATCTTTTTGATTATGCTAGAAATTATGAGAAAAGAATAAAAATGTGACAGCTTCAAATGAAAAATACCACAGGTAGCTGCTGTTCACATTTTAGATCCATTGGGTCATATTATTGTCCATTTTCAAAAGAAGCAGAGCAGCAGGATGGGAGTCACACCAGCTGTTTTGCTGTTCTATAGTTTCACTGTGCTGCTCTGTGACAAAAGGTTACACTTTAAATTCTCCCCCAGACGGCTTCTGCCCCCTAAAGGCCAATTATCTGTAAGCAGTTGCTGCCTAAAACTATCAATTGATCAGAAATGACCCGTGACCTCTTGGGGACTTCCCATAACAAACACACTAGTAGATAGGTCAGTTGATAGGAGAGAGAATCTTTCCTGGCGCAAACCTGTGTTCTGCTATTATCCTGGGAAGATCTAGTTGTTAACATTTAATTGAAGCCAGAGTCACATTTAAAGGTTTCAGAGAAACTCATTGAGGATTATTGTGGTATTGTTGGTCTGGATAATTAAACTGATGAATTCCTCACACAAAAGAAAATCCAAGAAGAGAACATCTCAAAGATATTTAAAGATGTCAGATCCATCAATACCTCATATCTAATTCGTCATTTTACAAAAAAGTAAACACAAAAATATTATATCTTGATGCCACTTCTTTCCATGTAGGCATACACGTAATGTCTTTAGGTCGAGTTTGACATCAATCTCACTAATCTTTAAGTCCATCGGAAACAGATAATCATGTGACCAGAGTTTTGTTGCTTGAAACAGCGACACCATCAAAGGGCCAAATGCATGAGAATTTTTGAAGCAAGCAGGGAAAATCTATCTAGACCAAACAGCCAAACTCCAATAAGTATGCTCCCACTGTTATTCCGTGGTTAGTTTCATGGTCACAAAATAAACAAAAGCGGTTTCAACTGTGGAGCCAGAAACAGTTTAACCTCAGGCTTTTCAGAAATTACAGAAATAACAAAAATAAGACATTTGGCTGTTATTCTTTTTTTCAGTACTGCAATGCAGGAACCCCAAGAATTCTGTCTGGAGCCTTCCTAGTCATATCCGTGTTATGGTGCTGACATTCTGCTCACAGAGGAAAAATCTTGTAATTTGCATCAAAGAGAAAGCACCCATAATTCTCTCAAATATAGAGAAAGAAAGGAAAAGAGAGGGGGAGAGGTGGAAATGGGACAAATTCTTTCATCTGCAGACTTTCTTTAAAGTAGACAGTGAGCATTACTGTTGAACAACATATGCTCTATATTATATTCTCATTTGAATACAAAAGCAGTTGGGAAAGAGGTCTGTGAGCCAGGTCTTTCAGAAAGATTGGTCACAGTCAACTGAATGCAGCAAAGGTCAAATTCAATGCTATAAAAAAGGCATTTGGCAGGTGATGTTGAAGCAAGTTTACCAATTTAAGTCTTTCACTTTTGATGTAAACCATAAAACTTTAATACTGTTGTACTAAATTCAGCACATTAGAGACAAGAAAGCATGACAATTTGACTTTTGGTGGACATGCTGGCAAATGTGACCACATTTCACATTTCGCTGTAACTTTTTCAAGCAGAAAAATTTTACAATGTCTGTCACCCTCAGAATCTTTGTCTTACACTCACAGAGCCTACAGGAAATTAGCCATGCTAGAACAAGAGCAAAGTTGGCCAATTGTCAATCATTTTGGCTCAGCCTGAAATATCTCATCTTACTAGGTAGATTGCCATAACATTTGGAAAAGGCAGCCATGATGCCTTCAATCCTATTACAGTACATTTGTAGATCCCCTGATTTCTCATTTAGCATCAGGAAGTGTAGGAAATATTCATTTAGTGCCACAACAAGATTCAAAATTTGGATTGATCTGAGTGAGAAGTTTGTTAGTCTACTCAAATAAGTGACTGTTTGGATCAGGGGTTTGAACCAGAATTTTTTGTCAATCGGTTCGTTGGGAACAGAAACGGAATTCTAACGTTTCCGGTTTTGCGTTCCACCCATAAACTGACGTTCCTGAACCGGTCACAACGAAAAAAGAAAGTTCCTGAACCGGTTAATAAGGTTCCTTTTAATATAAATATGTAGGTGACGTCTTTTGTGCATCATAAGACGCGCTTAAAAGCCTTCAAATTTCTCAAAAATCAACGCTGCGCCTTTTAACATCAAGCATCTTATGTGGACACCCTGTTCCAAAATCTTTAAAAATGTTTTTGAGTGATTTTAGTCAGCGCTCCACCAGATCGGCCATTGTCCACCGACATAGGACGTATTACGTCACTACGTACGCCGGCAGCGATGGACCAATTAGAGAACATGATACGAGGCTACATCCGGCACACCTTCAGTAGGTACTAACCACATTTGTTTGGTTTAAGACCCCTGACAATGGCGTCAGCAAAGAGACACGCTTAGTATGCAACATGTAAACTCCAGGCTATCAGTTCCGGTTGTTCCGATTCACGTAAAGAGACCGGGGGGCTTTTTTCACGCTTCTCCATCTCTCTTGATCTGTGACTCCATGCCCCCCCCACACCACCGCTTCTGTCAAAAACCACGTCAAGTGGCTGAATTCGGAGCTTGTCATCATCCTGGAGGATTAACAAAAGAACTCCAACCGCTGGACATCGGTGTAAACAGAGCCTTTAAAGTTAAGCTGCGTGCGTCGGGGAGCGATGGATGAGAGACGTGAACACATGTTTACCAGGACTGGAGGCAGTGCCGAGCGAGTTACACCCCCACTATATATGCGTGGATTGTGGATCCTGGACTAAAGTGTCTGCTTCTACTTTTGTCAGATGTTTCGCTAAAGCCGGCATCATTACCGGACAGACACCCGGAAACCAGACGGTCAGCGATAGTGAAATTACCAAGCTATTCAATGCAGACCAAAGATGAGGACTTCGAAGGATTTAGCACAGATTTATCAAAAAATAAAGAAATAAAAACATATTTAATAAAAAAAAGTCGGTGTATTTTTTGACATTTAAATACCGTATTGGTCCGAAAATAAGACGGTGTTTTTTGCATTGAAATAAGACTGAAAAAGTGGGGGTCGTCTTACATTCGGGGTCTAGACATTATACCCATTCACAACGTTAGATGGCGCCAGATATATTTAAAGCGAATGCTGAACTTAATTCCCCAGGCCAAAGCGAACCCGTCACGAAGAAGAAAAAATAAAAATAGCGGTAGCACGAAGAATAATAATTAAAAAATAAAATAAATAAAAATATAATAATAATAATAATGAAATATTATTATAATAATAATAATAATTAAAAAAATAGTGCTAAGAAAGAAAAGAGAAGAAAATAAGAAAAGAGATAACAGAAAATGGAGAAACGTTGCGAAAATCTGAGAAGTCAGAGAAAAGCTTTCCGTGGTCCTCAGAGCGGCCGCTTCCAAGAGCTCGACAGGAGGGTGTGCGCACGTGGATGAGAAACGAAAGGACGGGATGCCCATCACATATTAAGATGTGATAGACAGTTTTTGCATGATTTGAATGAGGCAAAATAACATGCTTTTTCTCTCGAATATATTGTTATAATCATTCGTTTCAGATGTACTGTAATTATTTTCTGTATAAAAATTTAATTTGGCGTTCAAAAAGTCTTTTTTCACACTTGAGTCTTGAAAAAATCAGGGTCGTCTTATAATCAGGGTCGTCTTATATTCGGGCCGATACGGTACGTAGTAAAACACAGTTCAACCAGAGTCACCTTTTTGATTCCGTTAACAAGCATGAACCGAACAATAATGTGCGCCGGTGTGTCCGGTTAAAGTACAGAAGTAAACTCCGTTATTTAGACTGCACCTCTTTGAAAAATGAAATACGCAAAATACGGTAACTTAAGGACTTTTAAATTGGCAACTAAAGCAATTAGTTAATATACTATAGACTAGAATTATAGATATATCCCTACCCTACAGTAAACAGTACCACAGCACTACACCACTGCTTTAAGTTGTATCACTGTAGTTGAGGCTTATGCCTCCTACTTAAACACTACATGAAATAAGACAAGAATAACTTCCACCATGTCATTCATTGCTGAACAACAGATCTTCATTGTGCTTCTCCCAAAGCTCAGTATTGCTACAAAGCGCTGGCAGTACGGGGACACACCGCACTGAAAACCACTGCAGCCAATGAGTTAATGTCTAAATCATACATTTTTAAGATTGACATACTGCAGTGTTTACCTGTTATGAATAAACTGTGACTGGGAGACCGCCCTTTCTTAACTGCTGCTGATAGCCGCTAATTCTCTCCGCTCTTATTCCACGTCCAGTGAATGACAGGAAGTGAAACATGAGGTCAAATATTTTTTTCAAGAACGAAAAAACCCCCCGGTATTAACCGGTTTACAATTATTTTCTGTTCCGATTCTGTTCCGGAACATTAAAAAATATAAAGTTTTCGGTTTCGTTTTCGTTCCTGCCAAAATACCAAAAGTTTACGGTTTTCGTTTTCGTTCCATGAACCGGTTCAAAGTCCTGGTTTGGATAAATACAATTTATTGAAAAAATTCTTGAGTCGGTGATTTTCTTACTTTTCCTTTATCACAATGTCAAACCTAAGGGTAATCTGAGATAAAAGGAAATCCTTACATCTCTTTGAGATTATTTTCAAATTTAACCTATGCTAACACACTTATGTTAGATTTATGAATGGGTGTATGTTAGCATGCCAATATTACTCAGCTTGTGTTGAGCTGCAAAACTGCAAGGATGGTTTTAGACTAGCTGTTGGAGCAAGAGGGCAAGGGAAGAGGAAGTGCTCATCATTTACAATCAATTCATCATCATCATTTTAACAGCCCTCTTAGTAAACACCTCATTGTGAAGGTTTACTTGATTTCCAAACAGGAGTGAATGAGTGATAGAGAGAAAGAGAGATGAGGTCAAGGAGGCAAAGGCTGCTTGTAATCCCTCTGTCATTCCTCTAACAGAAAAAAGAAACCTTGTTATTATAACAGGATAGCCCAGAGACAGTGGAAAAATGAAGACAGGAACTAGGGAAAAAAATCTTTATGGCCTAGGTAAGAACAAATGTAACTACATGACAGAAAGATGTCATGACATCAAAAATACTAATTGAAAGGGATTAGGGGCTCAACATGTTGGTTTTATTCCCGCCTCTCAGGCATCCAGTTCTCCTCACCGCAGTCAATTTAACAGCCTGCATGACAGGTTCACCTTCGGCAATCTAGACTGTTCCTTTGATGGAGAGGAATTCATTCTCTGTTTTATAAGACATGGATCCAAGATAAGACCCAGCTACTAATCCATCAGAGCGTGCAAGCATACTTAAAACAATTGTTGTTAGTTACTCAATATACACTGGAATAAACAGATGTCCCTATGGAAACGACACTGAGTCAACCCTTAAGTCTGTACAGTATGTCTAGCACAAAACAACACGAAACAGATTGGAAATAAATCTGCAGATGTAGAGCACGTAAATCTTTTTGAATAATGAGGTGTTTCACGTTCTCTCACACCACTAACGTATGTTCAGATTTGAGAAGATACCAGTACAGAAAACAACTTTTACTTTTAAGTATAATGCTGGATTTATTTGCCTCTATTGTTTGAACTCATTATCTGATGTTAATATAGATGAGCAACCAACCCATCAATGCTCCATTACATTTAACGGTAAAGACACTAGTAAATATATTTTTGCTGAAAACCAGCAGCTCTTCGTCATTCGATTGAGAAGATTTCCCCACTCTCGGCACAACTCCTGCATGGAAGTGACAAAGACTGAGATTTTGCAAAAATCAAGGCCAGTGGCGGTGATATATATTAGAGTTTGACTGCACATATGATATGTGTTAGCAGAATCACTCCATCGCAGGAATTTCCGTGCGATTTATTGACAAGAATAAGAAAAAAAAAACAGGATGTCATCACTCTTATTCTTCACGAAGACGTGTCTGATAAATGATCCCTTTCTCACCATGGCTAAGGAATTCCTCCATCTTGTCCTTAAAGGGTTGCAGACTCTCCTCAGAGGACACCTTGCACACTTTCTCTGTTTCAGCTGCGCATGCTGAAAAACAAAACAAAAAACAAGAGATGATTCTGATGAGAGGCGAAACAATCATACAAGGCATTAATATGTTAACCAGAATTTGTGCTTGAATTACAAACTTTGCCTTATGAAAACTGAGCTTGCTTGGACAAACCTCTGCTGTATTTCTGCTGAATAAGTGTCAGCAAAAAGATAATGATCCATAATGACTAATAAGACATCCCTAGGAATCAAGACGATCTGCACACTGCTCCCCAGAGTATCTTATTTTTGCACTCTATCGACAATCATCATGGAAACACGGAGTCAACTCAAGAGCTTTGAGGTGGAGACGTCATGAAATGCTTAAGGGAAGTGGAAGGTCAGGGCAGGGCAAGTGATAATTCAAAGACCATATGGTGCTTTAACCAAAAGGTACACAGCAACCTCTCTCCACTGTGTTGCTTGCCGATTTTCTTTGAGCCGGCCAAGGCCATTTCGGCACCGCCTACCTATCAGAACCAGCCTCTGGGAACTGTCATCGAAGCCAATGTCTGTTAGAGCATTCAGCTGACTCTGTTAGGTAATGAAGAGGTCTGCAGGTATAGCATGTGATAATGTATTTATGTAGGGTCAGCATGTGCCACTGCGCCTGGGGTCGAAGCAAGCCCAAGTCCATTTCCCTAGTGAGCAACTCCAACTTTATGAATTGCAAATAAATGAACAGACTAAAGAATCATTATTGCAAAAGGAAAGCAATATTTAGCAATACAGATCAGGCTTCTGATTGATTTAGCAGAATATACAGTATATAAGACATGATAGAGAACAGACCTGGTTTGGGGAATCATCAATAGAGCATCGCATAGACAAGTATGTACATACTCACATATGTCTATGCATATGCTTACATAAAAACACAAAGTCCTTTTTTTTTTACCACCTGTAGTCACTTCAGTCCTTGGAAAGTGTTCTGAACGCTGACTGACTAGAGACAGAGTAATGAAAGGATGTATTTCTCATCTGCCTCATTTATAAGAACTCTTTGAACTCAAACAATTAGTTTGGCATGTCAAGCACAATCCAATTCCACAGGTTTTCCACAGGGTTTGATATGCAGTACTGTAACTCATTTAGTTTAGTCAGCTTTTTTGTAGAACTCATTTTGTTTATTTTAAATAAATTCTTTGTTTATTATGCTAAAATGAAACATATGATGTCCCTGCATTAATACCCATGTGTTTTCCCATGTTTTTGCTTTATTTAAATATTTCATAGCTACATTTTAAAAACCCAACTCCTTAGTGCGTGAAAACAGAACTTAATTAAATTTGACAAAATATATAACCTTCTATTAACCATTTGCTCTTGACATAAAAGCAGGCCTATATAAGGGTTTGGCAAGTTATGTAATAGGTTAGTTTCCATCAGTCCAGGAGTGATCCATTAGCCGTTCAATCAATGCATCCATCAGAGGTATATCAACAACTATCATGCATTACTCTGATGAACGGTTTGATCTCCACTTTAGGACAGAAAAGCACATCAGGCCGAACAGGAGTCTACATCTGACAAGTCTCATCTGCTTCTAGTTAGCTCATCTGTATGACAAACAGATGCTATCTCTCTGTTTGCCTCACTCATCTAGACATGACCATGGCTGGTTAAGTTAAAAATTAGTATCCAATGGGCTAAGAGATGCATCTGCATGGATTAATATGGATTTCAGTGTTGCATTTTTCTATGTGATGGTTTTTGAAAGTTATAACTTGCCATAATGTGAAGGATTCATGGATAAATTTGCTTGTAAATATGCAGTATTTGAACAAAACTGAATGACAAATACCAGTGAGGTCTTTCCTCAGTTTGCGCAGATCTTTTTGAAAGTCATCAAACTTCATCTGGGAGGCTTGGAAAAGTTCCTGAGGCTCAGGCAGAGGGTAGACACACATTTCTCTGCCAGCATCCTAGTAAAGTACAAAACACATTCAGGCATAAAAAACCCATGTAAATTTCAAAGCCAATTTTTCTCAAATAGGAGAGGGCCCCTTCAGTGTATACTGTACTCACTAGGCAAGATTGAAATAAAGGTCGTCAGAGACCTATAGAAACTTATCAGCACAAAACAGAATGGCTCAACCTACAGCATATTATGACTATTAAGCTTATTACAGTGAAGTGCCATTAGGAGTGCTAGAGCCATGTCATGCAGGTTGATTTTGGCAAGCAGCACTCTACTGAGTTCATCTCATCTGGAGAACCTAATTATTTACACTAGCACTCCTTTGGATGCTGTGCCAATGAACAGACTGCAGGTTTGAATGAACACAGACCAAAGCAGAGAAGGAAATAGAGATGAAGAGCAAAAGACAAAGATTTGTTCCTGCCATAAATGAGGAAAGAGAAAACAAATAATTTGATAAAGGATAAGTCATGACATCCTCTGGCAAAAGAGGAGATGAAAAGAAAGCTCTGGACAGAATTCTAAGAAAATCAGACCCAAACAGAAAAGTCATTCAAACAACAGGAACAAAAACATACCTCAACAAAGTTCCTTAGATAGTAAGAAACAATATAGGACAGAAGACTCTGGACATTGTCCTGCAAGAAAGACAAAATATCATAAACAAAATATCCAGATTCTCTTTATATATTAATCTAATTACTTTGGAAGTCATTTTGACTTGTGAGTACAGAGAAAACGGACATAGAAGTTGAGGATAAATAATGATATTGGAAGGGAAATAAAACAAAACAACCGTCCTGGGCTGGCTTTCCTACGTCAGAGTTGGTGGAAAGTTTGATGTTCTTCATGGATACCTTACTCAGTCTACCATCACAAAAACACAATCCACTACTGTGTCCTTATATGGCTGTGCCAAGGGCATGCTGAACCCTTTATGATATTGAATAAGAACAGCAAACAGAATGGCGTCTCCTCTAAATCTCCAGAGCTATGGTCTTCCTGTTTAACTGCAATGAAGGTACTTATTAACTCCCGGACTGGGCTTTGGATTTGACCATAGATGAGACCATTATGAAACTAAATCAACATTTAGAGTCAAGATTTTCCATCACCACCTATTTTCTAATACAATAACAGAATAAATCTGTGTTTCTGTGGATGTACACAGGCTTAACTTTAATTATTTGACACAAAGTTCTCAACATATTTTGGACCTGTCGTCTTGCGAACAAAAGTAGCCTCTCTTGTGTGGTGAATGGATGTTTGCTTTTACTTCTGTAACCCATAAACTCACACAACTCTTAACGTCCTTCAGTTTTGGCAGAATGTCCAAGGTGAAGCCGTCTGCTTGCCCGCGAGACCGATTACCTCCATTCATGAAGTTGCCAAAAGCTAGAACCAGGCCAAGCACCTGCAGTACACACTCACTGCTCTGGAGAGTCTGATACACATACAGAACACACATAGAAACATATGAGATGAAGATATAGGGATAAATGAAGCTAAAAGCTAGCAGTCTCACCTTGCATACTCTCTGAAGAATTTCTACTTTGCGGATAATTGAGGTGATGCATTCAAGGAACGTTGACTGAAACAGGATGCAGAACACTCGTTCAGAGAAGTTGGGGATTTGAGACAGCTGGTAAAGAAACCTGATAAGGGCACAAAATGAATCAGCATGGTACATTAGTTTGATAACTTGTGGACTAAAGCCGGTTCAGGAAACACGTGGGACTCTTACTGTTCAGGCTTGTCCAGTGGCTTGGCATCCTCCTTGTCTTTGGAAGATTTCATGTGCTTCTGAATGTCAGCCATCTCATCAGCTTGAGCTCTCTTGAAATGAAATAGAGACAATTTTTTATTTGGGCAGATTAAATAAATCTCAAGTGATGCCAGGAATAACACAGCCATTAAAACCTAAATTTAACTGGGGATGAGGTAACCAGAAGATAGATAAACACAAATTTGTCTTCAAGGTTCTGAGCACAAACACATGGAATCAGTGTAGAATTTTGTGTCTGTGTACTGGTCATGAGAAAACAGGTTCAGGATACATTCATTCTTGCATTCATGGATACAGCTCATGTATATTTGCATGAAATTATATTTGCATGAAATTATTTGCAGGAAAATTAGATTTTTAACAGATTAGATTAGGAAGGATTGGGTATGATAGGTATGATTAGATACGATAGTAGATATGAAATTGCTCGTGCCTTCTACATCACAAGCAGTTTCCTACAAACTTCTGTAGCTTGTTTGTCTCCTCATTCAATCACATGTCACATTTTCCTTTATGCAATCATTTGTAAGCATCTTATTCTTTTCTTTTTGACTTTTCCCTTCAGGGGTCGCCACAGTGAATCTGTTGCCTCCATCTTACCCTGCCGTCAGCATCCTCTTCTCTCAAATCAACTACCCTCATGTCCTCTTTCACTGCAATCATTCGTAACCATCTAACCTTATGTATAGCTACATTTCTCTTTGTTATTTCAGAATCAAAAAGATCCACAGTTAATCTCCATCTCTTCATCACTTCTACTCTGGACCCATCATCTCCAAGCAACTCCCTTTTCAGAAATTTTTCTTTTCCTTTGTTTTCTTTTCTTTTTTCTTTTTTTTCCGTTGGATCATCACAAAAATTGAGGTCCATTTGTCATTAGCACCATTAGTGTCTCAAGCTGAGGAAATATCCCAGCTATTATTGAATGGTTCCTCTGTTAAAACTTTTATCTCATTTTAATTTTTTCGCTGTTACTTTCTCACCTTTTAGATTCTTTAAGGCTTACTTGTAATTCTTGTTATAATTATCAATTAAAAAAATTATTGAGTCAGCTCAACTGTATTCTGGTTTATACTGCATATATTTCAAAAACTACTATTACTATTATGTACAAAAACAAAAAAACAAACAAAAACAACAACAACAAAAAAGACCCACAGCAGAAACACTGCTTATTTTCATACGAGGAAATAGTTGTTAATGTGGTAAAACAATAAAACTATCCCCAAGAAGCAAATGTAAACCCTTTCTCAGTCCACCTGGAGACTCACAAAGAATGGCAGCAGTCTGGTCTGCTGCTCTGGCTTTCTCCATCTGTCTCTCCAGAGTTTGACCTCAGCATGGATCTTTGGAAAACATCAAACACCAGCATCAAACGCACCGAGAGCCCGATTAGTATTCTACACACTGCTGCCTTCTTGCGATGAGGGCAGGCGCTCCTTTGCCTTCTCTCGAGATGTTTTCAAGTGTAAATATATTTAATACAAAGCAGATTCTTTTCAAAGGGTAGCAGCAAAGCCCAGCAGTGTTTGGTGTAATTGGGGACAAGTAGGCATTAGCGTGTGATCTTTGAATTGCTAGGGCATGTTTCAGTGGTTGTTAGCATTAGGAATAAAGTCCCATGCTGAATATCAAATTTAAAGGAAAGCAGGATGATTTTTGTGATGCCAGAATTTAGTAGTAGCCAACTGGTATTCATTAGCCAGGTTTTCTGGTGCAGAGCTATACAGAGCCAGGCAGGGTTTAATCACTATTTATGTCACTCATTTTTCAATGGAACAACATTTATGAGATTATATGTACATGAGATCTGCCAAAGAATGGTGTCCAAAATGAAAAACTGCATTGGGTGGTCAACAAGTCAGAGTATATTTAGAAATCATAGGCTTAACGTTTTAAATAGAGGTATGAGGTGATTTGTGTTATAAAACTTTGCAGGAGGAACTGTGACTATCTGACCTCTGTGACCTTTAGCTACTGTCAGCTGAAAGGATTCTGAACTTCAGACAACCAGTCTGGGCCCAGATTATGGCTGATATTACGAGGGAGGGAGCAGCGTCCTACTATCACTGTGACCCCTTTAATGGCAGCGGCTTATTGTTCAAAGAACAGGAGTGGCTATAATCTGCAGCTCATAGACTGAGCGACTCTGTCCTTGCTTGTGAGTGTGTGTGCTTCTGTCTGCATACATGCAGAACAGTACGTTCAACTTTTAGTGGGTCCAAATATTTGTTTGCGAGCATGTTTGTGTGCAAGGGAAAAAGAGAGCAAGGGAAAGCAAGGCGACTTCGCTCTTAGCGCAGCGCGCGAGGGTGTAACCATTAGAAGCCCCTCGCATTCCTCAAGACAGGCCGACTTTGCTGCCAACTGTGGTTTAGGGGGCTGGAGACCCACAGACAGGATGGAGTCTCGCAATACAAAAGAGAAACAATTTGACTCCTCGACTCAATAACAGAGCCCTAGGCCATAAGAGGAAGAAGGAGAGAGAGGAGACGGCTTGAAGTCTAAGGGTGAGAGGAGAGGTTGGAAGACTTTTGATCCTCAGTTATGACAAATTGATTCAAAACTACAGCTTTTTCTCGAGCCTCAGTCTCATTCCCATGATCAACATTATTAATATGCCTCTGGCAGTCAAGGGTCCAGACATCTCCTGTGTAGTTCTGCCAAAAAGCAATTCACAGGAATTTCACAGCATCTTAAAACTGTACTACAGTTGAAATGTAGGAAACATGCCCGGTTTCATGATCCATTATTTATTGAACTGACTTCAAACAGGACCCGGACCTTTCCTATCAGTGACGGTTGATGAATATATATACCATATATAATGGACCTGTCATAGCCTAAATGGAAAGTAGCAACAACAGCTCCCCTTATTCTTTAATGCTAATATGATATGAAACAATGCGGTTATTTCACTTTTGGCAAGTGTAGATAAACCACGCCTGAGTTTCCAGTTTTGGCTCTGTGACGCTAATGCTAGAGTTTCTCAGCTATTGCTTGCTTTGCAAAGAGCAATAAAAAATTTAAAAAAAAAAAGCCAATCAGATGCAGTGCAAAGAAAAAATATTTACTATGTAAAAGCGTCAGTTCCCATTTAGGCCAGCAGACAAACCTATACAAGACTGACTCTGTCGCCAAACAGCACACATACCGGATTGCTTTGTGGCACGCCTGTTTGTTTTGGTATCTAATGCAGATTTCCTTTAGTTCATACTTCCAACACAAAATATTAACTTCACTCTGGGAAATCTGTTCAGTGACATTTCTGGGCAATGCAAAAAAACCATGTTGCATGATGCAATAGATTGAGAAATTAAATTGAAAAAAATCTTACCCCCTCCAAAATACTTCATATAAAGGTTCAGCTATTGGTAACCCTCAATAAGATATCTTATAATAAATACTGTTTGGTTTTTTGTGGTTTCAGACGTGCCAAAATATCACCAACAACAACTTTTTTTTACTATTTTTTTTAACATCCAGTATTATTTGATTCTCAATCTGTAATGAAATGATTATGTGTTACTTCGATGGCACTAAGACAAGTACAGTCATAAATCATTTTATTTGTCTCAAGCAAAGTGATCCAATGTAATAATTTTATTGCAAACCACAGAGGGAAGAAAACAAAAAAGGTTTTCCCAGACCAAACACTGCAGTCAAGATCAGCCTGTGCTGTGAGTGTAGTTACTTTGTATAATCACACTGGGTTTGTTGCTCAACGTTGTGTATTTATATGAGTCTGCACTGGCAAGAAAGTCCAGAAATATTTTTCAGCTTGGGAATTTTCTTGCACTGGTCTTTCGACTTTACTATAACCGCTGTCCACATGAGCCTCAATAATCTTCTTTCCAAAGTCAAACATTGCAAAGTCAAGAAAACATTTTTTTTTTTTTACCCCTAAACACAGCTTAACTCCAAGTATCACTCTGCATATGTCATACTTACATTTTCATAAAGGGCTTGCAGAGTCTCCAGATCAACAACAGTGTTGTCTATATTAAGGACGGCTGTGGATGGAAAAAAGATGATGACATGGTTAATGTAAACGCTGATGCAAAAAATATATCATGAGATTCCAGTGTTATGAATAAGAAACAGTAACAAGTCAGAATGTAGACTCTCACCAAAAGACCTCTTCTTTTGTGAGATCTACTGCTTTAACATTTTTTATTTGGCTGAAACATGAACCACAAACTTTTGGCATAATGCTAAATTTGTCGTATCTGAACATGGGATGATACAGAGGCAAAATTCCCCTTGCACAGTATCACGGTGGCATGAGCTGTGTGTTGAATAAATATCAACTATGATAACACAGAAGGGGCCACAAACTAAAACATAAATATGTAGGTCTTAAAAATCCGTTAAAGGTACAAAGATCTGTGTTTGAACTCCTTTGTTTGAATTCCTTGTGTCGCCTTTTTGTCTAGGTGCGAGGGACCTGGCGCCCATGAGCATTAATCCTTTAAAAGTAAATGTTTAAAGACAAACAGAGCCCGGGGGTCTGGTGTTGAGGCTAAGGTGTTGCTGTATGCACAATCACCCAGTGAAGCACTCAACACCTATATATGTATTTCCCTGTGCTGCGGGTGTCCAAATTACTCATGCTGTTTTGATTTGCTGATCTTGCTGTTGAGGTGCTGAGGATGAGTTATTGTCAGAAGAGATGCAGAACTTCGCTTACAAATTTGCATTGCATCTTTTTCTGTACTTACACATTAATAGGACAAGACTCAAAAACCTTTCTCAAACAAAATTGTGGCTTAGTTAAAAAAATATCAGAAAAATGTATTTAAATTGAAGGGGAAACCCCTGAAGAAACTGTTGTGCTGCTCTAGACAGTTCTGTCTCATATTTTCAGTGTTGATATAGCTTTATCTGTCATTATGTAATCCAGTACCATTAAAAACTCTTCAGTCTTGTGCTGCAGGACAAATCTACTCCTGCTTTTCACGTTGTTTGCAGTCACTCTCTAACCTCTTTACACTCTCTCCTCTTCCAATGTCACCACAGGCATAACTTCCTCCTCTTTGACTTTCCCCTATTCTGTTTCTTACACTCTTCTCTTGTAACCATTTGGTTTTCATTACTATCTGAACCAGAGTCTGGCTGGCTGCTTTAATTGGAGACGGGCTAAAAAGATATGAGAGAAAACCATATCATTGCTACGACACAAAACCAACCCCATATGCTTGGTTGTGCCCGACCGCCACATTCAACCCCAGTGTGGTGCAGACAACCACTGTATTATACCGCAACCGGCACTCCAAAGCCTCAGAGGAAGCAGACACCGCACGGAAGTGTCCTATGAAACATGCAGAGCGTTGGCCAAGGCTGATAACAAACAACAACAGCTGCGAGGAAAAGAGAAATGAATTGACTTCTGAGCAGTGGGGCCATCACACAACAGATGCCATCTAAATCAGCAAATAAGAAGTTGTTTTTCTTCAAGTAAAGGATATTTGAGTAAAGACAGCTTTGATAGTCACTGTCTTCTTCATGAGAAAAATGAGTCACTACACCGAAAGGAACAATTAAAAAGTTTGATAAATGAGTCTGTTTTCAACAAACAGTTCGTCTTTCGATTTTCAAATCATCTCAAACCTCTGATGTCATGAGGGTAATGTGATTCATCATTCGATTGAATTGTGTGACTAAGTAAATTAAATATAATCTTATGTTATTTGTGTGTGTGAAGAACAAGCGTCACACACTTCTGGTGAATTATAACTTTTGTTATGTCTGATCTCACTCTCCACAATAAGCTGAGGTTTCCAATCAGTACTATGGTACCGGTAATTATTTACTATGGAAAAACCGTCCTAACACAAGAGATGAATGTCTGCTGATTAAAGAGGCCCTCCCACTCGGACCTGGACACAGAACGTAGGGGTGAAAACATCTACCAGCAAAGGCACACATTTGTTTTAATTTCACCTTCCCAGCTGCTGTGCATGTTGAGATAAAGGTTTGACACTGTAATAAAGATGAAGGAGGGGAGATGAGGGAAAGTGTTTAGACACACAGATGAGCAAAGGCTGGAAGGCAATCAGAGAGAAACTAAAACAGGAAAACAGTGTGTTCCTTTAAATCTCCTGAATGATTTCATTTAAAAAAAAAACTGCTCAGATAAGAAGGAGACACCTCATCAGAAAAAGACAAGAAGAAAGATGTTAGATGAGGAGAGATTATACAGAATGAGAAGGGAAGTGGGAACAAAAGGAAAACCATATCAGCTGCCTCTGAACATTAAGATGATGCATGATTATAAAAACCACAGTGAGGTTGAGGCCTTGGTAATGACCTCAGCTACTCACATCTCACATGTAATCTATGAACTTGTCAAACAGGACTCCAAAAAACATGTAAATATATTTGAGTTTGATAGCCTTTTAATATGGAGGGGGGAAAATCTTTTGAAAGGAAGTGGAGTGAGATTTTAGTGTTCATTTTCAGTTTGTGAGATTTTGGATGCAAGTTATTTGATGCTAATCTTTATTTGTGTGACCGATTAAAAAGAGCAAGTATTTGAATTTGTGCAATTAGATACTGATAGTACCACCCAGATAAATGAACGAAATTTCAATGTAGTATTATCGAGTTATGCACCAATAAAGAATTAAACTTAGGAATGTCTTTTTGCAACATAAAAAAAAGATAAATGTCAGAACAGTCATAAACTGTCAGTATTACAAATGTTGGGAAAAATGAAAAGAAAAATGCATATTGTAGGATAAACAGGATGGGATGGTTACTGAACAAGCACACTTACCATTATGTATGTCCTTCATGTCAAGGTGAATGCTGGACATCAGGATACCAACAGCCTGCGAACGCTTGTTGTTCAAGAGCTTCACAACCTAAGAATCGATTAGACAAATAGATGTAAATGTCACTTGACACTATTAATTTAAATGTTCTGAAATGCATAACATTGGATGGCTGCTTGTCCTTTGTTTTGTAGCTGTGTTGTCAAGTGTGTAAACACATCAATTACTGTCCGGTACCAGAGAAACTGAGTAGATACCAGTGACTATTTAAAACATTTTATGTTATTGCACTACATAGCAATATTACTAAAACACATTTTTTAAATACTTCAAAAGCAAATGTTACCTTAACAATAGTTTGCCTTTGTCAACCCCAGGATTTGAATATTGAGCCAGTGTTGAAAAACTACAACCAACCATTAGGAACCACAAATTGCCTGCATAAGCAGAATTATGCACTAAGTAGTGATGCGGTGAGACACTGAAGCCGCAGACATGAAACATAAAGGAGAAAACTGTTACTACAAAGGTAAAATATCAGCTTCCAGGCAGCTGTAAATGTTGACATGAAGGTTTGAGATGGCAATAAATGCTCTGGTGGCAGAGGGTTGAACAGGACGGTGAAATGAGAAAAAGTATTTAGTTACATCGATGAGCGAAGAGTGGAGAGCAATCAGAGAGTAACTAAAAACAGAAAACAATCTGCTGGATGATGTCACTTTAACAAAGCTACTCGGACAAGAAAGTGACGCCTCATCAGAGACAATTGTTATTATGGATGAACAACTGCATTCAACCATCAGGAGCCACCGTTTGCCTATATGAGCTGAATTATGCATCGGGTAGCAATGTGTTGAAGGGACATAACAGGAAATTCATATCCTGCTGTGATCCAGACAGAACACTTCCATCTAAACCAGATCACACAGACCACAGACCTTTAAAACACACAGGAAGTCATATCACCAGTTTTCAACTGTCTCAGCTGAACCACAACTCCAGGGCAAAGGCCTCTGCAGATATGATGTAGGGAGCTTTCCACTGTAATAGAAGGCTTCATGGCATTGAAAAAAAGAAGAAGTTATTAATCATATTTAACAGCTGACACTGACTCATTAGTTTACTAACTAATTTACCACGAATCTTACTAATGGACCTAATTTAACAAAGGTTGATTACCAGATTTCATCAGCGATTATATTTTCATCACAAATGCTTCTTGATCAATGAGCTTAGGATACATGTCTCCCATTAATCATGATAATTAATTTTACCACTAAATAAAACAAAATGGGGTTTAATCCATAGAGAAACAGCTTATTCTCACTAAAGAACCTCAAGAGCAGAGCTGCAAAAAAGAGGATTTCTTAAATAATTAAATCTCTTTTTGATCTTCCAGTGATGGCACCAAGTTCTGCTAAAAACTAATGAACAGAGCTTTGGACCAACACTTGTCTTCTTTTCTTGAAGTGACAATAAGCTGAATTGGGCAATGGTCATGAGTTTATACATATTCCACATATTATATTACATTGTGATTTAAGGTCTACTATTTTGTTTTAAACTGTTCTAAATGACTTTAATTTAAAGAAAATGCAATGCAAACCATTGCGGTCTTTAAAACTGGTCATACCATAATATCATTAATACGCGAAACCTGGAAAAGCTTACTTACAATATGTTCAGTGTTTCTCTGTTGGGGATAAACATGTGACACAGTGTCAGTGGTATGTTTTTGTCACAACTATTACTTATGTCAGCAGAGGCCTTTAAACTGACTGTGAACTGATGTCGCAGCTGCTCAAAATAGCTCCAGGAGAAGATACTTGTCCGCTCTCATTAGCAAAATAGTTGGACTCCAAAATACAGGGGGAGGGGAGTAGCTACAGGTGCGACTGCAGACAATGGGGTTTATCACTTTGAAATCTGAGGCCTTGCTGGTCCTTGTGAGCCAGAAATGTCATAGGATGTATTCCATTTTGAGTTTTGCATATTGAAAGTTTTACTTTTTTGGTTTTTCAAGTACAGACTTCAATGTTGTTCAGCAATAAGCTGGTGTTTTGTCCGAGGCTGTACCCCAATTTTTGTCTTAGCCCAATGGGATAGACTCCAGGAGACCAGTGACCACACAGTGGATAAGCAGACGAGATGATTATGATCATCTCGTCTATAAGTAAATGAATGGATGACTTCAATGCCTTCAGTACCTCGATCACATTGGAGACAACCCAGTGATAAAAGATTGGAGTAGCTTGGAAAACCATAGGAAAAAGGGAGATTTTACTTTTACGTCATCAAAACGATGAGCAGATCGTCAATTTAATTACAGAGTTAGGATACTGCCAATCATGACAACATCTGCTGTTTTCAAAAGTTTGTGATATACTGTAATTAAATGGAATTTATGAAGAAGGAAATACAGCCAGTATTAACATAAGCAAGCTGCATGGTTTATAGTTCCAAATGACTAAATTAGTCAAACATTGGAAACTGGTAGTGAATAGATTATCTGTCTGTCTGTCTGTCTGTCTATCTGTCTGTCTGTCTGTCTGTCTGTCTGTCTGTCTGTCTGTCTGTCCTTCTGTCTGTCTGTCTGTCTGTCTGTCTGTCTGTCTGTCTGTCTGTCTGTCTGTCTGTCTGTCTGTCTGTCTGTCTGTCTGTCTGTCTGTCTGTCTGTCTGTCTGTCTGTCTGTCTATCTATCTATCGGAGACTTCATATATAGATATAAAAAATATAAATTGTATTAAATGAATTAAAATGGAATTCCTATTAGATTTATATTTTTAACTAGATTAATATTTCCCAGAAATGCTACCCAACCTCCCGATTCCATAAATGAACAAACTTTTTCTTTCAGTTGCGCAATATCTAATGTTACATTGTTACACCAGAGATCTGGGAAGGGCAACAGAGAAGGTGGAATGTTTTGGAAACGTGGGAAACATGTAAATGAAGCAAGCAGAGGTATGCAATAAAATATAGTAAAT
Source organism: Antennarius striatus (assembly GCF_040054535.1). NCBI lineage: Eukaryota > Metazoa > Chordata > Actinopteri > Lophiiformes > Antennariidae > Antennarius > Antennarius striatus. The sequence continues at coordinate 8,414,599 of NC_090786.1, read as the reverse complement.
GGATATTACCACACTTTAACAAAACTTCACAGAATGAAGCTGACAAAGGTGTCACAGAGGTGCTGAGTTCCTGGTTTGACGCCTCAACCCCCTTGACTCCTGTTTTATATTTATTTGGAGACTGATCCCAGATAGCAACTATTTCAAAAAGTACATTTTTATTCTTACTGTGGTTGGTATGGTTACAGCTCCCAGAAATCTCTAGAGACACTAACATACAAATAACAAAATCCAGATCTGACAAGACTGGGGAAACGCAATGGATGAAACTGTATTCTGATTACATGCTTTACAGGCAACGAGGATGACGAGACTACCCCCTGGGGGCAGCTTTGGACTCACGTAACACTGCTGGAAACCCCGTTGACATTTCAAAAACAACTAGGAATTTAAAGTGAGTGCAACAGACTCGGTTACTCTTGGTAAACTGATTCTCCTGCTTCAATCTGTGTTCTTGAATCCATATTTTACAAGTCTTTTTTTATACAATGTCTTTTGATTTTTATGCTAGAACTCTGAAGGCACAAGGAGGCCCATGGATGTATTCTACCACCAGCCCCTCGGTCATTACTGTTGAAAATTTAATTAAGATTCAGATGCAGGAAACAAAATTAAAAATACAAGTCAACACGAACTTCTAAATGATGAGATGTAGTTGCATTTACCAAGAAACACGTCAAAGAAAGACCAGATTGAAAAGAAAATAATACACCTGTTATGCTTGTTCCAAGTCTCCCCTAACTGTTATTTCCACCATCTACAGCTGATGTGCAGGGGCTGTGCTGCTCTCTGAAAACACAAATATCCTGTGTATCAGGTGTGGAAAACATCTGACAGCTCGTTGTGTGAGAACATGTGCCATGAGAGGTGTTGCTGAGGTGTTTTTGAAAAGGAGTTCTCAAAAATTTTTGATTGCTGTTTTAAATGTTTTTTATTCTTATTTTTATTTTTTGGAAAGCCAAGCTCACCACGTTTATTTATGTTAATGCAAATAAAGAAAAATGTGTGCGTGCGTGTGTGTGTTCATGAATGTGAATGTGTGAGTTTGCCAAGTTCTAAAGGACACTATTAAATACAAAGAAATACTACCCCTTAAAGAAGAAAATCTTACAATAAAATACTACTCCTTCTACTCCTACTACAGCTCCCACTACTCCTACTTCTCCTACTACTACTACTACTACTACTACTACTACTAGTACTACTGTAAATAAATAAATAAATAAAAATAAAATAATAATAATAGTAATATCTACTGTAATCAATCTACTTTATCTCTATTTGTTTAGATTTTCATTATGGCTCAGCTACTGTATTTTTTTGTTTCTACTCAAATACGACACTAGAATAAAAACTATTGACTTAAGTGAGTTTTAACTATGGCTCAAATGACTGACTTCCAGACTGATGGAGTGGCATAAAGGGCATCTGGGAGGCAAACAGTCTGACTATAAGAAAAAGAAACCACATCGCAAAAACCAGCTCTCTGGCTTTTCCTTCCTTTCCCTCCTCTCTCTCACTGGTCATCACCGTTATGAAGTTTCTTTACCGCACGCGAGACACTGGCTGAGAGCCAGCTGATGGTCACGGGGGACTCGGGTGGGAGCCAGCGCTCACACCACATAATAACTGTCTGGATGAAGAGGTTAAGATGTTGGAGGAGTGAAAGTGATGATGGGAAAAGCCTTAAGGATTGTAAGTACTATATTTAATGACAAAATACACACAGATATGCTTAGATACAGAACACTGTATGCATACTGTATGTATTTTAGAGACAAACAGATAAGGGCAAACCAGAATGCCCATTGTACCTTTTTGGCCTTAGATTTGCTGATTGTGTCTGATATTGGCTTTTTCTTCACTTTAACGGCGCTTTTGGAGAATAGCTCCACAAATTCTTCAAAGTCTACGGTTGGTTCCACAATATTCTCCCAGACCAGTAAGTGACTGGCTCTAAAGAAATGGGAAAAAGATGAATTATTAATATTGCAATACAACCAGGTGAGTATGAATCTTCCATGTGTTGTTCAGAAAAGAATCCAAACATCCTCTTTTATGGAACTCTTTTCAATACATTAACATACCAACATTGTGCCTAAGTTGATTCATGAGGAATAATTTGTCTTCTTCTGTATAGTAAAAAGTTTTCATGTCAAATCTGCCAAGAAATTACATGTAGAATTTAATTTTATTACTTGTATCCCAAACATGTAGTCAAGTCAAGAAAAGAAAACCTGTTTCAAGTCAACCCACTTAAGACCACAATGTCTGGACTGCTCAACATTCATTTTCTGCAAGGTTAACATCCCTTTTGCCATTTTTGTTATAGTACATGGTGGTCGATCTTTATCTTAAGTGGACATGCTTCCTCTGAATTCTCTACTGTTCAGAGAGAACCTTTGTGCAAATGACCCTTAACTATCTCCACTTCATGCACACTACCCTTACTTTTTAGCATTCAGCTGTATGCGTGTCCAGTAGAGGGGTTTCATTGGCTTGGGGGGTTCTATCATAGCCTTGGCAGGAGCAGCTTCCTGGACCATCAGGGAGGGCATGGGGCCAGGTGGTGGTGGAGGTCCAAAGCCTGGGGGTGGAGGAGGTGGAGGGGGTCCCATTCCAAAAGGAGGGGGAGGTGGAGGAGGGCCCATGCCTGGCAGTGGCGGAGGTGGTGGTGGAGCTACAAATCCAGGTGGTGGAGGAGGAGGTGGTGGTGGTCCAAAACCTCCTAGTATAGGAGGAGGTGGTGGAGGAGGTAGAGGTGGAGGAGGGCAGGGTCCAAAACTAGTTAATGGAGGGGGAGGTGGTGGTGGTGGTGGTGGTGGTGGTGGTGGCAGAGCCCCTGGTAAAGGTGGTGGGGGTGGGGGTGGTGGAGGAGGTGGATGACTGCTGCTCTGCTTCCTCTGCTGGCATGTGCAAACAAAGCTTTCTGTAGATTTGGTGATGGTGGATGAAACAGTGGATGAAGCACCACCCAATCCATTCAAAGGTACATCAAACTTAAAGCCCTCCTCCACAGGCGAGGTCTGGACAGACACCTCCTGGCTCATCTTTCCAATTCTTTCTCTCATCTGTGAAACCTTGGATTGAGTAGCATCTAGGGCTCCAATATTATCCCATCCACCATTCCCTATGTTGTTGGAAGTTCTCTCCCCCTGCAACAGAGCGATCTTAATCCGCAAATCATCAATGGTCCTCTCCAGCTCAGGCGTGAGACAGCTTTCATCCTCTGGGGACGACTGACCCGACCTCCGTCTGTTGGATTTTGTCTGTCAGCAAATAGAAACAAACATCTTAACTTAACGTGACTGCATTAAGAATCATACATGGAAACTCTGTAACCCACAAATTTGGTATTTGGGCTGTTTTTACATGAAAACATGTGTGTACAAATCTTTTCAAGAATATCTTTCGAACGTCAAAATTTCTCTTAAATTCTTAAGACATTATCACTCAATAAACTATTTTTATGAACAATAAAACTCCCACAACTAAGAGACTTTTTGACAGAGCTATCAGTAGGATCAAAAGCAGCCATATTGTCTAGAATTCATCGGCCCCCTGGCTCCAGACTGGTTAGACTGGGGCTCAGAGGAAAGCGAGAGATTTGACTCCAGAGACAGTGAGTCTCATTGGGCCTCACACTGGGGAGGGTCTGTGTCTGCTGGCACACATTTCTCAGATGTGGTCACACTGTTGAATCTTAGAAGAACGTTCAGTCAATATAGCTTTCTAAATATAACTCAAGGGACAGGAAGTTTCATTGTGTGAGTCTTTCATGACAAGCCTGCTCTCTGGTGGACAAATAAAGAATTACAACTAACTGCGTTTATTGGATGTATTTTTTTCCTGATAGTTATGAGTAATAAGATATTGATATATTCCGTATATTTAGCATAATACCTGCAAGTAACTGTATAGAAATTCAAGGAGACTCTCAATGGTGTTGTTACTGAACATTCAGTGAGTGATCCTGTTGAGTAAACCTATCAAACATGTCTGCTGAAAATGCTCAAATAGTTTTTTGAAAAGGCTGTCTTTTAGATACTGAGTCAAGTAATATTCAGACATGTGATAATAGGAAACCCTCATACCAGGAATGCGTACTGTGAATATTCTCTTATCAGTGAGCAAGTAATTCAACACATTAGGTTTTGTTAAGATAAAAGCCTTTAATGTAATCCAGTTTGCATGAGACATGAGCTACTGGACACTTCACATTTGTGTGTTTTCATTTGAGCACAACTAACAATGAAAATATTAGGTATGCACTTTTTTGTTTATCTATTATATAGTATGCATTCTGTTGGAAAGGAAAGTTCATAAATCAAAGCACAGGAGTACAGGAGACAGGCCAAACCTACCATCAAGTACAAATACTAGATAAAGAAAGGATGTAACCAACCTGAAGGTGTAGATTTCCTGGTGTCTTTGCTGAGGATCGAAGAGGAGGGGATATCAAGCCCTGTTCTCCGCATGTAGTTTGTCCATGAGGTTCCCACAGATGAGAAGACAGGGGCTGGCCTATAGGTGCCCATGTGTACAGCTGATGCTCCTTTACCAGGTAAATACAGAAGGAAGAAAAGTTCACACTGTAAACAACTTGTAATTCGACTTTATTCAATCCATCAATGACTTGAATAAGGTCATTGATGGATTGTATGTGTTCAACATTCAAATAAAGACATAATTAAGGAACTGAAGAAGCATCTCAAAGTCTCAAAACATCAAATCATGTCATTAATTCAAAAGTCAGCACTGTGTGGGATCAGGTGGGACAAGAAGAGTTTCTGGCTTTGTGCCCTGCCTATTCTTTCAAAGCCAACACAACTCTCCAACAGAAATTAACTCACTCACTCACTCACTCACTCACTCACTCACTCACTCACTCACTCACTCACTCACTCACTCACTCACTCACTCACTCTCTCACTCACTCACTCACTCACTCACTCACTCACTCACTCACTCACTCACTCACTCACTCACTCACTCACTCACTCACTCACTCACTAACTAACTAACATCTAGTTACAGTTCATCACAGGGCCACATTGAAAGGCCAAAGCCAATCACACTCACATTCACGCCTACAGACAGTCTCAAAGGCACCAGTTCACCTATATTTGTGCCTTTGGACTGAGGGAGGAAGGCAGAGAACCTAGAAGTAATTCAAACACAGAACCCAGAAGGAAATCCAGCAGAGAACCCAGAAGGGACTCGAGCAGGAAACCCTGAAGAATTCAGGAAGAGAACCTACAAGGAACTCAAGCAGACATTGGCTCATCATGCAAACTCCACATTACACTAAGAAAAGCTCTTCATTCATAATAATATATTAGATTTGGGTGGTGATCCAGATCATTACAGACCTTGATTTATTGTTCATGCGTGGTTCTACTACCAGGATAAGGCACAAGTTTCTGTGGAGTTGAGTTCCATTACAGATGTTGTTAATAAAAGGAACACGTACCACAAATAGATTGAATTATGCTCACAAACTCACTTCAGCAGTGAGCTTTACAGGGAAATCTCATGGGGTACCTCAGTTGCCTTTGGCAGAGGTCTGTATTCTGTTTTTTACTGTCTATTTGTCACACTGCTTTACATTTCGCAAATTCACATTGCAAATACTAGAGACTTACTCTAACCCTAACAAGACTATTCTAAAGAAGGAGTGTTGCTGCAGCAGCGAAAACAGACTTGTTCAATACAAATCCCCACAGTAGTGAGCAGTAACATTCTGCATCGAAGATCAGCAGCCACAACAGTGCTGCCTTCTCAGAAGTGTTTATTTATCCAACTAAAGCCAGCGTAAGAGAGACTACTCAATGTGATAAACCCAGTAATCACATACATCCAGATGGAAGTGTCAAGTTGTCAGTGTTGACAGGCAGTGAATGTCCATATGTGGTTTCTGAGGATCAGTTTAAGAAAAAGGCCTGAATGGAGTGTTTGGAATATTTTAAATTGTGACTGGTTTGTTTATGCATTTGTTGTTGTTGTTGTTGTTGTTGTTGTTGTTGTTTAAGTTAAGCAACCCCAACTGTACTCTGTGCAAAGACCTCATGTTTGCATGCAGGTGAGCACAAATGTCACATCTGTTTTCTCTCAGTCAAACCTGTCAGACAATTCTCACAAAACATGCTTGACTGATGCCTACGGCTCTCATTAGTATTAATCCACTCAGCAATGGTGTACAAAGTCTAACAAGGGATAAAAATTGATTTATACAAGTTCAGACTTGTTCACCACAAAAACACCATGTTTGGAATTAATGGTGTTCAGGGGCTATGTCATTTCAGACGGCATAAAAATGAACCACTCTTACATTTGTTCATTGTATTCCAGTATCATAATAAATTAAGATACAACACCATATTTAGCTAGCAGAGCGGAGGGTAAATAGATGAGAGATCATGATGGGAATAAAAGATGGATGGAGAAAAAAGACAGAGGTGATGCAGTAAGTAGGAATATAACTGTAAAAGGAAAAAGAACATACAAGTGAGATATTAAATGGATTAAAATAAAAAGGTTACAGAGAAAGAATTTGATTTATTTTGAAAGGGAGATTAGCTGTAAGATAGAAAGCGATGATGTGACCTGTACTCTCACTGGCAACAACAGAAGGTTGTTCCTGCTGAAGTTGAGTAACACAGTGCTTCAGGCCAAGCTCTGGATTGAAGCCGACCGACAGTGAGGAGAATAGAGAAATGGAGGTGGAGGAGCAGGAGCCCAATCCTGTCCAAGCCTGACATGGTGAGCCTTTTTTGCTCGGGTAGAACAGCCTGAGCCCTAGGCACGTGGAGATGTTACATAACATGGTCAGCAGATGGGCTACGGAGGCACAGATGTGTGTGTGTGTGTGTGTGTGTGTGTGTGTGTGTGTGTGTGTGTGTGTATGTGTGTGTGTGTGTGTGTGTGTGTATGTGTGTGTGTGCGTGTGTTTGTGTGTGACAGAGGGACTGCCATTAATCCAGCCATGTGAGGAAATGCCTGAACATGTATGGGTGTCTCAGGCTGTCATTCTGCATATATGAGCAGAACTGAAAGAAAATTGTTGTGTTCATGGACCGTTGTGAATGCATACTCTGCAAGCATAATCAGCTGTGCAATGGCATTTGAACATGCATGTATTCAGGAGGAACCTTGATTTTGTGTTTTGTAAACACTCAATGTCTTTTTTTATGTAAAAAGGCTTTGACTGTGACTGAGGTGCTTGGGGATATGCTGCATGTGAGATTATGTCTCGTCAAAGCACTGCTAGGATGAAAGGGTAAACATGACTTAAGTTACTCTTGAAGAAGCCTATAACGTGATTAGATAACGTGATCAGATAACGTAAAAAAAAATTAGTGTTTAAGTGGCCAATAATGTAATAAAAGTCCTGAACCGATAAGGGAATATCTTTTGGCGAGCAGCATAATAATTAGGGGTTAGGTTTAGTAAAAAATGATTATGTTTCAAAAATGGACACATTTTAACGTTACCGGGTGTTATTACCTTATTGGCTTTAACAAACCTTCAAAATACTTGATCTTAAAAATCAGGGTGATCTGAACATACATGGGTGTGTTTATGTGTGAAAGATACACAAGCGTCCACTACACATTCTCGTTTTATTGCACATCATTGTGCAGAGATAAAGGAAAATACAGAGCTGTAGCATAACCAATACATATTTAGCCATTATATGCACCATGAAGGTTATGTGATTGGTCTCGCTTCTTCCTCTGTTTGCCTAACTAGTGGCTATCATAATTTTACAAATGCTATGAAATTTGCATGAAATTTTTACCAAAGGTGCATATGAGTGTATCAGTATCAGTATCTGGATCCCAAAGATTTTGACATGGTTCTTTGAAATTAGATGCAGTTTTCACGTGTTAGAAAAATGCAAAGCACATGTCTATTAAAAATCATGACAAACCTCCTCCGCAAAAACCTCCAAATGTTTCACTCATTAAGAAGGTTTGTGCTCTCCTTGTTGCTTTTTATTTGCTTGCATACTTGCATGACAAAATGATACAAATCGTGTCAAAACCATCCATTCAAACGCAACTTACTGCTACTGATGTAGCGGGTGCAGCAAGCCTCTACACAGTAAATCCCTGCTGAAGCACTGTCACTTTGATTGAAGCTCTTCTCACCTCAAGCCTTTTTTGTTTGACACAATATGTAAGCATCAAGTCATGCACAGCCCATGCTGATTTCCTATTCCTTTTACGTCTGGTACTGCAATTCTGGACTAGATAAGAAAGTAAGAGAAATGTTCAGTTTTATACTATAAAGTACTACACTATACAGCACCATACTATACTATACTATACTATACTATACTATACTATACTATACTATACTATACTATACTATACTATACTATACTATACTATACTATACTATACTATACTATACCATACCATACCATACCATACCATATCATACTATACTATTTTATATACCAACATTCTGTAACACTAATCTTATCCCAGATTATCATAAACATTTTTCTTTTTTTTGTGTGCATTTTTAAAGGAGAAAGACCACGACATTGTTTCCACTGGGATAATACAATGATAAAAAAATCTGGATAATAATCTAGATTAAAGGTTTTGAACCCCTTGGGCACAGTCTACTGGGTCCACTGCTCTTCAGATAATTAAATGTTTGTGGGATGAGTCACAGCAATACAGTAACAAACACAGAAAAACTGATTGAAAAAAGCCCTGCATGACTCTATCCACAAAACATGAAGTGCTAAATGAAAATCTCACTATGTTGCCTTATCACAACCAAGAAATCAATCAAAAGACCTAACTTGGTAGTTTTGTCAAAACCTGAGCTATCTTGCAATGGTAACTGCCTCCGCATGTGTGACATTAGCTTTATTTTAAAAACTTAATTTTGTTCAAAAATCGATGTTGTCTCATAAAGTCACCTAATCTCACTGCATCATGGGCAAAAAAACCACTACAAAGACATTTCAGTTATAGGCTGAACATCCAAGTCAGCTCATGTCAGGACTTTTGTTTAATAAGTGTGACAGTAAAGACAAAGGGCTTACATGAAAGGCTGCTGACACAGGGCCATGGAGCTCTGTGAGGCTGTCGCTGTAGGGGTGCAGCAGACCCAGGAACAGCATTCTGTGACACAGTTCTTTGGCTTCGTCTTCTGTAGACCCGTCATGTGCATGCTTAGACAGCCAGTCCAACATAGTATCACCTGAGACCAGATAAGAGAGAATGAAACTGGCTGGGAGAATAGAAAGCTGCCTCTCCACTTCCTGAGATGGAAATGTCGACTCTATATAAGTAATTTTAGACACCCTGTGATATTTTGACTGAGAATAGAAAATAAATAAGCTTCACTATCAGATTTGATAATTAAACACCTGCAAGTGCAAACTGTATTCTCACTATTTTACATGTGGGCGTGAGAAAATATGGTGTTAATTATGCAGTGTTTCGAATTAACAAATACAAAATATATTCCAGACACAAGCAGCTGATAACATACCTCTCTAATTATTTTAATTTTCTTGTCATTATATGCAAAACATGAAATTGAAAATCATGAATAGAAAGTGTGTTTGAGAATACAAATCATTTCCTTATGATCACAATGTCTTTGTGTTTCAATTCCATCATTTCATGAGCAAGTCTGAATCTCTGATGAAGAGGAGACCTGTTTCTTGTCAACAGCAGGAGAAGGAGCAGTCATGTGCAGTTAGAAAACATTTTTGACATAAACTGAGGATACAGAGCCTAAGGAATGTACAGTTCTGTTTGTTCATAAATTTTAATGATGTCATACAGTGAAAACAGCTGTTGAATGCTGCTTCACAGGCTTGATGTGGTTTTAAAGCATGTGATTCAGAACAACAAATGTGTTTAAGAAAAAACTTGTGACTCATGGTCCTGTGGTCACTTGTTTAAGTATGTTTGATTGGAGTTTGACAAACACTAATAGATAATAATGCAAATTGATTGGATTTCATGTAGTATGTGGCACAAGGATGGTTCAAATTTTAGACATCAAAGTAAGAGTTGTCAGATCAATTTTCGGTATGCAACAGGAAATTTGTACTGTCATTCTCAAGGTATGTGTTGTTTGACAGATGGATCATCTATTTATAGTGTGAGTCAAAACTCTGGACAACATGTCCAAAAATTTGATTGGTACTGCATGTGCCTTCATGCTTTTGTCTAGGACTTCTGACTCCTTCCACAGGGATAGACATGACCTAGAAAATGGAGTGGTAACAGGATCTTTGTCTTGGTTTAAAGAGAAATCAGGGTAGAAAATGTATCTCTCACAATTATTTGATGTAAACTAATGTCACATGAGTTAATTGGGATTTTGAATACTAATACTCCTTATTTGCTTGGTTAAATAGAATTCCCCAACTACATAGAAATGAATCTCATCTTATTTCTTGTCACATGGTTTTAGGATCCAGTGGCCATGTGTGTATGTGTGTGTGTGTGTGTGTGTGTGTGTGTGTGTGTGTGTGTGTGTGTGTGTGTGTGTGTGTGTGCGTGTGTTTCTGTTTTTGTCTTGAGTCAGTGGATGACATTTTCTTGGGTCTGTGACAGTGTCGCCATCCAATCCTCTGAGTTACAGCACAAAAAGGCGCCACAGCAGAATAAAGGACAAAGTCGCATTGTTAATCAAATGAAACATTTGTTGTCAAGTCACTTTCCAATTAACAACCCCCATTGTGTCATCATCATTGCTTTCGTGAACTTTTGTACTTTAAAATCCTTATGTTGTGTCCCAGTGTCATTATTTCTATAATGTGATAATTTCTAAGTCATTCAAATTTAAAACTCTTGGGAATTACTATAATCATTTCACAATACCATCGCAGAGCAGCTCCCACTTGACACAGCTTGGAAGTAAACAAATGGAGTCACATGCCTGTCAATGGGGATTGCGAGCAACAACAGCAATAAATTACAAGCAAACAAACCTATTTAACTGAAGGATTACTGCTTCTCCAATATGTTGCTTGGTGCTTAGGATAAAAAGGGGTGGGGGTGGGGGGGCAGCAGACTCACAGAAGCGAAAAAAAAATCCACTATATTAAAAGGAAAATCTTGTGTGATCTCAAGTGTTTCTTTCTATTATTGTCCCCCAAAAAAACCCCAAAGCAAACAAACCAAAACAAAACTAAGAATACTGCAAATGAAAGACAGTTGGAGGTAATTTCTTTTTACATAAACCTCCATTGTTGTGGACAGAGGGTGATTAATGAATCACATTGCTATAGAGTGCACTATTTACTCCTTTAAAGACTTACTTAGACTCATGGTGGACACCTGTTTCAAGGAAGTAATTTTAATGTGACCACAAGTTTGGTGTTTTTATGAGAGATTTACACCATAACATTAAAAAATTAGATTCTATTTAACAAAGAGGCTGGGAAGTATTTAAGTTTTTATATAAAGTGATTAGCATACTGTTGGTTTTTCTCCTCAGGCTTATGGAAACCTGCCAGATGTCTTCAGCTGGAAATACTTTCACTCTCCTCATCTTTTCATCTCTGTCCTCATCAGTTTCATCATCAGTTCATCAGTTTGTCTGAGGCAGACACTCTGACACAGGAATGTTGGGAAATATAATTAGAAACCTATTAGTTGAATCAAGTTTTAACAAGGTAGTTACCACCCAAGGACGTTCCCCAAAAACATATCTCCATCTTTCTCACCTGAAAAGAAGGCAATCACTAATTACTGTGATCTTTATGAAGGACAACATGACATAATATTAATATTAACATCAAATCATAATAACATTGCATTGCCATTTAAAATCAATGTAGTAATGGCCAAGACATGGGGTCAGCTTATGCCTGCAATGGATTTGGGGGTACTTTTCCATAATCAGGAATTAATCACACACCATGTCTACACCAAATGTCCAATATACATTTTAGCACTTCATATCTGTCTCATTGAGGTTGTCTGATTGAGTTTTAGGGCAACAGGTGGGTAACCTGTGAATAACTCACCAGAGAAGACATCAAGGTAGGGCGCAGAGGTAGAGGAGATTTGACTTGCATGTTGCGTTCTCCTGGATCCCAGTGTCCAGTATGCCCCGCCTCCGTAACACTTCTCTGGTGCATACTGCTCTGTGGTCCAGTCTGTAAACACACTGATGGGACCAGCAATAGAGCAGGACCTCTGCTTGGGCCTCTTAAACGCTCTTCCTCCACTACAGTCTACTGAAGCTATGGTATTAGTTTTCCTTAGTGTATCGGGGCTGGCAATGGGGGAGCTAACTGGGGAACTGAGCTGCCTGGTGGTGGTTTTAACATAGGAGGGGTTGATGGGAGGGTACAGTTTGACAGTAGAAGAGGACCGGGAAAATGTCCTACTGGAAGTGGAGGACAAGCTGCTCTTCCGCCTCTTCAGTGACAGGAAGTCCTGTTTCCCAGTTTCCTCCTCTGTTTCCATGGACAGGTCCATGCTGCTTACACTCTTCTGACAGCCCATCTTCCTTGTCTCTGAGAACACAGGATCCAGGTTGACACATGGCACACATGTGTGTTTGCCCAGCTGTGGGTGGAGAACTGGGCTCTCCAGGTCTTCCTGAGGTTCTTCAGCACTCTCATACGAGGTGGTCGTGGTTGCAGTATCAGGGAAGCTATATGTGCTGTTAGTATTTGGGAAGATGCTGACACCGCTTTTCTCTGTGTCCGGGCCTGAAGATGGGCCACTCTCACTCAGGGACACCGGACCAGATGAATTTCTTGATATGGGAATGATACAACTGTCACTCTCTAAGTGTTTGAACTCCCTGCTCACATCTTGAAGTGCACATTCACAATCAATAGGAGGAGTGAAAATATCATTATCCACATTTAATAGCTTGTTAGATATTACCTCTGTTGCTTTGCTCTTCTCAGAGGTCAACCCTTTAGCTAAGTGGCCAGCCATCAGAGCACTGTTACTGACCACATATTGGTTACTCATGGCTTGTTGGATGTCATAGAGCAGGTCATCATTTTCAGCAGCTGCTGAGTGAAAACTGTAGAGGTCAGCATCTGACTCCGAACTTGTTTTCCGTTGTATCTCATCCACTGTAGTTTGCTGATCATCTGTAGTTAAGCAGCTTAGATTCCCCTCACCATCTGATAACATGTCTTTGTCATCAGCAGGCTTGTTCCCCACATTGCTGAGGTGTTTTGACCTCCCATCATCTAAAATGTCATCTTTAGACAGTCCCTTTGCCTTTGATAAACTCTTCCTGATCCTCATCCCAGAAAACATGGAACCCTTTGATTCTGACTTAGATTTATTCTTATCACTACTTTCTCCTGCTGTTTTACTTATCTTTTGGTGAGACTTCTTAGATTTTTTGTCCACTTCCCTCTCATCAGCATCACCATCGCAGGAGACATGACCTGCTGCTGCAACACCTCCTGCTGCTTTCTTCTGCTTTGCTTCCTGGTTACCCATGATCCGGAGCAGGCGGACACCCTTTGCTATCAGGCCATGCTGCTGTGGTCGAGGCTGGGCATGCTGGGCTTCCTCCTGTGATGCTGCCGGCCCTCTGATGGTCACAGTTCGGTCAGAGTAGCCTGATTCCTGCTCTCTGCCCACTACAGTTAAAGGGAGCTTTGAGAATGATGTTGCCTCCCTCCGCTCTGCTGTAACTGAAAGGAGGAGTCGACTGGCACTGACGGCCCCGTGCTCACTACCACTCACCCCTCGCTCTCCCCCGCCCTTCTTTACAGCCTCTGTGTCTCTATGATCCTTCCTCTCTTTTTGCCCCTCCTTTTCATGCCCATCTGCTCTTACGTGCTCTGCTGTCTTGCATAATGGACTGCTGCTTGAGCGGGCAAGGCGCTGATGCTCTGGAGTGCGCTGCCCTTTTCCATTTTCAACTGCTGGGGGAAAAGATAGCTTCAGGGGCTGCTGCTGATGCTCTAATATGCACTGTTGTTGCTGGTGTTGTTGATTAAAGATTGAGTGCTGTTGTTTACGCAGGATATTGGTAACACTGCTCTTCCTCCTGCCTTTGAAAGTAGTAGTGAAGAAGCTCTCTTTCAGAAAGGGCACTTGAGTCTCCACCGTTTTAATAGTCTGCATTCTGACCACCGCTGCTTCAATCAAAGGACTGATGATCTAGAGACATTGAAGTAAAGGAAGAATGACACTTTAAAATCAAACCAATTTTTTTTTTTAGCTTAGCTTCACTTTAGTTAACTCTGGGTGGTAGAGTCATTAGGTAAAGTCGACGTGAGAAACCTCTGGTATATATTTTTACCTCTGCTTTGTACTTATCTTATCCTAGAGGCGATTACATTTTGTTGATAATTAGGAATCACAATCTGGAACAAGGAATCTACAGAATGATTTTTTATTCTTGTGATATGCAGTTTTCATCATTTTGGCATATACAGTAATTGTACAAATAGATAAAAGGATATTACTAATAATTAGGATCTGCCATCTCCACAAACTCTATCTGACTATTGTCCTGCAGTTCTCCTTGCTAACACAACATCCGCTGAGCAGCACTGCTGTGTTTGCACATCACCAACACTCATCTACCCCTGTTGTTTGTGATGTCGTTGTCTCTGTGATCATCTGAGAGCATCAGGATTTGTACCTCGGATACTTTGCTGTTTTTGATGGATGATGTCAACGCTAAATAATCAAAAGCTAGTGAAGATAGTGGTCGTGGTGACGGTCTCTCTTATACAACAACTCTGCCGCTAACCCACAATAACTCCCCTCTTCCTCTTCCTTTGCTGTAATATGTAGTTTGTCACATGCTGCAAGCTACTTGTTACAGTACCGTACAGTGCATCATCAACATCATCACCTGAAATCTTCTCTTCAAGGATTAAAAAATAAGGAGCAAAAGTTTACCGTACATGAACTAATCTGTTTTCAAAACACTCACGTGAATCTTGAGTGACGCTTAATCGTAGATATTAGAACTATACGTACATATTTTCATATGGTCATTGGTTTGGGTATTGGATTTATTGTACAGTAACATGATATTATGTGCTTTTAACAGTTTTCTACTGATTTTACAATTCCAATATCTATGACAGACAGACTTAAATTTGAGTGAGACGTTGTAAACCTGATTTTTATTTTTACATGTATTATTTGAGCGGCACAGTGGCACAGTGGGTAGAGCTGTCGCTGCACAGCAAGGTGGTTCCGGGTTCGAGCCCCGCTCTGTGCGGAGTTTCCATGTTCTCCCTGTGTCTGCGTGGGTTTTCTTCGGGTTCTCCGGCTTCCTCCAAAAACATGCTGTTTAGATTAATTGGCCCAAATTGACCATAGGAATGGGCATGTGTATGCGTGTTTGTGTGTCTGTGTGTAGCTCTGCTGTGGACTGGCGTTGTGCCCAGCGTTTCCCCGGTTCATAGATTGAAATTTAATAAATAACAACTTATGAACAATTCAACTTCAGGACAACCTCTCTGAACCAATTGCTTTCATATGTTGAAGACTACCTGTACAATGATTCTCTCACGTTGACAAGCTTTTGCTATTAGTTCTATTTAATATTTTGAATTTTCTTTTAGAATTTAAGGAAGCATTACTTACATATTTTTGTTTTGTTTCCCTTGTGCAGAATGCTTGTTGTAAGAAAAGATTAATGATCCCATTTGTTAATTTCCATGGAAGTAAACTGAATGTGCTCGGTTTCTGACAGCTGGCATTCTTAAGATTTAATTAAATAGTCTTTAGTTCAATTCATAATGAAAATAATGAGCATGAGTATTAAGTCAAATTTATCTGTTACTTTTGTGGCGAAGAGAAAATGATTGTTTTATGAACTGTTTAAACCTCTATTTACTTAATAAATGTCAGCAGGTGATATCATTCTATTATTGTGACGTATTCATTTACAGTTATTGTCGTTCTCGTAACAGTCAGCACAAACATTTATTTAACTTTGCATGTTTAGTATTGCCTCTATCAAGGAAAGCCTGCAGACTGATTCATGTCTATGGGTGTGGTTTAAACAAAGTTTAGACA
Source organism: Antennarius striatus (assembly GCF_040054535.1). Classification (NCBI taxonomy): domain Eukaryota; kingdom Metazoa; phylum Chordata; class Actinopteri; order Lophiiformes; family Antennariidae; genus Antennarius; species Antennarius striatus. Next base: position 8,398,583 of record NC_090786.1, on the reverse strand, counting down.
TTTCATGTCAGTACATTAAAAGGTAAATATGTTTTTTCTTAAACTTTAATAGTCATAAATAAGTGACTTAAAGTATCAATTGAACTTAGGCTAGTGAAATATTAAACATGAATAGATAAAAATGACATTTAGATTGCAGAAATTTCAGAATGTCAAACATTCTACCTTCCTCTTGTCCAAACGTTAATCCAAAATGTTTCTTCTTGAATAGATTACACAAAGAATTGAGAATGAGTCAAAATTGTACCATTTGTATATATATAAACAGTATATATTATGGAAAGTGTAATCATTGAACCTAATAAAAGAGAGCACACTTGCCTGAGTGGAGTATTCCCTTAGTGGACCAGCGCTGTCTGAAGAAATCCGCACAAATGTGTGTCTGTCTCTGCTTATGAGCCACGGGTCACATGAAGCTGGTGTTGTCCTCATCACATGTCTTGTATCTGTGGCCATGTCCTATTAGCACTGTCTGGGACTTCCTCTTGTAAATTCATAGGAGACCAGTTGATGCCTAAAGCTAATGCTGTGCTGCTGCAAGAATCATAGCAATGAATGAAACAAGAAGAACCCACTTCCACTGTCTTGGGTGGCTGGCTGGCTGGCTGGATGGACGGATGAATGGATGAATGGACGGACAGACAGACAGACAGGCAGACATGCAACAGATATACTGTATATGTATGTATAGTGAGAGTGAGAGAGGCCAAATAAATAGAGCTGTCTAAGAGCTAAGTCTAAAAATGTAACTAACTAACTAACTAACTAACTAACTAACTAACTAACTAACTAACTAAGTGACTGACTGACTGACTAACATTGAACACTTTTTTTTTAGTTATGATATACTGTATAAGTATTATTTCACAGAAAAAAATAGAGACCAATTATTGATGAGAGCATGCAAAATGCTCCAAAAATATATTTAAAAAATTAAAAAGCATTTTTAACCAACCCTGGGACAAAAATAAAAAAAATCAACAAATTAAAGAAAGGAAAATAAGACAGTCAGGGCTTGTGAGGCAAACCACAGATCAAACAAACACGCACATCTCATTAATTCAGGTTATGGCAGTAAGTTGACTTTCCTTCTTTGTGCTTTTTTTCCACAGAATAGGGTGGACTTTGATTAGAGTCACTGCTGGGATAATGGCAGACACCCACCAACATCGCCATTATCATAATCATCCTCATTATTTTATCATCATTATGATTGTTGCTATTGTTGTTGTAGTAATTATGATAATACTAGACACTGTAATCTTTTTATTGTAATAGCTGTATTATTATCATGTTTGTTTCCTGACTAAGACTTCCCATCCATCCCCCACTTGTCTTTCTCCATCTTTCTGTTTATCACTCTCACACCAGTCTACACCAGCACTTCTTGGAAACTGCTTTGTTATAAGTATGTTGGTCCCATGTAAATACAGTTAACCCAATATGACAGCACACACACACACACACACACACACACACACACACACACACACACACACACACACACACACACACACACACACACACACACACACACACACACACACACACACACACACACACACACACACACACACACACACAAACACACACAAAGGTCTGTCAAAAAACATTTTTTGTTTATTGAGTTAAAATATGAGTATGATTTGCGTACTTAGAATGTTACAAAAACTTTTTGGGTAGTTTACATTTCAAATATTTGAGTACAAAATTCTCAAATTTAGATTACACTTGAGCACATCATGTTGAAAGCAGACAAAATATCCACCAATAACAGGCATGGGGTATTTTACATCTCTTTTTGCAAACAGCACATAAGTCATAGCGTCACGTATATCCATTGCATACGACGTTGTTTCCCATAATCCTATTTTTGTCAGTATGCCAGCTGTCATAATACAGTCAATTCTTTCAATTCAAAACCTTTTGAGAAAGACATTGGTTGCAGCAACGAAGTAAAAACCAACTATTTAAAAATTAAATAATCTAATGTGAATTACCCATATAAAATCAAATAAAGTCTTAAACTGGTTGATGTATTAATGATGATTTAATTTGGTCTATGGTCTTTTCCGACTTTTGCTAGAAAAATAAACAAAAAAATGAACCCTAGACCAAAATAGTTTTTGATTGTATCTTTAAAATTATGTGCTATAAGTGTTACTAATTAATACCTTTTAAGATGAAAATGTCAAACACGAGTAATGAAATTAATTAAATTAGAAATATAGCTTTAAATATGGCTTTAATAGAAAGTTAAAATAGTTTAATTTCAACAATATTAGCCATTTTTTTAATAAAAAAAAATAATATTTTTTTTTAGAAATCAGTGATGCAGCCGAGATCGACATGTCTGTCTCAAGCCACTGGAGGCCGCCATTGCTCTGCTATAGCAAATAAGAGAAGCCTTTTGCAAGAGCTCACTGGATGCATCATTTTGTAGAAACATAAGAGAAAGTGAAAATCAAAAGCGTGCAAACAGACACACATACATATAGATATATGTGTGTGTGTATTATATATATATATATATATATATATATATATAGACATCTTTGCAATCAATCATTGTGTATCAGAAATACCAAAAATGTACACAAACAGAATATCATCATTGTATTGTCACAACTCTCGACACAGAACTGAAAGTACATTAAACACTAAAAATGTACTTATTTATTGTCTCCACCATAAAAACCACAACAATCACATTAAACACAACAGCAGTTCACTAACTGTGGTGCCACACGAAATATTCACAACTCAGTTCATCTTAAGAATCATTTTCAGACTGGCTCATAATGTCAGGAATATCAAGAAATCCAAATATGGATGCCACAAAAACATCTCTCTCTTGGCAGAAAATAAGGACACAAGGAAGATTTTTAACATTCCATCAGACACAGAAAAACTTTACCCATGTGGAAAGGCAATTTACAGACATACTGATAAAAACATGCCACCCAGGAGGATGACAGGTCAAATCAGGACAATGTAGAAGTCTGTGAACACACACAAAGTCTTTGTCATTTACTTTCAGTGATGTGTTACATATATATAAATTTGTTTGAAATGCAAAACCATTCTGCACATTACAGCTACCCAGAGAGTAATGATAAGAAATGTCCTTTACCTCGTGTCAATTGCACTTCAATAATTCACCTGCAATGCATTTTAAAGCCCTTTTCATTTATTTCCCACTCAGTTCATTTTCTGTCTGTACTAGTGTGAAACAGTAAACAGTTCTTCAATGACAGAGGAATGCTTTTATCTCTGAAGCTCACCTTTTACATTCCCTTTATGCAAACACACAACTTTTTTGAATGAATGCACCAACATAAACATATACCTTGAAGACCACATTATATTGCTGTGCTTGACATTGTAGAGAAACACAATAAGGATCTCTGAGCATATTAATTCATAAGAAACAACTACATGGACACTTTCATCTTCTCTTTGTCCTATGTTAAATTCTTTCTTTCCTTTTATAAACCAACAAAATGTCCCATCCTTTATGTGGACTCCCTGGGAATCCTCCTGTGGAAGACCACCGACCTCTGCTGAAGCTGTTGCTTCCTCCTTTTTTTTTGATCCCAGTGGCACAGCAGTATCATCTTAAAAGTTGTACGGAAAGTTTTGTTGCACAGGGCATAGCACATGGGGTTGACTGTACTGTTGACATAGCACAGCCAGTATCCTACTGCCCACAGTGTCTCTGGGATGCAAACTTTACAGAAGGTATTGAGCAACACCATGATATTGTAAGGTGTCCATGTGATGATGAAAGCAAACAGGATGGCACTAAGAGTTTGAGCAGCCTTCTTCTCCTTCACCAAAGACATGCGCTTCCTCTTGGTGATCTGAGTCCGAGCTCGGGCTGCAAAACGCTTTGCCAGAGCTGCCTCTTTAAAGGACAAAGGAACAGACGGGGATTTTATGGTGGCGCTGGGGGCATCATTTTTGCTGGGTGTAGTGACAGCTGTGGGGGAATCATCCAGAGAGCGTTCATTGGAGGTTGCCTGAATGGTGGGCATGGATTGAATCTTGTGCGGGCAGAAATTATGGAAACTATTTTCAGAACTGTTTGCTCCATCAGGTGTAGTGGTGGTGGTCACGTTGGTAGTGAGTGTTGAGAGGCTATCTCTGGTATACTCTGCTCCTCTGAGGGGATCCTCCTCTGAAGCTGCATCTAGATCTTCACATGAGGCAAGTTGGGAGTTAACAGCAGCCTTTATTCCTGGCAAACTGAGTACAATGGAGAAAATGGCATGACTCTGGGTAATAATTTCTTGGCCACCACAATCCTCTTCTTCTGATGACCCGGAATGGTCCAATGAGGCTGCAGCATCATTGTTGTTCCAGCTGTCACTGCTGCTTTGGTCTGGATCCCGCTCGCCTTGTCGAGTACTACCAGGCTTCCACGAACGACCCCCAGGCCAGCAGTGTAAGCGACCAATGAGCTCCTGACAAGTGTTCTTTCGCTTGGACAACCTGGTCAGCTCATAGCTACTGCAACTCCGAGAACTTCCGGTATGATGAACAAATTGAGCTTTGTCACCGGTACCATTCCCACTTCTTCCCCCTATTGCACCATGACCTCCCGAACCCTGCAACCCAGCTAACTCTTTAGAACGGTTCTGAGTCTCTTTATAAATGCGCCAGTAGAGAACACTCATTATCGTCACAGGCAGATAGAAAGCTGCCATGGCTGTGCAGAAAGTTATGATGGGCTGTGAAAGGAATTGGATGTAGCATTGATCTGAAGGCACTGTCCTTTTACCCTCAAAAAACTGCCAAAACAGGATGGCTGGAGCCCACAGAACAAGAGAAACAAACCATGCTAATCCGATCATAAGTCCAGCTCGTTTGGTGGTGCGTTTGGCACGGTATGTCAAAGGCCTGGTGATTGAAAAGTAGCGGTCAAAGCTGATTACCAGCAAATTCATAACTGATGCATTGCTGGCCACATAGTCAATAGTAAGCCACATATCACAGGCCCAGTTTCCCATGGCCCAGTAGCCCATCACTAAGTACGTAGTGTAGAGGTTCATGGAAATCACCCCTATGATAAGGTCAGCTACAGCCAGGCTCAGAAGGAAGTAGTTATTGACTGTTTTAAGCTGGCGATTAACCTTGAAAGAAACCACTACCAGCATGTTACCAATGATAGTGACCAGGGACAGCATGCTTGTGAGCAAGACAATGAGAACAACCTGCCATACATGATGACCACCCAAGGGATCGAGGGCTGATGTACCATTTCCATTTTGTGATTCAGAGGTGTTGATAGTATTGGACTGTGAGTAGGCTCCGGTTGCCGGGGTAGATGTGTTGGTTGTCAAGAAGAAACCAGGATCTGTGCTGTTTGAGCTCATTGTTATGTCCTGGCATATTCTAAAGACAGACACAGAGAGGAAGAAAGGGAAGTTAGAGAGGAAGGGCATATAGATGGAAGAAAGGGTGATAAAAATGAGAGAAGACATATTAGTACTGGGAAGACACCTTAGTTGTTTCTGTCCCTATTCTGCACCAATAAGTGAGGCTAGAAACTCATTTTGTCCAGGAGTGGTAGAAAAAGATGTGTGGTTAACCTGTCAATCCTGTTTAATAATCAGTCACGTCTTAATCTGTATGTAAACATGCATTGAAAATCATTTTAAACCTCATGAAATTAAATTAAAATCTGATACTCTATACCAGTGAGGATAGAGAACAATAAAATGGTGTTACTCTTTGTCATCTATATCTCTGCTGACTGAATTTTACCCTCTGAGGTGTTGAGGCTAAGCCAAGCTTTAAGCCACCGAGGTATTCCACCACACTTACGTGAATGACGCACTGAGGCGCTTCCTTGTAATCAATAATCCAACATGCCCATTTATGCTTAATTACTGTTTTATTTCCATTAAGTTTCTCACTTAACTCGACCCATAGTTAATATCAAATTGCAAAACATTCACAGTTCAGAAGTCAAAAAACTAACCCGGCCAACAGTGGTTTGTACTTATACCTGAGCACTAATTATTCCCAGGAGACCCAATACATCATTTGGCTCCTACTGGGGGACAACCCCATCAATAATTAAAAAATAAATAAATAAAATAACAGGTAGTAATAACAGTTTTATTACATGTAGTCTATAGTCTATTCTGCTAGTGCCGACAAAGATCCTGTTTAAGGCATAATAGTTCATGATAAACGTAAGATGGGCTGTGATTTTGTAAAGTAACACATCACATCAACATATCAAGTCTAGCTGTATAATCATGAGTAATTAATGTGGTGCTTTCATTCAGATGTGTTCATGTTTATGTGTTTGTGTTGAAACCAAACAAGAGTTGCTTGAAAGGAAATATACCGGTACTTAAAGGAGAAATGTAGACAGTTTCCTGTGAAAAAAAGTGTGCTATAAGTAGATGATTACCAATGTCCACACCTTTGCAAAACAGTCACGTAGCAAGCAGACTTTAATATACTGAAGATACTATGTTTCTCCCGCTTTTTCATTTATTATTTTCTCTTCTCTTCCAGTAGAACTATTTCTTTAATGATGGAATTATCGTGACTACGGCATGACTACTGTTCACTTGTTTATAATAAATGTAAGACTTCTAAGTGTGTCACGTAATTGAATTACTTCGCTGGCTTCTACCAAGTCACACACCAAGCTTGAAGTAGATCAAATGAATGGTTTTCACTAGAGGCAAATTACAGACAGACAAACAGACTGAAAGAGATTCCTTACATTATACTATGATGATGATGATGATGATGGCGACAAGCATTAATAACACATGTGCAAACACACACACACACACACACACACACACACGTTCCAACAGGTATTTGAAACCGAGTGCTGTATCTGTGCTTTGACAGAATCTGAGACTTCCCACAGAGTTGCTGAAGAACCCCAGTGCCCAACAGCAACTGGAAGCCGTATGTGACACCTTGCACACACTGATATTGTTGTCAGGAGGCTCCCTGCTATTCCCAGTGCAGACTCGTAAATTGCATCCATACATTCTCTATATAATATCTGCAGACAAAAATGTTATTAAAGCATACTGTATACAAAAACATGGTTTGACTGAATTAAAAAACTATAAATTTAATATGGAACGATAGCCTTTGCAATATATACAATACATACAAAGTCCACTTAAACGTTTTACAGGGCAAATTTTACTGAGCTTGTGAGACAGCAGTGTGTTGCTAATGAGTGTTAAACATCTCCTAATTGGCTTACAAGGGCAAAATGTGCCTGTGTGAAGATAAGGCCTTTAGGGAAATCAGTCTTTAATCTGCTGGTTTGAGCAGATGTAAACACAGAGGATGGAAAAATGACTCTAGGAAAGCAAATAAATACATTTTTTAAAAGTAAATTCCGACAATCAAATATACAGTCAAGTGCTTGATGTCCTGTGGAGGGAATACAGGCATAGAATCACAAAGCAGAGGGGGAGTTGTCCTATGGGAAAAGTTCAAAACGTCAATCCACCTGCCTTTTTCAGACACAAGATGATTGTTGGCAGTCAGAGTTAAAAAGTTCCTTCAGAAGCAAGGATATACAGCGCATAACACTAACAAGAAAATGACTAATAAATATTTGAAAAAAATTAGGGCTGCCAGTTAAACGTGTTAATCAGATTAATTAATTACGCTGCAAATTTGCGCTATAAAAATTAACGCAATTAATCGTGAGTGGCAAGTCAATGCTCAAGTAGTTTAAATTTGCCCCATTAAGTGACCCGTAGGCTGCAGTGACGTCACTTCCTACCTGTGCCACTAGTCAAAAGCAGGGTGACTGACAAAAGAGATGGACGCGACACAGGAGAGCGAGGCAAGCCCACTCGGACCTTTGGGCAGAAAGTTTATTTATAAAAAGAACAAAAACGGGTCTATCAACAAAAATGCAGTGTATTTTCATATCACCGAAGCAGCTCCGGCCTAACGTATCATTTGATGCAAAACATGTCAAGGACACAGAGTTGTCTGTTGTCAGTTCCTGTAACGTTAGCATGTTATACTATTAATTTTGAATTGAAGTATTGAGTCAGCTTTAGTATTCATTTTGATTGAGAGTCTGCTTATGTGCCTATTTGAGACTCAGTCTTATTTTATTTCTGAATTTTTTTTATTTTATTTAACTGTATTTGTATCACATTTTTGATAAATGCACCTGGCCTAATTGGTTTGCTGATGTGCTTGACCTTTTTTCTTTTGAATTTCATTTATAAAGCACACTTAACCAATAAAAATGTGGATTTCAAATCTTCTCTTCTTGGTGTATTCTATTGATTAGTCATGCACTACAATTTTGTAATGTCCTAGAATTCAAATTCTTTATTTGGGGGCCTTTAGCAGGTATGAGATTAAAATGTGATTAATTAGATTAATTAATTACAAATTCTGTAATTAAGTAGATTAATTTTTATAATCGCCTGACAGCACTAAAACATGTTTTCAATTACGTGTGTCTGTTGATGTTGGTGTCTGTATGTTGATTTAACTCCATTTCTGTACACACTGTTAATTTCTAAGCAGAAATTATTTACACATGGAACATCTAAGCCTTGTGGTTGTTTTAGACTGCAAACGGTCTGCTATCAAAATCTAGAATTTTAGTCCCCTGGAACTGGAAGCTGGCGACACAACAGAGCGACAGTGGTCTTTGTTTATTTTCTCTCTCATTTGAACAAATTAAGCCTGTATGTAGTTGATGCCATAATTTTTCCAGCTTGGGTGGGCTTGAAGGACTTTTAACAACCAGTTGCTATTACTGTAAAGGCATTACAGTGTCTCTGTCTCCACATTACACATTTGAACACAGATCTTAATTTTGTCTCCAAGACACGTAGGTGGGGTGATTTCAGGTACACAGGGGATCGATAGTTGTTTAACGCAATGTGGTCCTTGACATTTTGAGGCATTTGTCCTCACAAGGATGGACAGAGCAATTCAAGTTTGCTCCCAGGATCCATCTAAATGATTGGGTGACTAAGACACTGTCATTTCAGGTTTCTATTTTCAGCACCTCATTTAGCAGAGAAGCGATACAGGCAGATGATTCAATGATTCAAGGATGGTTTATACTGTTGTGATTTATTTTAAAAGACCACAATTTTTTTGGTGCAGTTTTTTCACAGCCCCTATTTCTTCAACTTGAGCGCCACAATCATCAAGTAAAGGTATGGGAATCAACAATTGGCATTTCTCCTTGCATTCACAAATACACACGATCAAGAGCAATTAATCAAAGGATTCTGTGTTATCAAAGAAAATGAGGAATAATGTCAATTGGCCTTTTTCGTTCTGTCTTTTTAAACTTCACGTTTTGTACTGCATTGCTAATGTAGGGTCTTACAGTACTGGTGCCAAAAGAAAAGACAAATTTGAACTCAGATGAAGGTTTTACTGCAATCAGACATAGTAAACCTGACAAGCTAAGAAAAACTAATGAAAAATGAAGATCCAGACTGTAAGGAAAGAATTAGACTTTCAGGCAATATAAATTGCAAGAGAGCAACTATAAACTGACTCAACCCACCAAATCCAACCAATGGCAATGCATGTATTATAATTGGAGGAACAATGCTGTATTGCACGTGTCTGCCTCCTTCTGAGAATCAAACAGTCATCACTGACTCTGCGTTAAAGACAATGCTGTCTTTGATTTTATTTAATTTAAATGTATAGTGTTAAAAATCTTGCATTTCAGTAAAGTCTCTGCTACCCCGGCGGGCTGGATAATGCATTATTATACAGTGAGGAATGAGATATACCATGACTGATCCAGGTCATATTGAGTGACAAAACATAGTGAAGGTGATTGTTTCAGGGTAAAATGTGATCTGGAAAACAGTGGTACTTGGCCAGCTGCTCTGTGAATTTATTGATTTTGGGCTATTGCTGAAGCCTTGCTGATACACAAAAGCTGGGGTCATACTATCACATGGAGGCATTACCTTAGGCCTGCAAATACTAAACCAATACATGAGCAGCAAATCCAGTGGCACTGACTTAAAAAAATAGCCCATCACATTGGAAATAATAAAATACAATTAAAAAAAAAATACAATTCGATAAAAAACAATAATACAATACAATAATAATAATACAATACAATTTATCAAATTTTTCCACTTTATATTATTATTCTCAGCATGAATGAGAAAATATGGCTGGAACAGTTGTGACTTGATGACTTGAATTGAGCCATAAGATCCACTACATAACTCTGGGATTTGCCATTGTTCAGCAGAGTGAAATATTTAAATTAACCTAGTGCATGTCAGTAAACTTTCTTTTAAAATACCTTCATGCATCCTCCCTGCTGTCAACACGACACAAAAAAATGATTGACAACACTCGGCTGCAACCATAAATATTACGTGAGCCATCACAACATCAGAAATACTCAAAGTAGAGTAGCAAGTAGAGTAGAATGGACTCTTTATATTATTTACATGCAGTGTCTAAATAGATGTTTGTACAACTGCATTTGAAAATGATGGTAAGACATTGACAAACCTATATTAGATGGTTGACTGAGGTGTTTACAATAATAATTTTAAGACACTGGTGAATAAATCACAAAGTTAGATTTAACTGCAATTTGGGTTAGAGTATTCAAATTACCACGATGAATTATGTTCTATATGAAACAAGACTTTAACCACCATTGATTGACATTTATTGTTGTAAACTGAACAAAAGCTTTTCACAAAAGTTTTTTTGTGGAAATGAGCCATGATGAAAACAGGAGTATAGAGACGGCAAGCGCAGGGAGGATCTTTGTGTGTGAGTGTGTTTTATCCACAGAGAAGTAAGACAGGGATTTTGTTAAGAGGAATAATAAGCCGAGAAATTCCAAAAGGATCATTGCACCGACACTGAAGCTCTAATTATATCATGTTTAGCTAAAAAAAATCATGGGAGGGTGTAGTTGTGCTGGCCTTGTCCTTCATAAAAGAAAAACAAACTTTGTAGTTACACAGGATGAGCTAAACTATTCTCATGCTGTTGAAGCTCAGTTTTTCGCCAGAAGATGGTTGCAAAGGCTGTAAAACAGCAAAAGGCCATCTGTCAAATACCCTCAGCTGACAAGAACAAGTGCTCAGTGCCTACATAGCAGGAGACAGACTCAATGGAGTCCATGAGCAATTTTCAGAGAAAACTCTTAAACTTCACAGATCAGGAAAATCTGGAGTGAATTTTTTATTGTGTGAAACCTTTACAGCACCTCCTCCGAACAAAGGCTGTGAAACCTACAGATAATAACAGTGCACAAAGGATGTCCACCACAGATGGTCTAGCCTCAGTGAGAAGTACGACAAAGCATAATGGCCTTACTGTAAAAGTCATTGCTGGTAAAAAATTAAGCTTCAAAACACAACGTTAACAAGAGCAATGTCTGTCTGATGGCTGAGGACACCTGTGAATCATGAGTTTTAAAAGCACTTAGAGGAGATGCTACAGAGCAGCAAATCTACCTATAATGGAGGCTGGAGGCACTTATGATCCATTCTGATTAATTCTTCCAGTGCTGTTTGCACTTTTCTGCACATAGTTGAACCATGGGCAGAACATTCACACATCAATTTACTATTTATAGCTACAGTCAATTTTTGAGTTTCAAGTAAGGTGACTTTTTGTCTAAGCAACATTCAAACTTTACCCAGTATCCCAGCCAACTGGGGTCTGAGGCAAGGGACACTCCGGGAGCGATGCAGGTGCAAGACGGAGCCAAATAAAGACGAACAAGCAAGCACATAAACACACTCACACCTTCGGGCAAATTCAAGTCGGCAAGTTTGCCTGAAGTGTATGTTTTTGGAGGTGGGAGGAAGCTGGAGAACATGGAGAAAACCGATTATGCCATCGCGCCACCCTGCTTCAGATAGGCATCAAAATATAAGTAGTTATAATTAGACTACATGCACAAATGTAGCCACAAGAGGATACAAGCCAGTGTCTTATTGTGCCGGTCCCAAGCCCGGATAAATACAGAGGGTTGTGTCAGGAAGGGCATCCAACATAAAACTTTTGCCAAATCAAACATGCAAATCAAATCTATGACTTCCATACCGGATCGGTCGAGGCCCCGGTTAACAACAACCGCCATTGGTGCTGTTGACCTACAGGGTGGCGGTGGAAATTGGACTGCTGTTGGTCGAAGAAGGAGAGGAGGAAAGTGTGTTTGTAGGACGAGAGAGAAGAGGAACGCCAAGAGTATAGGATTGAGAGTAGGGACGTTAAATGTTGGAACTGTGACAGGAAAAGGTAGAGAGTTGGTTGACATGATGCAGAGGAGGAAGGTTGACATACTGTGTGTCCAGGGGACCAGGTGGAAAGGTAGCAAGGCTAGAAGTTTAGGACCAGGGTTCAAGTTGTTCTATCATGGTGTAGGTAGGAAGAGAAATGGAATAGGAATTATCTTGAAGGATGACTTCGTTAGGAATATCCTGGAGGTAAAAAGTGTGTCAGATAGAGTGATGAGTCTGAAGCTAGAAATTGAAGGTGTGATGTTCAATTTTGTTAGTGGGTATGCTCCACAGGTAGGATGTGAGCTGGATGTGAAGGAGAAATTCTGGTTGGACATTGATGAAGTGATGCAGAGCATACCTAGAAGTGAGAGAGTTGTCATTGGTGCAGACTTCAATGGACATGTTGGTGCAGGAAACAGAGGTGGGAAAATCCCCATCTGCTAACATTAAGCCAACATTTCAGACACTGTGATCCTTACACCTGTCTTCTTAACACACTAGTTAAATTGTAAATCTGGTGTAAATACAATCTTTGAGACACTTACATAAACTACTTTACATTATTTACCAAGAATGAGCCCGGCACAATTTCTGTGTGCCTTCTCAGAGTGGCTGGGAGTCGCAGAAGGACACATCCAATTTCAACATACGATTGTTATTCATGGGAGGCCTCTAAAAGAGCCATTTTTCACTACAAGTCTAACTGATGGGAAATGTCCCTCTCAAAAGAAGCTAACCATTCATTCCTTATCACAATAGTGCCTGAGAGGTTGTCTGCAAGGAGCAAAAATTAGACGATGTGTGTGAGGAGATAAGTTAAATTAAAAAGCCCCCAGAATAATGGTGATTTTATTGCACTGGACGGTGAAAAAAATGCTTCAGGTGAATGTGCAAGATTTGCTTTTTTAATGGACTTTATTGAATAGTTGTGGCAAAATAAAACCCCATTTTGGAACTTCAAACCATTTCCTTTTGCCTTGACTGCTTGGAGAACAGCAAGAGATAATCACAGATTTCTGATCCTTGTTTAACATGACTGAAGGTTTCTCCATTCGAAGTTAGATAAACACACCTTTGAATGTTATTTTTGAAGAGAAAAGAATGAGACTCAACTGTTTTTGTACATGTAATACAATGAATTTCAGGACAATCCTGCAAAGTAATCTTTCAGGAACTCTTTCAGACAACATAATGATCATAAAACCAGCTTGGTATTCAACACTGGTGTGGCAGTGTTAACATGCTGCTCCTCTACTCGGTGCTTTATGGTAAACAAGTTGGGGGGGACTTTACACACGGGAACATGGGCGTGGGCGTTACACCTGTTATGTGGATGCTGTTATGGTGGATCTGTGTTCAGCACTTGAGGAGCAAATAAAGTTAATAAAGGAATATAAATGTCACGTTTATTATGTCTAACAGGCAGTATCACTGAGCCTAGCTCCCATACATATTTGTGATAAGATTAAATCAGTACCAAGTATGAAATAGAATTTGTGGGGTATGTTTAAATTATATCACATCTCAGTGGAACATCAGTATCTGTAGAAAAGCCTGACAATCTGATAATAGTTGTTTAGATGTATCAGCTTGGGTCGAAGTTGTGGAATGACTAACTGAGCAACACCACAAATGCATTGGAAAAAGAAGTGAAGAAGACATCTGAGGCAATATGCTAGATCAATTCTTAGTTGAAGCTAGATTAATAGAGTCCAGATATTTATATTTTGTATTCACACTTTAGTTTCAATGCCAGCTCAGAGACAGAGCCATGTGTTTTTGAGTAGAAATATTAAGTCTGAAGTCATTACCTCATTATTCACGCAGGATATGTACATGTAACCAGTATAATGTTTGCCTGTAAATCCAGAAAAATTAGACTGTGTATGTGTGTGTTTGTATGTATGTGTGTGTGTGTGTGTGCGTGCGTGTGTGTGTGTGTGTACAATGAAAGAAGTCCTGTAAGTCCCTTAATACCAGGAAGCAGCTCAGCATAATTATTCTGCCTAACCTTGTTTATTCTCCTTTATGACCATGGGCAGCCAGGAGATCTGCTTTTATTGAGGTGTCTTTTTTTTTTTTCAGATTTCTACAGCCGAGTGTCTGAGTCCTGCTTACACTGGCACCAGCAGCCATAAACAGATGGGAGGCAGTTTGGCGGTAGCTCAATTTGACAAAATAACAATGCGACAAAGTGAAATACTAATCAGTATGAGAAGTTGAGCATCTGATCCGGCCAAAACCAGAACTTGGAATGATCTCTGCTGTACGAAGAGAAGGTAGGGGGGAAAGTGTAGCTATTTACATAGTGTGGGGTATTTTCTATATCTGCAAAGGTTTGTTACATGTTATTATTCTGTTGGACGTTCACTGGAGCATTTAGTTTCAATCCAGCAGTTAGTTTATATTCTCAGAGTGCAGTTATGGTTCATAGAGAAGGGTCATTGAATGGATGGATGGACAAAATGGTTCGACCAGAGTTCATGTTGGGTCTTAAGCTTCATGTCCATTTTCAATTTTTCAGTGTTATAAAGGCCATGATGTGTTGCGGCTGAGTGCTTTGGAGTGGACTAGAGATGAAAACAAATACTCAAGTTATATTTTTGCTGAAAAGAGGTTTGCTAAAACCTGCTAGAGGAAAAAATGAAAAATGAAAACATATTTTCCTTATGAGTTTGGTATTAAAACATCTAAGTAAATGGTCCTGTAGTTAACAACAGAATAAACTGTTTGGTGACATAACTTACTGTTTAAGTGACAGATCAGACAGTGATCAGAAGAATTATGACTCCTGTCTAGAACAAGCGGAGAAATGTAACAGAATCACAACGAAAGTATGCAGAGGAGGAGGTTGTAGGAGACTGCGTTTGTAGATATGTATGATCGACCTCAAACTA
Organism: Antennarius striatus; assembly: GCF_040054535.1. Classification (NCBI taxonomy): domain Eukaryota; kingdom Metazoa; phylum Chordata; class Actinopteri; order Lophiiformes; family Antennariidae; genus Antennarius; species Antennarius striatus. The sequence continues at coordinate 8,383,414 of NC_090786.1, read as the reverse complement.
CCATAACCAGTCTAAGAAGGAAGTGAGGTCCTGTAAGCAAATGTTAGTTCCTCTATGTGCTTCCATTTACAAAGAGTTCAGTAAAAAAAAGTGGGAGTGTGTCAATTTTGCTTTACCGATAAAAACACGAACCACCTGTTGTTAAAAAAAAAAAAACTTAATCTATTTGTGTCTAGTGTGAGACGTCCTGTTATTGGGCTCAGCTGGTGTATTATGGTAGTAGGTATGAGGGAAAATGTACACTTGGAAAGAGAAGTAGGATGTTATTACGCTTCAGACCAGTGCTGGAGGCTCATGGGATTTCACACACATCCTCACCTCTGCGGTGGGTCTTCGTGCTTTTTGACAGCCTCAGTAACAACCTGCTGGATCTCTTTAGACATGGCACTCTTCAACACTTAGACATGCCTGCGTGTGTGTCTCTGTGTGTGTGTGTCTGTGTGTGTGTATGTGTGTGTGCGTGCGTGCGTGTGCCTGTGTGTGCATGTACAGGAAAGAAAGAGATGGGGGAGAGGACAAAATATAGAGGCAAAATAGGAGGCAGTTGAAGAATGGCTCAGGGATATGTCAAAGCAAAAGGCACTTGAGGAGAACGCTAAAAGTCCTTCTTTCATTCCTACAGTAAATATAAACCTGGATGAGGTCCAAGACAAAATCTGTCTTTGTTTAGATGAAAAAAAAGTTACTGTCATTTAAATTAGGTTGAATCTTCTGTTGGATGAGAGACTGGAAGACAGAGGAACAAAAAAACAAGAGCTCATGCATTAAATTTGCCACAGTGACAACTAATTCCTAACAATCCCCACAATCCAAACTATGAAATACCATCTTTGAGGAGAGCTCCGTGCGAAGCTGATTCCAGGACTGACTCGCTCGTCATGCCTGCACTCCAATACAACCCCACACAGATGCTATACACATGTACATGATAGGCTATTGCGATCAATCCTTAAAAGGAAGTGCGACCATCTGTCCATTGAACAGACACTCAAAAGAGAGTGAGAGGGAGAAAAAACACACACTCACTCCTATGTAAACAAGCTTAGCCAGGAGGAGACGTGTCTTTAAATGCTGGAGGCAGAGATGCTGGGTCGTGCTTAGGGCTCAAGAGCGTGAAGGAGGGAGGTGAAAAGACACCGTAAGAATGCGAGAGGAAACGTAAGTGCTAGTGCCTCCTGCATGGGGAATTTAAGTTATCCGGAAGTAGGATATTATTTGTTTATGTGAGTGCAGAAGAAAAATCCATGTCTCGTGTCAGGACAAAGGGCTGTCATGTAACAGAAACCATGATCTACACCTTTCATGGTATGCTTGCATAAGACACAAGTACACGCAATGAACCACTATTACACACTGGATTTCTCTCTCACAAACATTTGAAGACTTGATCCTAGAAAGGCAACGCCACACAAAGGGGGCACTGACTGAACTGGTTAAAATATAGTCCAAACACTTCTGCTAGAAGGTGCGGGCAGGCTTACATAGACAGCTAGCAAAGCACAACTGTATTGCAAACATGAAGAATCGCAGAGACATGGACATGTACACAGACATATCTTGCTGCCCCTGTGTCTCATTCAGTCAAACATTACAAACTCACAGACACACACACGCACGCACGCACGCACGCACACACGCACGCACACACACACACACAAAGCTGAAAGGATATCTTATTCTGTACAATAAACTTAACCCAGGTGTCCCTGGCACTGAAGCCCAAAATAGGTTTTAAATTTGATTCTTAAATTGTCTGGAGATGGGAATGTGGTCTCATCTGTCTTTCTCTGAATCAATAGCCCAACTCCAGATGAACCAGACACAGATGTTAGGTTGATCTGAAAAGACAAGTTTAATTTAACAAAAAAAATCACCGCACAAATATACAATGACCCAAGCTTTGGTACAGGTAGGGCTAGAAACAGGAATGCACTGCAATCAGATAAATGATGCTGAGTTGTTGGCTACTTGCAGAAATGAACTGAGTTTATCTGAACCAATTGAATCTCAGATTTACTGTGTTTGTGTTTACTTCTACATTTGTTTTTAACGTTCGCCACTCTCCTCTGATCTTTCAATTCAACTGATCAGTCCCTAAGAGGTAAAACCATGCATAAATAAGAGGTGGGTAAACATTAAACTTCAGTTTTACGTGTAAGAGACTATATACAACATATCACTTACTGTTAAGAGATTCAGTGTACAATTTACATAAATTAAATAGCATCAGATCCACCTGCAAGGTAATTTATTTTTTACGGTTGAATGTAAGGTATACATCCTGCATTACATGTGACAATAATATAGCTACTAACAAGGTGATGATTCTCCTAAAGCAACTTTCTAGTCCAACAACCACTCAAAGCGCTTAATTACACAAGCCAGTCTTTACCTACTCACACATATGGGATATCTCACATGGCAAGGGTCCACCTGTTCATCATTCACTCAGCAACGTAAGATTTAGACTGCAGGGTTCAGACCACTGACCTTTCCATGAGTGGGGAGATGTTCTCCCTCCTTAGCCACAGCCACCTTATAAAATGAAGTTAAACAATAAAAGAATATGAATTTGTTCAAAATACACTTTTCCATAATGGTGTCACACTTCCTAACATTTTGACTCTTCGAGGGACAGCAAGAGTTTATGACAAGGACACAGATGCTGATGATATCAGACCAGTAATAAAATTACTAATGCCTAAGTATAAATGTGCTCAATAATGTAGAAATAAACAAAAAGAGGATTTTTGAGAACCCTGTCATACAAGTTATTTATGGACTGGAGCACGGAAGGACATGGTGAGCCCTGTCCTCATAGTAAAAATAAAATTATTTTCAAATGTTCAGCTATCACACCTTCCTTTCACTTTCTACTTTTTTGCAGGTAACTTTATGCTGTCAACTATGTTTGCTATAATATTGCATAGTTTACAGAATGTTAGTGTATGACACTATATTTTCTCTATGCTGTGGTTGCCATTCATAACCAATGATCACGGTGGTTATGTAAACAAACATTAATGCATATGGGATCACATATGAAGACAATCTAAAGATGTGATTGGCCTTTAGCATTCATTCAGGTAAACTGGAGGTAATACAAAAAGAAAAAAGAAAGAGCATAGATCCAGAGGCTTTAAGACACCACTTCTTGTGATGAAATATGAGGATGTTCTGTGGAATTATAGAAAATACTTTGACTACACTCAAAATATATGTGCTGCAATACAAGTACTGTACACAAAAATCTGTCTATAATAGTATGCTGTTTGAGCCAATGAAACACGGGTTAAAATGTTATCAAACTATGAGTTGTAGAATTGCTAAAATGTGCATGGTTTCACCATATGGCTAACTTCCATCTCCCTAAAAAAATAAAAAAAAGGGGTGAGACTGTGGTCAGTATCATATTGGAAAGAGAGGCACTGTTAGAACCTAATGCTGAAACATGTTCAATGGGTGTTAGTGCTCTGGTACCACAGTATGTAATTTATAGCCTACAATTACATGTTAAATTGGGTGCTCTCTGGTTAATGAACCTTGAATGCTAATGGTGACGGATGAGTGATGGATCAACAACACGCAGTGGGGTCTAGCTGCCAAAGCTCCACATTATTGGCATGCCAGAGAAGATGCAACAGAGAAGGGAGACCTGAAATAGTCCCCGTATAGTACTTCAGCAAAATTACAATGGATCTGAACTAAGGCCACCAATGACAGAAAGGAACAAATTCTAAATTAAATCATTTGTGCAGAGGGACAATCCACAAGCACATCTCATTTTCTACCACCCATAGATCTAAGTAGAAAATGTATAAGGCGCAAAATTAGCATAACGAGGGAAATCACTCGACTAATACACAAGTAGACATATCTTACATAATAAAACTGCCAGCATCCATGGGGACCACAGCAAGTAGTGAATGATGATCTGTGGCATGTAATAGTTCCCATCCGGCACACTGACAGGAACATTACGAGGATGGAGAGTGATGAACTCTTCATAAGCCCATGATGCTGCATGGAGCCATGCTGAGTGGAAAAAGACTCTCTTTGACTCCCAACTGCACTTACAGCACAGCTAATATGAGTGGGAGCACTAAACGCAAGGAACAACACAAACCAAATCAGCATCCTAGAATATTATGTGGGTAGTTCAACCATAAATATAATTTTCAAAACTATCAAGGAATCATTCAAAATTACATTTAGGTTGGAATAAGTGAATATTCAACTGATAATTTTCCTGTTCAGCTGTCGTCAGGTTTTTTTAAAAAATCATTTAAAAGTAATTTTCTCATGTTAGGGATAAGAGAAGACACAAGTACCAGTTACCACAAAGGGTAATGTTGGCACAGCATGTAATACAAATAAAACACTGTGATGACGATGAGTGAACGCCTTCTATTCTTTAAAATTTAGCTACAACTTGAGACATTTGTCATAATCAGGTTTCTGAACCTCCATTGCTTTGTGTCAAACTGCCTGCTGCATAAGTCATGCCATTGATTGATTCTTCACTGCTGCTCGAATCATATCATTAGAAAAAAAGGCAGCAAATCATCTGCAGTAGTAAAAATAGCAAAAATTACATTTTCATTTACTTTGCCTTTAATTCTTAAAAACAAACAATATATAATTTTTTTGTTTAAGCAAGAGCTATTAAAAATGACAACCTCTTTTCATTCCTCCTGTGTAATCAAGACTGAAGCTTTGAGTCACATTCCTCTCTACCTGCGGGACAGTTTTTCTCACCCTTAAGGCTCTTGTGTCTCACGTCAACCCCAAACAAGGAGGCTCTAAGGTCCTTAAACATATTTAAACAATTCTGACAGTATGTTACTCAACACCAATGTTCCCTCTAATTTTTCACGTGTCTGGGCAAACACACAAGCTTCCTAAGCACACTGAGGACCACTGTGAGCAACATCCTATGTGCGCACCCACACACCAGTATTACACTCGTTCGAAACCTTGAATCATAGCAAGTTACATGGCTTATTAAAAGAATCAAATTACAGCAGCAATTTTCATTAATTTACTTTTAATATAAGTGATTTGGCTCTCTTGAAATGACGAAGACAAAAATCCTGTTCTTCATGAGATGTGTAGTATGTTAAATGTCATGGTCCTGATTTGGACATGGGGAGAGTGATGCTTTGGTCGGTGAGGTCCAGTTGTGATCTGGCTTAGGGTCCTTTTCTGGAAGAAATGACACATATACACCTTTCAGACATAACATTTGGTTCACATTAAAACATTCCTATTTATCACAAGCTGTTGCTTGTGATATAGTCTAAATTCCTATAACTCATTGTCTGTAAAATATCTAATTACTCCTTTTTTTTATTAGCATTTCTACTACTCATAAATTATCTAGTAGTAACAGCATTTAATGACTAATATCCATAAATAAAAAAATCTTATCAAATGTCACACACAAATCTGACTTAAATTTTAACTTATTTTTCACATCTGTCTTTTTCACTTCTCCAATGACTAGACTTTTTCCAGGCTGATGGATTCGTTTGCTTCTTGCATTGATTTTATGCGCATCAGCATAAATGTGGCACTTCAAGACAATTTCTGGATGCAGTTTTTATATGATTCATTAAACTAAATCCTCTGTCGAAATCTGCACTGGAAGCTTGAAATGTACCACAAATACCTACTGTGAGAATTCTGTGAATTCTCTTTTGCAGAATTCTTGAAGCAGAGTGTAGTTCCTCAGAACAGTATTCACTGCTTGGTGTCGCGGACAGCCATCGCACTTCATTCAGATGTCTGAATGAGTGTATCTTCTTCAAGAATCTTTGTTAGGTCCTCCATTTTGCCCCTCTTCACAGTGGACCGAGAGAAAGTGGAATATACAGTTCTAAGAAGAGTTTCCACATCTTGCATCAAAGGTACATTTTTCCAGGCATCATCAATGCCCAAGTCCTCTCTATGGGCCACACAATGTTGTTCAGTTAGGTGAGGTATTTGGTGCATTAATAAAGCTGCAGCTCCATTGTGTTTTCCTAGCATTACTGAGGCACCATCAGATATCGGCATCCTCCTCCTCTCCATGTCAGTCCATGTTTGGAGTAAAACTGAGTAATATCCTACTATCAGGGTATGCCATGGTGCATATTTAACACCACAAATACATTCATTCTACACTCACTGACTGAGTTCACAAATTCAAAGGCATAGTTTTTTCTTCGCCAGCTTTCTGGAAAAACTTTGACATTGTGATCGTGGATTTGTTGAACTGACAGCACAGATGCATTCATTTTGATGCCAAGTAAAATGTTGTCAAAGAGTACTTTAACTTGCTCGGGGTCAGATTTTGTTTTGTGTGAAATCTTGTTTCTTTTCTGTCGGTCTTTTGCGCTCTCCTGCTATAATATACCAATCCCCTGTCCCATCTTGAGTCTTCGTACAATTCCAACAGCTTTCAAATGACTTTTCTACCAATGTGATGCTTGAGGTAGTTCAACATCCATTCAGTCCACATTTTTCCCTCCGAAAACTCACTTGTTACTTAGCATCACTGCACGTTTTGCAGAGCAGACCTTTCTCACTCGAAAGAGAAAAAATGTCACCCAGTTTCACTTCTTGTTTTTCTGTTAGCACACACTCTGAGCGCCATTCCAACTTAAAAGAACTGCATTTCTTTTTTTGCGTTGTGTTGGTGAGTGGTTATGTCGCCGCCCTTCGTTTTGCCATGATGGGGGTTAGCATATGAGTTTCTTTACTCTGTCTCATAGCCGTTAATCAGCTAACCTGTACAGCACGTATAGCAGGGCGCGCATGCAAGCACTGTCAATGCTATGATTGGCTGCGTAGCATCAGTGAACCTTATTGTGTCATTGGTTGGACATCTGTCAGTGACAGGTGTCCAGGTGTCCTGTCAGTGACAAGTTGTAACTCACTGAGTTACAAAGCAAAATGGTACAGAAAACAATATTATTGGTATAATTAATTAGATTAGGTTTGTTATAAGATATTCTATAATATATTTGTATTGAATTTTATTTTGTGCGCAGCATAGACTTTGTTGTGCACTGAATATGTGTGAGCAGTGCGCAATTGCACATTCTACAGTCTCAAATTTGAGGGCTAGCACGACAAGATGAAGCAATGTATAATCCACACAAAACAGGACTACACTAATTGAAGTGGCATGTTCTTTTTAAAAATCTTATCAACCACTACAGATTTATTCCCTGTGGTCTATATCCTGAATTTAAGTGGTGGTTTTAGAGAAACAGTCAGAAAAAGTCAGGAGGACATACAAAGAAGCAGTTCAACAAAGGATAGTGAATGTTAAAACAGGCACAAAAACCTCCTTGGCCTGGTTCGACTAATTTTAGTTCATATTCTCATAATCTCTCTTTTACTTTGTTCCTATATCAGACTTACAGAGAAGTCTGATTCTATAGTCCCTCCGATGTTTATTTGCACAAATATATGGTAGCTTCAAGTGCAATCTGGTAAATAAGGCACATGTTTTTTCTTGTTTGTTACATCTGCAGTACATTGGAATTCGATAGGAATGCACCAAGCTGTGATGCGGAAGGAGTATCTCGTCGAAAAACCAGGTAATTGAGCTTTGTAAATATTAAACAATCCCTGTTAAATATCAACTTGAGACCACGCAGGTAGCAGAAAGAGTCGATTGCACATTTCCAAAGACTGATCACAATCACTAATGGTTACAAATGCAAAAAGTCGAACTGAACTCTAAATTTAAAAAGAAATTCCCAGCAACACAAATAAGGAGGTAACTACACCAAATCTACAATTACATTTGCAATAACTACAACCAATTCTAACGTCTATGGAGAAGAATCACTTTGGATTTTCTGGTGTAACTTGCTTGTAATTATTCAGCTCAATGTGCTTTGTGTTACTGAAACTATGAACTGCTGGGATTAATGAGCTGACAGCCTGGGAAAGCAGTCTCCTTGTTTGAATCACTGAACATGATTGATGTTTGCTGGATCACCTGACGATCAGCTGCCGGCTGCACATGACTCACAGTGCATTTCTGCCTGAAATAAATGATGCTTCATTAACTTATCTGTTGTATTCTGCTGTCAAGTCCCAAAGAAGGGCCAGAAATATTCACCTGAAAATCCAAAGCCACATTGAAGGGGTTCTCTCTCCTCATGTGAAAACACAAATCCACATTAGCCTTTGTGAAAACCACTTTCATCTGTTTCACAAAAAAAAAAAAAACACCACAGGGGAAAGGTCCAATTTTGGTGGGCATCTGGTTGAAAGCTCAATGCCTGTTTCATGATGTTGTTAGGTGAAGATTCTCAAAGATTAAAACAAATATATATATATATATATATATATATATATATATATATATATATGTGTGTGTGTGTGTGTGTGTGTGTGTGTGTGTGTGTGTGTGTGTGTGTGTGTGTGTGTAGTTTATATTCTATATAATCACACAAAGTCTGCTAACCAAGATATATATATATATATATATATATATATATATATATATATATATATATATATATATATATATATATAGATATATAGATATATAGATATATAGATATATAGATATATAGATATATTGCATATAACTTTTATTTAACTTTAAAAAAATTCTTGTGACAGAAGCCAACCAAAAATTTAGAAAACAAAAGAAAACATAATTAGTTTAAGGGCGGAGCGGTTGCGCAGTGGGTAACACTGTCGCCGCACAGCAAGGCGTTTCCGGGTTTGAGTCCTGCTCTGTGCCGAGTTTTCATGTTCTCCTCGTGTCTGCCTGAGTTTTCTTTGGCTTCCTCCCACCTCCAAAAAACATTCACTTCAGGTTAATTGGCCGTTCCAAATTGACCATAGGAGTGTGTGTGTGTGTGTGTGTGTGTGTGTGTGTGGTGTGTGTGTGTGTGTGTGTGTGTGTGTGTGTGTGTGTGTGTGTGTGTGTGTGTGTGTGTGTGTGTGTGTGTGAGTGTGAGTGTGTGTTTGTCTGTCTCTGTGTGGCTCTGCTGTGCTCCGCGGAGTTTCCCCTGCCTCACACCCCAAGACAGCTGGGATATGCTCCAGCCCCCCGTGACCCGTACGAGCGGATTAAGCAGTTAAAGAAAATGAATGAATAAATGATTAGTCTAAAACTGATTACTGTAGTCTTTGTTTTAACAGGTAGATTTAGACAAGATGTAAAAGAAAAATTTGTTACATTCTTTCTTTCTACTTTTTTCTTAGCAAGACAAATAAATCATGTGATCAGACCACTTTCCTTTATTTTTATAATATAAGAGCAAGACAGACGGATGACCCAGCATCAATAGAGATGCACTCTCTGTACTGAGCCCCATTTTAGTTGAATAATAAATGTTCTTTTTTTACTCAGCTAAGAAAACATCTCCAACTTTCCTCTCTTGATCTGGGAAAATGCTCTTATTTCATCACGCCTGGATTACTGCACCTCTTTATTCTCTCCAAACCCAGAGGCAGAACCACAGAGAATAATGTAAGCTCCCCCTCAGATTAGATTTCATAAAAACCTTACAGTTTGTTTTGCATTTCAATGAGGCCTCGCCCCTAACTAATTTAATGACCTTCCTGCCTCCTACGTGATTGAGGAATACATCTGTTCCAAGATCCAAATTTTAACCTACATGTGACATTTTTAGACTCTGACTGACAGATTTTCTCCAGCCAGAAAAGTAGATTGTTTAGGTCAGGAGTTCTCAATCAATCTTTTTCATACTGGTGCCCCCACTTCCATTAACCACATCCCTTTCAAAATCCATTAAATAACATTCAGGCTAATTGCGTCCTGTGGAAATTTATGTTAATTATTATTCCATGTTATAATTTAAAAAGAATGTCAGTCAAAGCCAAGTTGCATATCTAATTTAACTTGAGATAATAATGAATTTGAATAGAAAACACAAAAGAATATATGCAATGATTAGAAATTTGATACTGAAACTTTGACTAGGGATTTTTCCTCATTATGATGATTAATTCCATATAAGAAACAGTCAGCATTCCAATGGAAAATGGGGCAGCCTGCCAAGGAAAAGGTCTTAGGCTAATTGAGAAAAATAGTAGAGGAAAATGCAGACTATTTCTCCTATTTATCTTAACCTGTGACGGATATGAGTTAAATTGCTTTTAAATTTAGTGTGAGTAGCCTGATCTTCTTCCAGAAAACTAGGCAATACTTGACATTCTTGACCCAAATGCAGCTCCGGCCAAAGTAACCAAAGATTCACAAAGAGACAAAACCTTTCTCAAATACAGCAGGAGAAAAGTTGCAGTGTTATAAACTCCCCGATCTTAACTGGAATCAAGCTGGCTCACAGCGTTTGTCTGACTCAGCTTGTCAGGTGCAGGTGTCAGCTTTTAATGTGTTTGGATGATACTCTGACATCCCGTTTCTATGAGGGCAGCACGAACCTGCTAGAGAAAAAGTAACACTAAAACTAAAGAGATAAATCAGTTGACACATTGGGTCACTTTGGTCTAAATAGGTACATTTTATAAAGTTGAAAACACACATTCTTTTTCAAAAACGTCAAGTGGTCTCATGAGTCATTCGTGTAAACTTGAAAAATGACCTCCAAGAGTAATTCAAGGCCCAATTTTCAATATTTCTTCACTTGAGACTCTTGTATAGATCATCTTTCAAAAAATGCTTTTACCCAGATGTACCTGCTGTTCTAACACCTTTTCCTGAAACTTTTTTCTTTCATGATAAACAGAACTGAACCACAACTTCCTTAAAAATCACTGTCTTTGAGACATTAACGATCACGTGTCCTTCGACTAAACCCATATTTCGAGCATTTCCATTTAAATTTCAATGAAACTTGAATTGAATTTTTGGAAATAATCATGAGAGTAAAAAAAAAAATACTGCAGCCAGATGGACGGTGAATTATATTTCTCAGCTTCACTGAAGTGAACATTTTCCAGTGTCATGGCGATGTTAAATGTAGAGCCTGTTAAGCAGACTTACAGAAAATTTCCCATTAGGTGCCCTGTCAGTGCTGTGGGAAATTTACACAATAGTTTTCAAGAACTTCTCCAACTAGGGGTGGATACAATGAGGATATTTTGAGAATACAGCACACAGCCTGGTATAGCTGATGCACCTACAATGCACAATTTGAATTAATTGCCTGATTTTCCATCTTTGTCTATTTGAAGTGTGAGGAGCCTCAAAAAAGTATTGCTATCTTGTGTTTACAGTTAATAAATCTAGGATAATGGCTCTTTGTTCATAAGAACAGACAAAATGAATAACCTACGCTGATGTGCACATTTATTTCAAACAAAATGTTATCAGTTAATGCATGAATTAATTATTTCCTGTGATTCGTTAATCAATTATGCCTCAGATATACATGCCTTGGATGAACAATAAAGTTTAGAACTAAATCAATTCTGTCTTTATCTGCCTGACATGTTTGAGATCATATTCACAAAAGTAGAAATCTGAGACCTGAATAAAATTTTAGCAAGACAGCAAGTCTTGCAAAGCAAATTCTGAATCTGATTTTTAGATGGGTTAGCGAAGAACGTTGTTCAACACATTCTATATTCTCCAGCCACATTTGATATGTTTTTACCATTCCTCAGTTTCGTCACATGAAGGCAGCACAGCGGGTTGTGTTGTGTAGAATAAAGAGCGAATAGGTGGCAGGCTGCTTCAGTGAACGAGAGAGAAATGTAGGCTGGTGCGAAATAACAATAATGCTGTTATTTACAATTTTTCACTTCTCTCTTGCATAGTACTGTCAGTATGAGAATACTGATACACACACACGTACACACACACAGACAGTGTATATATATATATATATATATATATATATATATATATATATATATATATATATATATATATATATATATATATTAACAGTGCCATTTTCTTTTGTAAGATGTTTTAAGCCAGTGACATTTGAAATATCCAACTGTTTCTGTATCAGAGAGAGCAGTTTATTTCTCCAAAATTGAGCTGACCTGTCTTTCACTATAAATGCAAATGGCTCTGAGCATGCTGACAGAGCAACACAAGTACAAAATATGTAGCATGAAAGCTGAAGCAGGAAAAGCAGTGGCAAATCCCCTTTTCCGACTGCTATCTCTACTTTTCCCTTTAAAATACAAATATATTAATGCCTTTAATTCTCATTAAGGTCCACAAAAGCTTCAGTGATTGGGCTCTACAAATGAATACTTCCTAGAAGTAAGAAAAGAAATGACACAAATCAGTTTGAATCCTTTGCAGGTGCTGTTTCTATATTTTCAGTGGGAGTCTTGCACACACAGTAGTCTGATCGACAAAGATATTCTTCACAACCTTTGTTTCATGAAATTTGTTCTCAAGTTTGGGAAAAACCTGGATGATAACAGATTGTCATGTCTTTGACGTTTTGGGCTGCAATCAACAGAATAAAAAGAACAGAAGCATTTGTGCACATATCATTTATAAACTGTAGTCAGAGGAATGACAAAAACTCTAGCAGATTTTTGTTAAATTTATCCTTACATGGATGATGGATCATTATTTATGTAGAATATTCATTACTAAAAAGAGGTAGAATGCTTTGAATACTTTGAAGAGTTGTTGTCACATTGTCAGTTTTTGAGTTGTTTTTGTTTCTTCGGTGAAGAATCGTCGCTACTCATTGAATGCATTGAACATAAACTCATTACTTTAGATCTTTAAGAGAGTGATATTTTCAGCTGCTTTTCATTTCACAGGCATAACTTTTTTACATTTTATTTTAAATTATGAAGACTGAAATACTGACATCAGGATTGCTTCCAGAAAATTGGTAAATGTTTCTTTCTTCTTTTCCCAGAGGATTAAAATTATTTGTGTAGAATATAATATGTATAATATTATAGTATTAAAGTAGCTCAAGAGCAATCTCATGAGAAGAGTAGTGAGATATGAACAAATCCAGGACAGTTACTAAAGGTCAAACAACATGCTACCGTAGCCTATCAGAGGACTGCCACTCTGTCAAACGTCAGTCTGTCGGCTTCACAGGCCCATCGAAGTGATGAAAACAAGTACCATTCATGAGTGAACCCTCATTTACCTTGTGTATTTTCCAGAGCGTGACTGAGCCTCATGCCAGTATACTTCAATTAAGATTTACTACTCATGTTGTGTGTGTTTACCAGAGTCTCTTTCACTGCCAGTGAATTTGATGGGGTGTTTTCATCTGGTGCGTTGTTTTCTTCCTGAGGGAGAGCAAATTGGAAAGATTTTCAAGCAAGTGGATGCACTGAATATCTCATTTTCCCATTTGTTGGATGGAACTTTTTTTCTAAGCGTTTCGGGTGCTGGCTTGTGTATTTTCTGTCTGGCATGTTTGCAATGCTTGCAGAGAGGGGAGTTTCATGATTGCAACTAGAAAGTTATGCACCCCATTTACATGTTAATTACTTAAAGTATATATCAGCTGCCTAATGATCCAATATTATCATCACAAGATATTAAAAATAAGCCGTTTCACTAATGACTGTATGTCTTTAACTAAATGATTGAATACAAAACTGCTACATGAACACACTCATCACTGGCATGTGGAGTAAACTCTTTAATTAATATATTTCCTGCTCTTACTGGAGATTCATTAATATTGACAAAATCAGCTTTGCATCAATCATTAGCAGCAATATATCATAAATATAAGGAAAGTAGTCATTTCTCCAGACAAATAAGCATGGAATAATTAGTGTGTCCGTCCTGAGAGGATTTTGTTAAAGCAAAAAATAAAAAAAAAAGTGTCAAAACAGTCCTGTGATGATGGATTAAAGAAATACCCTTCATTTTCACAATAAAGAGGCCATCATGACAGCTTCACAGGAAAGTTCTGTTCCAAAAGACTCTCTGTACAATACGGCTCTCCATGGACATCATGCAATATGGGCCCTCTGACTCTGGGATGAGAGACTGTGATTGGCAGTTGGTTTTTTTCTAGACATCTGTGCCTTGGGATCATTCATGATATAATCCATCAGTCTGTGATGATACTCAATGCATTTGATTTCTGCCAAGTGCTAGAATTTCAACAGAGAACCTATGAAATGATCTGTCTGTAGAATCCAAAAGTGTAATGCTAAGGGACACAATTTAAAAAAATATAAAACACAATATAATAAATTACAAATCTTTTTTGATAAATTCTCAATTGAAAACTGTTCAGAGGGACTATATTAGAACACCTTACCTCAACAATCTCGCAGTTTTTTGTAACAACTATGTTTTGTTATTTGACAATCATAAAATTTGACACAGATGCAAAATAGGGAAAGTTGTAGAATGCTATATAATAGCACAGAAAAACGGGTTATTTTATGATACATAACATATTCTGAATCTCACATAGACTTAAAAGTTGTATAAGACAAATTGTATATTTGAAACTATGTAAATGTATGTGAAAGGGTAGATGCTTGCTGATACCTCAGCTTTACCACTGTGTATAACCTCTGTTCCAGATGAAAGTTGTCAAGATGAATCTTTTTTTCCTATTTAATTCTAAATCTCATCATCTTCCACTTCTCCTACCCAGTTCAATCCCTTCATTTACACTAATCCTCTTAGAGTCGCCTCCTCTATTTCATCTTATTAAAATCTGAGTAAGGAAGTTGACATTAAAATATTAATATGCCCCTCTAATTTCAGACAGTAAACCCGCTGTTCATTGAACAGGTCAAACCTTTTCAAATAGGTTCTGCTTTTCTTTGTCCTGTTCTTCAAGCATTCTCTTCTTGTTTCTGTGTATCTCCAACTCTGACAGTATTGCACTGAGTTGAGGGATTTGTGCAGTGATATGGCTGGTCTGACAACAGAGTTTTAAACGAAGAAGGGGTTAGATTGGATGGCATTTCAGTGATCAGATGTGACTGGCTGTAGTGGATTGCTTTGATTGGGACTGTGCTTCAGCTCTGGGGATAGTCATCTGACTTTATACTGCATGAACACAATTTTAAAGCGTTTCTCTGCAGCCACTTGCTGCTCACAGGCCATCGATAAAATGTTTGCTTTGAGTGACAAGTTAGGACACGATCAGCAAAGAGTGATCTTAAATGTTGTTTGTGCACACAGCAATCATTGCTCACATTGCCATCGTTGATCACTCTCTGAGATGATGCAGAATATTTATTTCATCTTTTTTTATAGTCCATAGGACAGACTCAGTGTTCCACTGCCAGCCTTCTAATTTGTTTGGTTGTTATACATAATAATTCTGCTCCTGGGGATGAGTGATGGGACTTTATGGTTGTAAAGATAAAGTACACACACACGCACGCACGCACGCACGCACGCACACACACACACACACACACGCACACACACACACACACACACACACACATAAATACACTTTAACTTCACAACAGCCTCAACATAATACCAATTTTGTTTTAGTATATTTTCGGACCAAGAGCTTCTAAACTTTCAACCCTGTTAAAGTTGCATTTTTCCTTCATATAAATGACTCTGGGGGCAATTTTTAGTCTAGCAGTGTGGCAGTGATAAAATCAGGTGAAAGAAAATTAATTAACTTCTACTGACCCCCCAAAAATGGAGTGGAACAAGTGACGGAAGATAAATGCTTCGTGGTGATCAGTTCCATCATCTCCTTTTTCTGTCCTCCGTATTTCTTTTTGTGAAGGATTTCTTTGTACTTCAAGTCCAATCTCGTAAATCCTCTGAAGAAGAGAATGCAAGTAAAAACTTAGAGATTTCTTCTGCTAAAGGTGATTGTCAGTGGCTTTTCTCTGCTCACCAAAACATTATGAAGTTTTTAACAATTTAGTGAAAAGAGGTTTTGTGGAGAAAATACAACCCCTACCCCTCCTCCCAATATGTGTCCCTGTGTGTTACTAATTGAATTACAAAGACAAAACGCTGTCTAACAGCTGTATCCACTATTATGCTGACTGTGATATTGTCCTCTGGATGATTCTGGGAATTTTGAAAACTAAACTTCTAATTGGGTTCAGCAGAGTTCTGTATAAGAGATGAAAGGTGGAAAGTCATTAAATTTTTCATGGAAGGTAACATGTTTCATGCTGCAATAGAATTTCAATAGATCTGTCAATAAATTTAACTAATTGGTATTACAATCTCTCTCTCTCTCTCTCTCTTGGTAAATGTTAAAATATTAGATGTTTCTTTTTTTCAGAAAAAGCACCGAAATTATTGAAAATCCTCCTTACGTGAATCTCTTTTTGGATTTTGTGTCAACGTGATTATTTTGCAATTTGGCTTTTATGAATAAACGTGATGTTCAAAATCTGAATCTCTCTATCTCTCTCTTTTGCTTTAATCTGAGAAGAGGAAGGATTGTGTAAGTTTATGTCACCAGTGAAGACATAAAATGTTTCAAGTGTGGATGGGAGGCACACATCATGTGTAACTGTCAGAAGGGAGAGGATCAGTGCGTGCTGTCGGCTGCCGTGGGGCAGGAGGCTGCGCACACAGGGGGACTGGCGGCTGGAGCCACAGAGCCAGTAGTTGCAGCTACTTACGCAGCTGTGGCGGCGTCCGGCGATGCGGCCCGGGCTCCGGGGCCACGGCCTTGTGGGTTTCCGACTCCTTTACCTGCTGGGTTGCCGACTGCCAACCCGGAACCGTAGAATAACAGGAAGGATACAGGTGACAGCGAAAAGGTTAAACAACTGGAGGCCGCAATCTCTCTGGTGTCTTCCAGTGCTGCGGTCCTGATTTCACAATCGCACGCCACGCGGAGTCACCGGGCATCAACCCAGAGGTCACATGTGACATCACAAAGGTTAAACAGTCACTGGCCGCCAACCTGGACCACAGAATAGCACGCAGGACATGGATTACAGCAAAGGCTGAAGGGGCCAGAGAGACAGCCGCCAGGGTGGTAGAGTCTCTGCTGGAGAAGGACGATGAGGATGATGATATTGTGATAGACGAGGAATTATTAAAGATAGCTCTTAAAAGGAAAAAACTAACAGAAGAGTAAATAAAGTGAAGAAAATTGCTAAAGAAACACCTGAGACACATCCTGATACAAGTAGCTCTGACAACGAAAATGACAACTGTCTGAAAGAGGCCGTAACAGAAAAATATGATTCGCAAAAAACAGACAAATCCCAGCAAGACACAAAAGGTTCGAGGGCAGAAGTAGAAAACTCTTTCTTGACCTCAAAATGTTTCTGGATAGTGTCAGCTTTTATATGAAAAGCAAAACATGAAGTGGTGAACCAGTTTTTACTGACCAAGAGTTTTATAGATTGAAAAAACTAAGCTCTCTCTCTCTCTCTCTCTCTCTCTCCCTCCCTCCCTCCCTCCCTCCCTCCCTCCCTCCCTCTCTCTCTCTCTCTCTCTCTCTCTCTCTCTCTCTCTCTCTCTCTCTCTCTCTCTCTCTCTCTCTCTCTCTCTCTCTCTCTCTCTCTCTCTCTCTCTCTCTCTAACATTGTCATAGCTCTGGGTGTCCCTTTTTACCTGGAAAAGAAAGGGCAACATTTCACTCTAACTCCAACCACCATTCTACCTATAGTTCTCATGTCAGCACAGTCTACTTGCTGGGCTGTGGAGGACCACATAACATTTCAAACTCTTGGAAATCTTAGGATGTAATTGTTTTTATGTTGTACAATCCTGAAAGAAAAGCGTCTTTTCCATATTCATCTGTAGACAAATGTTAGCCTTGATACAGAATGTGAAAATGAATGTAAGAAATAGTTTGGTAACAGTAAAATAAATTGGTGATGCAATTTGGATGCAATTCATCAAATTTTAGCAGACAGCAGTGGAAAGTAGGATTATGTCGGAGAGAAAACTCCACTGAGCAAGCTTTTTAAAACATTAGTACAAAAAAAGAAAGCTTAGCCTCTTTTTCTCCTCCCCAACTTTAGAGTTAGTGTGTTTTGCCTCTTAACCAAATGACGGAATCAGCACAGTAATTTCCAGCAGGATAATAAATCACCTCTACCCTGGAGACAGACAAACAAGGCATGTGTGATGGATAGTCAAGCTGTTAAAATGTGAAAATGCACAGTTTGATTGCAGACAATACAGAAATTCAACCTTCGCCAAGAGGCGTTTTGCCAACATGAAACTACTCACTATCATGAAAAATAATGTTTTGGTAAAAAGGTGATTTAAAATGATGTTGCTCAGGGTGGCTATAGTGACAGTAGCATCAGAGAGAAAAAAATCACTGTAAATGCTGGAGTATGTCAGTGTGACATAAACACATAAAAAGGCAAGCTATGAGTAAACACAATCTATCTAACTGAATGCCAAGAGGAAAGACAAATGAGAAGGAACCAAGAAGCAGTAAAGAGCAAACAGGTTGTGGCAGTTAGCACTGAAATACGATGAGAAGGGATGCCAGGGTAAACACAGCTATAGGTAACCAACCATGACATTACAAGGTGAGTAAAGTCAGGTTAAGGAAAGAGAAAAGAAAATGAGGCACATAAAAACTTAGCTACGTCCTATAATGGAATGAAATGATTATGTAATCGTAATACACAACGGAGCTTGCTGGAGCTTTGTCAAGCAGCAGTGCAGGAAGGGGGTGTTGCGGCAGTGGGGGCTAGAGAAAGGATCGTCTTTTCGGGGCTAAATTGTCTGTGACTGCTTTGCTTGTCCATCATTTCTCTCCACGGCCTAATTACAGCTGGTTCCACCTGGCAACACTCCTCCATCCTCCTCAGCACACAAAAATGGTGACATGCAAACCAACTGAAATTCAGTGATGAGGAGCCAAAGCAGGCAGACAATGTTTCTTTTTTTTCTCTTGAACTCCATTGCATCCAATAAAATTAATGAGTTGTATCGGGACTATTTGCTTTTCAATTTCTACAAAATATTAACAATGCTTCTTTGGCATCAATCGTTATGGCACAATAAAAAAGACTTTTTCTCAGATTTTTCAGATCAGTAATTGTCCAATCATAGCTCATTAGGTCTTGCAAGCAATTTCTCCACATGATGCATTCTGTGCAGTGTGTAGCATACACAGGGCTGTATATTATTAGATATTCTTTCATAGCGTTTGAAGGGAACTCCCTATTCATACGGCTCAGTTTCAAAAGACAAGAAGCATATCTCGTGTCAAATACTTTATATGGGAAAATTTGAAAAATGATGATTGCAATAATAATTTTTGTCATAACATTTGGTTTTCAAAACAACTTAAAAAGATAGTAAGCTACAGATAGCAAAAACAGCAGTAGTAGAAACTGCCAATGTCATCACTGTAAACTGTGTGTGTGCTCAATGTAAGCAGGAAGTGTGTGATAGATGTAGCAGAAGTGTTCAATGAGCTGCAGAGACAACCAGAAGCTAGTGTTCATTTCTTCTCATTCTGTATCATTATCTCAGCACTTGAGAGGCTTTTGAAATCAGAAGCCTTTTCAAACACGAGCAGCTCCCTTTAAAAGTTCTTGGGCTCTATCAGAACTGCTCCTAAGATGTGTCACGATGACAAGTCTCTGCCTTCACTATCTAATTTGAAGAATGTTCTTTTCTCCCCTCCAAACAATGATGGAGACCATCCCTGAATAAAAGAGCTGTGAGGCACTTCACCAAGCGATAGACTACTGCCTTCAACTCATACTTTCTGTTATTATTACCTCTGAGACTCATTTTAAAGCTGTCATTCACACTAATTCAAAATGACTTTTCAAAGAAACTCCGTCATTAGATAAAGGGGGGGGAGGGAAGCCTAGGTGTAAATTAAGATTGGTATATGAAAGTGATGCCTTTGAAGAAATGGGACAAACAAAAACATAAATTCACCAATGGTGTCTTCAGGTCTCAGCACTCAGTATGGTAAGATATTCAGAGGCTGAAGTGAGCAAAAACAGAGACCTTCAGAATCTTTCAAACAGCAAGTGAGAAATAATGTCTCACATTCATACAAATACATATTAAAAAAGCTTTATTTTATGCTTATTTTTAGATTTGGGATGCAACATGGGATGACACTCTGAATCACTAATTACTTAGCAAGTGAAGGAATTGGTCTATGAAACTCACCACTTCAGTCCCACGTCCAGATGTACAGTGAATATTTGATCAGCATTAGAAATCATTCTTCAGAATTAAAAATAACAAATTGCAAATCCTGATAATTAGTGTCAGTGTCAAATAATAGTGCTGGCAATTTAACAAAGACAAGTATGACATGTATGCAATGTACTTAATGTGTCTGAATCACACTCATTCAGTTCAGTGCACACAAAACAAACATGAAACAGACTGAACTTTGTAGTGCTATGTATGTACAGTATATACACCGCAAACAGGCAGAGGATGAAAATGGTCAATGACAAGCACAAAGCCTTCCACTATTCAAATGCCATTAAGCTGTCTGTCAAAGGAGGAGTGTGGCAAAATATTTAACATCCTCTTCGAGTCACAGGCAACAGTTCAATAAAGCCCATCTACCTGCAAACACCAGGAATAACAGGGAACTACCCGTATAGCTGTCTGCACCATCTGGACAAACGAGTTACCTTACTGAGAGTGACACCCTGTACCTCTTTTAATCCAAACACTCAAGGATAAATGGAGGATTTCCACAAAAGTAGAACAGGATTCACAACATGGTGTCACTTCAAAATCTGACTGAGAGGGTTTCGAGAGGCTGGACTCTCTTTTCTATAATACTGAACAGTAGTCAGAGGGACTGCACTTCCACCAAAGCACCTCAGTTACCCCCATTATGCGACTGCATCTAAAATCATTGATAGTTTAATCATATGAGTTGCTGAGCAATCACATTGCATTGTAACATTTTTAGCTTACCAAGAACGACGAGATGGTCCTGGGTTTAAATTCACCTCTTCTGTCTAAAGTTAGGATTTAGCATTTAGGTTTGATTGGGTTTCCTGTGGATTTTGGATTCATCCCAGTCAGAAAACATGCAATATGGCTTAATTTATTACGCCTGATTTGCAATTGCCCCGTGATGTGCTAGCGATGCATCTAGTGGCAATATCCAGGGATCAGCTCCTGTGAAACACAGGACGGATAAGCAGCTGAAGACAAGACGATGTATGTATGTATGTATGTATGTATGTATGTATGTATGTATGTATGTATGTATGCATGCATGCATGCATGCATGCATGTATGTATGTATGTGTGTGTGTATGTATGTATGTATGTATGTATGTATGTATGTATGTATGTATGTATGTATGTATGTATGTATGTATGTGTAGATGATTTCCCATTAGGTGCGAATGTGACTCTGAATGATTGTAACCTTAATCCTAATTGGACACATGTCCAGCTTGAACCCTGTCTCTCACCCAGTGTCAGCTGGGATAACTTCCTCTGTGAACCCAGCACAGGACGGAAGGTAGAATGGATAACGGTGAAATGATACTTCTCGAAAGAAGGGTTTTCAGCAGGATGTAGCTCAGTTATGTAGGAAGATCAATCAACTTTTTTTGCACCAAATAAAGCAATACATTGTATTATGTAATACGAAACATTGTGTACCAAGATGATAGTTTGATTGTTGATTATATTTTTTTTCCCAAGCTCTAGAGGCTTTATACGTGAAGTTAGAAGCAAAACCTGTGACCCTATCCTGGATTCTGGATCATCAAGATACACCACCAAAATCTAATGGAATGTCCCTTGAAACACACCCTGCCCCTGTAAAATTAGAGCCCATCTCAACTTTTCTAATAATTTTGTTGACTGACAAACAAACAAACAAACATAAAACAAGGCCAGCCAGAGCATAACATTCTAGTCAGAAGCAATGAAAGTGAAAATCTAACAAAGAGGATCGTCTCTCCCTCTCAGGAAGTGCTATGAGTAACTCACGCAACGTATTAAAAAGAAATACCTCTTTATACCTCTGTATTGTTTACATTATGTCTTCATGCCTTTATGACAACCCTGACAATCACAGAGTTATTTCCATGGAGGAAATAACTCTATTCTTTTTGGATGATTTACAATGGAATCTATGCAAGAAGAGCGTGCATTTAAGGTGCTGAGGACAGGCAGAGATAAGGCGCCATGTGAGAAATGAAATAGAGTTCTCACTTTGGGAGATGAGAAAAAAATCATGGAGAGCATTTTATAACTTGAGCACCTCATAAGTAATAAAATACTGCCACGTGACACTTTTATTGACACAGACCTTAAATTATTAACCAAACCATTTGGAAGTCAGATTTCCACCTTATGTCAGTCAGAACATATTTTATGGCCTTCTCTACTTCCCCACTTGGGGAGTGAATCTGTCGCTATTACACAAGTCACAAAGTAACCTGCTACAAGTTTGCTACCAAATAAGTGACACATACTATTTTTGGCTACTGGGTTATTGGTTACTGTACTGTTGTCCAGTCGGTGTGACTTAGTCAGTTTGTAGAATTGGCTATCTGAACACAAAAAACAAAAAAAAAAGGAATTTGAATTAAAAAATGTAATCATATTTTAAATGATGTTGTTTGCAGATAAATGTTTAGTGCTGCTATAAAAGATTAAATGTTTAAACAAAAGCAACAGCTTAAATAGCATGCCTCAGTTATCCTGCAATCATTTTATCCCCCATTCTTCCTGGATGATATACAGTTATAAATTTTATAACATTGGAATTACGACCTTCTGGTCCAAGGAGTCATGCAAACAAAGTATGAGGTATCATGATGTCAGCAGAAAAGCCAGATTTGATGGTCATTCCACAGTTGTTTGGGCAGTAGTGATTATGCCTATTTAAGCTCCTCGCCAGCAAAGTCCAATTAATTCACTGGTGAATATGCTGCCACTTAATGGAAACCCACTTTCTGTTTCATTTGTTGTTTCATCCACCAAATGACTGAGGTTTTGTCACAGTAAACATACAACAAAGTTACACATGATAGAAGCTGGCTTAACAAATTACTCAGACTATGCAACAACCACTTAGACAAAGGAAAGCTGCATCTCTTCCAGCTGCACTGAATGTCTGTCATCATCCCTCTTATGATGAACCGTCATACTCATTCTGCATCTATTCCTTTTTTCTTTTAAAATTTGATTTTGATTATGCTGAAAATTTTGAAGAATTACAAATTGGTTAGAGCTGTAGGGGGGTGAAGTAATTTACATTTGCACCAAATTTCATCAAAAGCTATAAATCGGGAGAAATGTTTATTTGAGGTTCCTCTCTGCTGCATCTTCAAGGACACATTCCTAACAGTAGTTAAGTCTGTGTCTTCACGCATTGACTTTTGTATTATGTTGTCCTAGTGAAACCATTAAGACCGTGTCACAGGGGTGTTTCTCTGTCACTGGCTACACATGAACTTGGCCAACACAATTCCGATTGGATCAAAACTCATTGTCTCCGCTTTCATCTCCATCAGCAGCAGGTGCAGCTGCAGAATCAGCGAGACACTATTCATCGCTGTTGCCCTCACAATTTCATTGGGTCCATTTGTGTGAAGAGACACATTGCAGAGAAAGTGAGGCGAATGCACACACAAACAATTCCAGCCTGGGAAAAGGGTGAAACCGAAAATCAAGAAAAATACATTAGCCATTTAGTCGAACAGGTTGTTTCATTGGTGGCAGGTTGGATTAAATGGATTCTGCGAGTGAATGTGTTTCTGCTGTTGTGTACTTCATAAAGGTGAATGATACTCGAAGCGAACTCTTCTCACTTCTCATCTGAAGCCAATTCTCTTTACAAATGTGCGGGGATGTATATTTCATATTCACTTACACTTGAATAGGAGCAACACATTTATCACTTCAGACAAACTATACAAAAGGTCAGCAAATTAAGATTGTGGACATTAAGGCAAAATCTGATCCTCCGCTTACACAGAACACATTGTAACCCACAAGAAATTGATTTAAACAGAAAAGCCTTGAAAACTCAGCAGAGCTTCACCAAGTTTTTCACACATCTCTAATGGAATCTGAGTTTCAAATTTCAAAGATGTCTTTGTCTCTTTGTTTGGTGTTTTTTTTTTTATCTTTACTTGAATTGGTTTATTTATTAATTTACATTCAACAGTGTAGGAGCTTATCATCTATCATTATTGATTTTTTTTTCTTTTCAAAACGTGGGTGTATTTATGTCCTTGCACAGAATGTTTTGTGTTGACTTATTCATAGAAAGTACAATGTCATCTTTAATCATACTTTATATAGTCTTAACTGGTCACAGTTTTGTCATTTAAAATCAGAAAAATTAAAGTAAATCAGAAAATAACTATACATAATATTCTAAATACCATATAGTGCAATAAAAATTTAAATCAGTGTTCTCAGTTATATTCTATAGTACTACTAGACAATATCAACAGAGTATTGTGTAGTAGAGATTGGGTGGCAAAAGAGCCTGGAAACCATCACTTGCATGGTGGAGTAGTAAACAATATTTTTAGTTCATAAGATCCCAGCTGACCTTTCGCACCTTCTATGGGCTCAATATGCATGGTCACCCTCAGGGCGAAGTTACAGCATGCTCAGCATGATAAAAAAAAAAGAGGCCTCGCATCCTTTGTCCCATCTACCATTTTACTGCTCAACAAGCTCTGAACAATTTGAATGCTATTTTAAATCACCACTTTATGTTATTTTGCATTTACAGAGAATAAATGATTCTATTTCTCCTCTGCCTTTTGTGATATTCATGCTTTTACATTGTAATTGCCCTTCCACTTTGTGGGCAATAAGGTTTTTCATTCATTTGTCTAAATAATGTAAAGTTATATGTAAGGTGAAACTAGACAAGGACATCAAAATATAATTTTTACATAAGCATTAAATAAACTGTGTGATACCTACTGTATACAGTCGGTGTATCAAATTCTCTTCAAAAATCAATCATCAGTATCACGGAGGTGAAGAACATCTATTTGGAATTTATTCCAGATAAATATTTTATTCTCTCTACCTTGAGTTCAGAAAGTATACAACATTAATGGTGAACTGCATCCCAACTAGCTTCTCACTTCCATCATTCATTTCATTCAAGTGCATGTATTCACTGTCTGTAAGATAAGATATTCCTTTATTGGTCCCATAGTAGGAAAATCTTTAACTGCAGTCTGCACCTCTAGCAAATACTGCAGAATACTGTGTTCTTCATTATTGAATTCTTAACAGTAATATAGTCCTTAATCCTGTACAGTATTGCTAATCAAATATTTTCAATACCAATTTTACACCAGTGCGTCTTTAAGATATAAATTTAGTGTAAATATATGTAAACGATGCTGTGTAAAGGCAGGAAAAAGAAAGAAAAGGAAGGAAGAAAATATAGGAACCGATAATGATATATTTATGCAATTCTTTACAGCAACAAAGGTAAGAGATTTCATTAAACTGGTTTCAGCCGCCAATCTGAAATCCACTGGGATGAGAAGTAATCCATCCTTTTATTTAAATCTTGGCTTTCACATTAGATCATGAGTACTCTTAAATTAGCTGAATTCCGTTTGCAAAAATGTCTGTGGTTTTTTTCTCTTTTTTTGGGCCAATTCCAGAGGTATGAAGGTTGTGTTGAAGTGATCATGAATATTCAGCAGTCAGCATGATCTGACCTCAGTCTCACTGGGTGAAGAGTAATGGTGAAAAACATGACTGATTGGTATTTTCACACAAAATGCATTTGGCATTGTGTGTGAAAAGCACTACTCAGTGGCAACTCAACTATTGAGACTACTCTTTGTTTAGTTGATGATAAGGTTAGTATGTAGATGACGTTCTGGAAGTAATGTCCACCCCAGGGGAAAGAATAAACTGAGTGTATTAAGTTTATGACTTCTGCGGTGAACAGAAGCATCCTCAGGGAGAAAAAAACTCTCTGGGGAGACTTGTTTTTTTCTTGTCAAAAGGGAATGGACCAAATCAATGGAGTGTCATTAATTGCAGGACGTGCCTTGAAACTTGGCTGCAATAATTCCCAGAGGACATGACCATGAGCATTACTACAACACATAAATCACAGTGGCCGTTAGCTTGGCCGATTGACAACATGAAATCTCAAATCATCATGAAAAAGGATAAATAAAAAAATCACACTCCTGGATATAGCCAAAAATTTTACAACTGATTGGATATTTGACTTTTTCATACATTTTTGGACATGATGACTTAATCAACCAAGAAAATCTTAAAGTTGATTTGTTTGACTAATTGTCACATAGAATAAAGAAAAGCTGCAAATTCTCACAATCGAAAAAGAAGAGAAAATAAGATATTTATGAAATATTATCTTCGGTTAAGGTATGTATCCTTACTACTTGCTGCTTTCTTGTTACTGATAAAATGTTGTCACTTTGATTTATTTGCGAATGTTAAACTTGTGATACAACAATTTTAATTCATTCATCTGTTTTTATTGTGCACTAGGACATGATGCAAAGGAGAGAAATCCTCCCCTTCAAGCTCCTTATCAATCTTTGGATACAGAGCGAGGGATAGTTTGCATGTGTGAGCTCTCTCTCTCTCTCTCTCTCACACACACACACACACAAACACACACACACACACACACACACACACACACACACACACACACAGACACACACACACACACACACACACACACACATAGCGGATGCCTCATAAAGTCAGGCAGCTTAAGAGCCTATAGCTGCTTTGGCAAAAACACTTTCCATGCATACGGTTTGGAGGGGAGGAAGGTAATGAGTCAAATTACTTTGCTAAATGGAGGTGCCTGGTGCTCTGGAGTATAACACTGTGTTAAGGTGACCTCAAAAGGCCCTGTGCTTTACTCTTCCACTCTGCTGATGGTTAGATTTTAGATAAGATCATATCAGTAAGTTTAAACAGGATTAGTGAGCAGTTAAATGTAGATAACAGGCTGGGATGAAGAACATTTCAAAATATCACAACTGTCATATATTTGCAACCTATTAATTAAAAAGCTTAAAAGTTTGCATGATAAAAGTTGCCTACATTCCTACTTGAAAAAGAAAGACATTGTTTCCATTGGCAAAATGACTCAAGGGACGAAAGGCAGACAGGGGGACAGATAATTGAGAGCATTAAGTTCAATGGGTCTAAATTAATGTCAGGGGGAACTAATGTAATCATTGGTTTTCTATGAAGTCGAATGTTCTGTGGGTCTGATCTAAACAGCCCCATTATGGATTTAGAAAGGGTTCAACTAGATGAATGGAATGTCAGCCACACAATGAAATTGCTCTTACCCATAACGAAGCATGATCAATCAACGCAGATGTAGATAACATGACATGGTGGGCAGTAGCCTAATAGACCAAGTCCAAAAATCAATCACCAAGTCTTAAGCTTGTTGCAAAATTCATAGTAAAATGTGTGAGAAATGGACACAGATGGAAATGTTGCAGACCAGAAAAATCAATGCTAAATAATAATCAATGGGAAATTACTTAAAACATGCTTTAAAGGTCATACATGACAAAAAAAATCAACAGGCAATTATACTAATGCTAAAAAGTGAGGCCCACACAGGTGGTTGGATTTTACTGCTCGGTTCATAAAGCAGGGTTGGAGGGTGTGAGTGCGAGACAGGTGGTACGTATGTCGTGTGTGTGTGTGTGTGTGTGTGTGTGTGTATGCACTTTCATTTATCTATCCCTCTGTGTATCTTTGTGGCGCTGCATTTCTTCACAGGTACTGATCCAAGTGCCTCTAGATGCTGCTGCCATTTGCTCCCCTGCCAATCAAAGGCCCCTGCAGAATGCCAGTCCCTCAGAGGCCTGCTTTACAGGAGACTTACTGGATGTCAGTTTTACTCACATTCATGCTGTGCTCTACCCCTGTGGCAGCAAAGTAACAATTGTGAAGGATGTTTATGAAATATTCTGTCTATAAATTCATATTAGTATGAAGGTTTTAACAGGAGGTTCAGGTGAAAAATGAAACATTTCAAGTTAACAACTTAAAAAAGTTAGTTACAAAAAACATTATTCCAAAAAAAGAAATAACAAAAAGCAATTTATCAATGCCTCTGTCTGCTTTTTTGTTGTGGTGTTTTCCCTGTGATTTCTCCATATACGGGAGATAAGACACAGCATCATATGTGGGTCATGGCATAGGTGAAAGAAGCTTCTACAGAGATAATGACTTTTTAAAAAGACTGGCATGCCATTAGTTGAAGTGTCCATAGGTTGGACACCGTGTAATGTTACAGTTACAGACCGTCATTGTGACACAGGTTCAGAGGATGGCAGCAGCCATTACTCTTATACTGGCTTACAGGAGTTTTTCACAGCCGTAATTCAATTTTCCCGACATCAGTAGCTGAAATCAGAAATCATGGTGAAAGAGATACTGACATCATCATTGACATTTGCACTTTTATTCTGTTACCAATGAATGTTGAAGAATAGGAAATTTGACTATGGTACAAAATGACTAATTATATCTTAGATGCAGACCTCATCCTAGACACAAGGCCTTTCTCACCTTCCATCCATCTTCAGGAAATATTTCCAGGTGTTCTGCAATATTTCAATGCAGTAATAATTAAATCAATGCAGTAATAATTAAAAGGGAAATTTGGGGGATGACAACAGAGCAATACACAGCTTTAATGTGTGTCATGGAGAAACGCATCTGTCCCGTTTGCATTGCTGATTCTGGCACAGATTAGCATAGCCTGTAAAGAATTGCTGACATCACTAAAACAGGCTATACTAATTAAAGCCAGAATCATCAATTCAGACCTTCGGACACCTCAGCCCCTAAAAATGGAAGAGAAGTTTGGTTCCATGCACAGTTATGGTTGGACACAAATCAAACACAAGTATCAGAGAGCAGGTAGATAAATGTTTGTAATGTTCAAAAAAACATGAGACAATATTCCCTTTTATGAAAATGTAAAGAATAACAAGGGTTATAGTGCCAACTTACATGTGGCAAAATATTAATTTTAAAACATTCCATTTAAGCAACCTAATTTCCCATTAAAGCGAAAAGGGAATATAGCCATATATGGTTTTACATCACTAAAGTCAAGCGTTGGACCTCCAATTTTGTAAAGTCCTTCTCCTGGTCCAAGTATTTGGTATGTGACTCATCTCAGTTTATTCACAGGACACGTCCCGACATTCTACAAGGAAACTTTATCAAAAAATAGCCATATCCATAAATCACAAAATGCATTTCACCAGGATCACCTTTCTCAAGGATGCCCAGGTTATTAGGGGAGGAATGAGGGAAGCATAAGAAAGAAAGGGAGGAGTAAATAGCCTGCAACGGTGGCATAATGGCACGAAGACTATGTTCACTCTGCATGCAAAAGTGTGCCAATTGTTCTTTTTAAGTCATGGCACTGTGAAAAGACAATTAATAGAATTTGATCTTTGAATTTCTGATTTGGGCCAATAAAGCCATTTGTCTTCTTGCCACAGCCTGTGAAGCTGACCCCATACTCCTCTCACCATCACTTTTGATATGGGTTTCACAACTCACTACTGGTGCCTTATTTTCTGCTTCATACTCTCGGCAATATTGCAAATACAATTTCGGTGATATAAATGAGTAAATAAATCAAGTATCCCACCACATGGAGTTAAATAATCCTGGCAAAATAGTAATGTTTAGACAGTTAAAATGGTATTGAATATCATAATTTATACTAATTATAATTATCCTTTCCCCCAACAAATAATCAACCAGATAATCATTACATAAAGTTATCTTTGACATTGTCTCACTTACATTTTTGCTGTTAATGGAGGGCTCAATTGAAAATGAACCACCACATTTACAGGTATTTTATGTTGGGGTTTTTTCCAGAGGTTTTGCTATGTACAAATATTAAAATGACACTTACACCAAAGTCTTGTCACTTTCAGTTGCAGCATGGTTTTGCACTTTAAGTGAGCAATCAAGAAGAAAGTTGAAAACATATTTTAAAAATTATTTAATGGAGAATTGTCTTTTAGACAAATACAGCTAGTCCTCAACAAACAAATATTTGACTTACAAACATTCAAAGATCTAAACAAATGTGCTTTGCCATATTTGAATATTATCCTGCCGTTCCCCTTTGTACCACAAACCCCACTGAGCAGCACCGCTGCATTCACGCATGTCCAACACTCATCTCCTTCTCTTGTTGTTGTTTATCTCTGTGAGCATTTCAGAGTGTCAGGCTTCATACCTTGGGTACTGTATTGTTTATTATGAATGATAAAGCAAAGCTTGTGAAGATAGTGGTAGTAGGGATGATCTCTCTCATGAGAACTCTGCCTCTTACCAACATAACTCCCATCTCCTCCTCCTCTTACTTTGCTCTATAGGTAAGTCACATACTACATGTTACTAATGGAACTTTCACAAATCACGAGTGACAGTTAACGGAAGATATTGGAACTATACGTTCATATTTTAAGACACTATTATATGTTTTTATTTGTACTTATTGTACAGTAACATAATATTTTGTGTTATTATGTTTTTCTAGTGATTTTATGATCCCAATATTTGTGGCAGACGTACATTTGAGTGAAATGATGTAAAGCTGATTGTTATTTTTACTTCTTTTTTTTTTTAAACCGAGTTATAATGGAGAACGACAACTCAATTCGATTCATGACATCCTCTCAGAAAACAATCATGTTTGACTATATGTATTGTTTCAAATCTTGTCTCAGTGGTTGTGGCAAACATATAGTAGGGTTTCCTACACAGGGTTTCCTTCAACTGTTAATTAAGGCAAGTTGAAAGCAGCAGTAATGGAGATATTTTACTGGCTTTCACTCCCAGACTTATATTTCAAAGGAATGACATCCCCTGTATTTGGTTTGGTTGACTCTCAGAGACCTTTGTGAATAAAACTTTGGAGACTGCGCTTGTTGTCAGAATTGTTTGATGAAAAAATAGGAGTCAAAATACTCTATTAAGAAGACTCAATCCTTTACATCCACGGCTTAGTGAGAGTGAAGGCTGTGGTAATTTATCATGGGTTTGTGTCATCATGATACAAACCCAAGATAGCATTCAGCAGACACAGGTAATTGCCTCATCACCACACCCCTCATGACACATTTTGAGATTAGTATTGATAAATCTGAATAGGAAGAATCTCTAAGAGACTGTGTGAAGTGGTATCACAGGAGGTCAAAAGACAAATACAGTGTGTGTGTTTTCTGATGAAGTCTTTCCTATTTCCTTGGATGTGTAGCTGTGTTTCTCAAGGTCACAGATGATTTAAGTACAAGTAGTCCTGAACATATGAACACAGTTATATTTAAAAAAATCTCAGGTACCGCTTCTGTAAGTAATTCAGGGTTATCTTCAAACTCAAGGAACTTTGTATCGTGGTTCACTTCCTGATGAATTACTTGTTTGGCACTTGTTTAATGAGTAAAGTGAAAAGGAGACATGAAATGAAAGTGACCCTGTATATTGAATATTAAATTACATTGATCTCCCCATCGTTCAAGTAATATGAGTAATCAATCAATATAACATCCATATGTCAGCTTTTATGAAAAGCAATTGTCTTGAATTCCTAAGTACCACAAGAGATGTGGGTTGTGTTTGTGTAGAAACTTAGGTGGATAGCATCTTAATAGTTTTGCATCTGGTCTTTTTTTTTTTCCTCCAAAACATCCACTTACTATGATTTTAAGTAGCACAAAACGTCCAACACATTGGGCCCAAAATCATATTGTAAATGCAGGCGACACAGTTGGTCATTGACAATGATGTAAGACTGTTGATTTTTGCATTTCATACATTTCAAAATCTCACTCCACTATTTGACGTATTGTTAAAGTAAAGCAAAGTGTTATGTCTGAGATACACATGTTTATGTGTTCACACACTGAGGGACATGATCACTGATGTTGGCAATTTAAACTCCAGAATGGAAAGAGAATTAAAAATGTAAAAATAATTTATGTCAGCATATTTTTTTCTCTTCTAAAAAAATGTCTCATTCTAGTCAAACACTTGTAGTAGTAATTACCACTTTTAGTGTGATGGAGTCATTCTAGGTTAAGAAAATGTAATTAATTGAAAATGTAATCAAGTGAACACTGCTTTTGCCTTTAAATGGGCTGCTTTAAAACATTTTCATTGTGTACACAGTGTGTACATGGATTTAAGTGTTGTAACTTGAACAAGAATTACATCATTTGTACCGCTCTTCCATTACAGAATGGGTGAGTTCCAGTAAGACTATAAAGCATGAGATTTATGTGAGCTACATGATCTTGCTGGTCTGAAATTGAATTATGTGAATAGGGTGGAAAATATTGGCAAGTGTTTTTTAGGAGAACACCTTTAGTTTTCAAGTTTTATCGTTAATCCAGATATATTACATGTTGTGACAACAAATCTAATAAAAAACAATTTTAACTGATAGCCACTGTAGTCATGGAGGGAAGAAATGTGTTGAAAAACTTACTGAAATTTCCAGCAGGAGTAGTAGAAAGGGTGTACTCGATATGTCTAACATGAACCGAAGTGAGACTATGGTGCTGCACATTCCGCATCTGCAGCACAACTTGCCTGCTGGTTGACTGAGGAGCTGCATGAATTGAAAGCCACTACATAAAAATATATTTATGCCACAGGAGAAATGTTGGAGAGATGCATCTGGACACTGTCTTCAGCAGGTGTGGAACTCTGTGTTCTGGCAGCTAATGTAGGAAGAATAATAAAACAAGGGGATTTTGTGGAGGGCGGAAGAAAATGAGAAGGGAGATGTGGGAGAAAAAGCTTTTAAGTTTATCACTGATGTTAGAACAACAACATTAGTGAATTCAGGTAGGATAATTAGGGAAAAGCTTACAAAGTGTAAGTATACTGTAATACTGCATAAGAGAATAAATCAGGAGATACTGTAGAGTATATTCCTGAGATAAACCTGTAATGTTGGTATGTTTTCTCAACTAAAGCAGTTGTAGGCTGTTTGCATATAAAGATATAATTCAAGATTATAGATCAAAATAAATCAGCCTATAAGGTTGGGAAATGGAGTTTTAGTGAAGAAAACATCATGAAGTGGCTTGTGGTGTTACTGTGGTTATAATGAAAGATTATAAATATAATAAAATTCATTCATTTTCTCAACCCGCTTCATCCGCTTGCACAGGTCACGGGGAGCTGGAGCCTATCCCAGCTTGTCTTAGGGCGTGAAGCGGGGAAACAATGGGCGTGACCCCAGTGCACCGCGGAGCTACACAGACACACAAACAGGCACACATGCACTCATTCCTATGGTCAATTTGGGACTGGCGCACGTTTTTTTTGGATGTTGGAGGAAACCTGAGAACCCGGAGAGGACCCACGCAGACATGGGGAGAACATGCAAACTCCGAACCGAGTGGGACTCGAACCCAGGACCGCCTTGCTGTGCGGTGACAGCGCTACCCACTGCACCACCATGCCGCCCAAATGTAATAATACAGTGCGTCCTTGCACATTCGCACATCAACGCTCGCAACTTCACCTCATGTATTTTTGGTAGGCATTCTATTTGTTGGAAGTACGCTACGTTCCGTAAGTCTCTGACTTACGTGAGACATAAAGATGCTTTAAACAGTCGATGAGAGTGTGGGAAAAGGTAATACAGATAGAAGGTGATTTAATATCAGTATGAGGAGTGTTCATAAACGTTTAAATTGCCGTAAATAATAACATAAATAGTTCATTGCTCTATCTCGGAATACATTATTCGCGTGTGGTTCCTGGAATGCATTAACTGCGAGGAACGAGGGTGCACTGTATTAAAATATAGTTTCACAACCTTCACAGGAAACTAGAGGGTAAATGGTATAAAAATTTAGCGCAGATTAGTTCTAAGAAAAGGATTTTCCAGGAGTAAAACTCAATCATGGAAAAGAGAGATTGCTATGGAGCAAACAGAGTAAGAGAAACAATTTGAGGCAAAGCTGCCTTTGGACAAAGAGTCAATGAAAGAGAGCTGTTAAAGCCCAGGAAGCACACTTGGTTACATGGCTGTGCAATATGGCAGTAAACCAAATAGGACTCTTGACATGCAAAGCAGAATGTGCTTCATCTCCAAAACCACAGTGGGTGACAAGACCCAAGATAATAAAGATAGTGGAGGTAGATTTTATTTTACATTCCAAGATAATAATCAAACAATGTCTTGACTGTTAGTATTATAAAATTATTATTATGTTTGCCATATACAATATTTATAGTACATCACAGCACAAAGTCTTGACATGATATAATCTCTGAGCCTAATCTCCGGAATAAAAATGGACCTCTGTCTCAGCTCTGTGTCTTTGGTGCTACAGCTGTGGTACTTTTCCTTTCTGAACATCTATGAGACCCTATGTCTGTCCCCAGAGGCTTCACTTCATACCCACTGGTTTGCTCTATCCTAGAATCCCTGTTTTTTGAGTTCACCACTGTCCCCTAAAGCATCTATTCCAAACAATGCACATATAATTAGCTGAACATTGTAAAGAATGAACCAGAAAAGACTAATTACAGCAGCTTGTCTTCTACAAATTACAATTATATCCAACTAATTTGAGAAAGTAAAACAAGAAATGCAATGCCAAGGAATTTTGTTCTCTATTGGCATAGAGATGTTCTACACTAATGATGTATTTAGTTTGTTTTCAAGGACAAGTAATCTGAAAGTGATCTTCTCCTAGAATTAAGAAGGATGCAGTCTAACCAAAGACTGTCTTCTGGTCTCAAACGATGAAGGTGACCCTTGATGTTCTGAAAGTAATGTTTTATCAGTTAATCCTTGTACCCTATTGACTTTAACAAAGACACAATGATGATGGATAGAAAACATGTCAGATTCAAATGTAAAATTTGATTTTACACTCAGCAAGACATACGACTATTGATCCTTAAAGACTGCATCTAGTACTCCTGTATATTCATTCATTTTCTGCCGCTTCATCCGCCGTAGCGGGTCACGGGGAGCTGGGGCCTATCTCAGCTGGCACAGGGCATGAGGCAGGGGACACTCTGGGCACGACACCAGTGCACCACAGAGCCACACACAAAGACAAACAACCATGCACAGACACACTCACCCCTACGGGCGATTTGGGACCGGCCAATCAACCTGAAGCGCAAACTTTTGGAGGTGGGAGGAAGCTGGAGAACCCGGAGAGAACCCACCCAGACACGGGCAGAAAATGTTGAAAAGATTTCTCCACTGACAATCTTAGCGTTGGATAAACACAATTATTTAAATACAGACCTTAAATCAAAGATACAATCCACTGCTTAGCAAGACTTAACCAATATATTCTAACTACATGACCGGTTACTTATTTTGGATGGTGTAAGTGAAGGACAAGCACGTTAATTTGGACATGCAATCACATTCTAAAAAAACAAGATGACAGGAATCTGTATTTTTCTTCAATCACACCCAAATATGCTTCTTAACATCTGTCTCTGTCTGTTGTCGTCTATTTTGAGCAAATCCTACATTAGCCATCCTGCTGTCTGATGTACCCATGGGATTAGAATGTGTATATTAATCCACCACTGAAAACAGTTCATTGAAGCACGCTGTTTACTTCTCTGACCAAAGTTTCAAGCCACATTGCTCTGCTAATTTTAGAGATCACACAATCTTTAAGCAGCAATGATCAGATTCCCAGAAGAACTTCCCAATCATTTTCATATTTACTTCTTATACAGACAGACGTTGAACCAGTGACTTCACATTTTAGTGGGATACCTTTTGAATGTGCTAACTTAAAACAGTGACATTTCCTGAACTAAATTTACTGTACAAAAAATGCCTGCATCAGTTTTTGCTAAATATAGATGAATGAATGAATGAATGAATGAATGAATGAATGAATGAATGAATGAATGAATGCATGAATGAATGAATGAATGAATAAGGACACATCACATGGCCATAGATTACAATGAGGTGGGTCCTTGTTGCACTTAAGTGAGTATGATGAAGGAATGTTCTTTCTTTCTATGACATAGCCATGCATGTATTTTTTTTATTTCAACTTTAAAATATGAAAAGTGTTCAATATAATATATATCCGGTAATACTATTGAACAAATTCTCAAATAAATAAATTATTAACACATTTTATGCACAATAGTATAAACTGTTTTGTTAATCCTTCATATTTGTTGGCCCAATGACAAAATATACCAGAACTGCGCAGCAACACCCGGACATCTAAACATGCACACCTTGTTTAGAATAACTTAAGCCAGTTCTATTTGATCTTATTCTGATTTAGAAGCATTTACATTATAACTGAAGTTAAGACAGCAACATATAATTTGAAAAATAATGGAATATCAAAAATATGAAAGTAGTTTCTGAGACACAGAGAGACAGATAAAAGAGATTAAAAAATACTTGGAACAAATACAATGAAGCTTTTAAGCTTCAATAAGCTTCAATAAGCTTTTCAGTTTTTATCATTAATTGTGTATTTCTGAACTTTTTAATATTTTAGGACTCAGCCGGGGCCACAGACAGAATAGGACTTGTTGAGTGATATGATAGAACATTCTGTTGTAGTCTGATTAGAAATGGGATTTCCTGGCAAAGAGAGAAAATAGTTGTACTCAAGAATTTTTACTTTATTTAATTTGTGAATGAGGTCATATATCCAGACTAAGCACAGTGATGTGATTACTCTGGAACCTGGATTGGTAGAAGGTAGATTGGCCATTATCAAACAGAAATATGCGAAGAGAAAAGGCGATTCTCGGAGGCTGATCATTATCAGGTTATCTCGGACATACAGAAAGTGACACACATGGACACACACCTGCATGTGAAAACTTTTATCAATCTTACTTCCAGGTTTTAGCAGATAAAATACTTTGGTCATTTAGATATGCTTTTCACTCCAAAGGATATTGGCACATTGGCTAAAGAGGAAACCACAATTTCTTATGCATGGATGAGTTAATCACGCTTCAGGATGAGTTAAAAAAAAAAAAAAAGACATTAGTCAGTGTGCTGTGTTTCACTGGCCTTGATTAAAAATGCTTAACATGAATAACAGCAAATGTTTTGGAGCTGTGCATCCTGCCAAATGATGACGGCGGGGTGGGGGGTGAGATCATGTGCGAACACAAGAAAACCCTCTGACTCACCAGATATTTTTGGGAGGCGATGTGTCTGGAGGTCACCTTTCAGAGTGCCTTTTGGTGTTCATGCCGTCTCCTGGGGGTAAACGATTATCCTCCTCAATCATGGCATCTGGGAGGCAGACAAAAGAGCAAGGGGGCAAAGGGAGAGGATAGTCAGGAATGAGTTAAAGATGATGTGCCCTAATTAGGAAGTACAACACTTATACCTCTTTGGAAATGTGGAGGATTCAGTAGGTGGATAATACCACAAGTTTGTCACCATAGTTTGAGCCAACACAACTAATTCTCCAGAAAATATACATTTTCACTCTCAAAGTAGAGCCAAAGGTCTTTTTTTTCAAGTTAGGAAATAATTTGTATAATTTTTCATGTATTCCACTGTCAAGTAGTTCACATTGCTCTTGGTAAAGTTGCTCCTCATGCTTTATTTATGCAATACATTTTAATCAAGGATCTACTAGAGCAGTGTAGCTACCATTCCCTTCACTGGATAATATCTGTCAAAGGGAAGAATGGCATGTCTTCATGTCTAGGGAAGTGTTCATGCCTTATATAGTCTTGATCTAGTAGAGTTGCCTGCTGCACATAGCTGGATGTAGCCAAGGGCTGAGGAAGCAGATCTTATGAGAGCTCATTAAAACAGTCTCCAAGTCTTAAGAGACAAATATGAATACACACAAAAAATGAGCTTGCTATTCAAAATAATCAAAAGCACTGGCACAGCTCCCAGACAAAAAAAACAAACCCCCCCCCCAAAAAAACGGAAGTCATAGCTCGGTTGGACTGGTGAATGGAAAGGACAGTCAAAGCACAGACTTAAAAATAATATTCACATACCTCACTAGAACTTGTTGTTCCTTATCATGTCATTGTTACAAATAACAAAATGAAGGGTCCATCAAGGAAACTCTTCACTTCTAACAGGAACTTGAATGGCATAATGATAGTTTGTCTAATGGTTCATTGTGTATCAGTTCCCAGTACACAGGTGTAAATATTCATAGCAGGTGGGGCTTAAATCTTTCAGTGTGTCACCCATAACCTTGAGACAAGGGCAGTGGTTTTACCGGCATTGGTTTGATCTGACTTTTAGTAGGATATCCAAATGATAAGTTAGACGTTGTGACCATAGTTTGATGAAATCGTACGGTGTAGACCAAGAAACAATGCATGTTTCTTGCAACAATTGTGATGACCCTAACCATTAATTGGTTTCAGAATTTTCTGAAATGATTCCTTGCCTTGAAGGATGGGCTAGGTGCATTGACAAGATTTTTACATCTTTAGAGTCAACAAGTAACCCACAGGATTTTTTATGTTTCAGGACTGTGGGTGGAAGCCAGAGCTGAAACATGTCAGAGGGAGAACATGCAAATTCAGAACCCTCTTTCTATGAATTGATGACCAAAAACCCGGATCTGGCATTTTATATCGATCTGTTCCAAAATAGTTATGCATATACCTACCTCAGTCAGTGCTTTCATTATAGCTGGGCAAAGTAAACCCCTGCATACATTATGCATGAAGCAAAACTTTTGTTGAGATGAACACCCTAGTGACTTAATTTGCACTGAAGAAAGCAGATAGGAGTGTCTGAGGTCTGCAGGCCGGGAATGGGTAATGACCACTGAAGAACACAGCCAGAGTGGTATAAATGGAAACCAGAGCTGCATCAAATAAAACATGATGGGTTAGATTTTGCAGATAAAACACTGCAAATCTCATGACATTTCACACAGTCCCACTACTCTTTTTTTGGTAATTTGGGGCTGTTATCTCACTTAGCAATATAAATCTCCTGCTAAAGG
Organism: Antennarius striatus; assembly: GCF_040054535.1. Taxonomy (NCBI): domain Eukaryota; kingdom Metazoa; phylum Chordata; class Actinopteri; order Lophiiformes; family Antennariidae; genus Antennarius; species Antennarius striatus. The sequence goes on along the minus strand of NC_090786.1, from coordinate 8,344,540 downwards.
CTCTTGAATTTTATTGGCTTGCACCTTTCACATCATTCCCCTATCCTCTCTTGTGAGTGCAAGAAAATGAGATCAATGACACAGGCCTTAAAAAACTACCAATGATTAATGTCTATAGGGATTTATGTTACATGAGTCAAATATCCAGTGTCAGATTGATTTAAGAGCTGTGAAGTGTGTTGACATGTGATAAACATGAAGTTAAAATTTCTTTGAATGCTTCAGCAAGAAACAGAAATTGGACATCTTAAACTTGGAGAATATATATGTCATGTCATTGAAGTAAAAGTACGGTAACACAATCTCACCCTAACTGGTATGCTAGTTAAGACACTGCAAATGCCTCAGTACTTCATTGTCTCACAGTTTATTTTGTGATGAATTGATAGTGTGAAGGAGTGCATATTGTATCCAGCTGTAAAACTGCACACAAGAATGTGTAGGAGAAAGGAAGTTTAGTTGTGTGGGAGACAGAGGCATACAGAAAGACAGAGAGGACAGAATGTGGGTGTTTGTAATGGTTAAAGCCACAGCTGAGATCCAGCCAAGGTCATCCTCTTGTTTCTGACATACATGGAGCCAGACTGAGTCTCTCATTTGGACATGCTCCATCTGGTCCCACTGATAAGACCAGGCTACCTCTTGTGCAGCAGATGGACACCGCTGCAAGACTTTGTGTGGATGGTTAAAACCACATCTGGATTCTCTAGGATCACAATAAAGGGTTTCAGTGTTTAGTTCAGGTGTCATATTGCATTGCAACCATAACTTCTTGTCGTGAGCTCTGGGTGGTGACCCATGATGTTGTGTGGACTGGTGACCAAAATGAGCTTCCTTTATAGGGTGGCTGGGGTCAGCCTTAGAGATAAGATGAGGGGGCTTGGGCATGCAGAAGTAGTCTGTAGAAGGGCTGTTGCTCCATCAGATTGAAAAGGGCCAGCTGAGGTAGTCAGGGCATTTGGAACTGCCCACCAGTTGTTCAGAACTGAAGCCTCTTGGATCAAAGGCGAAATATCTTGAAGCTTTCCTAGTCCAGTTGAAGTCCAGTTGATTTCATTCAACGCAGAGATCATCAGAGGTCTGGCGTTCATCTATGCAGACCCTGGATATGATTGCATTTATGAAACAGATATCCTTGTTATTGATATCATGTTTCTTTCTTGAGGAATTTGCAATTTTTGGGTAGAGGGCTTCTTATCCCAGCAATACGCAAGTTGTGAAGTGTGTGCGTCTTTGACAAGCACTTCGTGTTTATGCACAATTCCGCAATGAGGCTAATGCCATTTACAAGGTTCCACCATGCCTGAATCTAAACCTCCAATCAGAGCCAAGAGGAGCCAGGAGTGTCAATCACTCTCATGCCCATGCTGCTGGCAGCCCCCCACCCCTTCCATTCATGTTCTCACTCTGTCAAGTAAAGCAGTCTCTTCAACTTTGCAACTCATTTCTTTCAATGCAGACAAGCACAGACAAGCAGACCTTGCAGGGTCTTTGCATTGAATATGTTAAAAGGGATAGCAGTGTTGGATATTGTTTTGAGACTATAGCCTGAATTCACACCTTTCATGCTGTTTTTGTTGCTATACTACAAGCTAAAGGTTGATGCTGAGTAACCCCTATAAGATCTAACACATATGTTTACTATCTGGTAATATCCAAGATCTGGTCTGCAATATCTATAATTACAGACCTTGGAGAAAACTCCAGTGCGAAATCAAATAATTACAATACAATTCCAAAACATGGCTGATTCAGATGGATTTCAGTTCTGATGAATCTTTGAATGTTATAGAACTGGATCCTCAATTAAACTAAAATATTGCTTTCCAGAAATGACAGCCATACGATTTCATATTCTGGCAATGGTTTTTCATGGTCACGGAGTCATACTATCAGGGTCAAACTAACCTTATGTTTAAATGACATTATTGGAAACCTGAGTATGAGCACTGAGTCATGTCTAGTTTGAAGTATTATCAAATCTATATTCACGCATGTGGTATCTGCTCAAGTAAAATTGTACAAAGAGAGTAAGCAGCTAGCCTCTCAAACTTAAATGGGCCCATGAGTATTTGTAATTTTTCATTATGAAACAGTTATGACCCTGGTGCTATGGATGATCGTTTACATGTTCTCCCCTGGCCCTGCAAGTTAGGTGTCCCCTCATCGCCCCTCTTAGTAGAAAGTAACTTGCAGCTTTTTAATTATAGAATGGAGTTTAAAATCCCTAAACACTCCTTGCGTGTTAGAAGTGGACCAGAAAAATCTTTGCTGGTCCGACAGTTCTCTCTATCAAGTGCATATATTTCAGTTTTTATTGGTGGCAGCTTTGTTTAGTCTGGTCCTTTTGCTTTAAGTTGCTTTAAAATGAGCCATTCATTTTGATCCCAGGCTTCACATTTCACATCCCACTGTAGGAATTTAATGTGTTAGTCCCCTTATCCTCCATACAGTCTCAACATTCAATAAAGAACCTTGAAAAGGAAAAATAGTCTAGCTATGAGCTACTGTAAAGCAGACAAAAGCACATTGCTCTCACAGCTACTGCTCCAAAGAAAATGATTTCACGCAAGGGCCTTTCCAGCTGCAAAGGTAGACAGGGATATTCTAACAGTTGATTTATTTCACCCAGGAAACTAAATTGCAAAAGGCCTGGAACAACTTAACACTAATCAGAGCTAGAATGAACTGCCAAAAGTCAATATATCGTTCCTTATTGTCTTATCAAGTTCATGTGATTTAGAAGGTATTATGAGTAAGTGTAACTTATTGGATAGCAGGATCGCTCTACCATCCCCTGATTAACAAAAAGTCTCCCCTTGAACTTTTTGTCTCTGATACATCCGTTCAGTTGCATGTCTCTTTGAATTACAAGACAAACAGTCTGTTTTGTTAAAATAAATTGAAGTAATTAAAATATCAATTCAAAACCAGGGATCAGCAGCATTTAGCAGAAACAGAAATATGGGTGACAACAAATACTGTACGGGTGAGATAGCACTGTTTATGTCAACATGTTGGTGTCAGTCCTAAACAAACGAATGATGATGGTAACACATTTGGCAAGGTGGAAATAAAGTAATAAAGAGTCATGACTTCTGCATTCAGGGACTTGTTTGATATTTCCAAACACGTGCTTAAAATGTCGAGATTACAATGAAGTATCTGTATCTGTATCTCGAGGCTCGCAGGTCAAACAAATTATTCTCAGTGGACAGAGAAACTCAACAATCAATAAACTCTACAATCTTTGAGGACAATCAGACCTCAGGCACATTTTCTTCATTAAACTTTCATGTTGATAAATAAAGTAATTTGTGAGCCATCTGCTTAAAAATTTACACATGCAAAATTAATAAATAAAAAAAGCCTCCCCAGTGATCTTCAAAATGGATATACACTGTACCATCGTGCATTCGCGCATCAACGCTCGCAACTTCACCTCCTCGCGGTTTTTTGGTAGGCAGTCATGTGTTACCGTACATGCATTCTATTGGCTGACGGCATCCGGAAATGGGCTACGTTCCGTGAATCTCGGACTTCCGTGATACACAAAAGTGCTTTAAACAGTCGATAAGAGTTAAGGAAAAGGTAATCAGATTCAGTGTGGTTTAATATTAGTATGGGGAGGGTTCCTAAACGTTTAAATTACCGTAAATAATAAGATATGTAGTTTGCCCGTATATCGCGGAATTCGTTGTTCGAATGTGGTTCCTGGAATGCATTTACCACAAGTAATGAGGCCGCAAGGTACACTAAATGTATATCCAAACTCCAGGCTGGCTTCTGTGAGATAAACACAGTTTGATTGTCATTCTATAACTGATGATCTCATTATATGATGTTTCCTTAATGAAACAGTCTTAGTCTGTGGATAAAGTTGGCAGGAAAAAAAACAAACATCATGATTGCGAAACAGATGAGAAGTAACCACCATGATCTCATGAGACTTTCAAAGTAAGAGAGAGAGAGGAGTAAAAAATAAAATCAAACATATCGAGAGCAAATGGCTCAAAAATATGTCAGTGAAATGAGCAATGGCTCTTACAAGCCCATCTGCCTCGTTGAGCATAAAACATTGGAAGTGATCTGCACAACTGTTTTTAAGTAATTTATCTCAGAAAAATAAAACAAAAGAAAAAACAAAAAAAACAACAAAAAAACCAAAACATTCTCATCCTCTCGCATTTCTTTCTCCAGAGCTCAGTGCAGGTACGATATCTGTGAAGTTAACAACAACAACTTTCTAGATATTTCAGCACAAAATTCTTCAGCTTCCCAAAATGACTTGAATGTTTAGTCCCACAGTGCTACAAAAATTCTGGTGACAAGTATTCTCAAATGAGCCCATCCTTTAGCAGTTTGAGATACGAGTTTAATTTGTTCCGTGACTGCAGTGGTGTCCTGAAGCACGGCTCATTCCTCGAATTTTCACTCGAAAGTTGAAAAAATATATGGACAGAGCAACAGCTTGTATCTCAAAAACTCATATGTCGAGAAGTTTGTGTCTCAAGGTACAATACTACCATCCATAATAAATTTAGAACCAGCTAGATTTTGTATACCTGCACAGACCATACACAAACAGGAATTATTTGTAGATAACATCTTTAATTCTAAGCATAAAAAAACTTGTTGCATTTTCGATTTTTGCTTTTTGAAGCAAAAATCTGTTCAAGGTCCTAATTTCATTTACATCATGCATGTGCCTAAGAACACACACGTTATCATGTGAAATAATCAACATTAATGAATGGTGTTATGGATTCAGGCTTCAAATAGAAGCAGGTTGTATGTTAACCCTCAGCACCACAGGTTATCTTGAAATTCCTCTGGTATTTGCATCCCAGCCAGGTCTTCAAACAGTTACGTACAATTATCATAAATACCCTGTGGTGAAATAGACACAGGCATCAAAATTATGACTGACTGAGTGCACAACATGTGGCTGTCAAAACGCAATGGAATGCCTGCTGAGTCGATGCAGCATCTGCTCTTTATAGCTGCTCAAATGAAAACTTTTTTGTCATTATGGCAAATAATTCAGTCATGTTAATGAATCCCCTGTATGCGGCTGGGGTATAAAAACACACTTACAGACACACTTATTTTCCCATGTTGATCCAGCTGACTCCACTCAGCCGACGTTCTTCTTGTACACTGGAGACGAAGGATTCATTTACATCTCTATATTCTGCAGGAGGTGAGCGGTAGTTTATTTCATATGTACGTCCTTCGCTACTGCAGAGAAATGCAAAAAAAATGTCCAAGAATAAGGTATTAGAGTTGTATGCTCTGCAAGAGGCATAGCTATTCTTAGATGCATTTAAAGTCTTTCTAAAATAATTGTAATTATAGAAAAATTGAAACCATATATAAAATAGGAAAATATGAATAATTTCTCTTTGGGATTATTAAAGTATTCATGCATTTATTCATTTAGGACCTTGGTGGGAACATTGCAGGAGTTTGCCACTTCTGAGTAGGACCTCTACATCATTAACCGTCAATCTCGTCATGCTACGGTGAAAGTAGAACAGGGGTGTTGGGGCGTGCCACTAATGTTTACTGTAAAATTTGTTTTACACCCTGAAGTGTTTAGTGTCAGAGCATCTGTCCCAAAACCCTCCCCTGGGTCTCAATTACTGCACAGGGGAAAATAGTAAATCTAACTATTAGGAGGAATGAGAAACCAAACTGAGCAAAACAAACATAACAAGCAGATTTTTGAGAAGAACTCTGCTTGGGGATGAATAAACAGCAATCAAACCAGCATCTGATAGCAAAGTGACCAAGTAACAGCCAAAGCCCTTTTTATTAGCTGCTCTGGCTGTGTGACATCCAGATGGTCTACAAACAAGATTTTCATTGGTGTTCATGTTGATGGTTATCATTGTGTTTAATGGGTGATTGCTTTGAGCTTGCTTGATAAATGATGTGCTTCATCATCAATGCACCGAGTGAAATTCCTCAGCTTCTTTGGCTGGTCATCATTCCAAGGCTTCACTAACATCACAAAGTAGCATAAAAGAATTTAGGATTAAAAAAAAAAAAACCTCAACATCTCTTATCGTGTTCATTCAGCCAGTGCCATATGAGTTGTTTTCACAACCCAAGAAGTACAATGCACCTTCGAGGAGGTAGAGAGAGAAAGGAGAGAGGAATGGGAAAGAGAAGATTGGGACGGATGACAAGAGAAAGAGACAGAATGTGTGTCTGTGCTGTGTATAAGTGCACAACTGTTGACAGACCTCTCTCCTCAAACCTGTCACAACCTTGAAAAGATCCACTGTAGCTCAGCTGAGGAGGGTGAAGAAGGGAGGGTGGGAGAAGAAGCAGAGCCATAGGTTTTTTTATTATACCTTTCATCTCTCCTCTTCAATCGGTCATCAGAAATGGGAAAATGCCGACACCCAAAAACGTTCCAATTTAATTTAGCTCAGGACTTACTTAGACACGAAAGAACAAGAAAATAAAGAAGGCTATATTACAATGTCCTGAAAGGAGCAAGAGAATTATTCATGCACAATGCAATTTAACTTCATTTCCCCAGCGCCAGTACCAACAAAAGAATATTCTCACTTTTCAAATAGGAATGGTTTTCCATCAGGCCAAAGCTATTTCTAACCTTGATCTTGTAGGATTGCTAATTGTTATGAAATACATCCTGTGAAAGTAGTCCAAAAAAAGAAGTGACGATTGTTGGCAAAAGGTCAACAGTAACATCAGGTCAGCAAAGTTAGTGAAAAAATTTAGAACCATCAGTCTTCTTAATCAGAGCAAACTGAATGTCAAACAAACAAATGAAGACAAAGTATTTTCTCACACATCAGTGTGGCTGATGGGTGATTTTTAATAGGCTCTGGCTGTAATTCAGCACGCATTACACTGATATTTGTTTGTGTTTTCAAGGGATCAGATCAGAGAGAAAACTCTGCTTTCATAAATCATAGGAACAACATTTTCGCTGTATTTGTTTGCCTTTTCACAAATTATTTGACTGGTTTGACCCTTTAATACAGCAAGAAGAGTCAGTTATAAACAGTGGAGATAGAATCAGGACCTTCACTGAAAATCATAATGAAAAGTTCCCCTTACTGATAATGAGAGAAGACATCTAGGGGGCAGTTTTTTAGTAATGTCTTGTAATTGTACAGAGATCAAACTACTCACTAAAATAAAAATATGTTTTAATGTTTCCCAAAATGCTGTTTTGACCCACAGCAATGGCAATTGATGAACTATCACCAATTAGACCAGTTGTCTCAGACAATGGCAAAAGAGACAAACAGCAGCAGTCAACCAGTCTTTTATTGGTAAACTCTTTCCTCAGGACTACAGAGGAAAAAATGAAAAGCAAAAAAAGAAAAGATTTAGAAAGTGAGCCCTGGAGCTAGTGAAAATAAAATTAGGAAATATGTTTGTACGATGTCAGGCTACCTGCTGACTGTGGGTTAAATGGAGCAGAGTCAGCTCTACTTTTTCAAAAACATGTGGCCATCACATAGGCAACATTAACTTTGAAGATGCACTCCACAGAGTTCAAATACAATTTTCAAAACATCAGCAATGAGCCGAAAGGAAGCCTCAGACATTTGAGGGCAACTTTTGGTGCATACACAAGATTACAAAGTGTATCTTCAGACTGTAATTTATTTCGTTTTGTAGCTGTCTCATCGTCCGGAGGGAAGTCAAGAACATTATCTGCAGGGCACAATTCATTATCCAGGGAAGAGATAATGATGACGAGGTACATGCTAATGTCTTCGCTGTTATTACACTCCAATTTCAAGTGAGCATTAATTAAAAATTTTGGAGTAGCAATCCATAGTCAACATCACCGGAGAGACTTTCACCTAAGTTCTTAGTGGTGCCTATTTGACTGAAATTAATTTTCTACAATATTGATTCTCCAAACTTTCATCTAAAGTGACCATAAAGCCCTATAAAAATAACTACCCCCTTATCTCCAGCACCCCTGTTTTTGCTCATTTTAATACTGGTTATTTTTGAATATTTGCTTGTAAAACAGCAGGTGTATGGTGCATTTTTTAAAGTCCTTATAAGGGTAAGTGTCCACTTCCCCTTACAGGGAACCAGTGTCCTATAACACCTAACACATGTCCCTTTCGAGGTTTTGAACATGTGCTGTAATTATAGGGGAAAATATCTTTAGAAGACCTTGACACTACTTACGTTACAGGTAAACACAAGGTTAGGTAATAATGAGAAACATTACAATTATGAAAATGCATCAGAGAGTGCAGTGTTACAGCCCCATTAGGAAACACCCATCATATCAACACAAACAGATCCCATGGAGTGAGACAAATACAGAGATGCTTTTACACTCCTTTGTTCCTTCTCTGCTCTGCTGGATCAGGAGTTAGTTCTGCTCACAGAGACTGTCAGCTACAAATGACGGCAGTGAATTAATGATTCATTATGCCCATTATAAGCAAATGGTGATCCACTGATGGAGAAAAATGTTACGCACACCCAGGTCCAATCATGACATTGCTTCCACTGTTGAAGAAAATATTCCCACCGAGAAGAGTTTAAAAAGCAGAAGCAGTTCTCAAAACAAATAGATGGAGAAAAATGCAATACAAATGTGACTCTGAGATCCATGTATGTTGTTTCACAATGTCTTCTTAAGAAATTTGAAACCCACAAACACTGGCATTTGTAATCTTTCATTCTAAATGTTATATATTCCTTGCTCAGCCCAGGGCTTTCTTCTAAATTAAGTTTCCATTTTCTTTTCATTCTGACCAATCACTTGAGTCTCCTGCTCTGCCATATGTTCAGATGAACTGTAAAACAGCTGCGACCCTGTTAACTCTATCAGGTATTTGATGCTGTGGATGAAATAATAAAAAAAAAATAGTACAGTTATGAATTATTTAGTCAGGTTCAATTCAATTTAAGTAACAAAGGAAATATAAGCTGCTGGGATCTTGTCTCTGGCACAACACCAACAATTTCTCTATATCAGCTTTTATTAGAGCAGATGAAAGCTTAATATCTATGAGGATATTGCAGCTAAAAACAAAAATACTTCAACAAATGGCACCCAAATTAATCAAAACTTTACTAGTTGAATGTGGAGGTACTGATATTTAAAGGCCGAGTGAACATAGCAGCACATCCGTATACTGTAATGGCATCCTGATGGATGGGGTTGGAGCAAAGATTGAATAGTCTTACTGTTTAGACAAGCCCCTTGTTAGGTCGGGCCCCATCCTGCCACTCCAAATGACGGATGGTTGAAAAAAATCTAACTCACCCATACGGTCACAACAACTCTGTACTACACGGCGATGTGCTTTTGTTTTTCTGAGAGGGCGGAGTAAAAGTTAATCAGGGTGAAGTGTGTGTGAAGTAGATCTATCAAACAGAAATAGGAGGGTGGAAGCAGAGGTTGGAAAGCAAATAATCTGAGTGTGTGGACTAAACACATTTCTGAAATTACTCCCGAAAAACAATCACCAATAAGTACATAAATCTAATGCATATTAATAAGCTAGTTCTGCAGTCTTTGGAATTATGTTACTATTAAGGAATGGATTTTAATTCACTATCCAGCCCTCCAAAGAGTGCAGAAGAAATTAAGGAATTAAATCAGGAGATGAGTTCATTGGTAACACTCCACCAAGGAAAGCAAGTCCAATGCAAAGAACAAGATAGGCCACAAGCATGACTTTGCTGGAGTACTAAAGGTGTGCATCTTACAAGTTGGTCCTCCATTTAAAATAGCTTTTGTTTTTGGACACACTGGCAGACAGAGTGGTCTCCTCGGGAGAGGTCTGATGTGTTTGCTGAAGGAGTAAGGTAGAAAGACACAAATAGCATCAAAATTGACTTTCACGGCTTTGAGGTGGAAAGAGCCTATCAAATGCAGGCCAGAAACCGGCACAGTCAAGCCTGAGCTTCTTCAACATTAACACTGCTGATCTGCACCACAAGTCATTGGAGAGAGAGATGAGGAATTGACTGGAAAGGAAAACAGGTGATGATCCTTTCTCCACGGCGACCCAACAGCGCTCCACAGCTGCTGCGCTCAGTACAAGTGAGCGTCAGTGTGGCATGTGGAGCCCCTTCGTCCTCAGATGACCCACGAAAAATGCCCCACAGTCACCGTGATCTCTCCTTTTCTCTCTCTCCAGCTTCATTTTTGACACATAGTAATGACTGGAGGATCAAAGAAAAAAAAAGAAAAAAAATCACAATTCCTAAATTCCTAAGTTCATTCAATAATAAATGCCGTAATTAAGATTTCTTTATTTGTTTAATGGAACGTTCTTTCATTTGTTTAACGGAACATTCTTACTACTTTTCGTTCAGACTAAAACAATATTCTACTCACAGTGACAAACATATAGCAAATACTTCACAATTTTGCTGCCACTCAAAACACAGATGTAACAACAGCGACCATAATTAAACTGTTCTTTCTTGGTGCTGTCAGTGTTGTTTTTGTATTTATACTGTAAAAATAAAGAAGTAGCAGCATCTTTAAAAGGGACCCTTTGATTATTTTTCAAACTCCAATTCTCTTATCCACACAGGCAAAAAGACATTCCAGAAAGAACTATTGTGTGGATTATTGCAAGAAACAGATTATTATCTGCACATATTCTCCAAGACCATTAAGCACTTCAGAATCTGAATCAGAATCAGAATCAGAAAAAGTTTTATTGCCAAGTACAGTAAAAATTACTGTCGAGGAACTGTCGAGGAAGAGAATAGTAGTGAATGAGGAATAGGAAGGAATACAAAAAACTATTTACAATTCACATTACGGTGAGTTTAGATACTGTATAAGGATGGTGATTGCAGGCGAAGAAAATAAGTCCAAACACTTCGCCACAATCTCACCCATTTTTGTAGGAACATTGAAATAACACTGGAAGATAATCCAATCTAATAGCTTTTGTGTGCTGCAGGGCCAGTTTGACAGTATTTACAGGAAGCGTGCTCTATAATACTACTTTGATATCCCATATCCCATCAAAGCTGCAAGGAGGCAGGTCACTGACTTGTAAACACTTCCTGTAAACAGCTGCACCTGAGACTTCAGTTCCGATTTAATAACCTAGTTAGCACACATTTGCGTTTTAACAGTTTTTGGCAGATTTGTCATTTCACCCTTCAGCAGCTCAACTAAATTTTGGATTGGATTTATAACGGTCAAAAAAACAGGAGCCGAGGAATTTAAACTCTCTGGGGTCTCTAGCTGTTAACAGAAATCTTACATTGTTTGTGTTACTTTTCATTAAAAAAAACTTTCATTCGGAACTCAACAAAACCATGAAGTAATTAAAACTCAGATCTGGTAGCAATATGATTACATTTCTTCAAATCTGTAAAAGATACTGCTTGGAGAATGACCCTGGAATTAAGAAGGACCCCCAACCTTGGATTGTGCACAAGGTAAATAACCCCTGTCACATTGTGATTATGATATATGAGCAGCAAAGGGCTGCACTCAAACTAGCTGCTGAAGCTGTAATACAACAAATGTGGTCATTACCAAACCAAGGAGGTGACTCAGACTGTGTTTATACTGCTGTGCGAGGAGCCAGTGATCACTGATAACTTACTGTACTAACTCAATCCTGATATTTCCATAAACGATACACAGAAAAGGAGCTGAGGGGTCAGAAAGTTATCCACGCTCCCCTGGTGGTTCTTGGCAGTTGTGGATTAAGCAGGATGTGACTGTTGTAATGATGGGAGCTTAAGGAAAATGCATGACTACAAACTTTAGAGTCTTTCCACATCTCTGCTGGAAAAGAGTTTTAATGAGATTAATTTAAAGAGCTTTAGTGAGACTAATCTGGATAAAGAAAGAGGTTAAATAAACATGAACAGCAAAGAGGAAGGAACAAAGGGATAGCATAGCCTGAGACGAAACTCAACAAGTTTACTGAGGGTCATCAGCAACAAAGTCTCTTTGTAATGAAATATTCTGAGTGTGTGAGGGGAGAAAGCTGTGGTAATTTATCCTAGTAGCTCAAAGCCATCTGTAATTACACCCCAAGTATTAACTATTTGCTCATTTGGAGGGCCACGCTGGAAGTTTTAACTATTCAAAGGCACTGTATGAATTGATTTAATTCTGATGATGTTGTTTTTGGCACAGGTGTCCATATTAGGATGATTTGAAATCGCCTTCTCCTTACTTATAATTAAAAAACAGCAAATTTATTTCTTTGTGTTTTGTGCTAAATAGCAAACAGACATTAGCATTTAGCTCCATGCACCCTTATATACATAAATAAGACCTCTCAGATGTTACATGATATTAGGGATACTGTTCAATTGAATATAACAATATACTGTCGTGCATAGAAAAAATATGCTGTATGCTTGTCCTCGCAAATATGTCATACTACAATAAAAATGTCAAACTTATGTCACAGTCAGTTGTTTTCTGATTAAACAAAAAAGTAAATTACAAATTACAGCTCAGTTGGAATACATAAAGTATCACACAAAATACATAACACAAGGCTCTAAAGTTGGATCCAACTATACAAGGTTATGAATGATAAGCTAAAGTTAACGTTCCCTAAACTCACACAGAGAGCAGTAAAGTACCTGAAGTTAAAATAAAAAATTTAACAAAAAAAATTCAATAAACCAAGAGTGTGGTACTACTCCAAAACACAACTTGCCAATAATATTCAGAAAAAGAAACTTTTTAGAACTCGTACAACTGCAACAGCTGTCATTGCTTATACATTAGAATGGGAATGTTGTTGGCACATTTCTTGTGCAATCTTTCTTTTTATTTATCACAATTTTATATTTTGTGTCATATTTCTGGTTTGATTGTTGCTCTTATTTTGAAAGGTCATGGTGTGATTTTATATCAGTGTTTCCTGTTTTACATTGTAAGTTGAATCCCATGTTATTTATTTTACACCTTATTCAACTTTGTAATTGTTTCCTGTGCATTCCTTGCATTAATGTATTTTCTCTTGTGTCCATGGGATTTATGGTCTGTTTTGTGATTGTCCGATGACACCTGTTCCCTACCTTCTCTCATTCCCTGTATCTTAGGTTTGTGTGTTTCCCTTCTTCAGCTGCCAACTTGTTGCTGATGTTGTCACACGTTCGAGCCTTTTTTTCTTTTTAGCTCATTTTTCAGTGTCTGCAATTACTTGATTATGAGTTGTTGTTCCTGCCTGTATGAAACCATTTATATCATATATATTCTGAACCTGAGACAGCTTCATAGCCTTTGACCACATTTTATATTGCTACCAGTCTTACTATCCTGCATCCATCGATTTCTGGCTGTGACACCAAGTAGGTGCATGGACGTAACTTTTTCTTATGCTTGCTCTTATTGACACTCCCTACCAGTGGATGTAGATTGCATTTTTTGGGATGAAAATTGATGCACTTCTTAACAATTAAAAATAATTTGTTGAGAAATTAAATGTGTTACAATAGACATTCATATGAGGGCACAAGAAATGTTGACATTACCCTTTGGGCACACAACAAAGACTTGTACATCTTCACTTATACAAATACCAAACCAGTTGGACTTTTTAATATTCAGTGTAAGTGGCAGTGATGCATAAAACTTCTACAAGGAATCCAGACTTTATTAATCAAACTGGTTTAACCATTGCATTTTCATGTGTGCACTATATATTCCGCAGAATAAACGTTGATAAATAATAAGCTCCAGTACTTCCAGCACATTGCCTGTATATGAGGCAGCTTGGGTTATGATTACATTTCAAAGAAACGCAGAGGGTACTAAGCCAATAAACAGTTTTCTTTTTTCTAATAATATAGTCCTGCCAAAAACGTTGTATGGAGATGTGCCAGGCATTTCCATCCATCCACTCTTGCTACTGGCCTGCTTTCCATCCCAAAGACACCACTAAAGTTAATGTACTCTGGCTTTCTAGTCCTCGACTAAATCTCCCCATTTCTGTAACACTTTTTAATCTGATCATTTGAAACAGGATCGAGCTCTACAAAAATGCCTCCACAACTTTTCCTTGAGCGAGCTGTTCAATAAGGCTCACATCTGATGTTGTTATTGCCAGAGGGTTTGCACAGCTGATACGGAAGGACAAAAAAAAGATGACCACTGTGAACACCTACTCCAATGATTAATGTCACTGCTGTTCAACCACAAAGCTTTCATGTGATGCCAGGTTACACACATTCCTGAGATGAGCTTGAGAAGGTTTTTTTTTTTTTTTTTTTGTGGTAAATCAAAATAATCCCTGGGGAAGTTTTTTAACACTCCATCTTCACAACATTGAGCAAATACCCTAGTTAGGAAAGGTGACATTCCCTGAACTGGAGACACAGATTTGACTCTAGAGAAAAAGCTATTGACTTTCAACAGCTGTGACTGAATGTTTACTAAATTATTATCAAATAACGAGGTACTTGTAATTTACTTGTGTATTTTCATTTTAAGTCTTACTTGATTTAAATGTATGGCTCCTTTTTATTTATCTGGTGGTTTTTGTTACAGTTGTTGTAGAGTTTCCATGGTTTTGTCCAGGGTGCAACCCACCTCGAGGTGAATGTTGGATTAGATAGGCTTCAACCCCCCAAAGAAGAAGACAGCTTCACACAACAAAGACTTTGTTGTGGTTGTATTTAAAAATATAAATGGAATATGAAAATTTATGATTAATGGTAGTATCAATATTATTAGTGATTTTTTTTATAAATTTCTGTTCTACTCTTTTAATAATTTAAAATTTCTCTTGTAAGATGTATTTTGTTTTTTATTAGTGGACTGGCCTGCAAACAAAAAAGACTTAAGAGCTAATAGCAAAGAAAATCTCTAATCTGACTGATGTCTGGGTTTTTTTTTTTACATTAGTGTTGTTTTTTTAAACAATTTAACAGTTTGAATCCTTTGAACTTCAGGCGTCACGAGTCAGATTGGAGTCAATTACTTTTCACTTAAACGGCGGTTGTCATGACGACGGTTTCTGCACGTGCGGTGAGATCTCACACATGCGCAAACAAAGTTTGAAGCCCAGATGGAAAACAAAGTACATTATTTCACCTCACAATCAGGCTGCCTGCTTGTTCCTTTTACTCTTATGCAACATTTCAAATCCCGATAAGATTGTTGTACATCTGTGTCTCTCCTTTCTAGTCCCAAGACACATCTGCGAGATGAAAAATAAAAGCAAGATTATTTTTACACCATTGTGTTCTCCTCTGTAGAATTTCGCCAGAGGGCTCACTTTACATTTTTGCCCTAGCATGGTACAAGTTCAGCAACTCCCCATTTCTTTATGAAATGTCAATCAAACTGAGCGAGGAGGAAAGCCCGCAGACAGGTCCTGGTCTGAAGGATGAAACAAACTCTCCCTCTCAAACCTGCTGCAGGGGAAAAACACCAGAAACCTTAATTTAAAGTTAACTTAAAACTTAGAAAACTGTTTATTTCACTTTGCTTTGGATGTGTCAAACAGCTATGTGAGAGGTGACCTTCAAGCATCATTTAAAGTGCTGGTACTACAAACAAACTTAGGAGAGATGAATTAATCAAGCTGATAATGAAAACAAGTGGATTTTTGTCACCAATTCATCACTTTGATATTGAACATTAAAGAAAATACCAATATCTGATCTCCTACACATGATTTGAGATTCAATCCAAAGTCTTAATTGTACTATTAAGGAGAGGGTAGAACAATTTTCTTAACAACCCCATAACTAGTATGTAACATTTTAATTAAATATGCAATATGCAATACAACCATATTCATTAAGTACACACATGAACCAGAGCATCATAAAGATACATTTTTATTTCTTTTTCTAAAGACACATGGTATTTATTAAGCTAGAGTACTCGTTGAATAGTCACAAAATCATATCAACAACTTCAAGCATCAACTATTGTGGCGATGCTGGCAGAAGCCGGCACTATTCACGCCTCAAGTAGCAGGACTAAAGCACAACACATCAGTCAGGAAGCTGTATGCACAGAATAGAGAAATAGCCTGTAGAAATACCATTGCTTTGCACAGCAGTGCGACACAAATCTAATCAAAGCCATGGTTAACAGTGATTTAGCATAGATATCAGTTCTAATCTGCAACCTTGAGATAAATGCTTGCTCACTTTTTTCAACCTGTGTCCCACGTGGTTTGCAATAGTCCTTAAACTACATTCAGAGCTACAACCCTTTCGAGTGTTCAGACTATTCAGTGACACATGGTTCAAAGTAGTTTTGGATTCATTCTGTTTCATTGTGTCACAGGTGTAAAATAAAAGGAAGGCAGAGAAAGGCCTACACTTCACTAGCCTACAGAGGCCCATTAACATAGATAGTGTCAAAAACAACAGCAGGGTGGCGCAGAAAATCTACTAAATGTAAATTTAGCTGACTGATCCTTCATTAAATGTGTGTGATTCATTCAGAGTATGACTACTGAATAGGTCTTCCACATTTGTCACGAAATAAATTATTACATGAAAGGGTTGATTTGATGATGTCTGTCTAGACCTCATGACACTGTCCTCTGTTTCTACTAGAGGAAAAAAACAGACAAAAAACTGAAATGAGAAGCGCAGATATGATCAAGGATAAATCATTTATGCTAAAAGGTCCTTCACCTCAATCAAACCTCTAACATCATTTGGAGATTAGACACTGCAAAGGCAATTTCTTTTTGTTATTCGGTTCGTGTGTTGGAGCTTGACACATAATTTGGCTCATTTGCAATGTGCTTGGTGAGCCGGATTACAAAAGCCAGAGGGAGTCAGGCAAAAACGAACAAACACAAAAACATGCCAGGCTTTTTTTGTCCACTGCAATCTACCAAATATTTAACAAGCAAATCCTGAAAATATCTTCCTAAAAACCTATGACAAATGTCTTCTGACACAAAGTGGTTATACAATAGTATCTAGTTCGCATCTGAGTCACACTTTAAGCACTTATATGAACTTCTAGTTGTGACATTAGTAGAATATAATATGGAATCATTTCACACAATACTGTATATGGAATGGTGTCTCACTAAAATTGTGCAAGAGAGCATAAAGTACAGAGTAATCTCATTGAATGCTGATGAGATATAACATCCAAGGCTCAAAAAAGCATGATAACAGGTATTTGTCTGTCTGCACAGACATCTGCCCTCATCAGTAATTACTATCTGAAATGATACGCACTGCCAGACATGACAGTGCTCAATCAAGTCATCACTGATGGCCGATAGAATCTGCTTTACCCACACCACAACCGTTTTTTGGATTCCTTCAGTGTGGAAAATTTTAAATATTAGCCTCCATCATAGCTTTGAAATCAGAACCCATAGTGCAAATTACAGATTATGTTGAGAAATAGCTAATTCATGTGTCAGACACTATATTTGATGAGGAGCAGCATTCAGTTCATTGTTAACATCAATTCAATTGTACATAAACGGTTCTACTTTAAACATCTTAATCTTTTAGTTTAAAGACAAAGACAATAAAAGCTGCATTATTCAAAGAGTATGTAGGGAAAAGAATGTATAACAATAACAATAAAACTGAAAGAAAGGCATCATTGTGATTAAAATTATGTTTTCAAGACTTGAAGAGTTTCTTTGTCTCAGATACTGTTTTTGTTTTTTTGCTTGAGGCAAATGTACTTTAAATTTCCTGATTTTCTTTCTTCTTTCAGTTTCCCTCCATCCCCAGCAGCGTTTCACTCACTAGCTGCTCAAAAATGGCTCTTGTCTAACTCTTTTCAGGATTATTTTTTGTGGATTATTATGCAGCTGAAGCCAACAGGGGATCTCTTATCAACCTGAGATGATCTGGAAAAAGTAAAATGGTCTATTATCTACTCATATTTCATTAAACTTCAATCTTCCAGAATCACAGTGGATATTTCATAGTTTGGTGTGCTACAGTGAGGCAGAGAAAGTACTGCATGATATAGTTTAATCATTAATAAAATCCATACGGTGTGAAACTACATTAACTCTGAATAATAAACAAACTATCATAGAAAGAAACATCAATCGAGGCAAAGAAATGTGGCTGAATATAAACTGTTTGAAGCTGGTCCAGGATTAGTCAATCCATCATCATTATGATTTACTTTCTGTATGTTATACCTGTTACATATATCCAATACCTGAGCTGGAGGTGAGTACCAATTTACAGTATACATAATTCACTACAAGGAATCTCCTGTTTTGCTGCTGCTGCTGTGTGTGTGTGTGTGTGTGTGCGTGCGTGCGTGCGTGCGTGTGCGTATGTCTCTCTCTCTATTTTGCTTGCTCTCTACAGTTATCTTTTTACTTCAAATCTATCCCTGCGGACCACCGCTGAAAATGATGCGGCGCAAGCTGTTATTGATTTATATGCTACAAGCAGACAGAGCGTAGACATAAAAGAGCAGTCAAATATGGATCTGAATTCCCTTAAGTGAGGGCTTCTCTGTCAGGCGAGCCGAAGTTAAGAGAGTGAGAGTTTGAGAGAAAAGCAGTGACATATGACAGACTGGGTGAAAGAAGGGCGACCAAGAATTTGGGTCAAGGCAAGAGACAGGACCTGCAGAGAGGATGCCAAAAAACATCGAAAAAGAAGAAAGAACTCACAGATTACAAGAGCAGCAGAGTGTATCAGGTCTCACTAGATTCTCCCAAACTGCATGGAAATATACTGGTATTGATGACAGCACTGCTGGTTGTTTCATGCAGCAACATTTACAGTTATGGCTGACGTATTCCGGAGTGCATCAAAATTTATGTCTAAAAGATCCACATCAACCAATGTTTGGACCATCGCTGACCTAAAGTCTTCTTTTGTAAATCAGCCTAACTTTCCTCTTTCAATTAAGCTAGCCTTATTTGTCCCGGTACATGTATGTGTTGAACATACACAATATCCTAAGGCAAACAAGGAGCTGTTTAACAGTCCTGAAGTTAGACCCTTATTGCTACCAATAAGAGGCAGCTCCAGCCAGGTTTATGATAACTAGTAAAGGTCATTGAGTGATGAGCATCTGTTTACTACATGTTTGTTAGCTATAAAAACTTCAATTGCATCTAGCGGGTCTCATTATTGCAAGCAATGTAGCCATGACGCAACTATAAAAAAAATTGCAAAGCCAATGAGGCATGTAAGGCGCAATTATAATAATGATTGAACACCTTTAGATATTGTATCTAAATTAATGGCCATATAAAATATCTGCTCAAAACACCAAAGGTGTCATCCTGTTTATCATGTCCCTGAAGTCTGTTGCTGCCTTCCCAGAACCGTGTCTCTGAAGCTAAGCAGATGCTGTGAACATGGGACAGCAACAGCAGCTTCCCGGAGATGGAGACAAAGACAAACAGGGTCAAGGGCTCACCTCACAGGGTTCTACCATAATCATACCCTCAGGCAGTGAATCTAAAGGAACGGAAGGGGGAGGGGGGTACAGTGCAGCTTTTGGGGGAACATGAAAATTGAGCTGACAGCTTTCAATATGATGGTGAAATCATCTTTCTCATCAGTGCAGGAGCAAATTCTGCACCGTAAAAGAGACAAGTGAAGGCAACCTACAGGGAATTTGTGTCATTGTTTTTTAATGGAACTGTAATGGAAAAGTTTCTGCCCATGCACAGTCTAAAGATAGACACTGTTCTGCTCTGCTGTGGTCTGCATGGCTGTGAAAGTGGATTAAACAGGCTTTAACATCAAGAAGAGGTCTAATGAAACCCAATTGGGGAGTTACGCCGTCTGTTTGGCCAGCTGAATCCTGTAAAATGCCCATCACTGTCTCCTGTTGCCTGCTGTAAAAGTCTGACAGTGCCAGTCAGTGTACCTCAGTGCCACCTGGGGGTAAGTTTGAGGTTCTAGACAGGATCCAGCGGCAGCTACCGCTCTGGTTCAGATACCAATGCATATTCCATATATGTGTTTTTTCCCTAGCAGTTTTGCACAACTTGCCTTTTTTAAAGACGAAACACACCAGTCAGTTTCACACTCTAAAATTCAACATCAGATGGATTAATTTCATGAGAAGTTAACTTGTTAATGAAACTGTATTTTTCTACTTGTAAGACAAAGTGTAGAATGAGCAACCTGTGGATTGGGGAGGAAGTGATTGTGACTTTCTTGTGCGTCTTAAATAACCATTACAGAAAGGTGGTCAGTCTTCTTCCCTCCTGATACAGACAGGCATAATGTCAAAGTCAGAAGGCTCTGTTTTCAAATCCACCTGAGGACCTGGAATTATTCTGTGTGCAGTTTTCATGTGTTTCCCATTTCTGTATGGATTCCCACTGGGTTTTCCTACTTTCTCCCATCAACAAAAACATGAATTTATTTGAATTCCCTCTAAATCACTCTGCTAGACCTGAAAGTGGTATTTTATGCACTCAACATATTACAAAAGGCACATCATAAGTATATTTCCCAAAATGCTAACCTAATTTTGTAATGATTGAGTTATGGGGGAAAAAATCACATCATTTTCCAGTAAAGTGAATGATTCATTACTTATCACTGCTCATCAGTATTTACAGCCCAAATTGTAGGTAAATAGTACAAATTATTGTAATGGAATCAGTACATATTCACTATTTTGGGATTAATAAATGAAAAGCGTTAGTATTTGTCCTCATTCTAACCACCAAATAGAACAACAGGGGCAGCGGAAGGAAAAAAAGTAATGACAATTTCTTCCCTCTGAGCCACCTCTGGCGTGGTCAGCATTATCAATGCACTATCCTACACCTACAGCCCTTTGGCAGAGTCATAATGATGATGAATAGGGCAGTCGCATTATGTACAACAAAGCCATCTATCAGGACAACAAAGCCAGAAAAAATACTGACTGGGGTTCAAAAAATACATCAAGCCATGGACTCTCTCTTGCTGTTTACCTTCATCTCTAATGATGTTCTTTTTCATGTTTCCTTTTCTAAATGCCCTCGGCATTAACAGCAGGCAGTGGAAATTAACAAAATCCATTACTTGGCCACCTTTAATGGACTGGTGTCAGACCTTGCATTCACCATGACGCTGAACTGTTCCAGAGCGACGGCTTTGTTGATATATTGATATAAAAACACACCGCATGTGTTGATATGTACAACACATTAAAATGCTAAACTGCAGAGGTTTGGGTCCACGTTGAAATAACTTGTGATGCAAAGACAACTGCTGCATTGTCAAACTCACACTCTGGTTTCTGTGATGAATAACGGGAGCCCTGGACCAAACGGAAATATTTGCGCCATGGCACAGATGCCATTCCCTCTGCTGTTACTCATTATAAAGAACAATGTCAAAGTATCCCCAGGTCACTGAGAGGGAACATTCCTTCACATTGCCATCTATGGACATCATAAATAAATAGTCACCCCAATTCATGAAGGTGTAGCCACTTGCCATGTAAGGACACAATTAATTTCTCCCTCTATCCACGCGAATGAAGCAGGAAAGACAGCAACAAAAGAACATGAATGACAATGCATTAAGGGGCTCTTTTGGCAAAGGATTTTTTATCCACTGTCAACTTTCAATTTGATGAATTCAAAGAACAAATACGTCCCCGTGTTTTGATTAACTGAATGTATTTTACCTAAAGAGCCACGGGGCTTTTTTTTTTTTTTTTTTTTGGGAAGAGAGCGCAGAGCGCACAGGTTTGGACAAGGATGCTGAGCAGGGAAGCGGAACAGGAGCGGGAACAGCACTTATTTGCAAAACCTGCTTTTAAATCATAGCACAAATTATACAAAAATGTTTCTGTAAATAATAGCATATCCGTTTTGATAACAAGCACAAGCTGCCAGTCTTGCTCCGTACTGTAGTATGCCCTAAACTTCAAAGTGTCGCGTTGAGTGGCGAGAAGCGTGCCATATCAGGAGCCAGAAACCAGGAGGAAAAAATAGAATCATTTGCTGTTACAAAATTATCAAATAAGTTTTCCGCTTCAATGTCTTAATCTTACCTACCTCGTCTCATTTAATGGTGCGCTGGGCAGATATGGTGTTAGGAGATTTAAAAATCCTGTTAAACTTGTCACTGGTCCATGTTTCGTAGGGCAGCAGTACGGCAGTCCAGTGGAGTCACAATCTGAAAGCAGCTGAAGAGGTTCGCCACTTTCTGCCGTCACAGAGCCCGAGATTGCACGGCGAAGTGTGAGGCACCGTGGGATCTCCAAGGGCGCACGACAAATCAGTGCGCTAGGATTGGTCGGAGCAGTCGTGACGCACCAGCAGGTGGCACACCCGGCGAATAAAACAGTGTGACCCATTCATTGATCATATGGGAGACGAGAGCAGTTAGTGCACACGCACACTGGGAAATCACATGGAAAAACACGATTCGTAGAAGTCGAGCTACAGGAAAATATCTTCCATATAGGAGCAGTGACAGCGACGACATATTCAACCTGTTTAAATATTCCAATATTCCAAAGTCTTTTCACAGATATGCCAAATTTTCAAAAGACAGGTTAGTGCTTACCGAAACAAATTATTTCAAATGTAATGCAGCCGCCAAAAAACGTCCCTGTGATGCTTTACAGTTTTTGGGGCTATGAAGGGACCAGCTATGGTACTCTCAACATGAAAATAAAGAAAGATAAATATAACTGCATAAACAGAGGTATTCTGCGTGTAATGCCAAAACTTTAATTGAAATAATAGGAAGATTTTTTCAATCAGAGTTGAATAAAATTGGAATTCCACCTGCTTATTTCACCCATGGTGGAGGAGAAACAAGAACATTTTAAAGAGAGTGTGTTTTGACACTTGACTGGATGTAATTTAGGGAGCCAAAACAAATGTTTAATTTAAAAAAAACACACACAAATAAGGATTTTGTGGTAATCCTTGGAGGAATGTGTAAGCCAATTACCGCTGGCTGCAGAGACTTGTGGAATGGAGCCTCGGAGCTTCCTGCTTTGACTTACTACAGATCTCCAAAACACATTTCCTGGTCCGAGTGAAATTTCTATGAAGATGCAAAACTTTTAGAAACACAGAGAAGGTGTTGTGGTGACTTCCTCTGACAGTGTTGTGGTTATCCTAATGCCTTGTGGACTATTTGAGACTGTATCTGTGTGTACTTTTCTCGAGCGGCTTGTTTGCATTCTGTGAGAGGGCAACCAGTTCTTTCCATATGCATTCTAGTGTACACATGTGTGTAGTCTTTTACAATGTGTGTATGAAAAAGACTTGAATATTCCATCATCTGGTTGGCTCATGTTGTGCTATTCTCATGATTGTGTGCTAAAGCTTATAGATATTTGCTAATCTATGAGAATGAAAAAGTCTTTGCAGGTATGTAGCCTAGACACACAAATAAATAAAGGTGCAATGAGGCCAAATATTGACATTAAAGATTTATTTTATTTCAATCTGCTCTCAGTCTGACTGAGCAAACGTTGCAAATCAAGTCCACAAATTGTATTGAGCTCTGAGTATGACCTACAGCAGCGATCATTGCATTCTGTACACAAAGCCTTAAGTATAAACTGCAACAATGTAAATAAAGTATCATACATCTTAAGTGAGACTCTTTTGATTCATTTTTCTAATTAATAAGTAATACAGTAAAATGGTAAAAATAGCCAGTCCAGCTCACCTGCTGTGGGCTTTGTTAAACACACAACCAAAGCCGCGCCTCAACATTCACCTTCCTGCAATTTCACAGTGTCTGATTCCTCCAGTATTGCATGAACACACTGATAACCAAGTCACTATATAGCCAACAGCTCCACAGAGACAGTTTTCACTTCATAATGGCCTCCTTCATCCAACTCTCATTCTCAAGGGTGTCAACTAAATACACGGTTAGACAGAAATAATATGCTAACATCGAGATACCCTTTTAACAGGTGAACAAATGTTTGCTCTCTGCTGAAAAAGTGAAGGATTTTCAAACAATCAGTTAGTTATATTACTCAGCCAAGACTTCTTTCACTTAAATTGTACAGTATGTACATGAGTTAGAGAAATAGAACACAGAGGGGAAAAAAGTTTTGCCTACGCGGTACCACTGGACAATAGATGCTAGATACTATGAGGTGAACATGAAGCTCAAAAATCTATAAATGACAACTAGCATAAAGCTTGTTTTTAATCATTTAGATGTTTAGATGACACATCAATTAGAAAATCGAGAGAAAAATAATTCCCAATATAGTGAAATATCAACTTCTCCTTTATTTTTAAATACAAATCTATGTGAGCAGGGTAGTTCTTATGTGTCTGAACTGATGAGTAGCATTAAAATGAATAAACTTTCAGAGTTTATGGAACTCCCTTCAATAGAACATTATTTCATATTGTATAATGGATATACTAAGAATGATAAATTAAGGATGACAATGTTATATTAATATGAATGAAAATGGTAAAAAATGTAAGCAGAAGAATTTGAAGGGGGATATTTTAAAAAACTAGAAAGATAATTTTATCAAACAAGACCCCAAAGGGTTATAAAGCATGTTCTTGTTCAAAAAAAAAGTCTAAAATTTGTTACTCACAGTATATTTAGAAAAAATCTGTAACATCAAATCATTACACAAATCTGCAAACCATGAAATGTTTTGCATTATAGGAACTCATGATTCAGTGTTACACTCAAAGAATGCTATGCTCATGATTTCACCATAAATGAGTAAAGCTCCCTGATGCTTATAGCTCACACATACTAGTGCAAAGACTTCAGGTTGGCAGGTCTTCCTGGAAAATCCCATCTGTGTTGATGAACAAATAATACTCAGAACTAATTGTCACATATTTTACATAATGTCTCTGTTAATATGCACACAAAGAGTATTTAGAGGAAAAACAAAACAGCACTGTGTATTCTCTTGTTTTCACAATGATTCAGAGCTGGTGTCAATGACATTTTGAATTTCTGGAGGGCTTTTGATTTAGAATGCTTTTTTTTTTTTCATTAAAAATACAGTAATTAGAAGCCAACACCCTGAGGAGATATGGTGAATGTGTGTGTGTGTGTGTGTGTGTGTGTGTGTGCGTGCGTGCGTGCTACGTGCTTGCGTGCGTGCGTGTGTGTGTACTTGTGAAGTGATGCAATGTTGTGTTTATTTGACTGTGTCCATGTCCTTTCTTGACATGTGCAACGAGATCGTAGCATCTGCATATCAATGATGTGTTGAGTTATTGTGCATTATTCCAGGTACCATTGCATTTCTTTTTCCTCAAGCACACACATTTACTCAGTATTTATATTATTACTAAGATCGTTGGAGAGCTCCTTCAGTGATAGGTTGCTTCACCGAAGACGCGTGAAGGAACGCTATCGCAGGTCCTTCCTGCCCACGGCCGTCAGAGTCTACAACCAGCAATCCTCCCAGCAGACCACTCAAACAACTCAAATAACTCAAAGAACTCACAGAACTCAAAGAACAAAACAATTGTAATTGTGGATGAACAATGTCATCTTCAGTCTGTAGTGTATATTTTTGATGTGTAAATATAACTGTAAATTTCTGATAATATCATATATGTTAATATGTTTACAATATGTGAATATGTAAATTTCATTAGTTGCAAATGTTAACATGTATGTATATTATTTAAGTATTTATGCATGACCCCCCCACCCTCCACTGCCAGGATCGCACAAATTTCCCCACTGTGGGACAATAAAGGTTTATTATTATTATTATTATTATTATTATTATTATTATTATTATTATTATTATTATTATTATTATTATTATTATTATTATTATTATTATTATTATTATTATTATTGTTATTATTGTTAGTATTATTATTAGTATTATTACTAGTATTATTTTCCCTTTCACAGCCTTCTGTTCATCCCACCCTAGACACATATAAAAGAAAAATAATCCTCTTACTGCATCTGTAGATATCTGGATTTTACATAGACATTTTAGCACTGACCTTGATCACAGCTTGACTTGTCATCTCCACTGTCACCCCTGTCAATTAGGAAGTTGCTGGTAGAATACACAAACAGGTCCAGTCTCAAGATGGCTCACTGCACAACATATTTGTCATTCAGGATCCCCAGGCCTACAGCATGAAAGCTCCTCAAAGTAAAAAGTGATACACAAAATAACTGGCAGAATGTTTGTCTTTGCTTGTTGTTGTATAATTTCCAAATGGGATTTGAGTTTTTCTGTTTGTCTCATTTGTTGGAAATCCATGGGAAGGTCAATCAGATAGTACTTGCCCAGTGGTCAACAGCCTGTAGTTTGACCTTGCAACAGAGAGCAATTACAATCAAAGAGCTCAAACGTTTTTCTCTCCGACTGGACAAATATTGCTGATGAAAGGCAGGAGTAATCAACTTTCCACTCATCTTTTTTTTGGTATGTTAAGTAAACATTAGTGAAAGAAATGTTCTATCCATTTTGAATAATGCAATACATTACATATGTGATCTTTGTCAAGTTATCTTATACTGAACAAGTGTTACTAAATAGTTTAGGTAACTTTTACATGAAATGACATCACTGATGGTGTTGTTTTGTAAGATGCTATAAAAAGTAATGTGTGGGGGTTTTTTATTTATTATTTTGTAACATTTCACCTTTTTTTTTTTTTACAATATTACAAAAGAAACACAGATTTGTTTTTTTCCTCTTTTGCATTGAAAATCAAGCTCTTCCAATTAGCGTTGTGACAGAGACCGAGAAAACTCCCCTTAAGACTGAATATGCAGAGTTTGTTTTAGGGTTTGTGTGTTGTTGCATATGTTTTCCGTGGATATTTGTGGAACTTTTAATTGGTGTTGTTTTTCATTCCAGAAATGAGTCAATGTAGCATGTTTGGCTTTGCCCGCACATTCCCACCCTTCATCACATAGTGCAGGCTCTAACCCTGTAATATTGTTTTATGTGCAGTAAGAATAATACCATTCTTGTGACATAATCATTATTTTTTTCAAAGTTGAGAAAAGTTCCCGTGCCATAATAGACACTATATGACTATTTTTTACATTACACTCCTCTTGACATGTAAACCAGTCTTAATGTGCAAAATTGCTGCCCCTGTAAAATGCAAATGATTCTACATGCCTTAAACTTCTGCTTCTTGTGATCAGCGTGACTCATAACCTAGAAAAAAAATCACCCAGATCCACAGTCACCAAAATAATTTGAAGTCTTCTTAATAACTGCATGCTTGCATATTTAGACTCAGGGTGCAGAAGTTGTCGCCACCAGTTCAACGTGACAAATGTTACAAAGAGCACTTCATAAAGTCTCCCATATTCCTTTCCGTGTAATCAGATCAAATGAAAATGATGACAACTGGAGCGAACTAAGGAACAATCCTGCTTCCCAACTAACATACGAAACAGACTGCAAATTGACAAACACAATCTGTCACCTGAGAATTTCTCCTTTCGCCCTGTTTCTCCATGTCCCATCTGTCAATAGTCAGCAGCTATTCAGTCAGAACAAAAATCAGATTATCGAGACTTTTAATTATGCTGAAGGCATAAGCCCATTAATTATCACTATCAGTGGTACGGAACATCCCTTTAGATAAAGAAACAAAATCTAATTATCTTTTGACCCCTCTCTCCTCTGAGTAAGCTCCTCAGCAAGCCTACAGTCAACACACAATGGGCACGAACTTGACAGTTGCACATTAATATTCAGCAAAACTCTACAACTGAATCCTGGAATAAATCGTATTTGCTTTGCATCCATTGTTTCAAAAACACACAGGGGATAGAGCGAAGCTTCTCCATACTTAAGATAACTCACCAGTACGACTCAGAGCTTTGACATACCCATTTAGAATAAGTCCTTTTAACACCCAAAAAAGAGAGAGGAATTCCTCACATCCAATAATACAATGTGAGTGCATAAATAGCTTATTTGCATGGGTGTGTAATGGATTGACATCCTGCTCACCATATGTTGCTTTGTCTCTCCTTCTTGCCCGACTATTCATTTCCTCACGGTGGACCAACTGTGCACCTGGTTAGTCAAATAAGCATCATCAAAAATTCATATGAGACACCAAATAAATGTTTTTCTGCACAGTTTAGACGACCAGTACTCAAGGGACACATGTGTTCGCTTGCGATAAGGACCAAAAATACGAGTGAGAAAACAACCAATAGAAAAGAAAGAGGAGGAAGGATGGATAGTCATGAGAATTTGAACCCTTATATGTCCTGGATAATAGCTAGCACTCAAAGGCCAAACTGTAGGAGCTCATCATTTTAGTCTAGCATATTCTTGGCATGGTTACTTTTTCTGAATTACATGTCCAGATGTTAGGAATTGAAGAAGTCATCAAGACAAACAGAGCCCAATTGAGATCTGATGTAACAACAAATGACTGTGTGTGTTTCTGTGTGTTACCTGCTCACCCATGCACCACTGGTCTATCTAAATGTCTACCTTTAATCACCTAAATGTACTCTGTTTATCTCTCTGTACTGATAAAATCATGTTAAGCGATGATAAATGCCCCTTTTTCCCTCGTTCCTCTGAAGAAAGTATGCATCTGGTCTTGGTTGTTAGACTCATATTAGCTTTTCATGCAAGGCTAATCAGAGCCATCCCAGCCAGGCTTACAGGATAATACTGGATCACAGTGTTTTGATAGACCGGGAGGCAAAGCTCTACTAACAGTTCATCACGTCTCATTACTTCATGACGAGACGCTCTGATGTCTGCCCACAGAATCTACAAACACTCAGATGTAACACGGATGATGCAAACCCCGTAGTGTACATGACTGTAGAGATTTTATTGTCACATGGCTCACGAACAAGGCAAAATCAATCTCTCTCTTTACCTTAGCAAAAGGTCATGACGTTGCAGACAGGTAAATGACAGGCTGAACTCATTCCATCTGGCTGAAGGATACTGTCAATTTGCAGTTTCCAAGTGGAAGAAATTAGTTGGCTTTGCTTTATGATCCATTGATTTTATTCCTTTAGCCCAGCTGTCACCAGTGAAACCAGAAAACTCACAGAGAAATTATCAGTCCTTATAGGCACTTTTAAACTGGAAGTTTTCAATGATTTAAACACCTGTCAGTGAAGATTATACTGTAATTGACTAAGTATGAGAAGAAGAGACAATGAAACAAGTGCAAGGGTCCCCGAGAGGCTCCTGGGATGATGCACATCTCAAAAACATGTCTCAGAGAAGGGACATGATACGTTTGACACAATAAGAAAATGTCTGAGAAGAGAGAGTGAGAGGTTAAAACACATTGAAAATTGGTTTGGCTTTTTCGACTGGCCTTGGGAGTTTAAAGGCTTGTTACCATTGTGAGGTCGTACGGTAAACTTTGTTATGCATACGAAGATCGCTTTGATAAGCCAAGATGAGCAAGTATAAAGAGAAAAAAGTGTTTTAAAGTAATTAAGCTGTAAGGCAAGGCAAGGCAAGTTATTTTGTATCGCACATTTCAACACAAGGAAATTCAAAGTACTTTACATAAACATTAAATACAGCACTACACAATTGAGAAAAATAAAAAACCATCGATTAAAAATGGGAACAGAAATAAACGTGAATGGGAGGAAAGGGGACAACAAAGTAAAAACAGCGATATAAAATCAAGAGTAATAAGTAAGGACAGAAATAAAATTACAAAGTTGTAGTGTAATGTGAGTTACATCAGGCTGTTTAGGTCCTTAAAGCTCTTCTGGATTCTACAGCGTTGTCCAAAACATATTCTGTCCGATACCTCTGTCAGTGTCGGCCTTAAGGCAGAAGACTCTCAATCCCAGTCCCTAGATTTGAACTTACCAGAACAAAGTTATAGTCCAGTTTAATTAAATTATGAAAATAATTAATTAAAAAACACCGTAATATAATAATTAATAGTAAAATAATTCATAGTAAAAAGCGTTTTATAGTTAAAAACTAATGGCAATAGAATTCAGTGGGGTGTTTAATAGGTACACTACATTTGAAAAACCTTTTTAGAATTCTGTACCAGTAAAAGGAATCGGAAAAGTAACAACTGTCAGAAATATATGACTATTCAATAAAACAGTCATGTTGGGCATACTGACAAGATGCACACTAATCCAAATTGCTCTCATTGCAAAACTCTCATTGATCAGCAACAACACAAAATAATTTTCTGCCTGGCAGGCCATTGAAATTCTTTGAACCAATGTGGAATTTCCACAGAGTTAAGGCTCACCTATGACTGTAACCCTCCATTGTGTATTTCCTGTGTATTTCTCACCTGACTTTTGACTGTGCTCCTCAGTGAATCTCAGTCAAAGCCATCACCAGATTATTCTCTTCACTGTAGGGTAACTATCAGCATTTCTAGTTCTATATACCTCTTTGAATACTGTTTAGAGGCTAATCACTGATCTCGTCTGCGGAATGTCTTTGCCAGATGTGAGCTCCGGTGTACACTTCACCTGCCTCAGTCTTCACAGAATTAAAGGTACAGCCGATGAAGACACTTGCTGAAGCCAACCAGTTACATGCCCTTTGTAATCCTTACAAGGACTAAACATAATCCTATATCTTATCAACCCACCATACAATGTCAGTTTTTGTGTCCAGATCTGAATGAAGGCTTTAACATTAAGCAGAAGTATTATCACCAGATGATGCCATGGTGATGGTTTCCTTGACAGTTTATGGCCAAATCAATCTTGTTGGCATACTTATGT
Organism: Antennarius striatus; assembly: GCF_040054535.1. Taxonomy (NCBI): domain Eukaryota; kingdom Metazoa; phylum Chordata; class Actinopteri; order Lophiiformes; family Antennariidae; genus Antennarius; species Antennarius striatus. The sequence continues at coordinate 8,313,907 of NC_090786.1, read as the reverse complement.
TTTCAGGATGAAAAGTGTACGCCTCATACAGTGAAAAAAATAGAAATGCATCTCATAGCAGAGCTGAGACATCCATTCCACTTACCCATGCACATGATTTGAGTTTATTAAAATTGACAGACTATTTATCATATCCCTCTGGGTGATAAACAAAGAGAAGGTTGAGTGGAAAAGTTAGAAGGAGGGAAAACAACAAGTACAATTATCTCACTCAATTCAGTCTCTTCATTTCCATTTTTATATATTAGGGAGATGCTTTTAAATTCAATATATATGACACAAGTGCCACTTTCTCTTTATTCATCACTAATGTTGTGATTACATAAATTCAAGTAAACAAACCAAAAAAAAAAGTGTCTTTCCTCCTGAATTTCAAAAGTAAGTTTCTCGCTACAAAGGCAGAATATTTGAGGTTCTTCCTCAACTAATTCCTCCACTAGCAATCATGCTTTAGGGATTTATTAAGAAAACATACAAGTATATTTATGCATACATGACTACTGGAATTAAAGACAAATCCAACAGCTTCTACAACATTCTGTGAGAAAGGTTAATACATTCCGCACATGGGCTGTAAATTGCTTGCCAGTCTGTCATTCAAACCGCATGCATGATGTGTCTTCATTTTCTGCTGTGAGAGTCTGGCCTGTCAGTTGAGCTATCAGCTGTTCACAACAGACAGTCTCATCCTTCCAAGAGCAGAGTGACACACCTCCATTGTTTGGCTATCAACATTGTGCTGTCTTTTAAATGTGATCCCCTCTTTAAAAAAATGTAGTTCATTCATGCTCCTGTAATCAGTGTCTGCCACATTCCCTGCACCACCCAGTCTTGTGGGTGGGTGGACGGATGGATGAATTGCAAGAGTGCACTTAAAATCAGAGGGAAGAATGTAATTTCTGCATAACACCATAAACCTTTCATTATAATCACAGTTCACCACTTTGCAGTTAATAGAGGCAGATATTACTACGTATATGTTACTGCCACCTATGCACTGACCTCGACAGTGTGCATTATGTAAGGAGCAGCAAGTCAGTGACTTAGAGACTGCTTCAAACACAGCTGATGTTTGCAAACTTTCAACTCCATCAAGTGCCATTTGTCATCTTTGAAAAAGTTCCTAAGTTGTCATGAAAGTGGCTGAGGTTTCATTGGCTGGACCAGCAGGCAGCGCCTTCATCTTCAGTTTGACAGGTTGCTTCACTGGTGGAGTCCACCAGTGGGTTGTTTCCCTCAAAACAACCCGTGGACCACATTTCAAAGCAGTTACCTCCACTTACAAAATGATGCTTTTCCAGTTCTTCCTGGATGCAGGAAGTTAAAATGAAAAAATGGGTATTTCTGGAGGATAACGCCACCCACCAATTTCAATTGTTCACTCGTTCTTTACTTCGTTCGTTCGTTCATTCATTCATTCATTCATTCATTCATTCATTCATTCATTCATTCATTCATTCATTCATTCATTCATTCATTCATTCGTTCGTTCATTCGTTCATTCATTCATTCATTCATTCATTCTTTCTTTCTTTCTTTCATTCATTCATTCATTCATTCATTCATTCATTTATTGAAGAAGAATAGGAAAACGTAAAGGTATTGTCTGCAGCCGCTTATCCGAATCCAGGTCATCGGTTACGATGGAGCCTATCCCTAATGAGTACTTACAGAAGTCGGGTGCACCCTGGTTAAGTCATCTTTGCAATGCAGGAACTTATAGAAAGACAAACACACATTCCTGCTCATAGTAATAGCTATGGTCAATTTAGAGTGACAAAGTCACCTAAGTTGCATCTTTCTGGTGGAAGGATGCCAGAGAACTTGGAAAGAACCGAGAGAGACAGAGGAAGAGCATACAAACTGAAATGCACAGAAATGTTTCAGGTAGAATTGAACCAAGGACCTTCTTTCTGAGAGGCAACAGTGCTACTCACTGTATCACTGTTCATTGTTCATTTTGACAAGGGCAAAATTACAGCTTACAGTTTTCTGGAATCCGACAAAGCCCAACCAGAGACTGTGTACTGAACTAGCTATTTCCCTTGAATCATCCAGGTACTTTTACGTAATTACTTTGACTGAGGCCAAATAATACATATTTGAGTTTCAAGACTATCACAACACAAATCTTCTACATTGAGAAATTCTTGAAGAGTTAAGTGTGTGTCAAAAATCTGGAAAAAGAAATGGCATATGCGAGTAGGGTGAAGTGTTTGTTTTCCTTCATTAGAAGGAAGGCTGGATGAAGGCTGGTGACATGCTTGCTGCTCCCTGTAAATTGAGCCAAAGTGAGGAACCCATTAGTGCTGAATAAAACAGTTAAAATTCTCATCCACACCGGTGTCAATCATCATATTAGAATGTCATCCAATAAATTAGGTCCAATTTATAAAGACAATCAAATAACTAAAATCATACACTGTTTTAAGTCCCTCTGTTTTCAACCCACGAGGTTCAAGGTGAGGAGTTTTGTACCTTTTGTCAAGGAAATAAATCAAATGAATACACCTTTAATTCAGTGATATTCTATGATGTAAGTCAGTGCACCACCAGCTTGTCACAGACAGAGGAGGGAAACGGGCCGTAGAGAGAAGAGACACAGTTGAAGGAATCACAATTGGATCCAGAGTGGTTGCAGTAAATGAACAATTTAAATAACAAAGTAACTGCCCATCCTAAAGCTTATTTACGCCACACAAAGGATAAAGACAATGAAGTCTCTCTCTCTCTCTCTCTCTCTCTCTCTCTCTCTCTCTCTCTCTCTCTCTCTCTCTCTCTCTCTCTCTCTCTCTCTCTCCCCCCCTTTCTCTCACTCTCTCTCCTACTGGTACTACTATTTTGCTTTTGAATTCCTTTTTGTGTGAATTTTGGATTTTTCGTCATCGTGATTATCTTGTAATTTGGCTTTGGATTAATAAACGTGATTTTAAAAATCGAAATCAAATCTCTCTCTCTCGCAAAAGATAAAAAAAATTCCTACAAGACACAAATGATTTGCTGGCCAAAGTAGACAATTTCTTTCCTGACCTCAACATGTTTCTGTATAGCATCAGTTTTTATTTGAAGAATCCAGAACCAGTTTTTGTGTTCCTTGTTCAGGAAACACACAGTACTGTTGAAAATCTTACTGTTGTTTGTTTTTGAGATGTGAATTCCTCTTTGCGTGATTCTCTTTTGAATTTTGTGTCAACGTGATTATCTTTCAATTTGGCTTTTATGAATAAATGTGATTTTAAAAATCCAATCTCTCTCTCCTACTACTTTGTGTACCAACTGTACGCCAAAATTTTCTCCAAGAGGAACTGAAAGAAAAATCAAAAACAATGATAAAAAAATTATTAAAGACAATTACTCATATGCATCTATACACATCTCGAGCTCTGGCACTCTCTGGGTTTCTGGTTTTCTGTATCTCGTGAGGGATTTTGTTTTCTTGCTCTTGCTCTCATTTGCTATTTTGGATCTCTGGCTCTGGCAGTCTTGGAGAGTCATGTTCGGACTCTGACTCATGGTCTGAGCTGTAGCTCTTAATGTCTTGGAGTTCTTGCTCTGGATTTGGCGTCAACACTGTTAGGGCTTAGGCAATCTTGGGGGCTTTGCATCTGGCTCTGGTTTACTCTTTCGCGATTTCAGGTACAGCAGTGGTGGTTGCTGCTCTTTCAAAGAAAGGAAGTTCAGCTTACGTCATAGCATTTGTTAATTTATTTATGAATAAAGTGTGTCGTTTGTTCCTTTTCAAGTAAATGGTCTTATGAATTCCAAAATAATCCTCATAAGAAAAACTATCAAATGGCTTTGCCAAAATCAGGTCAACAATATATAATTGTCTCCATTAAGCACATTGCTATTTGGCTCATTCACTGTGACCTAGCCAACAGCAATTATGACAGAACGAACTAACAAAAATATTAAAGTTGAACAAGGAAATGTTGAGACTTTGTTAAACTGAAACTGAGTGTGTTTTATTTGCAGTGTAAGAAACGAACAATGGAAATGCCAAATACTAAGACATGGTTTGCAGTCTGTGTTTCAACTTCACCTGTATTGCAATTTGCAATGGGACTCAAGTGATGTGTATAGTTCAAATGAACTGTCAATCAAAGAGGAATTCAGCCTGTCTACTGATTCCCCAATCATCATGTGGAAGCCAAGCATCCAGGCCAGCTGAGGCCAGCTTGCTGCTCTATTCACCCCATCTGACTTTTCTCGTGGACTCTGACTCTGAACAGCCTGGGAGTTCTGGCCTTATTTGATGTCTCTACATATATCTCATGTGGCAATTGGGCACTGGATCTGACTCAATCTCTCTTAGGGTTTTTTTTTTTTTGTGCTTATTACCAGCCACTGTTTTACAGATCAAAACACAAGGGTTTTTTTCTTAAACTATACTTCACTTTTATGTGATTTTTAATGGGTTTTTAAAATCTACACCACATAACTTACAAAACATGTGATGCTAGTATTATGAATATATTTACTTGTTTGTGTACTGTTGATTCAGTATTTCATTTGGATATTAACAAGCTCTTAAATGTAATAAAATATAATAAATTGGTTTCTTTTTTTCCACATTATTTTTGAAAGTTGTGATACAGGTATTTGTAATGTATGTATTTTAAGGTTTCCTTACATTTCCATTGCTTGGCTTTGTTATAGTTTATAACTAGATCTCTACAAAAACTAATTATATTTCCATCAGCTTCGGATGTTCACAGTTTTGGTGCCAATTAACATAATGTAAATTTACATGTCAAGGTATTGAATCAATATTAAGCTAAAAATATAACTTATGAGCATTGTCAAAGTGAGCATTAGACTGTTCTGCAGTAATCCCTGCTGTGTCTGGATGCAGCTTTACAAACATGCCAGTATGGCTGTAGGCTTGTTTTTTCTTTACTTTTTACTGCATAATTTTTCACATTAATTTTCTTAGCTGTCCTAAATGCTGTAATTTAGAGATTTTATGACTTGACTGTTTCCACTTATTCTCATTCTGTCAATGATTGAATGAATAAGTAACATCACTGGATTTTTGTAAATAAAGCAAGCTATTACTCTGCTTGCTGCTGCTGCTTTTCCAGCGGTCAGGAGCATAATCAAGATTAGGTGCTACCTGTTCACCGTGCAAACTAAGTGTCTCTTCGGCTTAATATGCCTTTGAATCGAAAGAGGAAAATTTACATAATTCTTAGTGGACTAAAATGACCCAAAGTCACCTCATGCAGGAAGAAAGTGGCAGATACAGAATACATACTGGCAGCTGGCACTGCTCCATGTCTGTCACAATCTGCTGAAGCAAATGAATTACAGAGGACCAATGTCCTGGCATTTTAACCTGACATATTCACTGACTACGACACTCAGTCTATCTGTCTGACACACTCTCTTGCACCCTGTCTGACTGTAGGCAAGGCTTCATTCCTCATTACTTTGGTGTGTGTGTGTGTGTGTGTGTGTGTGTGTGTGTGTGTGTGTGTGTGTGTGTGTGTGTGTGTGTGTGTGTGTGTGTACATGCCTGTGTGCATGCTTGTATATGTGTGTATAAATAGACGCTACACACTCTGAAAACATTTTCTTATCAAAGCCACAGATTGTTCTCCAAGTTGTACATCACATCCCCTGAAAATCACTTACAGTCAAAAAATTGAAACTTTTCTTTGCCTGTTTTGAAAAAATTAAAAAATATTAGAAAAACTTTTAATATTATTGAGCTGAGTCTTCCTCTTTATGACCACATGTCCATCTTCAAATGCATGCACTCAAATGCAGCTGAAGACACTTGTTTTAAAAACACTTTAAAAACACTTAATCATGATTTTAGTTACTATCTATTGACAAGCTGTTTACTGGGTTTTTGGAAGTATTTCAAACCATTATCACTCAAGAATGCAATCAACCTAGGGTAGTAGTTTGGAAGCAAAGCACATTTAGTATTCAATATGCAGTACACTGGCCCTTGTTTCTACTTATGCATTTAGGGGATGATTGTGCAGAATCATGGGAGATGTAGACTAAGTGTGCTTGATGACACTTTGATGAGCAGCAAACAAATTCAAAATTTGCCAATTGGCTGTTGTAAGATGCAACAATCATAACTTGCATGTTATATTTGCTGAAATCTGAAGCGCCCTTGGTCTGACAATATTTTTCTTCTAAGGGTTAGGATTACACGACTTGTAACTGTCAGCTTTGTTTGTGTCATGTTTAGGGAAGCTTACAATGGGAAGGATTCCCATGTTTAAAATCATATTTTTAAATGAGACATGATCATGTGGCATGAATTGCAGAGGCCTGAATTTGGTAGATGTGACCTTAATGTTGCATGAGAATGAGAATGCATCTGAACTTAGTGAAGAAAAATGCATTGTCGTCATACCTTTGTGATGGCTTATTGAAATTTAGCTTAAGGCATTTATGACACAAGCACATATCACTATATATTATTGAAATTGATGGACAGGTTGCCTTTTTGTTGCTGAAACTGAAAAGGTGTAAATGGTTGCATTTGGCAGTGATCCCCAGGACTCTAATGTATTTTAAAAAAAACACTAATTAAAAGGGAGAAAGAAAACAATAAAATGATGTCATTATGTATACAACAGTGAATATGATAAGGATGATAAGGATGTGCAATATGACAAAAAGTGTATCTCTGGTGGTCTGCTTAGTGCTCTAATTAGTTGGATTAAGGTTAATGGAAGACTGTAACATGGTGAAAAAAATAATTTAATTTTACCTCAGGGAAATCTCGATGAATTAGAAAGGGGACTGCAGTCAATTGATACCAAAACAAACTCTTACAGGTTTTTAGATAGCAGAGTCCATACCAAAATAACTGTCCATTTAAGCCTTCTACATTTATAAATGGTTATGACGACACCTAGAATATCACAGTCTCATTGAAACATTGACCTAGAGTTGTGGCTTTATTGCAGTAACAATGCACGGTATGATTACTTTCTTTTGATAAACCAGATAAGAGTTTTTATTGCATAAATTATGATTATATTATATTTATAGTCTCTAGCTACTGCAAATGTTGTAGAAAACTGGATGACAAGTCAAAACATGACAAAGTTTTGATCAAAAATTTTTATTGTTCCACTACTGGTCCTTTTAAAAAGTAGAGTTCAGATTGTTTTTCTCAATTGTACGCTGAAATATAATGGAGCAGAGATTATTCCATCAATGTGTTATGTTCCACAACTTGCAGCACTGCTGAGCAGCACTCCAGGCAGTGAATATTATTTAACATGGGTTGCATTGATTTGAATTCATCGCGTTGCCTTCTGCTTGACAGTGATCATTTGCTGTTGATGTCACAAGGGACCTTGTTTTCTCTTCTAGGGATTCTGTTCCTTTCAGCGCTTGTCCTCTAACAGCTGCTATGCATGCCTGAGTGACTGAAATGCTAAAGCTACCTCCAATAACCATTTATTACTCTTACAAAGAGTATAATGGTGGTGGATTAGCACAACAATATGGCATGAAAGGTAGACAAAACTCAACTTAAACGATATTGAAATAAATATGTAGAAACAACCACCTATTAAATAATCGATTGTACAGGTGAAAATAACCGTGGCACTATCTGGGAAGAAGTTTAGAAGAGGGGTCACAGCAGCAGTCATCCATCGGCTTTAGCTGCTTGTTTTTATACTCAGAAACTGCTGTTGGTCACACGCTCACACAGAGCCTAATGAAGAGGCAGATTTTGATTGCAGGATATCTAAGACAGGGACGTCTGCTTGGAATTCAGATTGAAGATAATGCTGCATTCAGTTTGATGAAGTGATGCCATGAGATTTTCTTTCATTACACAAGTGGACAATTTTTTTTTAAATCTGTTGGACACATAAGAACAACTACAGAAAAAACAAATGCAAGAAAACATCGGTAGAATTAATCGCCTGTTATACAATAATGGTTTTACTGAACTCTATGTTTGAGGTTTACACCCAAAAATCAAACGTGTTTCAACAGCTCATGAAAATTGTTCTGGATTTTGACCCTTGAGGATGGCATTGGAGATTATCTTCAATCAGTCGTCGAGCCAAGTCTGTCTGTGGTTTGTGCTATATTATCTCCATGATAACATCCATTCGGGCTTTTATTATTGGCATGGATAATATCTCTATGTGACCTTGACAGGAGAGCAGGCAGGCATTATGCCTCTATTCCCTACTGTGACTGCAAGCAAAAGAATGCTAGACTGTTGCCTTTCTGATTTACAGCAATCAACCATGGCAGGTATTCCGAGCCAGCAGCTACACCATGAAAGAAACCCAAACTGAGAAACTATGCCGGCTTAGATAAGCCAATAATAGTTGGGATTGGAGAAAATGAATTCTAAGGGTTTGCAGAAAATATAGTACGGGGGAATTTTCATTGCTTTGAACCATATTTATTGCAGAAGAAACACTCCTATTACCTGCTAGATGACATAAGTATAGCTATGTGTTTATTTAGTCACATGTCATATTGTATATTTCTACCGGGTTACCTATCCTTGACGCTATTCATTTGGTAAACAAAAAATGACAGCAGCAGTAAGGCTATTCACATTTCATATTTATTATTCAGCTGTGTTGCCATCAAAGCCAGCCAAACAATCTATCACCCTGCACCGTACAATGCCCAAGTATTGCAGAATTGGTGCAGGCTTAACCTTGATGTCCATTCCTGCAACCTTTTTCTCGTGTCAAATATAATACACAGAATATTTTTTTCCTTTTCATTTGCAGTGACAGTCTGGGGAAAAAAATAGCATCATATTTTGCCAGGGAAGCAGCACAGGGATGAGCTCTGATGTGTGCAGCTTTAGTCATAATGCAAAACTGAACCTTAGGACATAATGAACCGGATGGCTTCGCTTGATGTGTGTTATCATTAGAGGCATTTTTTTGCATGTAAAATACTTCCATCGCCAGCATTGGTGACAGATTGTGACAGTATCTGTCTCCCTCTATCTTTACCATGTCTCTTGGAGCCTCAGTCTCAAAATCCAACAATCAAAGGTAAATTATGTCCTGCTTTCAGAACGGATCAACTTCACCATGATATTTTAAATATATATAAATAGTTATTGAACACTTTTAAAAATACAGTATGTATGTAAAAGTTGGGATTTTCTTGATTTATTTTTGCCACTGTCACATATATAGCTTGTTAATAGTCCCACTGGCTCCATTCCAAACTGAAACCATGTATCCAGTAGGTCTATTCATTATATGAGTGTTGTAGCCATAGTTCAGTCAAGAGAGACAAGAATTTGAAGAAAAAAATAAGTGCGGAAGATGATGTGTGATAATCATCCTGTCAGAAAGTATTTAGAGTTTAAGCCCTTGACAGAGAATGTGATCAAGGGCATCTGTCCTGAGCAGCAGCAAGAAAAATCCCCCCTTTGAGGGGGGGTGTTGAGAGCTTTCATTACAGAGAGTGTGAATGACAGGATTTGGTGAGAGAGCACTCCTGAATGAACATTTGCTCAAGATTTATTAGTGAAGCAAAAAGCTCAAGGAAGAGAATTTAACACCTAGTTTGTTACGCATCAAAAAGGAGTAATTTTTTTGAAAATGACATCATTTGTCACTAGAGATACAGAACATGTGGATTGTTAACTGATGGGTGACTAATCCACATAATAATGCATACATTTTAGGTCAAGCAGGTGTTTTCACACACACACACACACACACACACACACACACACACACACACACACACACACACACACACACACACACACACACACACACACACACACACACACACACACACGCTGTAGAGCAGGCGGATGTCCAGACAACTGTGAATATGAATCGAGTGTTCTTATTTTAAACCAAGCCATGACTGAGACTCCAGCTTAAAGTTTTCAGAAATTAAATGCAGTGAGGGTTAAGAAAAATATTGGAATTCATCTCACTTGGCTTCTATTTAGTCACCCAAGTTCTGTGAAACAATATGTACCAACAAAATTCCCAATGATTCCTCCCAATAAATAAGTGCTCCTTAAAAGTTCCTTATGTGTATTTCTTCTGAAATACACATAATTCCCCTTGGCTGGAAAATAGATCATTCCTCCAAATGCTAGGGCTCACCTTTGAGTTAGCCAATTTGCCAATTTCAATTATTAAAGGCTGCACCAGTCTCCTTTCAGGTTTTAGAGGATCAGATCATTGTGTGTGCAGAATTCCAGAGTCAAAATTAGCTCTTTTTGCAGATTTAAGCTAATACGCATCAAAATGAAAAAAGATGTTGGTGTGACAGAGAAAAGATGAAAAATTCAAACACACACTTTATCCACTGGAATACAGGTTTTCCCCATGCTTTTTCCTTACCAGACCCTCGTGAAGTAATTGGCTTTCTCTTGGCATTGAGTCGTCCAATCTAAATGGTAATTTGAAAAGGTGCTCCTCTCCTCCCCTTATTGGTGGCGATGCTTGTTTACTGGAAGGCAGTCACCCGACATGAAAATTAGAGTTGTAATGAGATGGCCACAGTCCGTCTCAACGTCATGAGACAACGCCTGTCAAGACATAAAATCTATCTGAAGCATCTCATGTGATAAACTAAATACTGCCAGAGGCATAGCAGTTATGATCCCAGAAAATTATATCATTTATCAAAATATCTCTTAAATTTTTTATTTGTTTTTAGTTTATTATCAAATCCTGATCTGATAAGTGAGGCTCTCTCCCTGTTTACCTGTGCTTCCTCCAGGTGCTCTGGTTTCATTGCATATCTCAGAACACATGCTAGGTAAGTCCACAAGTTTAAGCTTAAATTCTCTCTATATTGGCTGTGATGGATGTGACCTGTCTGAAGTTCCTTTCTGCCTTCTCCAGAACACATACTGAGATAACAACCAGCCACCTTAAACTTAAATACAACTAATGGAGTTCAGAAAGACAATAAATCAATGGACTGAAGAAATATAAAGAACAAATAAACAGAAGGTCTAATTCTCATCTTTCATTCTGACAATAATGTACTTACATCGGCGACACAGACAGCCAGGAAAATTATTGCTTTTTACTTTTTCTCTGACCATGCATTTCATGACACTATCATTATTTTTGAATGGCATGGCATTCTCCTTTATACAGTATATAAAGGAGGATCCCCATTAATATGTGTAGAAAAAAAGCAACAGCTTTTCAGGGTAAGTGGCAGTTTAATAAAGCTTCAAAATCAATATCAAGTTTAAGGATAAAGATTAAAAGGTTAAATCCACTTTATTTATCCACACAAATGGGGAAATTATCTTTTCCACTCCAGTTTTGTACATGCATATATAAATATATATATATATACACAGTATATGTGTTAGTCAGAGCACACACAAATATCGTATACAGGCCCTTGAACAAACACAACCCACACTAGGGGCCTGTAGGCATGCAGTTAATAACACTCAGTACAGGAGAGGTGGAGGGACAGGTCGCGATCTCCGGGTGCGCCCCAATGAGCTGCTTGTGAGGGGTACGCGCCTAGCTCAAGGGCGCCTCGGCAGTGGCTAGGAGGTGAGCTGGCACCTCCCACTGTCAGCTCACACTCCGAAGATGTCTGGCGGGAGCGGGAATCAAACCGCCGATGGCTGGGCGCTGTCTGGTCCCATTAAACATTAATGTTCATATTAATATGGACATTAATGTTTAACACATAAAGAAAAATTGATGCACTAGAGGTAGTCCTTAATGTACGCACACAATTGATTCAGAGAGCTTGTTCGTAAATTAAGTTGTTTATAAATCATTGTTTATTCAATTTCAATCTATAATTGCCATTTGAAGTAATTTAAATGCCATTCAAATACAATAACAGGACATAAAAACAAAAAATAATACTGTAAAATAAAATTCAGGTACAAGTACTGTCAAGATAAGTCATTCTCGGCTATATGTCAGTATTTACAAAAAAATACACAATTACACTAATAAAAACAATAATACTTCACAAAGTGCATCACTGTTATGAAACTGGAGGGAAAACAGCAGATCACACGTAGTATTGATATTATTATTCTTTGAAAAAGGTGATTGATACATCTGTCTGCTGCCGCTCAGAAAAAGTTACAAACCAATCAGTGCTACTGCAGCAGAGACCACTCAGAAACAGGTCTGTACAAACTGAAAGAAGAAATGTTTTAATCATGATGGACTTCAAGTCTGCCGACCTTACAGTGATGTTAGGGGCTACCATAGATGGACCAATGTGTGTACCCACAAGTGGGTTATATCCACTTAAGTCTTAACAGCAGCTTCAGGGAACATTTGCTGAAGACGGGGCCACCAGCCACCAGATTGACATCCTCCGAAGGTTTCTCCAGTCCATTAGGAAAAGAATCCCTGTTCTAATCAAAACTGACGCAAGACATGTTATTCCTGATTGAATATGATATTGAGTCAGCTTCTTTTGGTTTTCTGATTAAATTTACAATAAACATTAACCAAATAAAGGTTGCTAGTTTTTTAATGAAATTACCCACATACTGTAAATAAACACAGTGGTGCATTTAAGTAAATGACAGGACAGAATTGCTGCACATAATTACATGTGTCCCTTGTCACAATTTTCAGAAGACACAATCTCCCAAACTCAGGTCAGAAACAAAAATGAGCATATTTCTAAATAACATTTCTTGGCCACAGGTATATACTGTATATTCTCAGTTGCATCAATCCCCCAACTTTCTCTCCTGCTGTCATCTTTTATTGATTTACAGCTCAGATTGCATTGCCATGATATATTTGGGTGGAACGGCATTATCTCCAAACCACCCACAAATGTCTGAGGCAATATTCAGAATGATCCACCCACATGCCCCCTTAACTGTAATCCATAATTACAATGCCTTCTATGCATACACAGCTGCTGCAGTATGCCACCTGAATCCATCTGCCTATGCATAATTTCTAGATTGGGTATTGCTGGATGAGCACCCTGAACACGACCAGATTATCATTAAATAATTTAAAAATGAAGGCTGTGCATAAGGGATCCATAACTCATTGATTTCTCAGTGAAGTCTATGTGGAATCATGGCCGTTCCATTAATCAACTCATACCTTGCCTTCATGTGCCACGAGGTAAGACCCATTTATATTATTTCTGTCACATTATGACATCACTGAGGTTAAGGCCCTCCGAGGTATGTACGATATCTGATTTGCAAAAAGAAAAAAGAGATTATTCCTCTTTGAAAAGGTATTTGATAATGTTTTTGTGGTTAAGAAGATATTGCATTTACTGTATAACTTTCATGGTATTTCTGTTCCGGGCAACTGGAAATTGCTTGTCAGCACTGTATGACAAAAGGACAATTTCTACCTTTGTCTGCCACCCTGATTTTGAGGGCTTATCGTGAATGGACTTTCAACACCAGAGAGGGCACTCCTTTATACGATAAGACTCCAATCAACCCCTAGAATTGTGGAAAGGGAATTACTTTCCTTTGTGCATGTGAGTATCAGATAAGTGTTTAGGTGTTTAATAGTTTGCTGGTGAGGGGTTGGTTGTGAGAGGTGGTGACGGATCAGTCGGTCACTGAGGTAGATTATAATAGTCTGAAGGTTTTATGACCAATGACTGAGCTTGTGATGGACTGAGAACCCATTGGGACAATCCTTTCCACTATTTAAGTGGAAGATGGCAAAAGGACATACTTCTCAACCAAAATACAAATATGGTCAAATTTATTTAGGCCTCAGATAAGTAACCTAATTTCTTCTGTAACCCAGGTTTATAGTAATTAATCGAAATTACAGACACTCCCTTAATGCGTGCATTTTGTAGACACTCCCTGAGTGGAGGGGGGGATGTTCCCTAGAACCAGGAAGTAAACAATAAAAACCAGGACGGCTTGTGTGGACAGGTGAAGCTGGAGGAATGCATGGAACGGCAAGCAGAAAGAGAGCTCCGTGATTTTTTTTTTTTTTTCATCAGACACAGGGGAAGTGAATAACTTCGGAATATGTTGTAGCTTCCCATAACGTGGAAGTTGGTAACGTGGTGTTCCCGCTGTTACAAGAGAGAGACACAGCAGAGCCAATTAGCGTTTTTTCTTTCAAGTGTTTTCCATTGATTATCCTGGTGAGTTGGCTGTTCAATACTGACATTCGTTACATTTGTTTAATGCTACCATAAAAGATTGTATGAAGTAAAAAAACCAGTCAGGATAAATCTGTTGCGTACTGTTCAGTGTTTTATTTTGTGATTATTATGCCGGTTGTAAATGCAAATTAAGTAAGCACATGTGTTGTGTATTTGGATAAGCTAATGTTCTGGAAATGAGTAAAACGCTAATATGATTGATTGAGAGGTGAATGAAGAGACAATGGACTATTAGTATAACAACAACAACAACAAAAAACATCTCTATTGTGATGATTCTGCTGGTGTGAAGCCCATATATAATTTTCTGCACACTCTGGCTGTGCAGGCTGGTTTTTTTTTGAGGGAAAACTCTCCCAGATGACCAAGTGGATGATCCTTAACACCAACCTTGGGAAGACTTCACCCCGTCCAATAGTTGAGCCGAAGAGGAGGACGGTAGGAATAAACTGATAGGAGACTTCAAGGAGGAGCACTTCTTTCCCCTCTCCCATGGTGAATTTGGAACTTCTTTTTTGTTGTTGTTGTTTTTCCTCCACTGAGATCGCAGGATATATATATATATGTATTTTTTTGTTGGGCCCAACGACGGATAATTGGAAGGGTTAAACCATATTAAGGTTGACGGTTGATTGGATAATTTTTTTTGCATTTTTCCTATGTACACTCACTAATTTTATTTTTTTTTGCAGCATTTTTGTGTATTATTTATATATTTGAATTGCCTAGTCGAGGTATAAGAAAGGAGGGACATACATTCATAAAACCTGATCAATTTAAATATATTTTTCTTATTATACTTCCACGGTGTCTGTGTGTGTGTTTTTTTGTGTGCTGGAGGTCTTACTGCTCTATATAGAGTTGCTACTACCAATCTCCTTATTGAACCTAAAGATCTTAATTCACAGAGTTCCAATTATTGATGATAATGATAACCTACAGGTAAGCCAGGGTTACACTTCCATGGATTCTAAAACAAACTGGTAACTTAGCATGATTAACAGACCAATAACAGTACACAGCTCAACCTTACTAGGGAAATAACATTATTCACAAAGACAAGTTTTGAATTTGTGACCACAAATCCTTTTGTCCTGGTCACTCAGTGAGTTGTAACCATATACTCACACAGAACTGAAAAGCAACACAAATACATAGCAGCAAGCCTATGTAAGGCCAGTGATTGACCTTTGCATAATGAAGGCAATATCTGTCGATGACCCTTCCACACCTGTCATCCCATTGTGAAGGTCTGTCCACTCAGTAGTGCCATGCCTCCAGGATTCCAAGACAAACATAATCTTCTTTTTGTATATTTTAAAATAAAAAAGTGATCCAATTCTTTGGTTTCCAAATTCTTTAATCATTATGGTTTATAAATCCATGCATAAATATATGTGTAGATTAAAGGACAATCATTCTGTGAAAAACTCAAAAAATAAATTTTGCCCATACAAATCAAGTTAATAGAGGCCAAAGGCATAAATTGCGGTGGCTTCTGACTGACAATATGTAGGAAGGCTCTAGATCCTTGTCATCCCAGTTGATCCTCATATTGCTTGCGGAAACAGTCTCCCACAGGAAAGAATTCCCAGGAACGCTCCTGGTACATTTTCCACACGTAGGATTCCTAGCAAAGGCAAAAAAGTGGCAATATTATCTTTATTTTCCAAAATTTAACCTCATTAAAACAATAACAGAGTAAACAGTGTGTACTGAAAATACAACTATTTTTTTGTGTTACAGTGTTTTTGTGGCTCCATGGAGAAATATTATAGACATTACATCGAGCAGATCATGTTTCTCTCTAAAGCTGAAGAAGATGCTACGTTGAAAGAATCAACACAACATTTGTGGTCATTAATCCAGAATCAAGTAAATCTGGAAATAGTATGTACTCATTTCAAAAAATAATTCAAGCCTAAAGCTGCATGTTGATCAAAAATCACATAGTAGCATAAAGGTAAGTAGAATTACAACCGCGTAAGAAAGGGTTTATTGGTTTTCTGTTACAATGACAATTTATAACTGAACATGTCCTGCTATATTCAGATGCACATCTGTATAGATTTGCATACACTAAGCATGACACACAAGAGAACAAAAAAATGTGTCTAATTTGCAAGTGAAAAATATCTTTCAACTATGCTCCTTGATGCAAAGTGCTATTAAAATATGTTATGGTGAGGAGAATAACAAAAGAAACTACTTGGTGGCTTCAATTTCAAACAAACCACTTCGAGTGAAGTAAAAAAAAAAAGAGGTTTAATTAAAGGGTTTGCCTGACATGTGCATTATCATAAAATGTGTGTGTTGGGACTGATAGGGCTTTTGAAAGACAATTCTATCTTAGTCGAGAAGGTTGCAGCAAAGCTCTGTCACCGCTGTGACAAATGCTGGTATTAAAAGGTCATTGTGAACTGGAAGAACTGACAATACATTATGGAATGCAAAACCTGATGACAGTAGAACTGTTTAAAAGAAATTTAAAAGTGCGTGTCTTGTGTTACTACTTTGAAGACATAACTATCATACCTGCCCCGTATGTTCAGTCTCATCCTTGTTAATAAGGTACATCAGAAAGAATCTGTAAGGACGCAGAAGACCGGTTGACATCAAACATCTCAAAAACATACTTAAAGCTGACATTTGGCAACAGATGGCAGTGGGGGCAGGTGGAAAATCAAAGCGATGCCTTTCATGGATGTAAACATGTACACAAATCATCGTAGATTAATTTATTCCAGTCTTATATGACCTGCATATTCACTAAACATATGGTTGAAGAGATGCAGATTTTTGACATTAAACACATCACATTGTGACTTAATGGGATTCAAAATGTTGAGGATGATGCATCATTTAATTAAGTAAAATAAAATTGAATAGATCCAAAAATATAAACAAACAGAACCTCTACAAACAATTTCAGTTTACAGTGGCAACATCAGGTTTCCAGCAATAAACTGATGTGTAAACTGTCGATGCTACCTGTAGTTACTCAAGACTTCCTGTTTGGTGACACAGGAGCTGTTATGCTATCATATGCTGTTATGTTATCATCCAAAGCCTCATAATAGCACAATTCATGTTGTTCAATTAACATCTTGACACACTACACACATAAATGGATTATAGTGGCAAAGTGCTCACTTTGCCAGTATATGAGCAAGAAAGAATCTGTTGGAAATGTGCAAATGCCTCTAAGCTCCTGCCATTGATGTGGCAACACCACACAATGCAGAAATCCCTTTCAAATAACCATTTCAATGTTCCACATAGTAGGAAGACTTATCATTAGCTCAGTGATTAAATTTCACAGGTTGTAGTCTACTTTTTAAGTTAAGCAAAACCACTGAAAAAACCCAATTAACTTTTTCTTCAACGTTTTTGGGAAGATTTTCTTCCTGGAGAGAGCTGAAAACAAATGTTTTACACATTTATTGGCCTTTCAACTTTTTATTCAAATTTTATAAGTATTTTCATATTTTTAAGCCCATTTCAAAAGTCCTGTAAATTAAAAGAATCTTAGCTGCTCATGTCTGTTTCTTTGTGTTGGTGGAGGTTTTTTGTCATTTGTGGCTCACATACAAAAAATGCAGTAAGTTTCTCTGTTTTTTTTTTTTCTTGGATTGCTTGGTTTAAGACTCTGAACCTCTTACTAACACTGTTATCTCCAGCATCACTAAAACTGATTCACACATAACTAAAACATTGACATTTATGAAACAACACAGTGTTTGAGATAGATGAAACTCCAGTTATGACAGTGTTCAAGAGTGAACTCACAGATAGTTGGCCAGGTTGTGTTCCTGTAGAGTGTGCATCTCAAAGCCATGAGGGACTTTATCGAAGTAGTCACTTCCCATTCCACATATAAAACATTTGGTCTGCAGAAGGAGATGCAAAATACATGCAATAATTATTTAAAAAAACCTTTGACATGCATAATAGATAACTCACTACCATGTGAGAGATTTTCATAGATATTTTCAGAGGATCATTCTGATGATAAACAGTAAATCACCTCTACCTTTATTTAAAATTAAGTCATATAAATTGTTATTCTGGTAAAAAGCTGCAATGTGTCGGGGCTTTTTGTGTCACCGCCATTTGAAAATCCAAATTATGGGAGGATGGGGGTGACAGTTGACACTGATTCATTATTTCTGACTACATCGAGCAAACAGTATCTAAAATTGGAAGTCTAGAAAATGCCGCTGTAAAATCTACAGCACTGTGTCAGTGTTTTGAGACACACATTGTGGAGCAGAGATGACACAGACAGTAATCGAAACAATGAATAAATAATCTTTAGACAGACAATACTATAGCTATTACATACAAATATACACTGCTAGTCATAAATGTTCCACAATCTGATTCTCTTCTCTTTAACTCTGAGCAAGTTGTTTCTTCATTGTGCTTGCAGGTGTGTGTTTGACCACACAGACTGATTAATTGTAGCTCACCACTTTTGCCTTATCACCTATGCTGTCCAGTTTTTGATTGTACTTCCTGCACCTGGTCTCATCATATGTTGTGATTACTCTAAATTTTGTACTTATTGCTGATTGTATAGATATAAGTGCTTGTCTTGACCTTAACGTCTGCAGATACTTGTCTGTTGCAGGCACAGAAGTGACCTTTGCATTGACACCCTGACGATAAAGCTAATCCACAGGGTTCAACAAAGCATGTACCTCCTTTTTTAGAATCTCTGGGTAAAAATTGAAGAGATATAAAGAGATAACAGCATAAGCAATGGTCAGCTCAAAATGACATTCCCTACAATGTAATCTACTTGATCTTGTACAGAGAAGTAATGTATCTCTTCACACACACTTGAATCTGACAGAAGTATTATTGTATCTTGCAGTTTTGTATATGAAGTGTTGTTTGACGTACATGTCAGCAGCACGTGAGACAATGTTTATGTATTTGATAGAAAGTATTGATTCTCACCTCCATATCTTCTTTCACCTGCTCCTGCTGGTCACGCAGCTCCCCAAAGGCATCAATTATCAACCCTGGAAAGACAATCCCAATTGAGTGATTGTTAGTCTGCAAATATGAATGTGCATCTCTGTGCTTATCACTGAAGAACAGGTGTCTGTCTTAAGGATTCATCAAAATAAACTAATTTTTCCACTCACTCATTAAGAAAAATAATCTTGTGTTGTAGCCAAAAGGGCACATGAAATGCTTTTGTGTGTGGTACCTGCAACATATATGGTGTCAAGCTATGCTTTCATATAAATTTAGTGAGCAAAACCCACCCTGAATGATGGCCAGGAGGATGACAATGACAAAGAAGAAAAAAGTGATGTCAAAGATGATGCGTTCCACTTCAAATTCATCTCCAGCTGGGTCCTCAATCTCATCACCAATACCCCCGCCAGCCCGTACTCCGACATACATGTGGAACATGTAGCACTGCAGCACAAGATGTTTTCATTAAATGTTTACAGTAGGAAACATTCCATTTGAGGAGCAGGACAGTTTATCCCTAGACTATTTATCCCACTCAGTCTCTTCAACAGGGGTATGAGGTAAGGGGAAAAACTGTATTCATTCTCCAAAGTTCAAGGATAACACATTATGCTTAAAATTTAAGCAACACGGCAACATTGAAATTTGCTCACTGCTATTTCATGCTTGTCTTCATGCAGTTTTGCAGAATTTTTCATACAGTTTCACACAACAGTAGAATGTTTTTTCATAAATATTCCTCACTTCATTTTTCCACAAGGACTTCATGGATGACTTTCAGGCGAGAACAATTTACATCAAAGCTGTCTAGCAAGGACAGCCCCATGCATTTGAGGACAACATATTTCATAAGAAACTTGAACAAATGGTGATTTTTTTTATTTCCCTATAGGTACATGAAAAGATATAAAAACTAAAAGAAGGTTGTACCCCCACAACACATCGTTCTGCTTTTGTTTATTGCAGCTTGTGTTTTATTTTTTATTGGTAAAATTGGTTTGCAAGGAAAATGCAGTTAATTACTTTCCACCAGTCAGTGAGTTGGTAAATGCCATGAAATGAGTTAATGTTCCTAGCTTCCATATATCCAGTAGGTGGCTTTAAATACTCTGCATTTACTTTTTTTGTCATCTATATTATAATTATCATGCTTTTGCTGTTATTTTATTAGCTCAGATGCAGTTAATCAAACTTCACTCACAGTAAACACTTGCAACCATAAAAGCAGATTAAGTTTGCTCTCACGATCTGACTTAATGATGGGGATGTGATGGTAAATCACTGTTGCTGCTGAACTTCCAGCATTTTATATATAACAGTGAGCATGGCTGAGGGGTTACTATGATATCCCACGTCTCCCATAATTGAAGGGTTTTTTTCAAATGCTTTTGCCGCCTATGTATCTGCTTGAATGAGTGACATTGGCCTCATCAGAATAAAGCAGGCGGGGGATGTTAATGTCTTGCCAGACAAAGAGCTGTGCAGAGGCTCAAGGAGCCGTTTTGTATCCATGTGTCCATCAATTTAATGAAAAGTAGCAGAGGAACCAAGACAAGAGGCTGTTTCCAGTCCAACAACAGGGATCACCATCAGAACCATTCTCTATCCCTCTCAATCTGAGGTGGAAGAAAATGAGATGTATGGCTGAGTTTGTACTCGAAAGATCAACATCAAGAGATAAGAGGACAGATGGGATGAAGGTAGACAAATTTATGTGTAGAGACTATTATTAATCTGCATCTATGTCAATATGAAGATTCAACTCACAGTAAGCATGTCATCACACTTCATGTCTTGCATGTCCTTTTCGTCACTCTTTCTGTAAAACTTCCTGAAGAAGTTGAAGGCCAGGACGGTGTAGAGATAAACAACAACTGCCAGCAGGCCCACAGTCAGGACCAACTAACAGACACATAGAATTAAAAGAGGAAAAAGAGAAGCAGATGGGCTTTAATGTGCTTCTGCATCTTGATAAAACCCCACTGTAACCCTACAGTGAAAGCAAACATCACATGCGCGCAAACTGCAACTGTAAACACACACCTGTTTCCCATTGTGAGTGACAGAGGAAAGGATGGTCCGAAGTGTTTTAAAGCCCATGGCTATGTCCAAAAGATGAGCAGCAAAGAAGAAGTTGTTATAATGACCCAAAACCGACATGGCCATGTACCAGGCCAAGTATAAGAGGGACTGCAAGTCCACAGGCAAGGATGTCACGAACATAAAAAGAAGAAATATGGATCATAAGGACAGAGGTGTATTTTAGATAAGACAGAATCACAGGATATTACCACATCAACCACTACCGCATCAAACAATACCCTAACACAGCAGGGCAAGAGATTATACAAATTAGGAATGAGCTATAAACTCTCGGTCATATTATACTATCTGTTTACATAAATTATATTGGCACCTTTATTTGTTTTATCCGTATTGAAACAAGAGGGCACGCAGAAAAAAAACGAGCAAAGGCCATACAATTTTAAATAGAATCAAACTTACATTATCAGTGAACACAACCCCCAGTTTCCACAGCAGGTACTTCATGTCAATGGAGTTAAATCTGAAAGAGGCATCATAACAACACAGACACATAATGGAAAAACATGCTTAAAAATGGTCTACGTATCTAGAAGTTAACATGTCTCTTGTTTAATAAGGTGACTATTATGAGGGTTTCTTCACAGCATGCCCTGGTCATGTATAAAATAATATTCTATTAGGTAACACACTAAAATACACAACTTTTCAAAGACATGCAGTGTAGATTGTTAACTAAATTCTATTAATGATGGTGTTGGTTAGTAATTATCAAAAGTATGAAAAGGCATTTTGTCTACTCACAGGTTACTCCAGATATTGTCCTTCTTGAAGATCTTGCTATCTTTTCTGTCTGAGCTGAAGTCTAGTGCAGCTTGATCCAGGCCGAGGAGTTCACTGATCCTCTCACAGCCGTAAAATTCACCATACTTATCCCTCACCTGATGGGGGGGGGGGGTAGCATAGCAGTGAAATCAAGTCTAATCAATGTCAGTAAAACACAAGACATCAGGAGGTATTTGGCTTTAATGCCATGTGATGCTTTTGTCATAATGAATTGGCAGTAGATGCTTGACACTAAGTGTGCATCACTACATATTCTCTGAAACCTCTAGTGACTCTACAGTATTTATTGGGGGGTATAGTGGATACACACTCACAATTGCATGCTGTTTCTATAAGTGGCTGATAGTAACAGCATTATATATATATATATATATATATATATATATATATATATATATATATATATATATATATATATATATATATATATATATAAGGTTTTATTACCTACACCTTCAAAATAAATCATGCATTCATAGTAAACTTCAGTTATTAAGTGTTCCCTTTATTATATGACATATGGTTAATTGCTTTTCTGTGCTGCTGTGGCTATAAGAAACTTTATTTTGCTTCATTTATTATGCAGAAACAACAACAGCAAAATTGTGTTTTATTACTGAGTCATTCTTTTATTACAAATCTAAGCACTTAAGCATATGCTATGCAATGTCCACAACCTCTGCATTCAAAAGTATATTATTATAAGCACTTGAAGGCATCGCACCATCTATTTTATTACAGGGTCATAAACGCAGGCAAAACACAGGGAGAGTAAGTGGCCACTCGAGTAGCTAGAAGCACACACTGAAGTGCCTTAACATTCAGTCCCACCAATGAATGCTATATGCTGGCTCAGCCTTGAATATCTATTCAATAAAATCTCTATTTGGCTCAGTTTTAAATTTGGTTTCTTTCATAAGAGATGATGCGCTAAAGAGCCTCCTGTTTGCCCACTTTCTGGTAATAAAAACAATTTTACTTAAGAAGATGTTATGGCTGCCAGAGGGAAATTTCAGAACATATTTGCTTGATTGAGTATGAGCCCATAATCATAGTTGCCATTTCCTTGTTTCACTTGAGCACCATTCAGGCCATCTGCTCTTTGTCCACGTTTTTAATGTTCAGGAATCTGCCACGACATTCCAAACCATTAAAACCGATAGTGTCAACAATATGGCTTTTATTCTTTCATACGCTGATGAGGATGTTTAACATTTGAAGATTTGACAGTTTACTATGACTACTACTACTAAGCTTGAGACTATATCTGCATCCCCATAAAACCAGGTAATCTTATTAGACTGAAGAGATTTATATATTTATGTACCTACAGTGGATGATATCATCCCTTTGAACTACTTTCATACATGTATATATGAAATAAATTCCTCTTGTTGTGCCACCTTTGGAGAAAATCAAAATCACTGTTACCTAATAAGGGAATATACTTGGCATTAAGGAGCTCATCAGATTGCAGTTGGTTTCTTGTTGCAGTGTCATAATTTCTTTCAAGGACAAGCACATTTAATATAAAGTGTATAATATTTCAGCAGCAGTCAACTTACCTTCCTCTTCACAAATTTATCCCAGTAATTGCTTGGAAAAGAGCTGAAAAGATAGATAGTATAAAAATAAACCTTTATAATACACTGAAAACTACAATTACAGCTGCAACATTGATGTGAGTGGAGGGTGTCTGCACTGTATGACAAGAGAAAGCTCATAAGACCTACATAAAACCACATTTTTATTTGATTTTACTGTGACATCAGCCCAGGTAATCATGTGACTATGAACATACGGTGTGTTAATGACCAGTCTGTCCCACTGGCCTTTGATGTCCTCCTCAGGGGGCTGCACTGTCACATACAGCCCTTCAAACTCCAGCTTGCGAGCCACGTCTTTCTCACGTTTGAAGATCACTAGTGGTACCTGCCAATCAAATGCACTTAGGTAATAATGATATAATGAATCACTGTATAATTTGGCAAATCTAATTAAGAGCATCATTATTAGCATTGTGCTTGATTTTTAATTATTTTTCCCTCTTGTTTTTATGTCTGCATGATAGACAGAACCTATATGATTATCGATCTGCAGAGGTTCATACACAAAGTGCTATACTGTACCTTGAGGCAGTAGTAACCAATAATGCAGCAGATGGACATGATGGTGTGTGCAACAGCCAGGAAACGGAGCGATGGCTCCATGTATCCACTGCTCTCTTCTAGCACAAAATATATGTTTGCCTTCTCATCATCTCCAACAGTAGAGTCCAGATCACAAACAGATGTGACTGCTTTTTTTTCTTCCTGTGAAGCAGGCAAGGATGCTACCTAGGATGAGATATGTAAAGATGATAATAGTATTGAAGAACAGCACCAAATTCCAACATCCATCCAAAAAACTAAACAGTTGGTTCAAGTCCTCTGATGTCATTCTTTAGCGCTGTGGTGGTTCAGAACTATTCTAGGAATAATCTACATTTAAAAGAACAATTAATCAGACATCTTTACATAATCACCAGTGAATCAGAATTGATTTAAATTTGTGTAGCTGTAAATCAATTAATAAATGCTATGTCTTGCTAAATAAAGTAGATATCCCTTGGACATTCTTGAGCAAATAGAGTTCAACTGGTTAATCAGCCAAGCTGAAGACTTTAGGCCTCTTTAAATGCAGTATAATAAAAATTTAATGTTTCTCAAATTCCTGTTGTAGTACGTATTATATGTTACTTGAGCAAATATGTATAATTACTTGGTGCACAATTTCAGTTTTACATCACTTACAAGTACACTCTTACCTTGTAGAATAACAGAATGAAGTTTATTGCAAATGTAACAAACAGAGCCAGCAAGCGCAGATTATAAAAATTCCTTGCGAAGCAATTCTGAAAAGAAAAAGAAAAAGTGTTTTCTCTCTTTTGAAGTAAACGGAAGTGATTAAGTGTGCCTTTTTGTCTCTGCTAGCATATGCATTCACAAGTGCACAAGCATGTGTTAGTGTGTTTGTCTATTACCAGAAGGCTCTTGTTATGAATCATTATTGTCTCCCAGAGGGTTGACTGTTGGCTTTGTGGCTCCTCCAGCTTATTGGAACATCTCTTGGCGCTCCATTCTGCCTCTGCTCTCTGCTGCCCAGTTCTCTTCAGAGATTCCCTCCCCCTGTTAATGATCCAAACACAAACAGGGAGAAGGTCAAAGAGCTTAATTTTGAAAGAATCACCTTATTGATTGCCTTCATAATAACTTAATTGTTACTAAGTGTGACACTAGCACGAGTTTTTGTAGCTTTAAAATCACTGTACCGCTGCAAAATGCACCATTTTTATTTTTAAGTTAGTTCCTGCTGCTACTTGGATGTTATGAAGTTAAAGAAGCATCTCAAGAGAAGACTCACTTTCCGTCGGGTTTTTTCTCTTCTCTTTCCTCCTCTGCGTGGGTGTTGACCTTAATATTGTTACCAGTAAAAACAATTAAAATCAAAAATAAAATAATAAAACACTAGTGAGGCAATGCAAAATTGAGAAAACACAGAGACTATCATGAAAAAACATGCATCAAAAAATAATGCTCTATATATAAGATCCAATTGAATTCATACCGTCCCCTGATGGTTTGCAGGAAATTCCCTTGAATTGGTGGTTCTGGTGTCTGAGCTGAATAGCTCAGTCAGACTGCTAGTGAGGTCTTGTGCTATTAGTTTGTATTGACCTCCCTCCTTCTTCACTTTGAGGCCAAAAATGTCTGACAGTACATCTAGCTCCCTGGGGGAGGTCACTGCTGCCCCCTGCCCAATCTCTCTCAATTCTCTCTGGGAGGAGAAACTGCTGGAGTACTTTCTGTGCTGATCCAGGCCACTTGGCAACCCTGTGACCTCATCAAGAGTTGGCTCTAGGATCCCACCCAGCAAGTCTGATAGCCTCATCCTTTTAGCTCCTTCTATGAGCCCACCGCTCACAAAGACTAGGTACAGCACATACATGATGGTGCGAATGAAGAGAGAAAAACACCGGACTTGAGCTCTGAAAATCAATCTAAGGAAAAAAAACGCTGACACGAGCATGTCCCACAGGGTCAACTTCATCAGAGTCTTCAGGTGTTTGATAGAAAGTAGAGATATCAGCACTATCAACCAACGATACATGAAAGACAGTCCTCTGTTGTCCAGCCTTTCTTCTTCATTTTTTCCTCCTCCTCCCTTTTCAGCATGTCTCTCTTCATGATCAGAGCCAGATATCCGGGCAGCAAGCTGCATCTCAAAGATGGTGTCCTCGCAGAAATTGACAAACATCTCCATTTTCTCCTTGTCTCCACCCTTATTGACTACATCAAAAATAAATTGCCTCTTGGATTCTTTGACCTGAGGCTTCTGCCATTGCGTACGGCTGGAATCACTGATCTCAAAGTAAACACGTTCGATACGCTTCCCACTGCCAAGGATCTCGATACGTCCTAGACAGGGCTGGAAGTAAGTCAAGACACAATCTGCCAGCTCCAAAAATGACCTCAGTCTTAAATCATCGGGCATGTGTTCGGACAAATTTGTCAGGAGAACAGCGATGTTGAAACCGATGTCTTTGGCTGGTTCATGGAAACGATCAACAAAGGCCTCATAATCAATGTTTTCACTATCTTCAGTCTTTGAGCAGGAGAGGAGGAAGTGAATCTCCGCTTGAGAAAATCGTTTGCAATTCTCCATGGCTTTCTGAAAGTCTTTCCTGGAGATGAACCTGTCGCGATCAGGGTCATATTCTTTGAAAGCCTCTGAGGTAGTGAAGTCTTTGAGTTTGAGGAACATGTCAAAAAATTTAAGGATTATCTCCACATTTCCTGAGGATTCCACCAGCATGTCCACCATCTGCTTTCCTATAGTTCCGTTGACAATGTTCCCTGCAGGTGAGAGACACGTGGAAGAAGGAAGAAGGTTTATTATTATTTTTAGTGATAAATAACAATTAATTGGGACTAAAAATTGAAGAAAACTAAAGTTTCAAAAATTCTACCTTCTAGCATGGAGAGCAAAAAGACAACCATGTCCTTTTGTAAATCCATCAGCTCTTTCAGAAGTCTGATTTGCCTTGAATCCTGTGTATAAGAGCATATTTTTACAGCTTAGTAAACTCCATACACACCCATCTCAGCAAATGCTTACCTGCAAGACAATTGTAAAAAGTAAGAAATGCAAGGAACATTGAATTAAATAAAAACGTGGTCAAAAAATGGTTACCTTACTATGACGTCATTTCGACTGTGTACCACTAGCTCAACTCAGTCTCTTTGGTTTTCCTTAGGGAAATTAGTTGCTACTTTTTTATTATCGAAGGACTTGTGAGCAGAGGAAACACTGAAAGGTCACGTCAGATGATAAAGATCACTTATTGATTAATGCTCTGTACTTTTCATTATGATTTTAGAAAAACTTTGTAAGCCATATACTGTACAGTATATGGAACATTCTACCAAATTTGTGCAAATTGCCGTCCCACAATAAAAAAGCTACTTAACAAAACAATTAAGAATTCAGACTTTCAATATTTACACAGATTATGTTGTGATCTAGTTAAACACAATACTTTAGCTAGATAGTAATTCATCATGTATGCTACCTTCCTAGGTACTTTCTATCGGGAAGTAATTGTCCCAATCTCCAACCCCTAAATTTCAATCCCTGAAAATAATACTTAAAAGATTTTTTTCCGATGGTATATTTTAAAATATATGTTTGGTTTATTTTAAACAGAATGTTTACAAATTTTAACAAATTAATATAATAGTTTTTATTAATGTGTTGCTGTGTTACGGTAGTGACACATTTCAGATGCGGGAAAACATTTCAAGAACAGGCAAGGCATTAATATATGAAATTTGACTGCGCCTTTTCTAGATTTGTACCGTAGAAACATGGCACAATTTATGTATGGTTTTGGGGAAAAAAAACAACAACTTTTAAAAATGTGTCTCCAACTGAACTCTGCACGAATTTGGTAGAATGGCCAATATACATATAAACCTTATCTAGAATAGCTGCACCATTTATGAACTGTCATGCTGCTCATATGCTACTGTAAATATACCCTCACAAAGAGAAAGTAAAAACAACTGGCATTTTCCGCTACTCAGTTATTCTTGGTAACTTTTGCTCTCTGCTCTTTCATCGGTTCCACAGCACTCTCCACCTGCACATACACTTTTTCTGTTTTTTCCTGCAGTAGATAGATGCTCATTATACAGAGACAAGCCTTGTTTGAGAAAAGGCTGCAAGTAGCGCTAAAGATTGATTGGAAAAAAAGGATGTCTCTGTGACTTGGCACTTCAAAAGAGGGACCTGAAGAAATAGGAAGTAAAGAGTGGTTCTATTCGTACCAACCATAGCGTTTCACAATGGAGATACGAAAATAACTATTGCAACATGTACCAAGGCGAACAAAATCACACAGTTTGGTAGAAATGAGGTTCTCAGTGTTACAGAGAAAAAAATCTAATTGTATTTTATGTCTTTCAGTGGATCAATGTACTAAACCTGAGAAAGCTTCATCTGCATGTGGGCAAAGACATGGAGGAATCCCACCACGGCATCCCACAGACGACTATGAGCTAGGCTTTGCTGGTTCCCAGCGCATGGGCCCTGGATGAACAAGATATATGAGCTTTCTGGTTTTCAGTGTCTCATTTAGTAGAAAGAAACAGATATTAAGGTAAATAGCCAGAGGACTAATGTTTTGAATTTCAGACTATTAATAACTATGACACCAGAGAAACGAAGCTGACTGACCTGTATGTACTCAGTTAGTGTATTGAAGACCTGTTTGGCCACTTCAATGGCTTTAGAGAAATTGTGCTGGCCATGCTCATCAATTACATCTTTCCCTGAGTAGTACCAGTAGAAGTCACTGATTGATTCCTGCAATGTGGCACAGAAAGAAAATGTTAAATATTGTATGTTATATGAATGAAATATAGAATTATAGCCACTGATTTGAAATTTGAGGAGAAACATGAGATAAAAATTGAAGGAAAAAAAAAGAGACTGATGGTAAATAACGGAGATCAATTAGTAGAATTGTATGAAAGAGTCATTAAGCCTTGAAGTCATGTCACCTATTCAAAGAGCAGAATAAGTTAGTAGACATAAAATGTTCATGCTGCATCATCAGGGAATTAAACGTATAGTTTTCATCGATGGCTTGTCAGGGTATTGTTGAACTTCCTCAAGAACTGCTTTGAGCGATCAAGAATTAGGAGGTGGCTTCACATGCGGATATAACAAATACATGAGGGCCTGTCAACCAAAAATTGTAATGTTTAAATCGTGTTGGATTAAAAATTTCTTTTAAATCATGAATCTTAACACCAGCAACTCTCAGTCATAGTCCCGTGGACTACTTTCCCTGCATGTTAAAGATGTTTTCATTCCTAGACACATTTCTGACTTTTTCAAATAATTGATCATTTGAATCAAGTGAAATGTCTAAACATGCAGGGCAGGAGGTCCCCAGAGCAATGTTGATTAAAAATGTTCGATATGCATCACTAGGGGCTCACACTTCAAATAAATGGAGGCACTGAGGAGTGCTGGGACTTTTTCGTGTAGGGATGTAGAGGCATATTTCAAACAAAACACAACACAAATACACTGAGGATTTGTATAGTTCATTGAGGCAAAATAGAGATTTCTGATTGTTTTTAAAATTTGTAATTTTTATTTGTTTTTACAATAACTGAATGGTCAATATGTGACGTATGCTCTATTGTCATTCATCAACCCATCGTTCCATCCATCTATCCATCCATTCTCTTGTGGATGAGTTAAAAGTTTGATGCATTGTTGACTCATATTTCTCTATGCAAGTCCAATGTTAATTTAGGAAGAAATACCAATAGGCTAGTTATACAGTTTTTGAGAAAATCAGACTTTGAACTGTGATAGACATGCAGTCCTTAGTCTGCACAATTCAAATTTCATTTTTGAAAAAGTCATAAAGTCACAGGATTTATAAATGTTTTGTTAAAAAGTGCTATGAAGTTTTGAGTGTGAGATGTTTGTTGCAGTGCCACCATCAGGGCTATTAAACCCTGATGTCGATACCGACCTTCAGTTGTGTGCTAGTTCAAGATTTTTCTGGACAGAAACAATTTCCCCCAACAGCATATCTGTCTCTATGAGGTTACCTGTATTCTCAACAAATAGTCCACAGTGGATATTATGATGTTTACAGTGGTGTTGTTGCCCGTTTGTGTTCTCAAGTAATTCTGGAATCCTAACACAGACAGCAACAGACAGAAGCAGACAGACAGACAGACATTACGATTCTGATGTACATTTATTGTGTATGGTCCTGTGATTTAGATACAGAAATAAATATAATCTATATGGGAAAGTAACCTGAGTTATGTCCCTCGCATAGTAGTTGTAGAAATCGGAAGAGGT
Organism: Antennarius striatus; assembly: GCF_040054535.1. Lineage (NCBI taxonomy): Eukaryota > Metazoa > Chordata > Actinopteri > Lophiiformes > Antennariidae > Antennarius > Antennarius striatus. Next base: position 8,283,475 of record NC_090786.1, on the reverse strand, counting down.
CACAAGTTATATCTTTGTCTGGCATCACTTTATCTCCTGAAAACAATGTAAAGTGTAAAAAAAAAATAGAAGGATGAAAGGCAAAACAGGAAATGCTACAATAGTAATGTATAACACAACGAATGAGAGCATGTAGAAGAATTTGGAGAGGCAAGGGAACATAAAAAAAATCAGTCTGCATCAGAGTGAAGGTAGGCAGATGTTTCAGGAAGAGAATTTTAAAAAATGGGGATTCGGAGAGAATATGTTCAAGGCCAGGAATTTCATACCTGTCTATATGCCCAATGAACTGACTCCACAGCAGCTGATTGTATATTTTCATTTCAATACATCACCTGAATTCTTGTCCAAGGCCATGCCCAATCCTTCAGCTTTATTCTGCCTCTCAAATGCATTCAGATCCAGAACGCTGAATGTAAAACACATACACACCACAAAAAAAATAAAAACAAAAGATTTCACACTTGTACCATTTTTATCCATATATAATAGATGCCTTTGTGGCATTTGGAGGCAACATTTTCTATTTGTCAATCACCTGCAAGACAGCATGAGTCCTGCCATGCTCTGAAAGAAGCAAACGTCTTGCTTCTCTGTCAGGTAATCCAACATTTTCTAACAAAACAAAGCATCAAAGAGGATGGATGAAAAATGTAGCAGGATCTCATCTGACGCTGATATCATATGATTTTTATTACTGGAAGATGTGCTGCTGTGTTCAAACCAATATGTTGAATTTCATTATGTAAGAAATATTTTGTTAATAGCCAAAGAATCCACATGCTGAGGACAAGCCTTAATCTGAATAAAAATAGTATTAAAAGTATTGTTCGTGTCTGCTAAGACGAACTTCCATGTATCTCCCTACTTTCTACCATCTTCTAAAGATCTCAAGTATTTATTTAATTAAAGAATTCTGAATTCTTTAATTGATCATGATTTTTGTTTCATGATACAGGTATTAGCATCTCTAGTCCCTGCCTGAAATGGAGAAGTAAAGCATGGAATGTGAACTGACCTCCGTGACTTTTAATTGAATATCCCTGCACAAAAGGCTCGTAGGGCGGGTGCTGCTACATGGCTGCCCTACACTCAACCATCTCTCTCCCTTACTTGCACAAACTATTGTGTATGTGCATGTATGTGCGTGCATGTGCGCGTGTGCGCGTGTGCGTGCTGGCATGCGCCTGTGTGTGTGTTTTTGCTCTCGTGTGCACGTGTGTCTGTGTATGTGATCACACTTCAGCCTTTACATGTGTGAAAATATATTGAGTGAAAAAAGACTTTTCCCCGTTGAGGGATTAAAGAAGGATCTTTCTTTATTCTTCTTCTTTTTCTACCTGTTGAACAATAGCATTCCCTCCGCTCAGAAGAGCAATACCCAGTTTCAGCGTTGGGACAATCACTGAACTCATCGACCCTGACAGAAAGTGAAAATGATCACAATCAGTAGACAAACAGAATGATATTGTATGACCACCACAAGACTTGATTCACATTTTAGGAGGTGAAGCACGTAGAAAAGCTTCTCCTTATCCAGGATAAAGCTCATCACAACTAAGCAACAGGCAGCACTTGATGTAAGTCATGTACTTGATTATTTAACCCTTTCCTACCTTTGGCTGTACTGATTGTTTGTAGCACCATCTCAGCAGCTCCACGGCGATGCAGCCTGGCCTGTTGGTAGAGCAGCTTCTGCTTTTCCATTTCCTTTTCCTGAGCCACAGAAGATTTTTTTTATATTTATCTAATAAGATTTAGATGACTATATAATTTTCAAGTTAAATTTTACTACATAACTTCATCCATTGGTTTCCAGTACGTTAATGTCAATGAAACATAACAGCAACAACAATACATCCTGCTGCTGCTGATTATTATTATTATTATTATTATTATTATTATTATTATTATTAGTAGTAGTAGTAGTAGTAGTAGTAGTAGTAGTAGTAGTATTTTAGTAGTAGTAGTAGTAGTAGTAGTAGTAATAGTAGTAGTAGTAGTAGTACTGGTAGTAGTGGTACTAGTATATTAACCAGCAGCAAACAATACTAGCCTCACCAGTAGCAGCTCATTCACTCACTTCAAAGCTTTCCACTTCCTGTTCCTCAACTTCATCTTCTCTGTGGCAGCTCTGGAAGAGCAAACAAAACACAGTTTGTGCTGATGGAACCAAGGTACAAAATAATCAGTGTAGACCAAATGCTTACATTTTAGTAATGCATATGACATGAACAAAAACTTCTGCATCTTTATGGAATTAAATCAATACAATTTGACTCAGATATTTCCTGCTTTCAACAACAACAACAGCTACTGTACGGTTCCTGTTCTCGTCTCCTGTATTTAGCATTACTTTATCCACCAGAACCATCTTAAATACACTCACACTTTGTTTGGGTTTACAATTATTTCATCACATTAACAAATATTTAGACACTATTATCCTTCATGCTCGGTTACCTTGGCCATAATAGCAGCGTATGACTGAAAGAGACTGTCGTTTCCAAGCTTGCTGTAAATGATAGAAGATATAACAGAAAATATTAATGGGGAGAGATGCAAGAACACAAACAGATCTCTTTAAAACACTGTTCATTGACAGGATGATATGTGTCGCTGACCATAAATAAATCCATTCAGAACTTTAAAGTGCAATCCTTTCCTCCAGAAGTGGTATGATGTTTACATATAAATAAATTGTTTTGATAAGGTCACCTAAATTGCATTTTTTAGGAGGTGGGAGGAAAGCTGGAGGGAAAGGAGAAAGGACTCAAACCTGGAAAACTCTTCCTATGAGGCGACAGTGCTACCCACTGCGCCACCACGCTGCCCAGTACTTTGAACATTTATATCTTAGTTGGACCAGTGGCTCAAGCAAACACCACTATCGGAGAACTATAATAAAAATTACATCTAAATTTATTCAACAAACAGATTTAGGTATTAAGCTGGAGAATATTATGTTTCCTAATCAATGCTTTTGTCCATATGTTATGACTATAACCCCTGTTGTCCGAAGGCGAGTAATTTAGAGTGGAATATCACACTCACGCGTGACCTGACTTGAGCACCTCTATTCACGCCTTTAGGGCAGATGACCTCTGATGATGCATGTGAGACTTCACATGTTCAGCTATACATCCATCACCACAGTAGTCCAGCACTTCAACAGCACAGCAGAGCAAATACGTGTTGCAAGTCATTCCTCTCTTCCAAGAGCCACAATGCCAGTAGCGTACCAATGGCAAATAAATACTTCGACCAGCAAAATAATTTACATGGAGTAACCCCACGTGGAATTAATGTCATACTGTGTATCAGAGTTCAGGTTTTCAAAACACATTATCACAGAATTTGAAAATCAACAATTAAACAATTCTGATTACAGTATTAGTTTTCCTGGCTCATTGATGTGACCAGGAATAAAAATAGACTGGGGTTTTAACTATATATTATCTTTTTATGATGAGCAAATCAGACCTCCTTTCTGTCAGGGCGCTTCGACTAAAGAGAGTGATGAGTTGCAGGAGGGGATCAATCGCTTTGCCATCTTCCTTCTTGTCTATTCGTTCCCCTTTGGCACCTTCACACAGTTCCGGCAGTCCATCTTTCTACAGTTGAGGGAGAGAGCGAAAACACAAGTATGTTATTTTCGGTAATGGAACTAGCAATTGACAGTGGTTTGTGTTTAGGCAAGGCGAGTTAGTTCTTGCTAACACACAGTTGTTTCAATTCTTCTAAAAACACATAGAGTTTGAAAGTCTATATTTGAGAATAATGTCAAAAAAAGGCAAATGTAGACAGAGCAACATAATTGCTGTTACTACTACAAAAATCAACACACATATCTAACATACAATGCTGTGAATCTCTTTCTTATAAATGTTGAAAGGTTAGATGTTTTCTTTGTTCAGGAAACACACAGTACTGTACTGATGAAAATCCTACCATTGTTTGTTTTTGAGATGTGAATTCCTTTTTACATGAATCTCTTTTGGATTTTGTGTCAATGTGATTATCTTGTAATTTGGCTTTTGTGAATAAATGTGATTTTAAAAATCAAAATCAAATTCTTCTCTCTCTCTCTCTCTCTCTCTCTCTCTCTCTCTCTCTCTCTCTCTCTCTCTCTCTCTCTCTCTCTCTCTCTCTCTCCTCTCCCTCTCCATCTCCCTCTCCCTCTCCCTCTCCCTCTCCCTATCTCTCCCTCTCCCTCTCCCTATCTCTGGGTGCTGAATGGAGAACAGAGATCATGCCATACCTGGGATTCGTAATTGATTTGTTATTCAATATCTTTTCGCAGCAGTTAGCCCTCAGGTTGATGGTGATTGAGTGTCAGGAGAGCTGTAACTTATGTACCTTGCACTCTTCAACTCAACCTTGAGTTTTCACAATTTTGCTGCTTACTGAAGAAAATCCAGAAGCGTTTTAGAATTGAAAATCACAGTTTCTGTAGCTGATCAGGTTTTGAGTTCACTGCCAGCATTACCAACATGGTTGCTTTAGATTGTTTCAGCTTGATCGATGCTTCAGACTTTCACCCACTAATCAATGACAAGGTGTTCAACTCCTATCTGTCAATCAATATGAATATTTCACTTGTCTGCTTGTAATTTTAAAAAACTAAAAATTTTCCAATCCTCAGACACATTTTGCCTGATAAATGTCAAACAGGATCTGTACAAAACGGAAAAGCATGGTCATTCTGTTTATACCACAAATCAGCATATTGTTGTATTGGCATAGAGTGCGACATAAGTGCAAAGCAGCAATTAAGGACTTTTTTCTTAGCTTTCCATACTTCAGAATAAAAGCCAACTATAATTTTTATTTCAGAATAATTTTACATGACTGATTTCTATATCCACGGTGCACTCGTGTCACGCCTGGGGTGTACCCTGCGTCACGCCCCAAGTCTGCTGGAATAGGCTCCAGCAACCCCACAACCCATGACAGTGGAAGAAACGAATGTTGAAGATGAATGAATGAATGAATGAATGAATGAATGAATGAATGAATGAATGAATGAATGAATGAATGATTTCTATATCACACTCACAGCTAAGTCTTCCACAAGCTTCTCCTCAAAGATTCGGTCCTCGGCTGATATCCAGGATGTATTGTAGCCTTGGAGGAACAAGTTGACAGCCCTGTGCCTGGGGAAAAAAGGGAAGGATGGCCCAACAAGTGAGCTGCACTTTCCAGAAGAGGAATCCAAAGAATGAAAAGCAGACAATTTAACATGTCAACAATTTAACAATGAAAGAGTTTTGAATTTACTAATGTCCATTTATCAAGGCCTCTTAAGTCCATCCTTCATCTATTGAACAAACAATGGTGACATAGAAACACCCCATTGAACAATTTTAGTCATAGCAGAATGGGTGTGAAATGTAATGTATTACAGCAACCAGTATATGTGTAATATGTCCATATAGCATGGTAACAATAATAATACACCATCCTGTGAAATAGCGGTTGATTGAGGACACTTCAGGACCTCAAGGGCTTTGCACTGTCTCCTGAATTTACAAACAGTTTGGGGTGATTTTCTTGAGTTTCTTGACGTTAGCGTCTAACTGTTCCTTGTGGCTTTTGAAATCCCCCCACTCGTGACTTGCACAAAAAGCACATTGCCAAAACATGACATGTACCCTGTCTCATGACATTGCTGGCTCACTTCTGTTTTACAAGTATCCATTCACTGCAGTTACTACCTCAGAACAACAATGATGCCCCCATTCCACCCTTGTAAGGCAAACAGTGCTGCTTTGAATGGTTTACTGCATTTCATATGAAATTCTCCAAAGAACAACATTGCAGTGGGTGCAAAGCCTCCATATATTTATACAATGCTGGTACCTGGGTAGGTTGTAGAGGGGAGCCATCCTGAGACAAGCCACCACTGCTCGTTTCCTCTGTTTAGGTAGTACTTTGTGCCAAGCAGGCTTTTTACATCTCTGCGGATGTTCCACCTGAACACAAAATCAAAAATAGACTTATAAGGAGATGCAACATTGAAACGGAGGCTATACTATGACATATTAAAATAAGTTCCTTAAAAGCAGACAGACAAAGATCCATCATGGAAACTTTGGTCAACAGAAAATTCCTCCTCTTAACAGTTTGTGGCACTTTGGTGCTAAAAGTTGAGTGCTGCTGAAGAGTACAAATGTTTGGCAAGTTTAGGAAAATTATTTCTGAATGTACTGCTGATTTTGGTTTTATATTGTTTTAAAGTCTTACCTGGTCCAAGTAATAAAGGACTCGAGCAATCTCTAAAATCCTGTCCACAGTTTTTTGGATGTCATTCATTGTCTCTGGATGGCTCGGGTCTGTTTGTAGTTTTTCCTTCTTCAGGCAGTTTGATGTCTTTACATGATAAAAATATTACCTTTTTTTTTGCTGTGTCAACAATTCATTAAAGATATTTTTTTAAAGTGCAATGATGCCCCTTACCTGAGTCTGGAGATGTATAAGGCAACTGAGAACATGGTCTCGGATTTCATCCTCTGTGTTTTTCTATGGAAAGCAAACATTGAGCTAATTTAAGACTCTCACTAAGACTCTCACATGTTCACTATAATCTCACCACACGGCAGATTATCAAAAAAAAACAATTGTGCCACTGTAACCTAACTCTTAAATGTTCTGTCATCATGGGGACTACAGTAATTGGGGTATTTCCAACCAACCTGAGTGAACCCATCCTTAGCCAGTGTGATAACGGTCTGGTCACTTGCAAAACAATCCCTGAGCCCCACAGGGAGCAGACTTTTCACGGAAGCCACAATGAGAGAAGTGTGTGTGGAATAACGATCCCCCTTCCTTTTCATCCTCCTCTCCTCAAGGTCAAACTGAGTACGTAAAGGTTTAAGGTTAATGAAGTTTATTGAAAATTAACTGACAACAGCTTGGATACATAACTACTGATAGGATCCAAAGTGTGATGCAAAGAGCTGCTTTCGCTCAAGGTAATGTCAGTAAGGTCAATTTAATGTGGCTGACCTTGGAGATTTTGTCATTTTTGACCAGGAATGCCAAGTTGTTAATTTCATTTTGGACAACGTAGTTCTGCTCCTCCCATTTGAAATTCTGGTGAATCAAACACAAGTGGAAAATAAGACATGCTTTAAAGGGTAAACATTCACCTGGATATAGCACTAACATTAGAAAAGTAATTACTATCATAACATTAGTATGTACCACCCTCACATGAGATTTTGCCCAGAATATAAAGACCTCTGACACCATGCGGAACAGCTGCTGCGCATCGGGGTTTGAGTCTTTCAGCCAGCTGGCACTGAGACAGAGACACAAATTGCATTATCATTGCAGAATTTAAAATGAAACATATGACTGAACTAACAAGTAGATTGACCACTTACTGCCATTAAGACTTATTTTATGTATTTCAAACATGTTTTGTTTTTTATATAAAAACAGTATAAAATTCTGAAATAAATTGTTTCAATTGATTTATTGATCTATTGCAATGATTTACCATTTCAACAAATATTTATGAACAGTTTATTGCCAAAAAGGCTTCTAAAGAATTACAGAGACTACCTGGTGATAACATCGTCAAATAAAGTAAAATAAGTATAACTTTCCAGTGAGTTTATAAATCCTTGAAAAGTCTCCTAGGTAATTTGTCCTTAGCCAGTTTGCTCTTCCACATCTCAGGTTTTTGGCAGCACGCCTTACCGATAAGAATTCACAAATGGAATGAGGAGGGGGTAGAAGGCATATAGGTCTCGGACTAGTATAGTGAACTTCTCTTGTATCTGTGGCTCTGCTTCTGACGTATCACAGCTCTCTCCTCTCATCTTCTCCTCCTCCAGCAGCACACATTCTCCTCTCTTTCTCAACTTCTCCATCAGTGGCAGAAAGTGGCTCTTCAACAGTTCAGAGTGGGCTTTGCAAATGATTGGCTGAGAAAAAACTGAGAGGCATGACAGCTGTTTACAGCAGGGAACAGGAGCTTATGTGGAATAAAGTAATCCACCCCATTATCGGAGAAGAACACAATACCTGCCATCTGTTTTATCCAGTTACCCTGGCTATCCCCTACGTGATTATGAATAATGCAGAGAATGTTGCCAAGTAGGTCACTGGCATGCTGAGGAATGATGGAAGTGCAGGCCGGGCTGTCTGGTTGGCCCTCAGGGCCCCAATGCCACCACAGGGACATGTAGCTGCACAGCATGGGCAAGCTAACCTCTGCCACATGAATATAGTGGGCCTGGCAAGCTCCAGCACCAGACCCTGCTAGCTCATCCACTTCCCTCAGGACCTGTTCCAGGGACGGCAAAAGGGGGCACATGTCCTCCACCTGATCAGGAAGCCCGAGTTCTAAGAACAGATGTATAGACAAAACCAGCAGAATTGAACATTTGAGGGCTAAAATATTTCAGGGATAGCAGATCAAACACACAAAAGGTCATCAGTGTCTTTTACCTTCTTTTTCTGTATTACTCATAGCATTGTAGATAGAGTATGGGTTTTTGTGGTTTAGGGCTGGCTCCAGAAAACATACAGGAAAAGTTCCACTCAGTGCTGCCAGACAAAGTCCTGCTGCTGGCCTGAGCCTGCATGGAAAAGCTGCGTTAGGATATGATCATAGTACATACATGTGAGGTCCAAATAATGCTGAATATACTCATGTATCATGTTTTATTAATTTTACAATTTCGATGATCAAGTCTTTTACCTAGGACATCTAGAAAAGAAAAGAAATCAAAGAGTGTTATTCTGTGGCCTGAGATATTAGTTTTAATCCAGATCACAACCAAAATCAACTGCATTGATCCTCTCTTAAAATGGTTATAAATGACTTTCGGTGAAGCAATCCTGCAAAGAGGTCGACAAACCAACAGACGGACAGAAACACTGGCAGAATCAAAAATTTCTTGGAGGCTGAAAAAAAGCATTGTTTTCAATCCAAAGTGAGATATGAAAAGTAAAGTGATATTAAAAGATGATAAAGCAGAATTCAAGTTAGACATAAAGGTCATCAGCACATTTTGTAATTTTCCAAAGTAAGATACATTAGGCAGTACCCTTCTATACAGATGGTGGTCCTGGTGCTAAGAGCGTAGAGGCTGTTGAGGATCCTGTAACAGGAGATCTGGATGCTCCCAACTGGAAAGACAAGGTGATGCTTAGTGAGGTTGTTGATACATTCCTCTGGAAGTGTCCAAGGACACTGAGCATGAAAGCTAATCACACACAATTGCAGAGAGAGATGGACTGACTGGCAGGCTGGCTGGCTGGCTGGCTGATGCTTTGGGTAATGAATAATTCCTGTAAGGTCGGGATGTTTTTGAGGGAAACAATAATGTATGTTCCTACTGCTCTCTGGTCATAATTGAGATGCTTAACAAGAGTTGATTTAAAATATTTGGAAGGGGAAGAGAAGGAGAGAGTTCCTCTGTGATTTCTGAAGGTGTGGGTAACAGCTGTTCCTCGAGCTCCATGGCATAAGGAGGGAAATGATTGAGCATGCTGAGAACATTTGGTAATGGTGTCAAGATGGGTGGAGTTTGAACTGGCATACATCACTGTCCCTTACCCAGGAGGTCCTTTCCATAGTTTTGGAGGCCTAGGTGTTGGAAGAGTGAAGTGAGGGTAGGGACAAGAATGGAGGTTGTATAGTTGAGAACTTTGGTCACTCCTCTGGACTGTTGATTTTTACTCTGAGACAAACAGGCCAATGTCATTGAGAGGTTTTCCACAGTCATCTCCAGATCAGCTGCTGCCTCCTCAAAAAATGAATGCAAGGATGCTTGGACAGACTCCGGGGCAGATTTCACCAAGGTCCTGGGGTCAATGGGTATAAAAAAAAAGGGAATTCTGAATTATTTGTACAAGAAAAAAATCTGATAATTTGAACATAATATTAAAACTGTACAGTATTCAACTATTGATGCCAAGGAGTTTTTAGAAAGCTATGATGGAAGTTGTTAGGGAGACTAAATATGTCAGCAGTCAGTCTGTGCCCACCAGACAAGGTTGAATAACATCAATCTCTGGAGAGTCAGGATTCTATCTCTAGCATCATGCATCACAGGCATTGTCCTCAGGGAGTATTAGTGATGTCAACCACAATTAGATAGCATCAGTGTATCAGTGGCTCAATTACACCAGGCATCTCATCCTCATGGCAGTGTGACATTGATGCGATTGCAGGATTAGTCAGAATGTGAGAGCAGTGCCATCTACCTGGCATCCAGGGCCTGAGACAACACTTGGAGGCAGCTTGAAATCGTGGAGGTCTCATTTCCTGGGTAAAAATAAACACAAAAATATAAAATGAATCCAGGATGTCAGCTAACATGCACAAATAAGAAGATATGCAACTGCAGAACATACATCTACACACCAGGAATCGGATGAGTCTCAAAGAATGCAGACACAAATGTGGACGGAAACAATCATGACCAAAGCACAAACCTAGGAAGCAACCAGTAATAAAGAAACGTTTCACAGGATCCTTACCAAAAAAGGATGTCCTGTATCTCACAAGAGCTGCAAGTTTACAAAAGAGGCTGAATGTGAGGAAAAATGACAAATTAAATATTGAGGAGAGGTGAGCAGAAAGATGTACCTATGAGTCACAAAATTACAAGAATGGCAGCTCAGAATGATGTGACTACTATTCTGAACAGGGCACATACCTTGCGATCATTTCCTTTTCCTTTTTTGAGGCATGGCTTCTATGTACGCTTGAGCAGAGGGAGGTGGACAGGAAATACAGATGGTGACTTTTCACGTATTGTTCCAGTAGAGGTAGGATAACCTGTTCATTAGAACACATGATGACTTCATGTATCAACAAGTTTGAGACATATTCTCTGTGAATATCCTTTGACAACCTTGAAGTTGCAATGAGAAAGCAATTGTTGGTCAATGTGAAACTCATTTTATATAATTCAGACAATAAATTGAATTGAAAAGAAATTCCATGGGTCTGAATATTGTGTCATTATACCTGTTGGTAATGACACAAAACTGATCTGATGTTGAGAGTCAATGTCTACCGCAGATTAGTTGATTTGATGAAATACCAACTATTCACAGACAACAAAAGACATGCAGAGTTGTACGTGTCTGTCTGTGTGTAGCTTGTTTGGAGGTGTGGGATGCAAAGATGTGAGGAATGACTGTTCACTGACGTGGCTGAATGGGTCTGACTCAGGGGCCCCCGTCAATGAGAAATAAACCATTTTCATTTGCTGCCTCCTTAGGGGCAGGACTGTGTGGGAAGCTTTAATCAATGCTTGATCACAATCAACACGCCCACATGGATTTTTGAAAATTGTTAAATAAATTACAAAGCCACAAAGGGCATCACTCGAAGGGTTGCCAATGGTGACCACCACTGAGAAAAACTAATTAGATGGCTTAAGTGAAATAAAGAATAAAAAGCTCAACGAGAATAAAGAAAATGCCAGGAACCTAGAAGGTACCATATTTCAAATCCTCACAGCATGAAATACAGGTAACAGATTTTTACTATTTTGATATGTACTGCTGTGAGACAAACCTTAGGAAAGAAATGTTTTGGTTGCTGGCAAGATCTCTCTCCCTTAGACATTTGGACTCTAGCTTGCATCACCTCTGAAAGGAAAAATGGAATGTAGTATTGAATTCTACGTAATCAAAAATGGCAAAACTACCAAGACACTAAAGACAAACAAAGAGAAAAATAACAGTGTGTCTATTTATACTTTATGAAAGAATGATCTGGTTGAAGTATTTTTCATTGGCTTAGTTTAAAGTGACCCAAAAGTAGAATGAAGGGACAGTTACTGAATCATTACAACAAAGATTTAAAGTGTAGAGTGCTCAAACGTTTCATTTCTTCTGATGTTTTACTTTATTTCCACAATTTTTTTTCTTTACATTTGTTAAGACTAAGTTACCCATCTCCAGCATGTGTTCTTGGGCGTCCTCAGTGTGGCACAGCAGCTGCTGAAGAAGAATCTGACCAAAACAGCTGTTGACAGCTGGAAAGTCCATCTCAAGTGTCTTTCTATCCCTGTAGAAGGAGTGAAATAAACACATGACACAACTGATGTAAAATAAACCTGATAATCTAGGACCAGGTGTCTTGTCTGGATGCTCAAGCAAATCTCATTCTCTAGTAGCTGGGATCTAATGCTGCAAGACCTGCAGAAGAGGATTATACAACACATAGTCTTTTGAAATCGTAGGTTTATTGTTTACTCCCCTCCACACAGTGTAGCCGTTAATCTGAAGGAACTTCAGGATATCATTGGCTCTCTCTCTGAATTTGGTTTTCTCCTTGGCAGTCAGGGTATCATAGGGTACAAGCATTGAAATCCCAACACCTCCTGTGAACACATTATGATAAAGTACATTGAGTTTTATCATCTGCTGCGAGGAGAGGCGCTAACACTATGTTACAAGATGTACCTTTGCTCTCTAGATCTAATTTCTTCTTCTTTGCCCAGGCATTGTGATAGTTTTCAGCTAACTGTTCAGCCATCGCCTGGAAATAAGGGAAAATGGAACAAAAGAGTGAAATGTACTGCACAGCTCTCCGACGCATGAGTCTGGCATGCAAATGCAAGGTCGATTTAAATAATGGTCAAGCCCATCAGCTCGGACTGGATAAGCACGCAGGCCATGCAAATTACATGACAGGAAAGAAAATTAATTACTTACACACTGGTCCCATGATAAAGTGATGCTGCTCACATCCATAGGTTTAGGGCTGAATGTTGATGCACCTTCAAAAGACAACTAGGGAAAACAACAAGCTTTTAATTACTCCATTAAGGAAAGCATGTAAAAGTACTGGAGATGCTTTTTTGTTAAGCACCTTAATATTATTGGTGCCCAACGGCAAAGTAAACATGGCCTATCAAGCACACATACCTGTCCAGGCTGAGAGACTCTGGGAGTACGGGCATGCATGCCGAATGCTTCTCTTTCTTTGGTCCTCTCTACAGTCCATCCAAAGGCCAGCATGCTCTTTATTGTCTCTTTAATAGCCCAGCGGTATGCCTCCTTTTCCTGGATAACTCAAACATTTAGATTTAGGAAATGTGTCCAAAACAAATTAGCATATAATCCAAGGACAGAGGAAAAAAGCAACTTTAAACTAGTTTGATATTTCAAAAACTTGAAACAACGTTTGTTGTATGCTCAGTACACTAAGCATTATGAGTGGAGGAATTTTAATATTTTACATGCATTCCCATTTGGTATGCAGGTGCCTCTGGGATTTGCCAGTTCACTACCTTCTTTATTTATGCACATTCACAGACACCGACCAAAGAAAAAAAGAGAGACTTTTCAAAATACCTTCTCAGCCAGTGCCCTGTATGGCTTGAGGAGAGGGTGAACCTTTGTGTTTTCACATAGCTGCTCACCATGAACCCAACCATTAGCGAACTATCAGAGAGAACATATAAATTCAGTAGAAAATACTCTTCCAGAAATGTCTAGATTTCAATATGTTAGCTCCATCACAAAAACGATGACTGTGACTAGCATCATCATGTCTTAGTAATGTATCCTCAAAGGAGTCAGATCTTAATCAACTGCTAGGAGAAATAATGTGTACCACTACCTTTTCTAGTGACCACTTCTCATGAGTATGCTCTGCATACTTGTTTACTATGAGTTCCAGTCTCTCAGGCACTGACACACTAGTGAAAGGAAATAAATAATGAATGATGTTATGGTGGGCAATAACACGTTTTAGTAGAACAACACATTATTAATGGAATGACTTATCAAGTGCATGAAAATACATATTAACAGAAGACACATTATCAATTCAGTTCAATTAAAAGTCCCATTTTATGAAAAACATGTTTGTTTGTTTTCTGGTTTCTACATATATATATATAGTCTTTCCTGAGCCTATCAACTCGTAGAATGGGGAAAACAAATGGGTCCTGCATCGATTCTGCAGCCCACCCACTGGTGAAACAGTGCTAGTCAGACTCGGCTCCTGTCTTGACGTAATGACAGGAGTTATTTGCAAAGCCCGGCACTGAGAACACTCACAAGATCACTTCCTCTGCCAAATAAGAGGGCCTTCATCTCCAAGGTGAAGTGCTGTGTATCCAGCTTTAAGGTAGCAGTGTGTTGCAGTGTTGTTGCAAATATAGCTCATTTGTTGGTTTTACAAATCAACATAAGTGCTTATATTCTGTCCCAGCCATAGAAGAACAGAAGAGACCGTGCTCGTGTTTCATTTTTACTGACAATGTGCCAGTTACGTCGCATGTAACTGTTTGTGTGCAAATCAGATCCTCTCTGTGAGATGCGAGTGTAACAGGCAGGCCAGGCCTTGACAGACAGTGGTCATTAGGTGCAGACAGAAGATAGAGCCTATTCTCAGTAGAGCTCATTTGAGCGACTTTTGGGAGGCTCACATTCAGGACCACAGAACAGTTTGGGGCAATACATTTTAAATACATTGTAGTTGGATGTCTGACAGCTTTGTGAAATTTATTAAAAAGAGTATAATATGGGACCTTTAACAATATTTATGAGGATGAACGGGTCATCCACAGGTCATTCAGTGCAAAACATTCCCAACATCCCATTCATGTCTTACTTGGAGGTATCTACAGGCTGGGGGTCAAAGTGTCCCTCTGAGTCCAATGAGACATTTCTCTCCATGCGGAAGGAGCAGTTTGAGTCGATGTGGTCTGGAGGGAGGGCCTTGGTCACTGCAGCCAGGCATTGGACAGACAGCCTAAATAACTGAGGCTCATAGTCCTGTAGAGTTGGTATTGGAAACACAGTGCATGAGGAAGAGCAGAAGACTAAACTAATAATTTTACCTGATAAGAATGGGTCTTGAAGGACAAGACAATAAAAGGGGACGAAATGGTTCGTGATGCTATATCAGTTTTTCAATTGTAGAACACCGCTCAGTGGGGAAAAGTATCTTATTTCAAATTTAATAACACAATAGTTTTAATTGATTTGGATACGGGGCGGCACGGTGGCGCAGTGGTTAGCGCTGCTGCCTCACAACACGGTGGACCCGGGCTCGAGTCCCGCTCTGTGCGGAGTTCGCATGCTCTCCCCGTGTCTGCGTGGGTTCTCTCCGGGTTCTCCGGCTTCCTCCCACCTCCAAAAGCATGCGCTTGATTGGCGGTTGATTGGCCGGTCCCAAATTGACAAGAGGAGTGAGTGTGTGAGTGAATGATTTGTTTGTTTGCTATGTGGCTCCGTGGTGCACTGGCGTCGTGCCCGGAGTGTCCCCCGCCTCACGCCCTGAGACTGCCAGGATAGGCACTGGCTACCCCGCGACCTGCGTTAGCGGATTAAGCGGATTTGGAAAATGAATGAATGATTTGGATACAAAAGTGGTCTCTCTGCTAAAGAAATACAGTAAGTTCCCTGAATACTGGGTGAACCATGGATTCATGTGGTCTCTCATCGTATATTGTCATGTGATCTCATGACAATATACGAAATATACCTGATAATAATAATTCTTATCTTTGTCTCTTTTTTTTAACTTTTAAAATCTAGCTTTTTTCTAAGCAAGTCCTTCTTCACAAGTACTATGATTGACATGGATTTTCAATCTGGGGTACCTTTTTCTCCAAGGCCTTGAACACACCCCAGAACAGTTTTCTAGACAGGTGGAGCTTCTCCTCAAAGGACAATCCCTGTTCACCATGGTCTCCAGTTACTGAGTAATACTTACACCTCTGCTCGTAGTGACTGGTCAAGAGCTGGCAAATAGACATAATGACCGTTGTTAAAAGAAACAAAAGTAACAAAAGTGATTTAAAATTAATGAAAGGATATATTTTCACATTTAATATTATCTATAATGTGTTTGTTCACCTTTAGTGGCATCTTGCTGTAATCTGTAAGATGAGGAACATCCAAAACAAGACGTCGAAGAAGAGGCTGCATCATGGATGGTCGCAGTTTGCTGAGGACATCAATGCACAGAATTCGTCACATGACCAGTTCTCAGAATAATGACATATGTGACAGTGAAGATGCTATAAAAAAATTATAAACCTTGTTATAGTTTAGGGAATTTGGTGAATAATATCTAAATTAGGCAAAATAATGACTTATTTTGGGCAGTTGCATTATATAATTACGTGGTTTCTGTGTGTGTTTAAGACTATAAGACTAATTTCCCATTGCAGATAAATGAATAATTGTTCCTTTTCATGTATCATTAAATATAATGAGTGAAAATAAGATTTTACTGATGCATCAGCAGTTGTTAATAAACAGTTATCTTCATGCAACCTGGTCACAAAACAGGAAAGCTAACTGCACAGTGCTGTATAGATTAACCATAGAAAACCACAGAAGAATAAGTTTACTTGTGTAGAATTTATGAAGAACATCAGTAGCATCTCTTGTAACAGCTGAGAATAATCAGAACCTAACCTGCACACAGCCAACAAACACTTCTCAATTGTGTCTCCCTGAGCCTTGGTCAAGCTAAGCACTCTGGAGAGACTGTAGATTGTCAGGATGAAATCGTCCACCAATGAAATATGGTCATCCAAATAAGAGAAATAATCTGAGCACTTGGTGATCAGGGGAAGAACAGCTGTGCATAAGTATCGATTGAGGGCCAGGGCCATATCAGTAGATCCTAAGTCAGCCTGCAAGAGGGGACAGTGAGGGGAAAAGAGTCAATGCAAGGGATGGAAGTGGATATTTCTCATTGGTGACAGATTATAGCTTGGACTGATGTGAGGTCACAGGTTACTCCACCAATATTACACTGGGTCACTCAAGCATGTGCACAGGTCAACTAATTTCAATTTACTCTGCTCACATTGCCAAGTGAGACAGCAGCCTGAAGGTCAGGCAGAAAACCAACTTCCAATAGATGAAGAAGAAAACTCTGGTTTTCAATGCCATACACCCGGTCCAGGAACAGAACCATGGCTGCCTTGTGGTCTGGGCAGAAGACTTTGGATAGATCAGGCTCAACCACATGACCATCTGTCCAAACAAGTGAAAAACTGAATTTAGATTATCAATGTAACTTGTGTTTTACATGTATCCATGTTATGCGTATTTGCGTATTTATCTCTGTCACATAGAACACTGACTGTATCAATCAATCAATCAATCAATCGACAATACAGGTGAGTACAATTCTTCACTTCAATTATAAAAGATAATGAAAACAGTTATAATCTCTAGACAGCTCAGCTGACAAGGGATGGATTAATACAAGGGATGGAGTTATGTAAAAGACCCTGACAAACTAATTTCACCTTGAGACACTGAAGGGATTTGAAAGGCGATGCTGATGACTCCCTCAAGATCCTGAATGGGAATGAGCGACCTCAGAATGGCTCTCATGCGGATAGATTCTCTTTTGCCTCCTTGGATAAACTGGACAGCAATTCACAGCAAAATGTTCCTGTTTAGTCACAGGTGTATTCTTTTGTACACAACTGGCATTATAATGTATCTTCAGTGTTGAGATTTTCAGTGAGAACAATTCTACTAATAGATCAAGAGCTTGTTTTCAATCTCAATGTCATTTGTGTTAAAGTTGAAAACCTGAGCACAGACTCAGTTGTGGATTGATTTTCTTCATGTGTTCTAGTTCTGTTGATTTGTCTTTAACTTAAAATGCATTTTGTAAATCTTTGAATGCACGTTCTTTTTAATTATTTTTCAAGTGTTAATTGATTGTCTGAAGCCTTCTGAACTGAATCTTAGAAGAATGCATTTTATGCTTCAAGTATATCTTCCAAAGGTGTATTTTATCAGATATTATTCTGCTCTTTACATATAAATTTCACTCTCTAGCTAAGGAATGTCCACAAATTGTAACAGGGTTATTACGTAAAGTACACCATTTGACATATACATCAAAGTCCAATTCAACTTTCACAACAAACTTAATAAACATGGTCTTTCCAGTTCTGTACTTTTGTAAAAAAAAAACAAAAAACAAACCCTAACCCTAACATACTGGAGCAGTGAATCTTATTGAATCACCACAGTCAAAAGTTCCAATATTCATAATTTATGTCTAAACAGAGGCTCCGGTGTGTGATCCAAGATAGTCTGTGTAAGTCCTTTGTCTCTTTATGACCTTTTTCTTTAATATCAGTTCACAGACTCTCTCCATTAGGCTTTATTGCATGAGGCACCAACAGACATTGAGGCTGAAGGACTGAGGAAGGTCAACAAAATACTCACATGCATCTCTGGTGCACATCGGCCCAACAGGTCGATAAGGGCTGAGTAAAAGGTCATGATAGCGTGCCCCATGTGAATGAGGTCCTCGTCACTGTCATGGACGACATCTCTGTTACAGGAAACAATCATAACTGTTAACAGTTAGTTGTGAATAAATATATAATGTTGCTTTTTCTCCTGCCAAGAAAACTTCTGGGACTTAATAATTATTCCGTTATTATAAACAGTACATTATAGAGTTTTACAATTGAGGTTACATTAAATTGTTACTTTTTTTGTGTGTGTGTTGCATGAATCATTATTGAAACTACTTACTTAATACAAAATCTTTTGCAATCTGTAGCATAATAGCATAATGAGAGGCACTTTCATTTTGGTCACATGTATAGGATGTCAGTTGCTAAGTGGCACAAACTGAACCTGAGCAACATTTTGTTACAGTAACCTCCAAACAATGTTGACAAAAGCATGATTTAGTCATCTCAACATCTATGGACTTTGTCATAATTTAATTTTAGAATTTTAATTTTAATCAACTGTATTGATCCCGGTAGGGACATTATTAGTCCACTCTAGCACACACAGGTTATCAGTTGCATGCATCTACTGTATATAGTGGGTACAGGCCCATATCACATACACACACAAGGTTCATACTCCAAAATTTTTTGCCAGACATGGGTCTTGAACCACTGACTTCTGGTCCCCCCCAGCAAAAGAATTAGTGGACTAAGCTACTGCTGCCCAAAACTTGTGCATTGGCCAGGAATCGAACCCTGGTCAACTGCTTGGAAGGCAGCTATGCTAACCACTATACCACCAATGCCACACGACCGAACTGTTCATTCATTTTTGTGTGGAAGCAATCGCAATCACCTTGTCAACAACCATTTACAGTATATGCTTTACAGGTCACGGGTCTGCTGGGACCTTTCTCAGCCGGTTGCGGGCAATAGGCAGCAGGGTACACCCCAAACAAAGTGGCAGCTCATCGTGCAGCCACACAAAAGACAAAGCAACCCACACGTACACACTCACTCCTATGAACAATTTGGTGTGATCACTTCACTGAAGCTGTATGTTTTTGATCTTTGGTAGTGGGAGGAAGCAGGAGAACTCAGAGGGAACCCATGCAGAAATGGGGAGAACATAAACTCTGCAGAGAAAGGAATCAAACCAAGAACCTCCTTGCTGTGAGGCAAAAGCAATACCAAATACGCCACCGTGTCACCCCATCAAAATTAAATTTCTTGTGAATATATGTTTATAAAATGTCTGTCAAATCTAAATGCTCACTCTAAATGTGGTATGAAAATCTTTTTAAGATTTGATATTTAGATTTAACATTTAACATTTGGATTTACATTTGATGTTTTAATTTATATGTAATATTTCATATTTAAATTTAACAGGTTTGGCAATGACAATTTTTCAATGTATTCTTATAAGAAAATAAAAACATGACAAAGCCACAGATTTTTTCGTAAATAGTATTAAAAAAGTGACTTTTAAAAATTTTATAAAACCTTTTCAACATTGTTTGGCGCTAGATATTGCTATTAACTTCAGTTACTTAAGTTCAGTTACTTAACACCGTATGACCTAAATGAATATGTTTACCTTTGTAACTAGAAGACAGCTGTTCTACAAAGTATGTGAGGCCATCACTATAGGGATCATGCTTACATGACACCTTTACATCTGTCTCACATTAGATAGTTACAGTAGGCTATGACTCTCCAGAACTCTGTTAATTTTAGCTATGATGTCAATGCAGAGTCATCTGCGTTTTTCTTGCATGGTTTAACATGTTGATGAGGTGAGAGATTATCATTTGACTGCAATCTGCAACCTCAGCTTGAATCATCATTACATATTGTATAATGGAGCTTTATTGCAAGCATATACACACATAATTAACTCACCTTACTCTGCAAATAATACTCACAGTGTTCCACCTAACTGGTATGTAGTACGGGTCGTATCCGTAGAAGGGTCAGCTGAAATCCTGATGGCGTCCTTCATCGCTGCAAGGAGACCATTTCCGTCATCGCCTTGCAGGGCAGGCCCAAAACACTCCGGCCGACGAATCAACAGCCTCAACACGTCGTAAGCGTTCTCTTCTACACTCTCACCTATCGTAAGAAAACACAGAGTGTCAGATTAGTCATCTGTGGACAGGGTGTGTGATAGGACATTTGTTTATGGCCATAGTATTTCTTAGGAATGCTGTATGTTTAAGTTTATACACTGATCCAAGAAACAGGTACAGATGATATCAGAGTGAGAAAAAGAGAAAACCAATGCCATTAGTAACCTGTCAGCAACCTAAAGGACAATTTGATCTGATGGCTTCTGGCCACAGCTATGGAGTAAGAAAAATCAATGTGAGAAGCACTTTGGAGGTAATTACTTCTGATGCAAATAATTTACAGTAGTTGGGACCACCACATTCTAGCTGATATCTGTGAAGTGCTAATTTCAAAGAGAGAAAATGGAAAGAAACAAGAACGTAAGTTATCGGATAGGAAAGCAGCTAGGTATTAAAGTTTAATTGCCTGTTTTTGTTCTTTTTATTTCAATTATTCCAGAAATTTTTGAGTTAAAAGGCCCTGTGATAAACTGGTGACTTAATCAGGGTGCACCCCACCTCAAGCCCCAGTGTCAGCTGGGATAAGCTCCAGTGTAACACTGTGACCTGGATTCGGACAATTTAAGTAAAACTAATCAACATCACCATCAATCATCAAAATAGTCTTATGTTGGACAAGAAAATATTGTCTTCCCCTTTATCTAGATCTACTCCATATTTGATAGATTCTTCCCTACTGCACAGCCAACACGTTTATGTTGTTGCACTGTAATATGTGAGGTTTATGAGTAAAAATCAGAAATGGTTACCATTACAGAACACTGCAAAACGTAGAAAATCCAGATAGCGCTCGCCCTCCACGGGGTTCCATCCAATATCAGGGTAACCTTTAGCCACTAGCATTTCACAGCTCCTGAGACCACATCCAGCAAGGTAATGAACAACCTGTATAGTAAATGAGTTTAACAGATGGAGACTTACTACAGCTTTTGGAGTGATAAGTGTGTAAAGCAAAAAGAAATGTTGAATCTCTATTAACATTTTGTTTCTCCCAGACACTATGAATAGCAAAATTGAGGGGGAGGACAAGGAATATGAGCTCACCTTCTCCAAGTCAGGTTCCCTCAGTGCTAAGGCCAGCTCATTATTATCCATAACTGAGGCTGCTGCTACATCCAGAGGTGTAGCTCCACGCATGGACGGTGAAGCTAAAGGATCAAGATATAAAACCCTCTAAACGCCAACTCATGTTCTATACATAGGATGTCAGGATATTGGGGTTTCTTATTGTTTGGACAGAATCTTAACATGTTTGCAAGCACATGACAGAGATCGAACATGCTGCGCATATATTATGTCCATGGCATTCAAGACATTAGTTCTGCAATAAATCTATACATTGCTGACTAGCTTTTACAAAAAGTTCAGTGTTCATGTTGTAAAGTGAATTACATTACGGTGACAGCACGGCAAATTACAGACTCATAACATCTGGACAAATAGATGACTGCATTGTGATGGAAAACAGTAATGTAATGAGTTACAGTCCATAAAACAAACATTACAACTCAGTCTGTTACTTTGCAAACGGTGTATACAGCAGAATAGAATAGAATAATAAGAGGGTATGATTTACCAAGCCCAACATTGCTGTTTTCCAGTAAATAGCTGAGATGGTCAAACATGGCTCCCTGGTTGTGACGACTAATGCGACTAAAATAGCACAGGAATCGACAGCAACTGGCAACCATCCTGGGAAAGGTTATCTCCTAATGACAGGAAATGAATGCATGGATAAAATTAATCAAATCTGTGGGCATAGATGGAACAGAAAAAACTGACTGTACTTAAGGGAGTATGGCCTCACTGATCAAGCATTTTAACACTTTATTTCTGGAACATTAACCATTACCCTTTGATGTAACAAACAATCTTTCTCCATATCATCACAATGAAATCAATTTGTCCCACCTTTGAATCTCCTTCTCCAAGAACATTGACCATCACCTCCATTACAGTCTCATGCATCCCCAAAACCCTCATTAGGTTGGGTTGCTGGTAGAAAACCTTATTATTCATGATGTCTCTATCATTAAAAAACACATAATGGAAAAGATTTTAAAAATAGAAATTAAGTAATCAAAAGAGTTATATAAGATCACATTAATCAGGTGTCAAAAGCCCCCTACCCCAGCTTCCTGATCATTAGCCTCTCTTCTTCTTTCCCCATACGGACACTGAGGAGGGCACGGATTTGGCTAAGGGAAGACAGGAGAGCCATGGTGTCCTCTACCGATGCCTGACTGATGGTGTAAGCTCTGGAGAGGGGTCCTGCCATTTGGCCCCCAAGGCCCTGATACTGACGGTGCAGCAATGAGAAAACTGCCCTGACCAGTTCAGGATTCTGCATCTCACTCTCTTGAGCCCAACGTACCATCGTCTCAGAGATTAGCATTTTTAGGGACTCTGGAGAAGTATCAGCAGGTGAAAAGTCATTTTTTAAAATAAGTGAGACCCCACTAACCTTGTGTGAGCATCAGAAAGTGTTAAATCTCCTAGGAATCCAGAAAAGGATTTACAGTAAAGGATGAAAGGAAATACCATAGTTGTAGCATCAATGTGCTTTCGCCACTTACATTATATGACTGATGATGCTTTGCATTGTGTTACTTGTTAACATGCTCTACAATATTTAACTACTTGATCACTTAACAGCTTATGTGAGCTTTGCAGCTGAACACTTTATGTTGACAATCTTGAAATAGACAAAGTGTTCTCTCTTACAGTCTGCTCTGTTATCTGTTTCAGCCATGAGGAAATATACTGTGAGTAAAAACCCTCTGATTTCATTTCTCCCTGCCGCTTGTGTCAAGACTTTGTGCATTTGACCTTTCAGTAGAAATTATTTGTCTGAGTTCACCTAATAAATTTCATAAAAGGAAATTTAATCATCTTAAACCCTAGACAAAAGTGTTTCTCTACCACATTCAGCAGAAACAAAATGACGCCCTCCAACTTCAAATTTCTCCAATCAGTGTGGAAAATTGTTCAGTACGTTTACATTTTCAAAATGTGAAAATAAACATCTGCTCCACATTAGTGATCTGTGTCCAAAGTTTCAAGAAATAATATTGAAAGCATTATAAATTATGATCTTGAAATTAACTGAAATATATTCTGACACAGGACATTTTATATATTTGAAAATAGCTGTCAAACAAAAGGTTGGCACGTCGTCTCAACACATGGTCTATGATAACAGATAAATCTCGATATTCTCAGTCACATACAGTAATCCTCTTTCATTACCAACTGTTATGTCTCTTCTTCTAACTGATCCTGAACCAAAAGATTGTACTGTATGTGATACCACGCATAGTGAGATTAGAATGTGACAAAAGGCAATTATTTTGACAGGCAAAGGAAGGCTTTGATAACACAGATGAGCTTACTGCCACTCTGCTGTCTATTTTCCTCCACTCCTGTGGGGTTTTTCTTCAGTCCAATAACTCTCGTCACTAAACGAATAAGACGATCTTTTGCAGACATCCCAGCATCCTCTTCATCCTCTGTGTCACTGTCCAATTTAATGCCTACACAATTACAGCACAAGATGAGCTTTCCACTGTTTCAATCAGACTAAGTGCCGTCATAATACTCTATTTATAGTTCCCCAGAGCTAAATGAAGCTTAGTACTGAATCATTGAAAGATGAACAGTTCTAACCACAGTGTGTGATGAGGAGGTGATGGAAGTCTTGCAGGACCTGCTGGATTTCCGTTGGACACGGACAGTTAAGCTCGTCCTCTCTGAAGCTCAGCAGCTGATTGATCTGCAACAATGATTGCACAACCATAATAGACCATATTATTGCAAAAGCAACACAGCTGCATCAACATAGCGGAAATCACAAACCAATATTTTAGAAAACAATCTTCTCACCCAATCTTAGAAACTACTTATGGGAATAAAAAATGTTAATTTTATCTCAGGCTATTTAACCTGCTCCTCTGGAGGTGAACGGAACTCCTTTGTTTTGCGAGCAGTGAGAGCAGCAGACATGTTGAGTGCTTGCATGACTTGGTTATAGCGAAGGCGTTGGTTCTCCTGCAGCTGATGAACAAATTTGTCGGAAAAAGCAGCCACAGCTTCCACCCTGTGGCGCATCTGACAATCACACAGGTAGGACAGCAAATGGCAGAGCTGGAAAAATAAATGCAAATTTTAACTTTATTGTTTTTAGAAATATTCAAGAAAAAATGTTTAAAAAAACCCCCGACCCATCCACCTCAAGTTTAACAGCTTCCGGAAGCTTCATTTGAAGGAGTCCTTGTTTAGGGGTATCCACTTCTTTTTGTGTGCTGTCATACCATGCTTTTTCATCATCAATTGCCTCTTCTTTCTCTTTATCCTCTGAGTTTTGAAGATTTGAAGAGAAGACCCCTGGTTCTATGAGTTTCAAAACTTTGCAAAGGTCCTCATCTCTAAATACTCCCATTACCAAAAGGTTGTAGAACAGTCTAATCAAGGGAACTATCATGAGCTCAATGCTTCCCCCTACAGGATCCGTCACACCCTGTTCTACAGCCCTCCCAGCTGCAGTCAACATGTCCACAGTCAGCTCCTTCAGTACATCCAGAGGGATTTCTGGGCTGCAAGTGCATGCTATTTCAAGTCCACAATCTCCATCTTTTCCATCACTTCTCACAAAACAGGGAGATGTGAAATTCATCAATGGTTTAAGGGATGTGCTCAGACTACTGCTGGGAATACCTTTCCCCACATTAATGTTATTATTGAGGCTGATTTGTCTGGTCTGGTCAGTCATAGGAACAATGTATTCATGGTTCATCATGAGACATGCTGTGGTGTGGCTGCTGAGGTAAACCTAAAGAACAAGAGGTACTTTTTAATTTATTTGTCCTTCATCAATGTCGACCAATGATTAATCTGTATAAAGAAAAGTATAACCAGAACATGTAGTCACCTGAATAAGCAGTTCATAAAATGCAGAACGGAGAAGGCCATGGAAGTGGGGGCTCTGAATGGCGTGGAGGACCTGGGATTGGTCCACATGACTGCAAAGGGCATGGCAAACTCTGGTGTTTCCAAGTGCGCATAAAGAGCAGTAGAGGAGCAGAGTACGATGGTGAAAGGTCAAGAGATTGTCAAGTTCTGACAGCTCCAGAATGTCAACAGACCTAGAGAGTGGAAAAACAGCAAAAAGAACAGTAGACGCATCAAATCTGAATTTGCTGTAAAACTTTTGTTGATAGCACATGGAAAGAAAGTCACAATGATGTTAATTACTGGGAAGTGCGATCTGTGGTGTTTAATTAGCAAGAATTTTCACGTTATCGTAAATTTCTCCACTGTGTCATGAATAAGGGATTATCTTATCTTATGAGATGAGCACACAGCTCAGTATCTACATGTAGAAAATGCTTGCAAATGAGTGTTACATCAGTAACCATGAGCATAAATTCCCCTGAGAGAAGAGCAGATCTTGCTGTGATACAAAGTCTATCACAATTAAGGTGACTTTTGAGACTTTGGGCATGGTGATAAAGTGACAACAATCTGTCATCAATAGGTAACTTTGGTTTGATGACCACCAAAAATTGATGCTTTTCATTCTCCCTCTAAATTTACATTCGGCAGACTGTATTTATGTAAATGTATACAATAGCCTATAACTGTAAAAAGTCAAGGTCAAAAAGTCAACCTTGGATGGTAGTAGGTCCAGAGCCGCTGCACCCCGGGGGCGCCACCACCACGGTCCAACATTACCTAATATTCCCTAGATGCATGTTTTTCCTGATAATGGGGGGAAACCGGAGAATCCGGAGGAAACCCAGTCAGACACGGAGAGAACATGCAAACTCTTCACAGAAAGGCCACGTTGGAAATGATGGGGTTTGAACCCCTGACCTTGTTGCTCTGAGGCAGCAGCGCTAACCGCTACCATTTACGCAACTGTAAAGTCTCTTAAAGTGATTGCCTTCACACAGTTTTTATACTCTAAAGTGTGTTTAATGACATATCACATTGATGTTAATTACATTTACTTGCAGATTGTCTTTTCACAGTGGCTGGTACAAAAAACTGGATGTTAATGCAAAATTTAATATGACAGCATTACAAATGGTACAGGCATTGCTTCTTGTAAACCCAGTTCTAAAAACATGTATCTATCCCTGCTCTTTAACCTGTTTTCATCAGGGATCTGGAGGGTCATGTCTTGCAAAGCCTCAGAGCACTGGATACTCCATCCATGACGCTCATCCGGCTGATCCACCGTCACCTTTAAAGCATGGTCTGGTACTCTAACCCATGAAACTGGGCTAAGATGCTGAACCTGAAACCTGGGAGGACACTGAGGGGTGGAATTCCTTCTTTGACTGCGAAGCAAACCTGCTGACAGCGGCATCACATTCTGGAGACAAGACCAGACAAAAAGGTGTGACAAGAACACAAAACCTCATGTTTTAATGACAAGATGAATAATAAAGTCTCTACCTTTATGCGTCCCAGTTCAAACTGAAACATGTTGCTGGTGGTGGGCTTGACAAAAACAGCAGGAAAAAGCTTTGTACTGGCTTCCACCTGATGACACAACTCCACTCAGTTCAGTCTATTAAACAGTCACTATAATGACTTGAATAAGTTATTCAAAGCTCATCATACAGAGCTCAATAAGAAGTCAAATGAATATTGAATTTAGATATAAATGTAATCACATTTAACAAAGATACTGATTACAGAAGAGGAATATTGATCGCTGGGCTCATGTGACCTACTTGGTAGAAGGTGGCCAACTCCATTCCACTGGAGGTGAAAGTGAGCAGCCCAGTGGCTGTGTCGATCAAACAGCCAATCTCCAAGCCTGAACTCCGTCGACTCCGAGACAGACCCGTTGCCTCTCCAGCACACACCATGTAACAGTTGCTCCGTTTTACGCTGTGAAAAAAGGATCAGAATATTTTACTGTTTCCTGTGTTTCATCTTTTATTTCAACGTCTCAAATGATGCATCATAAAATTATGTCAATGTTCAAATAATTTTTTTCAGGGAAATTTCATGACAAGCCTTTAGCAATTATTAAGGAGGATATAATGAAGTCAATAAAACTGCTTTGGTGAGCTCACCTTTCTTGGACTTTTCCATTCTCATCCCCCAGGGTGATGGTCACAGCGTCAACGTTTTCAGTGTCAAAATTCACACCAGGCTGACGAAAGCTGGAGGTAACCCAGCCGACCCAAACGTTGAACGGTTCCTGGCCTGGAAGAACCCGCACTGAGTAATAATACTGGAAAAAAATAAGAAAATATGAGTGAAAAATTGATCATATGTGTCCAAATGCATTTAACATCATTAAAATTTTGAACAAAGATGTACAACATCTATCCATCCATCTTCTTGAAGACAATAGGACCATAATTGTCTTGTCTTTAGTCGGGTGTCCATTTTGCAGATCACAGATGCTGGGGCCTATCCCAGCATGCTACAGATGAGAGGTGGGGTACACCCAAGGTGCATTTCCAGTGCATCGCAGGCCATACAGTGTATTTGTTTTTATTATGAGCACTGACATAATAATAACAACTGGTTCTGAGGAGATGATGAGGAAATAAAAACCTTACTCTGGCACTCTGGATGAGGTGATCATGGTTATCCTTGTCAACCACAACATCCTCCAGAAGCCGTGCAGACGAGTTGGTGCTGACCAAGCCTGGTTTAGTTTTCTTCAGCATAAACCTTACAGAACAGAAACACACATTATAAAATCGTAGATGTATAAATAGTTTGATAACCTGGTCGGGAAATAAAGAGACACTTGGAGACACAACACACAGATGGTTTTGTGTTTGCTTACATGTTCTACATGACATTTAGTACATGAATTATAATCCCAACATTAGTCTCTCTGAGACGAACCGTTGTTTTAGTCTTGACGTTTTCTCATGACAGTGATCCCTCTGGTTGAGCTCATCTCTTGAACCAGCAAAACTGTGGGCTGACTTCCTCAGTAATTCAAAGTCAGAGTCTACCTCCTCCTGTTCTTTCTTTCCTGAAAGGACGATGGGAATTTATTACAGCAGGGCCCCAGGGAGCTTAAGCGCAACAATAGCACATCAAGGTCATAATGGTGGAAAATGAGTAATCTGGATAGTGAATTATACTAAATTGTTAATGTTGCATCAAGATAATCACAATTTGTTTATTTTACGCTTATGATAATTTCAACACTCATATATGATAAGACGTAATGTGATATGAACCTGAAGAGAGAAGGTTGGAGGTTGCTGGCATCACCCCTCCCACCGGGTTAATGAGAACGGCAGCACATTCAATGGGCATGCTGAGCCGGTAAAAGCTCATCTCGCTTCCAAGATTGTGGTGCACAAACATCCTCTGACAGACCCTCAGGGTGGATAAGGAA
This sequence comes from Antennarius striatus, assembly GCF_040054535.1. Taxonomy (NCBI): domain Eukaryota; kingdom Metazoa; phylum Chordata; class Actinopteri; order Lophiiformes; family Antennariidae; genus Antennarius; species Antennarius striatus. The sequence goes on along the minus strand of NC_090786.1, from coordinate 8,254,736 downwards.
TCCACTGAGCCACTGACTCTGGTCACCTTGAATGAGATGTAAAACAGGATTTGAAGTATCAGTGTCATATGTTAATCAGCCCTTGGTTCCACAGGGGACTTTTTTAAAACAAATATCAACAAATACTGCACCATGCCTGCTTGCTAAGATATTTTGGCCGAGTTATGAAGTAAAATTAAGCCAAAAGAAAGACACGCTAACCTGCAAATTGTGATCATCAGGCGTTATGGAGGTAAACTGAGGCTGGTTCCAACTCATCCACAAGGCTGGGTTTCTAGACATGTTCATGGCAAATGGCTGATATCCCTCCTGCTGACCACAGGCAGCAAAATACTGCAGAGAACCTACTCGACGGCCCAAGTTCAGTCTCCCCACCTGGTTTACACCAACACTGACCACAGGCAATAGGCCTGGGGAAAAAAAGTGATGAGTAATATTTTTAGCTGGATTACCATGTTTTGGTTGGGGATTATATGACCAGAAGGATAATACTACCAATTTAAAAATTAATTAATTAATGTAGTATCTTTGAGTCTGATGAATAATTACAATTATGTGTAATATTAGGACAAAAACTCTGACCATCTCTGATTTCAAAGTCCTTGGCAGCCAGCTCTGATCCTCTGTCATTAAACAGCAGTTCTCCATTGAGCGTGACCATCATGGTGCACTGAGTCAAGTCCACCAAGCAACCCACTACATCACCCTTCTGCCATGGACGTCCCAGGTGGTCAAGCCCCTGATGACACCACTGAGCCTGAATGCAACAGGGAAACAAAGACTTAGATAGAGTCTTTGTTAAACTGTAAAATCCACAAATGGAATTTAAAGGAACTAAAGAAATAAAGAAGCAAACACAGCCAAGAATGAGATAACATGCGAATGGGATCACCAGCAGAGATTGTTCCATATTTCTCATATCTCCGTTGCAATTGTTACACAGCCTTTATAGGTATATGATGTCTTAAAATGTAGAAAGCTACATTTTAAGACATCATATACTTCCCCCGATGCAAAACTGAATTTACAAACTCTTTAATCTACATGATAAAGAAAAAAATTGTCCATCCATCTTCCATTCACTGCCGTAGTGGGTCACGGGCAGTGAATTTTTATTCATGTACGTCTAAACTTACATCAAAATTGTAGTTAGGATATTAAGAAAAAGGTAATAAACAGTGGGATAAACAGCAAAGTAAAAGGTCAAGTCCAAACATTAAATCCACTTTAGGGCTTACTAATGTTTGAATGATTTCAAACATTAATGTCAGGAAATGTCAATTTTGAGTATCTCACCTCATATCCATCGAACACATATGCCTGGTCATCTGAGCCGAGGTCTTTATCGGGGCGGCAGCCTGGTCGGGTCCAACCCACTCTCATACTCCCAGTCGTGATTATTTCATATTCAAAGTACCACTTCCCTCGGGTTACAGCGTGCAACTTATCTGGTCTGAACACTCGACACTTCTCAGCAGAGCAGAGACATGGATTTGATAACATGGCTGTGAACCCAAAAAAATGTTATCTGCTAAAAGCTCTCGGTGTTGTGTCCATATTTTCCACACACCACTGCAAACTGTTGCTGTTTTAAGTCCAGTGTTTTAGTCTCTGAAATGGTCTCTGAAATAGTGCACCAAATACCTGTGCCTATAACAAAACTGTTCCTAATTAAGCTTCAGTCTTTTTCACGGAATTTAGAATAAATGAAAGTGAAGCTGAGCTTTAAGTACCAAGATTATTTGTGACATACTCGTGTTGTGGCTGAGGGGCTCCAGGCTGTAACCGTAGGCCAATAGTGTACAGACAGCATCACTGACACTCTCCCTGCCCACTCGCCTGGTCCTTTCATCGAGGAGACTGTAGGGCACAAGGTATGGGCTCTGTTTCGCTTTCAAGTCCTAAAAAGCACAAACGGAAACAGAACAATATTAGTGTTTGCACTACCAGATGCAGTGACGTTCGGACAGGGGAAGCAGGTGAGGCACGGCCTCACCTGCTATCATAAAAGAAAAAAATGGAAAACAGAAGAAATAAATTAAATGGTTATATATGTGTATTATATAGTTATTTTCCATGTAACGTCACCAATTGTACAGTATTTTTAGTCAAAATCAATGAATTTCACATTTACTGCTGAAATACTGAGAGCCAGTCGAGCTTCACCATGGATTGTGCAATGGCTCAGCTAGCTGTGCTGGTATGCTATACAGTGAGACCGTAATGCTATCTCTCTATATAACGCTCTTAAAATTTTCAAACACGTTTGCTCTATGAACTAAATTTCCATAAATTAGCTAATGTATATACTGTAATGTACATTGTTTTTTTTTTGGTCAACAGCTGCATGTGTGTAACGTCATTCTTGAGTTGAGCAGTCCTGAAACCTCTGGGAAAAGGCACCAAGTGAGGCAGGCAGTTCCTGTGCCTCATGGTAGGGGACTCTGGTGATCCCAGGGATTCGGCCGAGGATTCTTCTTCCTTGGCCATAGAAGAAGTGACAGCAAAGTGCAATCTACAAGTATAGTCAGCGAATCAAGTGCAGCCATTCATTTGTTTTCCGCTCACCTTGCCTCACTATAAAAATGGAGGATTACACATCTCAACTCAAAATTTATACAATTGTTTTGTTCAAGAGGAGCTGCGCATGGACTTCATTTATAAGTAAGCATAACATATAAAAAACGTGTAGATAACAAAAAAAAATTTTAATCAAATGTTCTTATTTGTGTGCTAGTTTGTATGTGTAAATAATTCTGCTATGAGACTTTAAAAATAACCCACTCTTGTGTTGCTTATTAAATGGTGAATAAGCCACACTGTAGGTTACTATGTTTGTAAAATTCTTCATCTGATTATGATGAAGTCAGTGCCTCACCAGCCATGAACCTCATTACATGTCACTGGCCAGATGCTGTTCTATGTTACGTTTTGACAGAGAGAATACACGGGGATAGTTTGTCATATAACACATTCCATGTGCATTGAACACAGTGCATGCAGTTTCTGCTGCAGGAGTTTTCTGATCAAAGGCTCAGAGGGATCATCAATGTCATCTTCATCACCAATAAAACCTAACTTGACATAAAGTGGGAATGTTTTTGCATTTTTTCTTCTTTATTCTCTGGCTCTCTCTTGATAGCTAAAAGCAACCACATGAAGCACACTGTCATACTGGATAATTCTGAATAATTCATTACTACATCTATAGGGTTAAGATAAAATTAATAACGTGCATCCTCCAGTTTAACAGTATGGTACAAAACACAAACCTGTTGGGGTCCATACGTCCATCCCTGTTTGATACGCTCTTTGGCCCATACGTTGTGATCATTCTTTGCCAGCATGTTCACCACTTCTTCATGAATGGTACTCAAACACACCTGACTCAAGTCTACTGGTGCAGGTCTGTAGCCACTAGGCTGCTCAAACCTAAGGCAGGGAATAAAAAGACCAGAATTTCATTATTCAGTCAACTGAACCCACCCTAATGTTCTTTGACACCAATAGCAAAACAATAATGCAGTTAAACACAAAGTTAATATTTACATACTTGATGGCTGGTTGTATGTATTTTACTAGCTCCTCACTGTGGTCTTCAATCAAACCAATATGAAAACCAAGGGCAAGAAGAGTCCTCCAGGAGAAAAAAAACAAGTATTCACAAACCTACATAGGAAATACAGCTCTGTTCCTGTGTTCCATGAATGAATCAAAAATAAACATGTAGAGGAACAGGTTTGTCAGCAACATGAGGCTAATAGTGGAGCTCACCTGAGTTTGTCCTGTGCCATTATTAAGTTCTTGTTTCGCTCCTGCTCTGGCAGTTTAGAGAACTCCACCAGACTGGGATCATGCCGCTTCCCTTCATCTCTCACCTGTTTGAGAAAAGCTCATTTTCTGTTAGATGCAGGTAAAACTAAAAGGAACAGAACAAAATAAGTTAAGCCATGACTTGTTATTTCATTGATACAAGCTTCTCTTACTGGTCCATACGTCCATCCAAGGCAAACCTTGTCCATTGCCCAGAGTTCATGGATGTTTTCAGCTATTTTCTCTCGGATATCCTCAAGTTGAGGGGGCAATACCACCTGTGGGGGTAATATTAGTAGAGTAAAGAAAAAAGATCTTTTTATGTTACTCATTTTAATGTTTCCATATTTAAAATCTCTATCTGGTTAACAAATTCATAATTAAAATAAGCTGTGAAAGAATAAAATCGGGTCATGCTAGTATTTACCTTGCTGAGGTCTACTGGTATGGGGATAAATGTCACTGGGGTGGCAGGTACTATGGGGCCAATGAGTTCTTGTTTCCCCTCTCCATGATCCAAAATGTATTGCTGATATGGCTCAACCCTAAGCTTTACTCTTGGGAGAAGAGCATCAGAACATGGAGCAAATCCCGGTGGGGGTAAAAAGTGAAACTCTCCATGCTTTCCTCCGAACAAAAAACGAACCCTGATGACCCAAAAATGAAAAATTCAAGGAAGGCTTTTATTGAATGTGTTGACATTCCTCAAAGGAATAAACAGACAAAATATACAGGAATGATGTCATAACAAACTTTTGAAAGACAAAGGCTGTTGAAAATAACATGAATATATTGTAATGCTGCAAATTAATTCAAAATAATCCTGTACAGTCATTTAGCCCGGTTCATCAAAAGTTCATTGCCACTACTCACTTGACTCCAGCGGAAAAACTGACCACTGGATAGAGAAGACCCTCATTACTGAAGTTCTCAAACATGCCCTGCACCGGATGTCCATTGACCCGAAAAGAGATGCAGAGGTCGCTGAGGTCAAGGCAGCAGCTGACCACATCCTCACCTCTCAGTAGGTGAGGAAAAGGAGAGCTCACCCTACGGCCCACACAACCTGAGATTCAGCAGACACAGCCTTCACTGTCATTCATGAGCACATTTCTTTTCTTTACATTCAGTGTTCATTTCTCATCATTTCAAGATGATGGTTAGATACGGACTGAGAATCCTACTAGAATTCATTTAAGGAGACATGTTGTTCAGTTTTTATTTCCTAATCTGGAATGCTGATTCATTTTTAATGAGGTTTTTTAATACTTACTGTATGTACCACACTCTCTTGATACTGGTGTTTGTGTAAAAAAAAGAAAAACATGATATACATATGGCAGAGCTGTATAAGGTATACCAGACCCTATTTTATTTGGCATGCATAGGTGTACCAAATAGATCACACATACAGTAGATCACAATTTAATTTAAGTTTTAAAAAAATATGTTCATACCTAAACCATTGGAATGTGAATGTGCAGATAGATAGATATTTCATGTATGGAGCTCCTCTGTGTCACTAATAGAATAAACAAACTCTTTAGTCACCTGACCAGAGATGAAGCCCATCAAACCCATAGGAGCAGAAGTCATCACCGACCCCATTGGCCACCCAGCCTTCACCTCCTGAGGGCCTTGGCTGGTAGCCCTCAGTGCAGGCCCAGCCAACTCGCAGGTGTGTGGGTTCAGATGTGAGGAAATAATCGAGGTGATCCACAACCAGCTCGTAGTACCACCTCCGATGCTGGGCTGAATCGTTCCGCATAGAAAGGAAGATGTTTGGTCTCAAGCTGCAGTAGAAAAATATGCAGGACAAAAAAAAGGACATAGAAAAGAGATGGGAATAGGAAATTGTACAAAACAATGTGGAGAAATATATAGCCATCAAAACAACAGTCTGTTCTTTTTATGGAAACCATATAGCTTATCTCTTATTCTCTGCAGCCTACATCAACAAACCTCATAGGCACAGTGCATTATAATTAATTCATGAGTAAATTCAACACCATAATCCTCATGACCTTTGAACATCAATGTTGAGACTGAATCACCAGAAATAATTGGAAACAGCACATTAAAAACAGAAAGATACAGAGGCACAGTATGTGGAATTTGGTGTGGTCCACATATTGTCTGGAAGAAAATGCTAGCTCATAGGAATAACCTATTTTCCAAGAAAATTAATGCAATGGAAAAAAAGACAAAAAATACTATGACTTACTTAAGCCGATATAAAAGATTGGTTAAGAACAGGGAGGAGAGTTGGTGAAGGCAAAATGGGGAAGGGGAGGACAGTTGCAAAAATTGACCAAATATGGTAGGAAAAACCAAAATAGAAAAGCGTAGTAAAAAATTCTTAGATAAAGGAAAAGAGAATGAAAGCAGATGTGGTAATGAGGCTGTCTGCAAAGTGGAACAAGAGTAAAAGTGACAGAATGAGAAACAGCTTGAGGAAGATGGGAAAACTGGAGAACCGACAGAGCAGGTGTGAAGCGTATGAAATATGAAAAAAGTTATTAGGCCTCAGGAACAAAAAAAGAAGAGAATAGTCTAAAGCATGGTTATGAAGGTAGCTGCTGAAAAAAGAGCACACAAAGTAAAAAAAAAAAAAAAACAAGCTCAAAGAAACAGGAAATGGAAAGTGTCTAAGAGACAAGAGGAAAGCATGAAATATAACTATCCAAAAAAAAAGTCTGAGATGATCTCTGTTGAGCTGTGCCGTCTCACGCAGTGAGAATACTCATATGAAAATAATTGCTGCAGCAAATGAAGAGGCAACAACGGAAGAGACAAGCAACTCTTCATTTAATTTGAGTCTGTGAGTTCTGTGGAGAATTTTGGAATATCTCTTGTGGGAGGACATCCTCACGATGGAAAACTAATAAGATGATACCAAGGGCTGTAGCAGAGATATCTCAGCAGTGACAAATGGTATTCAGCAGCAAAATGTAATAGCATCATGAGGCTGCTATTCAGTGGTGGCATAAAAAGAAAATGAAGGCAAAGAAGGAGGAAGACAAATTTAAATGTGTCAGTTTATTAAAACTTTATCTGTCTAGTAACTGTGTATCGTGACGGAAACCTGCAGGAAAAAAAAAACTGAATTAAAAAGTATATCGCAGAGTTGAAGAAAAAAGAATGGATCCAAGACAAAATAAGTCATTACATTAGGTGATCTCAGTTATACCTGGTGACACGATTAGCCATACGTGTTTGGAGCAGTAAGTCTCGGTCTGGCAGCAGGTTATCACAGATGAGGTTCTGGTTGGACCGCACCGCCACACCATGGCAAACGCACAAAGAGCATAACACCTCCAGCACCTGGAACACAGCCTGTCAGCACCCCATCCAGCAATATCTCCACAAACACATGGAAATTATCCCACATTAGAGAATGAATCAGAAACTGCTATTAAGGCCAATAAACTTATTTTATGTCTCCAGTCAAATTTCCCAACTGAATAGAAGAAAAAAAGCATCAGAAATGGCACATTTCTTTCAGGCTTTTAGGAGGCCTGATAAATTCAGTTCATAAATGCAGAAATAATAATTTTACTTCGATTTAGTAATAATGTGTATGAGTTATTTTTTAGAGACTATTCCTTAAAGCATACACAATTCTTCTAAACGCTACCTTGGCGTTGCATCCATGCATGTCTAGAAAGGAGATGATGGAATGAATATGCCCCTCCTTGATGACATTGAGAGCTTCAGGACTTTCCTCTAGGACACACTGTAGAACCTCCAAAACTCCTTTACACAACAGGATGTGATCAATAGACATATGTTTATTTTCCTTTTGATATAAGATGTGCCGCATAGGAATCAAGCAACAATTATGGTATCAAACATCACATTAAAAAGTACACTTGGATTGTGTCATACCAGACTGATGTCAAACAACAAAACTTTAGTATTGTAAAAATGAATGATTGTTAATGGAACCAACCAGCAGAGGCCTCCAGTCGGTCCAGCGTGCTAATTAGCCAGTCTAGAGAGACTGAGAAATGTGCACAATTTGCACGGTTTCCCCTGAGCAGAGCAGCTGAAGGGGTGGAAAGAAAAATGTTTTGCATAATTTTAAACACAATTTAGGAAAAGTATTTTTAAACACCAGAATACAACGAATGTCTTTTTCCTACCAAAAGACAATCGTAGTTTAGTCAGCACTGAAACAGAAAAGGTGACACTTAGCCATCTATACCGAGAAAATACAAAGAAATTCTCACCCAACAGGTCGTAGAAATGGTTGAGGAGGTTCTCCCACCCTTTTCCTGCGTATCCAGGATTAGCTTCAGCAGATGAGGTGGTGCTATATTGGTAAAGACGGTCAATGCAATCTAGGACCAAATCTATCACACCCTGAGAAGAAAAAGGAGATGCTGCTGGAGCTATGACAAACACACCTCATGTCGGTTTAATTTATTCACTGACACAAGCATGTACCTCTTCTTGAAACATGTTCTGACGATTTCTCAGTGCCGTCATAATGTTCTGTTTAACTTCATGGTCTAGCCCCTCCACTGGTGGTTGACAATAATTAATCAGATCCTGCAGACTATTTGTCACTACCTCCAACGGCAGGCTGATGGAAGGGATGTTTGCTTGTTGACTGAAATCATCCAGTTCTCTACAGGAAATGGCATTCATTAAGTCAGCGAAGGGCTCTGTTAGTCTGGCAGCCACAAATAAAAGTCTAGACACCTGATGAAGCGAGTGAAGAGGCGATTAGCGCTGCGGATAAGTCTAGCAGAGTGAAACTCTTCCCTCTGAGAGCGGGACAGTGTCAGCCCATCGTCCATGTGACCCTCACTGTGCAAAATGGCCTGGAAACAAAAAATGCAATTGTTTAACCCCCTTTTTCATATTCAGCATTCTTACAGGAATGCCTAAAAAACACTTTTGACACTTTTGGTTTATCGGTTATGACTTACAATTATAATCTTGAATTTAAAGGGTTACCTTTCGCTTAGCCACTCCCACATGTGCATTTTTTCTATCAAGTGCTTGATAGGTGAGCCATAGTCCAGAGGCTACATGCTGAACAAAACAAATGGAGTCTCCGTACTTGATCTCTGGGATCCCCATGCCATCAACATTGGTTTTTATGCCTGAGTCAAGCTTCTCCTGTAAATGAACAATTGATTGTGACATGTATTACAATTGCATGTAAATATCTTGCAATAAAATCTTTTCCTATGAACTTTTCACCACGACCTTGAAGAGCTTATATGTATTTTTTATGTGACTCCTGACCTTCGAAGATCTAAAGCAGAAGGAGGATGTATTGATGTCAGCATCTTCCCGATCAATCAGTTTCAAGCCTGTTTCTGTGAGACCCAGGTACCTCCCAGTGGTCATGTGACAGAGTCGGAAAGGTTGTCCCCAGGATGTGTGTCTACCACTCCAACTAGAGATTAGCAAAGGCATGCTGATTTTTGCCCACTGAGTTTTTCTTTAAAGTCCTTACAGTAAAGTGAACAACTTAGAATAAAATGATTTTATACATTTTAAACAAAAAACAAGTTGACCATCAAATTGCTCACACGACATGCAGAATCTCAAGCCTCCAGAGGGAGCGGGCATGGCTGGAGACTGATCCAATCTCATAATGGATTATGCTGTAAAAACAAGGAGATGTAAAAAAAGACTTGACTGTCATAGTAGAAGCTATTGTGTCCAGGTGATATGAGGAGACTGGGATGACCTCTACCTTTCCTCTCCCTGTTCTGCAGATGGAATTGTCAGGCATGCATCACTATGGCTGTGGAGTAACCGCAGTGTGTCACCCCCCTTCAGGTTTCCTGGAATTAATGGACAACATATGTAATTACCAATGAAAATATTTCACTGCATCTTAGAATTGGGTCATTTGTTCAAGGTTAACTACTCCAAGAAAAAGTAATTATAGGCTCAGATGTTAAATTTAACATTTAGTTTTTGACGACACATGTAGATAGAAAGTCAATACATACACGTCTTTTAATGGTTATGTTTCTTTGACACAAGAAAACTGTTGTCAAACATGCCTTGAGTGAGTTCACCACCAGCACAGATGGGAGCAACACTCCAAAGAGTCTGCTGAAAGGCTGCGTTAACAATCAGACTGTCACTCAAGCTCTTCTCAAATACGGCATCAAAGGATAGATGCTGGGAAGAAAAAAAACAATTTTTACAACAATGGGCTTGTTAACTGTTAATAGTACTAATGCTGATTTTTCTCCTAAGGCTGTCATCACAAATATTACGATTAACAGCTCATCAGCAACACAGGGGACTCAGATTACCAACAACAAATGAAGTCAGAGGAAATTAAACAGACACATAAATATAAATATTGTATTCAATTGATTCTTCAATCCAATCCATCCATCGATCTCATCTACAGCTGCATATCTGCCTTGTAGGGTCACAGGGCTGCTGGAACCAGCTACGGGCGAAAAGCGGGGTACACTCCAGATGAGACACCAGCTCATCTCGGGGCCAGACAAAGGACAAACAAGCACTCGTGTTCACACTCACACCTAAGGTCATTTTGGAGTGATCAATTCACCAAAAGCTGCATGTTGTTGGAGGCGGGAAGAAGTCAAAGAACGTGGAGAGAACCCACGCAGACACGGAGAGAACATACACAAACCCCAACAGAAGGAAATTGAACCTGGAACCTTTGTGCTGTGAGGCTACAGCTCTACCCTTAGTGCCACTGTGCCGTTCATTAAAAAAAGTAGAATAGAAAAGACATTCAATTTCCGGCTTCAAAATTTTAGTCAGTTTTTTTTTTTAAATTGGTTTTAAACTCGTGGTTGAAACAGATTTGTTCATGTAATAATAAAGCCTCCAATAATGACTCACCAGATATCTCTCTGAGGATACATTGATAAGTATGAGGTCATCTCCAACACGGACTTTCTCACCCTCTGACCTCTGTCTGGATGCCGGCTGGACGATCCACCAACATGCTTCACCTGAGACGCACACAAAATGTTTTTCCTTAAGTCTCTTCACAGAGGTTCAACACACGAAAGTTAAAGTGCCAGTATAGCAGTTATCAAAGCTTTAAAAAAGATGAAATACCTCCTTTATCCTCTTGCAGACCTACATCAAAAGCCAGTTTGTCAGTTGAAGATTGAGATGAAGGCAAGCAGCTGAGATACTGGGAGAGAACAAATACTTTAAAAGCCTGATAGAACTGTTCGCTGTATGCAAGTGGATAAATTAAGACTGAACACCTCTGATGTATTATTACATTACATCAAGACTACTCACCATGCCGGTGTAAGAGTGTAGAAACAACACCGCCTGGCCATAAAGGAGGGTGCGGCCGCTGCCTCCACCCCCCTCCTGTAAATCACAGTTGATGTCACTTGATTAATCTCACACTGTGTGAAAATACAGTAACAGTGGTTTGAAAAGTGGATATCAATTCATTAAATTAAGAAAAAGAAAAGAAACGGAAATGATCATTATTTTAAAAATGTTGATTAAAGAAGAAAATAGAAAAGGATGAATGCATCAACAATTATAAATGAGAAGAGGAGAGGAGAGGAGAGGAGAGGAGACAAGAGAAGAGAAGAGAAGAGAAGAGAAGAGAAGAGAAGAGAAGAGAAGAGAAGAGAAGAGAAGAGAAGAGAAGAGAAGAGAAGAGAAGAGAAGAGAAGAGAAGAGAAGAGAAGAGAAGAGAAGAGAAGAGAAGAGAAGAGAAGAGAAGAGCTGTCACCTTTGCAGCCAGGTGGTTGCTGTGGGTCAGCTTCTCCTGCAGGGCCCGAACAGACAGACACTCGGCCAGGATGAGGCCACAAACAGACAAGTCAGGAGGAACATTCTGAAGGAAACGAACAAAATAGGTTTGTGTATCACTGAGGTAGACCTCACAGTCATGTCACAGTGACAAAGACTGATTTGGGAAGTGAGCCTTGCATACTGTATTGGAAAGAGATTTCATGTATATGTAACAAACATCAGTGAATAAGTAATAGGGAACATTAAATATATGTTACTTGATCACACTGCTATCTAAAATATAAGCTAATAAAATGGCTCACATAAGAAGTAAGCTGAAATGATGCATGTTACACATTTCTCTTTCACTATGGAGATAACTGACAAATGGACTGCAGTGGCATTAACAATAAAATGTAAATAAAATGTGATAAAATGTGTAAATTCTGATGCTAAGCTCCAAACCTTGCAGTTAGAGGTGGATTCCAGCCTGCAGAGTCTGTTGCCAAAGCCCTCCGCGGCAAGACAGAGCTTCACATGTTCCTCCTGGGAGGTAAAGATGCTCTGTAACACCACTTCATCTCCCTGGGAAACACAAATGCAAAAAAAAAATCCATCTGTATATATACCATTTAGCTCTCCCAGAATTCATTATGTAGAAATACATTTAAACCACATTAGATTACTGACTTATTTTCATGATGCCAAATACATTTATATCGCTTTCTGTTTTAAAAATATATACATACTGTTATACTAATCTAAAGTTTGAACACATTACTGAATTTTTTTCAAACGTTGAAAACTGAACCAAAGCAGTTTGAATAGACAGACTGGACAAAGTTAAAGTGCTGAGCGGCAGCCCTTATGTCGTATGATATCGTGCATTCCTTTCATACATATCATACATGCATGTATGTCAGTACGTAAATTCAGTTACAGTCACTCTTTGTCACCCTAAGGCTGTCGTATCTTAATTTAAATGCCAATGGTCAACGTCCAAGAAATCAGCCTTTCACATCTATTTAAGGAAAAGTGGAGAAGGATTGTAGGTGATGGCTGCCGACACATCTCAAACCCAAGCAGTGAACCTCCATATTGGGAAGATACCGGAATGTCTGACCCCTGATTCACCTTTCTTTCCACTCCTCATATCAGCAGCACTCTGCAATCTGTCAAACACACCGCCAAATGGCGAGACACCGCGTGGCATTCAGACAGACTGAGGACTCAGCTCGGCTTCAAGGTACTCTTGGCAAGGGAAATTTCAAAAAGCCACTCAATCCATATTTTTGAAAGCCATGGGTTGGAAATGCAGAGGGGAATGTGAGTTTCTTCAACTGCTATACACTCTTTTAAAAAAGTCACAAAAGTCATCTCCCACAAGCACCAACTTCACTACATAATACTACACTGGCCTCCAGATATAGAGAATAAGTGCTGCAGAAATTCACAAATGTAACATATTTAACCATCACATCATCCCCCAACTGATCGAAGGAAACCCATGCATTCTGTGTTAAGTTGTATGACGCCACAATGTACAATATGATTTAATCTGACTTCATTACTTTACCTCTATGTGGGTAGCGATCTTAGTAGCCATCTGCTTCTGTGTGTGTGTGTGCGTGCGTGCGTGCGTGCGTGCGTGCGTGTGTGTGTGTGTGTGTGTGTGTGTGTCTGTGTCTGTGTGTCTGTGTATAATATCTGCAGCAAACACTCTCTTTGTGGCACAGCCTTATCACAAAGCAAAGATGACAAAAGGTGAAAGAGCAGCTAAGTAACGATGATGGTATCATGAAGTGAGGATAAGAAAAGATGTTTGTGGTCTTCTTTACAATCAGTCACCAGAATAAAGTGACAAGGACAGCAAACATGCTGCTGGGAGTTGTGCACAAAATGCAAAGCACATGTTAAAAAATAATTATATTGCTATTACGTTATAAATTATGTTAATTATACTTCTGGCTCCTAACTTAACCGTTGCTCCACTCTACTCAAGTCATTAAGTGGTCCAAAAATAAAATTGATTATACACTAATGAAAACCTGATTTAGCTTAAATTGGGGTCACGTTGGTCAAATGTAAACGTCAGTCTGAAAACAATGAAGTCAACATGTAGTTTCACATTTATTAGTGTCAAGACAAAGAAATTGTATTCAGCATTAAATTTCAAATAAAACTATTTTGGCCCACAAGCTTCGACCCATTCCTCCAGGTTAAACCAATCAACACTAATTTCACTCACCGTTCGTAAGAATTGGAATTCATCTTCTCCTTCTCCGGCATCAGTCATTTTTTTTTCAAAAATCTAACAAGTCATTTATGCCCAAGAGCTAAAACAATATTGGTGGCACTGAGGTTGGAGAAGGGGACTAGAGAAGGAGAAGCGATAAGGTGTGCAGCCCTTAATGTGTAGGTGGAGTCTGCTGTTACAGTAAACTATGGGCCTCCTTGACTCCATTTTTACATTTTATTTGACTCCAACATTAGTTTGTCATTTTTTGTTATTGGCAAATTAACTTAACATTTTACAATATATACTGAAAGTTAACAACAGGCCAATCAAAATTTAGAAAAATAAATAAACATGGATGTTCAGTAACATTCCACTGTATTTCTCCTGGTGTTTTTAAAAAAAAAAAAAATTATTTGTTGTTGTTTTTCTCCTGTAAAAAGGATTAGTGAAAAAATTATGAACAGATACTGATTAAAGTGTTCTTGGGGAGGTCCTGCATGGCCAAAGAGACTATTTTTATTGGCATATCCAAATTATCAACTGGAGACAGATGTTAAATAAGGATTATTTACCATTATGAGACAAGGCTAACATTTGCTTAATGGATGTCCACAATACCTTCATAATAAAATGTCCTTGAGATCTGCCACGAAATCTGATCCTTGCTGATTCAGTTCAGATGTTCAAGCTACTGAAATTGGTCCTGAAGAAAACAGCTTTTAGGGGAAAAATGAATATTTTTTGAATCACTATCAAAATAAGAATGATACTGATTTCACTCCATATTTTGGGGGCAAGTTTTCATGATAAAGTCATGTCATATCATATCATGTCATGTCATGAGACCGCTGCTTTTAGTTGTAATGACATAATAATTCATCAGTCTTGGTGAACGCCTATGCTCTCTGAGTGCTGTGTAGTTTTACAACTGCTATTTAGACAAGAATACTTCAATGTTAAGTGAAGAAAAAGATAAAGGTGTCAGCGTCCACTTCAACAGACAGAACAACGCAGCCAATTTTAGCTCACAGGATATTCAATGGTAACTAGATTTTTGAGTCTTTTCAAGCTTCAAGAATACTTCTTATTTATTCAGAAAGGGTTTAGGCCTGCAGTTTCTAAAGTTGTGCTACTACTTGGTAAAAATCTATTTCAATAATCTAGAAATTCTTTTATTTGTGTCTGTGAGAGAGTGAGAGAGCAAGAGGAAGACAGATGGAGAGAGAAAAAGATGGGAGAACGGGGTTCCTCATAACTTATTTAGAAGTTTCCTACAAAGCGTTCATCTTTGTTTCTAAGAATATCTCAAGTACACATCTCACTGTTTTCCTTTATTTTATGGAACCTCTGTTTTTGCGTGTGTTGTGTTGCGCTAAGTAGCCTAGAATGTTAGAGATTTTTTTGGTATTGGCCTGATAAGATTAAATGGAAAATGTATAGACCAGATTAACTGCATCTCCATTATTCCCATTATTGCTATTAAATGAAACACTTGCTCTGCAGAAACATTCAGAAGTCATTATGAAAAACACTGTGATGTCAGCTGTCATTGGAATTTGCATATATATTTCCTTGTTCCCACGCAATATTTTTAATTATGATATTTTAAACTATTTTGTCACATAGTCACACATAGTAAATGAATTTACCAGTTGGATATAAATGTTTGAAACAGTCACAAGCAGTTTATTTAAATATTCCTTCTAGTACGTTTTCTTAAGGTGTCAATGCTTCCTGAGTATCTTTATTTTCCTGATAAAGTACAACACATAAAAGCTCTCGCCAACAATAAGTCTCTTACACCTATCGAGATCAGTGCTTTCTAGGCAATTTTTTTTCTAAAGGGAATTTCTTGCATTTAAATAGAATAATAAATTAATAGCTGTGAAAAGTGGTTGATGATTCTCTTGGTAGAAACTTTACACTGCTTTGATAATTTCAGCAGTGTTTTGCACCCTTGCTTGGCTCTCTAATTACCCATGGGTGTGAAATCAAGAAACTAAATATTTTACTATTCTTTTTCATCAAAAGTTTTTAAAGTTGTTTTATCAGAAAATATCATGTGTTGGCGTTGGCATTTACTCTTGTACTTACTTCCTCATTTGGTCAAACATATGTAACCTGTGCATTTTGGATGAATTATTATCACTTACCTCAAATATTTAACAATTTAGCTTAAGTGTTACAGAGTAGAAAAATTGAAAAGTTACAGTATGACAAAGGAAACCTGAGAAACTACTTCACCAAAAATGCAACCTTATTTGGTCAGCACACATATTATGGTTTTTATGAAAAGCTACAAAGATGGTTTAATAGTGTACAAAAAGATGCCTTCTTGCTAAAAATAAAAAAATAAAAAATAAAAGGGTGCCCTCATGTCTCTGGAAACAGTTGAGGAAAGTCCTAAATGCAACATGATAACTTTCAGACAAGTAGAATGTTAAAAGCTGCAATTTAGATCAGCTGTACCTCATGCCTCCCTTATGGAACAAGTTCAGGCTTCCTATGTTGCTACCACCAAGGATAATTTTATTTTTGTATGATTTCTTTTTCAAAGTCAGTATTAAAAAGAAATTGACTCGTGTTCCATTTGATCACATATTATGACTGTATTTATTTTAAAGTAACTTTAAGGAGAGCAGTGTTTTTACTGCATGAGAAAATGTCTGAACTCATTAATCATGAATGCTACCTTAAATTCAGTCTTCCATGCTCTCTTCCTTTTAACGACAGAGCAATTGCAAACATTTATTATAGCATTCATACAGCTTCACCTCCTTTTCCACCGTTGGCATTGTATATTTACAGCCTTTTGGGAACCCATTTTCTGCATAGTTTACTGCACACTGTTTATTGTTGAAAGGCATAGGTTTAAACTTGCTTTTGCAAACCATAACTCATTTCAGACATCTCCAAATATCTTCTCAGGAGGCTGTATTCCCAAGACAAAGGCACTGGGAGGAAATATGAAAACAAAGCATAACACTGCTGGATGAAAAAATGTTCATATCTAACTTCTTCATCAGATAAAGAATGGAAACACCATAATGCAGTTGTCGTATGAAGTGATCTGAATTTTTAATGGTTAGAGTTTCTCTTCCAACTTTACCTTCATCACAGAAACCTATTTTCTACACAAATACTTCTACACAAAAGATAAAATGTGCATTGTTTCTAAATGCTTCAGAAAAGCAAAAACCTGATATGGTCACAAACACATTTCATTCGACATATTTCATTCAACTTTTTTTTTATAGAATCTCTTAAATCATCAGAAGTTATGGGGTGCTGTTGGGTAAACAGTAAGTAGATAAATGGTCTTCTTGTCAGTTAAAGGTCGCTCTCTCCATAGAGGGCAGTAGAGAAGGCAGTGTAGTCCAGAGCCCCTGGTGGTGCGCCATGGACCTTGTAAGATGGCATTCTCGTGATGCAATACTCTGCTTGTTCTGGGGGGAGTTCTCTCCTCAGCTCCTCTACCAGTATGTACGGCTGTGATGATGGACAGAAAATGTGCTTTAGACATGCTCTTCTTTTCCATTTTAAGCTCATGATCAAAACTGTAGACCACAAATCAACAGGCCATGGCAAATACTTGGAAACAGAGTAG
Source organism: Antennarius striatus (assembly GCF_040054535.1). Taxonomy (NCBI): domain Eukaryota; kingdom Metazoa; phylum Chordata; class Actinopteri; order Lophiiformes; family Antennariidae; genus Antennarius; species Antennarius striatus. The sequence goes on along the minus strand of NC_090786.1, from coordinate 8,237,355 downwards.
GTTAGTGTTGGCTAAGAATATCTGTGCCTATTCCAGTAAATCACATCAACCCACACACACACAAACACGAACCTTGTCGGCTGCCAGGATACGGAAGGAGGCCACAACCTGCTCAGCAGTGTCTGTGTCAGCCGTCTCTCTGGTCATGAAGTCAATGAAGGATTGGAAAGAGACTATTCCAGTACCATTGGGGTCTACCAGCATCATAATACGGGCAAACTCCACTTCTCCCTGAGAAAGGCGTGGGTGGATAACAGTAAAGGTTTGTAAAGTAAAATAAAGTACATGCAAGAAATTGAAAAAATTGTGAGAAAAACAGATACAACTATAACTAAAAGAAGGCTGAGACCTTGAATGAAAAACAAAAACAGAAGTTCAATCATGTGGAAAAGCTTTAGCAGATTGTTGAGGACACATATTAACACCCTTTATACAGTCAGCTGGTGAATCTCAGCCCTTCATTGTTTGTCAATGTCAGAGCCTTTCAAGATGCTCCTATCATACATACATCATCATGATACCATCGTCTGTCACCCATAACGTGTTCAACCGGTCAATGATTTTCAGGTCATTCCACATCTCAGTGATTGACCTTTCAGCAATGTGTTGCCAGAGTCAAATTCATAACAAGCCTATATTCACAAAAGATATGACACCGATGAGGTCAAACATTTGAAGTTCCATACCAAGTCGTAACCCATGGAGATGAGGCAGGCTCTGAAGTCATCTGTTTCCATTGCTCCATTCTTCTTCTACATTTCAAAAACAAATGTCAAGTTCACATACAGAAAATACAGAAGGAAGCAGAGTTATGGAAGATTACAGAATGAAAAATGAAGCATAATAATATCTGATCTGAACTTATCATGTATGACACAATCATAATTGTAAAATTATCAAAATGACTTTTAACATGACATATTGCAAGAATAACTCCTAAAAGATGCATGCAAGATGCAGCATTTTTTTTATACTTTCAAAAAATCTGACACTTGTTTTCCTCTAAGATAAAACAGATAACTCCAAGGAGATTTTTTTCTTCATCTGCATCTAATCATATGATTTTTTTGCCAGTCGGAGAATATGGTTTTCTGCTGACGTGAAGGATGCTGAAGATTTTATGATAAAAGGAGGATTGAGAGCTTCACACATACTTGTGTTCACAGCCTACAACTCTGCACGTGGAAGCCATAAACGTTGGCACAAAACATTCTTCTGAGAGACACAGCATTATTTTGACACTTTGTAGTTTGTATGCGTTAGATGTATTATCCATGCTGTTACTCTGGCATCATCAAGTCTGTGCCGCTCCTACAGTTAGAGCTTGAATTAAATGACACAGCAGACTTGCAGTTACATCAAAGATTGTGAGGCATAAAATGTGGTCAACTTCAGCAAAGTTAGCAGATAATCTTTAGAATGCAGTATTTTTGGAAATCTGGGACTTTCAAAAGAACATTTTTTGAACCCTTTAGACCAGGAATAACTTGGGTCCAATATTGAGTCAGCAGTTAAATGATACTCATGGGTTCGGTAAAAATTCAGCATTTTCTGCACCAAACACATGCCTTGGGAAGGTATTTGGTTGAAGTATTTTTACTTTACCCTATCAAAGTGGTTGAAAGAAGATCTGAACTCATTCATCTGCTGCTGGCTGATGCCTTTAGCATCCCTGGTAAGAATCTGGGTTTCAATCTCATTGATGGTTCGGGCGATGGTTGTGAGGAGAAGCTCCCATCCCACACGGATGTGCTGTTGATGTGGTGACAAAGAAAACTCATCAGCAAGGGGAAGCCTGAACCTTGAGCAGTATTAAATATGGAATGTTTAATGACTGGATAGCTAAATATAAATTTGTGATTTTATACATTTGCACATGTCTGTGCAGTGTAAATTATATGTGTCAAGATTTAAGATCTAAGATCTGGAAATATGAAATTAATTTTCTCCATCTCTGGCAGCTATTTCTTATAATGTATTCACAGACAAGTACAATGTGTATATTTTATAAGAATGTATGTTTGTGTCTGTAAACATTTTACAAACAGGATTTGTTTCCTAGCTGCATAACAGTTTGCCTCTGCTCTATACCTCCATAGTGTAGTTGGTGTGTTTGTTATCAAACACTAGAGACTCTTGGATCAGCTGGTGGTCTCCTTCCAACTTGTCAATGTTAGGCTTGTAAGCAACAATGACATGCTCAAATTGTTTCAGCTGGGTCATCTGGTCCTCCAGGGCACCTCTAATTTCCAGGGAGCAGTTCCCAATTTCCTGTTAGGATAACACAAGCAACAAGGTTTTTTTAAAAAAAACCAATGTACATGATACAAGTCTGAAGCTCAGACTTGATCCTCCAGGGTGTTGTTGACCTGTGGCTACGAATAACTTTTTTGAGGACACAGCGTGATGAAAAAAAATGTGTGTGCTCGATAATAATATTTAGCATCATTCAGTCATTGTTATTTTCTGGAAAGGCACATTATCGTACCTCCTTTATGTACAATATACTGGAATACAATTATCGTCCCTTTCAGGTCTTTATTTGATTAGATGAAGCTAACTGTCACATTACTTATGAAGCCTGCATGTCTAACCTCCATCCTGGCCTGTATCCAGGGTCCAATGAGATTAGCCTGGGCAGCGAACTGCCTTCTCAGCCTTTCGTGGGCATGCTGCCGTGCCATCTCTTCCTGCAGAGCACTGTCTCTTTGAGGAACCAGCTTCTTTACCTAGAAAACACACAAGAGGGCTTATTTGTAAATGTGAGAGGATGGCTTCTCTTTAAAAGTTCCATTAGCATTAAACATTGATATTCTGGTATTATACTTCACATACTTTATGGATGCCTCAACTTTGTGATAAAACATTAAAGCAGCACTTCTTCACTTAATCCCTACCAGGATGCAGATACTGCACTCCTATTTCCTATCTCATAATTAATGTTGGACAGCCTCAATCACGACTTTGTCCCTCAATATATGCTGTAAGTGAAACTTAAAGCTGTAGCTACCTTTTCCCACTTGGTGAGGAGTTCCTCGATTGTAACAGTGCTGTAGGGGTTGATAATGCTGGCCTTGATCCCATAGCTCTGGGAAATTTTCTGCACCTCATTGTGGATTCCCAGGATGGCCTGTCTCTCTGCATCTGCCTCGGGTAGAGTAGCTTTGAACTGCTCATGAGCTGCTATGAGACTCTGGAATGGGAAAAAGGAAGTTATAAAATTTGATTAAAATTTCAATTATGACAAGACTTAAAGCATTATGTGTTTTTCTTTCCAGTATGACAGAGCCGGTGACATTAGTCACTGTGTAACATAAAATTGTGAGCCGTTTAATCTTATGGACATTCTCACAGTATCAGCACTGTGAAATGAAACTAGTATCTCAATGCTATCAATATTATGAGAGTGGTATGCTTACCTGGACCTCGTCGGTAGTGTGCACTATGAACATGTCCTGCAGATCCTCCATGGCTCCTTCCATCCAGTTATTGAAAGGAGCGGACCTCTTGGCAAATTCCAAAAACAACTGATCGATAGTCTCAAGGAGCTTTTCGGCACGCTGAGAGGATTACAGAACACATATCTGTCGTATGTTTTTAAATCCTGGAAACAACAAATACATTTAATCTGCTACTCAGGTTTAGACTTCACTCTGAGTATGGAGCCATCACTTTCATATCTTGCATACAAACCTCAAAACAAACGTCCCCTCACCTGTTATGATGACTAATCCCAGGGTATATAACAATGGAATGGCCTTGTTAACCCCCAACTCTGGCTTGGCTTCCCCTGATGTTGGCCCTCCCATTAGACATGGACATTGGGGAATGGAAGATGGACAAAAAGCAGACCTCTGTCCCTGTCATTCAGACTTAATCCTTGGCCCTCTTCCCTGGCCCTCACACATTTGCAGGTCTGGAATGGCCAGCATGGATCAGAGGAAGTGGTGAATGGGCTTTTAGCCAGTCACTTCATGGGCTCCTCCATCTATGTCTCTTTTATCCCCCTCCGCCCTCCCATATTACCCTCCTATCGGGGTCAGGGATTTTTAGTGGGGATCCGATTATCTCTGAACATCAATCAGTTTTGTCTCTACTGTTCAAATGACATTGACTGGCTGCTACACATACTTATAGTGACATTTTGATTAAGTTAGCCTTGGATGCAACTTCATTCTGCATCAGCTGTAATCTATGTGGAACATTAGCACACTCTTGTGGGGGGACTTAAAAATTTGTTTTATAATGTTGGGGGGAAAAAATAATCCTGGAGTTTTAGGAACCACTCTGGTAAGAAAGCACTTAAGAAATAATGCTTCGTCTAAAAATGTATTTATATTTATATTCATCGCAATAGTATCCATGTGACTGTCCTCAAATTGCCCTCACCTCCAGTGCCTCTCTTCTCTTCTGAGTCAGGGTTCCCAGCTTATCCCACAAGTCACAGATGCTCTGGCAGCGTAGGTTCACAGCAGCCACATCATGGTAATCCAGCTCACTGGAAAAACAAATCACACAATGCGTTAGGGAGGTGGAAAGGAGCTCTGAAGCATTTCAAGCATTTTGGTAACAAAAAAGGCCACTGGATGGCAATTGAGTGCAAAGACAATCTACTGTTGTCGAATAACACAGAAAACAGATAAAACTCAAGTATGAAATGAAATGCTAACTCCAACTCAAGAGTGAAAAGCCTCAAAGGCTTTCAGGCAAACACCGAATGCACAATAATTAAATCTGTTTAAAAAGAGGTCTGATAAAGACAGTTTTTAGCTGGCTATTTGAATATTTTGGTATTCAAGGAAGATAAAATTGAGCAAAAACATATTAGACTTTTTGTTTGAGCTAAAGAATTTACATCCGTTAGCGTTATCAACCATAAATTCTTTCGACTTTAAAAGGCAAACAGAGTTCCTATGAGGACAAAGCCCATCCAGGCTGAAAGGCTTCATCATTATGAAAGTCTGGACATCTCTTCACAGGATGTGTTTGGATTATTTTCCAAGAATACACTTCAGTTGCAGAACTTGGTCCAAGATTCTTCAATATGTTGGACATGCACTGTGGAGAATCTGCTATGAATGATTTATACAGGGCCTGAAATTATGTCCTCTAAACTTGTTTTTGTCTAGTAAAATTTATGATGGCCAAAACTGGGCAACTCCCGGGAAAATAGAAACTACAAACATGGTGTTCATGTAGAATTTTATTTTGATTTCATAGCAAACAACTTGATAACAAACACAAATCAGTTTCCAGAATTGATGTATTAATGGGGCTGCTGGGAACTTCCTGGATCTGATTGATGATGGTTGGATGTTAAACCACATAAGAGCAGGACTTCACCACAGTGGTCTCTGTCATTGTCATGTTCTCACTGGGGGTACAAGACTGTGCCAAGAGGAAGATGATCAGCCAAGAAGAGGAAGTACTTGTTGGGTTCGAGTTGTCGCACTACTTGTGAAACAGCCAAGACCTTCAGGGCCTTCAAAGTTGGGACAGGCTAGCAACTTCTAAGGTCCCTCTGAACAGGAGACACAGAGGGCCAGGGTTCTGAAATCTTGTTCTGCTGTTTCCCTGTCTTCATTTCCCCACTCATAGATGATTGTCTATAAACTTAGCTTTCCAGCTTAAAGGTCAGGTCCTGGATGTGGAGCCAGCGGTGGTGGTATAAAACTTCCACTTGAAGGAATTACCACATTGAAAGATCTTTTGTTGTACTCAAAATCACCTTCTTGAAAAGAGGGAAAGTCAGTGGCAAGCGAGGTCTGAGATGCTCTTCAGTCAGTGTAAGGAGTCAGACTCTTCTACAGGATTACCTGGAGTACGGTTTGAGGATTGGAATTAACTATCACCGGTTCATACAGGAGAGAGGCAGCAGGGTGACTCATGCTGGAAAACTGAGAAGCAGCACTTTGGAATGAAGTGTCTGAACCAGGAAACGCCTCCATGTTTGTCACACTGGCCTCATTAGGATCATGCAGCCTCCAGCCTGGAGGAGGGGTACAACTGAATGGATCAGGATGTTGGAAGATGTGTGAAAGTGATGAGTATGACACTTGTCTCGGTGTAGCAACAGCTGTACCATTTTTAGCAGAAATGCGAAGGACATTCCCTCTTAACGGTGCAATGATGAGAAAATGACTGTAAGGGAAAAAAAACAGAGTATCTGAAAATTGGAGCACAAAAAATCATTTATACTAAACGAACACTCAAACATGATGATTCAAACGGGACATACCTTTGCACGAAGCCACATGGCCATTCTCTTTGACAGCTGAAATGTCATCTTCTGCTCAATGAGCACCGGTTAAATATAAAACGGGAAATTTACAGTGACCATTCCCAGACAGACAAAGCAATGGTGGTAAGGTGTACACCCTGAACTGTTCATTGAAAAGTCACCTGTAACCACCATACACCCACAGATACAGTGAAGTGGACAAATTATAAGGTGACAGTATAAGCCGAAGCAAGAGAATGAATTTCTTCAAAATGTATACTCTACACTATTTGTCTCCCATGTTCTTATGCCGCCTCAAATATGAACAAACAGAACAAATGTTCTTAGCACCACTCAGCTATTAGTACTTGTCATCTGTAATCTATCCAGGCAATCACCCCTGTAGGTCATACAAGAGAGAAACAGAAAACAAAATTGCATCTCTTGATTGCAATGTTGTATTTGGCTGGAGTGACAATATACTCCGGGGCCTCCATGACATATGATTACAAATGACTTCCAAAGGGAATGCGTACTTCAGTTCCTGTGCAATAGCAGCAATTTGCTCAACTCTGTCCTGGTGGGCGGCCAAGTCACTTTCGAAGGCCTCGTGTTTTCGAAGCAGTGCTCTGACTTCTGTTAGGGTGCTTGTTTCATAATCCTTCCGTGACAGGATCAGTTCTTTACCTGAATGTCACAAACAATAAAACAGGAAATGGGGGTGGTAAGACAGATAAGCGACAAGATGATGGGCTGGTTTGATCTGAAAGATGACTCATGCGTTCAACAATGAAAAAAATAAAAAGACCTGATACAGCTCACTGCAGACTACCTTCAAAGCCTTCAAGAGAATCTCAATTGTAAAAAAAACCCCATAAAATCCCAACGTTATGGTCTAACGTTAAAAAAGCAGGTAAAGAAGTAGTTGGAATACAAACATTTATCGATAAGCAGATAACAGGTCAAGATGTATACAAAGGCATTCCTAAAACTAAACTGCAGCTGTGAAAGATGCATTAATAAAGCTTAAAATACAAAACTAAAACTCACCACTAGCCCAGGTCTCATGATTAGTGGCTTTTTGGCGAAACTTCTCAGCCAGGTGGTCCAGCCTCTCGAGCCTACGGATCTCTGTGAGGAGCCACTCCTCGTAGCCTTTCTCTGCCTGCTCCAGGCCCTGCCAGGCACTGGCTATGTCCTGATTGAACAATGGTAGTTCAAAGTATATCACTGAAACCTGCCCTGCAGAACTTTTTGTCATGTATACTCATGTCATGTTCAAGCATTCCTTGCTATATAAATCTATCTACATTTCACAGTATACAGAGATTTTAATTCGGTGGCAAACTGATTTGCCTGATTTCATGACTGTGCTGATTTGCAAGAGATACAGAGTAGTTAATGTAAAAAAGGAGTGTCATATTCCAACAGCATACGAAATATTGACCGGTGTAATTTCTCTCACAACCTGACAGAGGAGACAGAATTGCCTCGCTGCAGGTTTAAGAAGTAATGAATAGAAATCTAACAAATGACCCTCTGAAAGCTAAATAATTACCCTCTGTCAGTAGACTGTCAGAACTTTCGATCCTTTAATACTCCTTTGGCTGCTTAATCATGAGCAGAGGAAGGAATGTGGAGTCATGACTTACAGATACCATCTTCCCCTCAGAGGGCATGAAGGCAGGGCGATTGCTGATGCGCAACTTGGTCTGCAAGGTGTTGAAATTAATTTCCAGCTGGCACTTCTCCTGCACTTTCGGGGGCTTGTGCTGGCGTCTGTAGTCCCTGAAGTCCTCCAGCTTCCTCTGCATTAGCGCTATGGTCTTCTCTGCAGTCCGGTTCTCAAGCCATGGAGTGGTGCGGCGGATCCACTCCAGCAGCTGGGAAACACAAGGACAACATGGGAATAAGTGAATCTCTTAGAGTTAGGGAGCAGAGAGTCAAGGAAGACTGTGAATCCTTAGGTTAAAGGCATGTCTCACCTCACTGGCCAGTCTTTCATACTCTTCCATCATTTTCTCATTCTCCTGGTTAACACCAAGGACCTTACAAATCCTGTTGGCAGCTGTCTCTGCCTGCAGCATGACAAGACAGAGATATTGTAAGAAAAGTAACACAGTGGCCATGCACCTAATTACAGATATTATGTTAATGATAAAATCAACCAATAATACATGTATGCAGCTAACTCTTAAAATACATACGTACACAAAGGATATCTAATCAGTCTAAAAATACTCATTTTAAAAGAAAGGATTTGACCACCATACCTGCTCAGCTCCAGCAAAAGCATGATAAAAGCAGGACACATAGGTCATGATGGCTCTCTCATCAGGCTTAGGAGTGTTAATGATATCTGTGACATTGAGGGGGAGGAAAAGTCAATGCAGTAGAAATGTAGAAATGGTTGAGAACCTGATCAGTTCAGTTATTGTTCAAGTACTGTTTAGGTACTTATTATGAGAAAACCTTAATCTGTAAACTCAAATCGGATGAACAGTATTCTATAAAACATTACCTTCTGCGTCTAGCATTTTGGGAATGTCCAGGTGTTTTTCTGCTATGTCAAAAGCCAGGTTCAAGTTCCCCAGAGGATCATCCTAAATAAAGAAATATGATTCGACATCAGTGAGCAGCAATGCCTGACTTAAAATGCCACCACGCTGACCTCCCTGCTATGGTGGACTCACCATGCTCCCTGTTCACTTACTGTATATGCACTCATTTTCAGTTTAGATTGGAGAGAGCTGCTGCTTCATTCTGATGATTCTCAAAACTTGGCCATTCATTATAAAGTTTTCAGATCAGGATCATGAATTACATTTTGTACATACTGTAACTCTAGATTAAAATGAGTTTCCAACATGTCAGTGTGATGGATTTCAGATGAAACTCGATAGAGATATATCTTCACTTCATTAATCTATAAGCAACAGATGGTTGATGACAATAACAATTTGCCATGAATGAATCAGCTAATAAACCAAACGACTAACAGATTATAGAAACAAATTAGACCAACAATGTTAATCGAGTATTTCTTGAAATAATACATCAAACAAATTAGCACTTTTCACACAAGTGACTGACAAGAAAAAACATGTGAACCCTGTTAATAGGGAACTCGATGAGGTGGGTAAGTACAGTGGGTGGGGGTAAAAGGATCATGCTATCATGCCGCTGCCATTGTTCCTATATCTGTAACAGTCTCCCACAATGGCGGGGAGGTGGGGTGGAGGGTGAGGGGTGGGGGCTGGTAAATTACATGACAGCACCAGCTGCACACAGATCTAGTGTGGAACAGAGAGATGGACAGATTGGGTGGTAAATTAATGACTGGATGTATGAATGTATGGATGAATGGATGGATGGATGGATGGATGGATGGATGGATGGGTAGATGGATGGATGGATGGATGGATGGATGGATGGATGGATGGATACGCCTGACCACAGCTGTCCCAGTAAAACTGGAAGCTTAACTACCATGCTCACCTGGAACCAGAGTCAACAGCTGCCTGGTAAACCATGCAGCTGTCTGCTGGTAGCATGAGCAGAACTGAAAAGGTGTGACTGGATGTGTGAATATACTGTATATGTCAAAGAGAGTGAATGATTTTTAAAAAAGCAGTGGCGATGAGAGGATGTTTGTTACTTTGCACACATCTGCCTCACTTTTCATATTTTCTTTGAGCGTTCATTCATTCATTTATCTTATTATCCACTTCCTCTGTTTTCGCAGGTCACGGGGGTTGCTGGAGCCTATCTCAACTGACTTAAGGACGAGTGGCAGAGGACAATCGGGGCACAAATTTGTCTTATAAGTTTAAAGATCACTCCCAGCCTTCCAGGGAAAGCTATTTAAGCACTGACCACTAAAGAAAACAATAATAATTTCATGAATATATTTCTGTCTTTCATGAGGATCTACAGCATCTAACTGGGGAACACTATGCAAAGGCTTGGACAATAGCAGAGGTAAAGCTAAGCCTGAGCTCTCAGTGGACTAGGCTCATGTTTCTGTGACTATTCAGAGTCAGCTCCAAGTCAGGGCAGTGACTTGTGTACTCAAAAGTGACTGCTTCTGTTTCCAAAGCAGGTTAGAATGTCGCTCTCTAACCAGCCTGGTACAGTAGCACCCTGTAAGAAACGAAGTGTCGGGAAAAAATTGGCCAGATTTTTTAGGCCATGAAATCATCTTTGTCCATCTGGTATTACTTGAATATGATTGTTTTGTTTTTTAACTATGTTTATGCATCATAAAACAGAGCCCTCATCCCCATCATTAAAACAATGTTGTATTGAGCACAGCCCCCCCCCCGCCCCCAACATGTCTAAAGCAACAATCTGTTTCGTGCTAATTTGACTAAATGGTGTGCGAATTTAACTGCTTCACTTAACAATGAAGCATGAGGTGGAAGTAAATGAATGCACTTAGGATTAAAAACACTTTCTGATTAGCACACATCCATTAGTCAGAGAAGACACTGGTTACCCACAGGAAATGTTCACCTCAATTCATCTCCAATCATTTAAATGTCTAAACAACACAAAGATAAATGGTCCTATATTAACATATTTCTAGCAGTGATAAAGTGTTACAATAGCAGCAACAGTCCCAATAAACTACTTAATGTCAAAATACTATATTTTGAAAATGTTTCTGAGTCAAACACTTCCCTGCACTGAGAAATATCAGTAAAAACATGAAGCTACCACACAGTTCTTTTGTCTGAGCAAACTGTAAGTCATCATAAAAAGTATCCCAAAGATTCATATCCTGGGTTCTGCTCGGGGGGGTAGGGGGGGGTTCATCACTTCACACTATAAATAACTAGAAAGGTTAATTGCGTGGACGTCAGTCTGTTAGTTTTTGGGGACTGTAACACAATGTCGTTGTTACACTTGAAGCCACACAACACCTTGTTGAGCTTAGAGTAGTCGATGAGGTCGGGTCTGTGTCTATGAATCAGGGCGCAGAAGGCCAGGCCATCCTTCCAGCTTCACCAGCCGACGAGCAGAGAGAACCAACATGTCAGTTAAATAATCGCTTACTTGACTCACACGTGGAGTTGGGTAAGTCTCGCTCCACAATTAACCTTTCAGAGGGAGAGCAGCACTTATGTTCAAGTCTAGATCGTATTGTTAAAGTCACCCTCAGGAGGACTTAATGTTTAATGTTACTGTGATATACACTACTGCAATAAATTTTCTTACTTAAAAGATTTTGGAATCTGTGATTACATTTATCGTCCGTTCACTTTAATACAAAGGATAACAAAGATGACATAAACAACAACCAAATAGCAAACTAGAGCCCAAATGTAAATTATTTGACTTACCTGACATGGAAGTTTTGGACATTGACATTCCTGTAGGGGGCGGTCTTTCTCTGACACCAGAGGAGGAGACCCTCCTTGGCAGATGTTTCTAAGAAGAAAGTGAAGACATAATTACAGTCCCGTATAACACGGATTGATTCCACTTCTAATGATTTCAAATGGACATGGCATCACATGTTCTGCATCTGTTAAAATCCTATCTGCAAAACACTAGATACATTTATGTGAGCATTTCAAGATTTCACCTTCCACAGAAATGTCCTGGATGGCAAAGCGGAGGATGATAGTCCAGATCATTCCAAGAGTCATCTTTACGTTCCCGTCTACAATCTCTGAAAGGCAAACAACCTGTTAAAATCATTCTGCAACACAACACCTAATACATCTGATTATTACTCAGGTTCGTGATATGCTGCACAACTGATGGACTCTCACATATTAACAAACACAAGAAGACTACCTTCTGCTCCAATCGAGACCAGTTTCACTCCTTTGCTTGTAATGAAGTCCAGCGCCTTGTTGACATTAGCAATCTTGTGAAACCGCATCTTCCCTCTGTCTGGTTTGGGTAATCTCTCCCCTGCAAGAAAAATACACATTGTTTTATCACCTTCAGAGCTAAATAAACCACTGAATGAACACCATTGCTAAAAGGGACTACAAAAAGGTGATATTGTGAAAGAGACATTCTCTTTTAGTGATCTAACCTGAGATAACCTCCAGAAGAAGCATCAGTTTCAGTCCATTCCTGAAGTCCTCCTCAATATTTTCAATCTGAGTGCCAGCTTTCCTCAGGTGGGAGTTACACCAGGCTGTGAAGGTCTAATATGACAGATCCAAATCAATTAGTAAGGTTTTAATTTATTTTAAAAAAGAACATTATTTTACGCAAGAAAATTGTATATATTTCTACAAATCCTGGGAATTTCTGTTAATGTAACAATAATTACTGGAATCAGAAATATTACTAATAATAAAACTGAATTTTAAAAAGTGGATTTAATATCTCCTTCCTTTATCAATGTTGCTTTCATAATATACACTATAACCATACATATTCCTCCCAGCAAATGCCTCAATGGCACCAGCTTCACAAATATTCTGAGTAACACTTTAACCACATTAACATTACCCTCTTGACTAGAGACAGATTTTAGCATTAACCTTTAGTGACCCATTCGTATCCAATTTCAACTTTTTCCTCCTGTACTCCTACAGATAACAAACATGAGAACAAACAATCTGTATGGGAGGCTCTGAAACATAGCAGGTCGGCTAGGATGATTGTCTTTCTCCTCCTATTTTTATGAAGTCCCTCAATCAGCTCGGGACTGTGTGGATGAAAGGCGGGAGTCAACCAGGGAACACATTCTGATTGATAATAGGTGTTAAATTTAGACCGATCTGCTAGGCTTCATGATAAGAGACCCCCAGGATAAACATCAAAATGTTTCACCGTGTCAATGTAGGTAAGGATGTCACGTGGGTACAGAACAAGTTTTCCCCTCACGTCATTTACTGTCACCATGTTGCCACTTATAATGTGTGTGGGTTACAGCTGGACAGAGATAGCTTTATCACAGCACATGCATGCCGGTCTTCCTGCTTACAGGGATAGGCAAGGATAGAGACTGGAAGCATTGAGAGAAGAAGGAATAAAGGGATGATGCCTCATGCTTTAAATTAAAAAAAGCAAATATGTGACTATCAATTTGAAATAAATGTAGAGTAATTGTTCAAAAGTGCTTAAATAAATTAGTTCAGCAACAGATATTACAAGCTATATATTACAAGAACATTAATAGTGTAAAGACGTATTGGTCAGTGGCAGAAGCATAGTGCTCGCACTACATCTGGTAAAGAATGGCTTTACTTACGAAATCTTCACATTCAGCTTCAAGTTCATTTTTTTGAAAAATTATTTAACTATTTTTAAAGTAGTAGTTGGGATATGAGTCATCATTCCGTCAGAAAATAGCAGGAAGATATCATTTATAATCTTTTTTGTTTTTTTATGAATAAACCATTTTTTTATGAATACATTTTTTTTTCATTCTGAATTTGGAAAGCTAACATTTTATGAAGAACAAAGTTCCCAGACCCTGACTCTTATACATCTTTATCCCCAATGGGACTGTGAGTGAATGCCCAACTGATCACTCATGCTTCCTATCTGGGTGTCCGCACAAAAGTAGAATACTACAGACTACAGGCTTTGTGGTAAAGGTCATCAGTCTCCATGCCGAGTAAGTCTACAGTGACATTGAAATGCTGCCATCTTTGTTAAAAGACGTGACCTGCTGGTCTTCCAAATTTTATACACAGTCAAAGAACCCCACTGCTCACTTTCCAAAAGCCCCCTCCCCTCCACACCCACAAACCAACACAGGCTTTTCTCAAAAGCACCACTGACCAGTGATGATGAGAGCTAAAAATATTCACACAACTGAGGGCTGATGTGTCTGGGACCTCACCGGGTCACTACGTTCAGGAAAATGGAAAATACCTGAGAAGGAAACAACTTACACAAGCACTTTTACTGCTCACTTATAAACCGTCTGCACTTTTACTTGATGCAATCCAGCAGCAGTGCAGACCTGGCTTAAGTCTATCAGTCTCTGAATTGGCACTCAAGGCTTAAGGAATCTCCTCCATAAACCTGTCTGAATCAGGTAATAGACTAAATAAAGGTCCACATAAAGGCTGTGACGTGAATATCCCACTAAAGGAAAGCTGTAAAAGTTGCTAGCAGGATTTAAAAATATTAACACTTTGGTGTGAGATATAGAGGAGATTTAAGAATAGTTGTTAAAAATGCCCCCAAACAAAAGTCTTGAGGACAACACAACTGCTCACTACAACTTTAAAGATGGAGTATAAGACATACTAAAAGCCTTTTCAGACTTAGGGTGACCTTTTCAGACTTTATACTGTATGGAAGTATATACTGTGCTGTTACTGTATGGAAGCATAATTTATCAGTTCTGAATATCCTTTCTCAGACCCAAACCACCTCCCTAATCAGTTATAAAAAATAAAAATAAAAAACACTGCAAACACATTTGTGTGTATGGACAAAGGATGTGACTCGGGTGTTGCTGCCTTGTGCTACCAAATATACACACTTATGTCATCCCTGTGATGACCACAGGTTATAGGCAGGGGGGTGCTGGCCTCCAGTTGTGAAAAGGGCTGCAGTTTAAGTCTCAGGCCAACTCAATAAAGCCCTAAAACCAACTGACAGTGTGGGAGGCCGAGGCTATATTGAGTTAAGCTGGTGTGCTGGTACAGTATCTCTGCATGGTTTCTATAAACAAAAGAATTCCGGCCCAAGGACACTGGATTAACCCTACTATAATGCCTTTTGGACCCGAGGTTATAATTAGATGTGAGGTCCATTCTAATCCCAAGAGCGTCATCATGTGTTAAAAGCATCTGTTGACAGCCCGCATTCCGCGCGTATCAGTGGCGAGGCAGCAGTCTGGAGAGCCGCTGGAAGGCAGAGCTATTGTTAGCTGGTACCCAGCGCCGCATCCGTCTGCAGGAGTGGGGCTCACCAGTCGTTAACGAATCCTACTATGGCAACGCCACGTCCCGCCCCCCTCTGACTCTGATTAGCTTAAATTTATTTGTTCCCCTAAATCTAACCAATCAAATAAGGGTAAATCAGGTCATGCCTTCGCCGTAGTAGGAGCTATAATTAAACATACAATACAAATGATGCTACTCTTCAATGCAAAACTTCTGATAGGTTGGACGAATAGAATAAATTCTTCAAGTTGAGGGTGTATTATACTGTCCCGGTTTGAATGTTTTACATCCCAGGGAGTTCAGTTAATCTTAGGATAACTGTTTTAGAAAAAAAAAATCTCAGTGCACAACCTCTTTAATCAGATCAGATAACTGCACTCTGCCTGGAAGACTATTTTAGGATTGATGCCTTCATTTTTATTTTTTTTTTGTAAAAGTTATTTGGATATAACTACACTGTTAACCATTTTAACAGTTGTCTAAAGCCGGATAAGCATTTAAACGTCTAAGACATTTATCTTTACTTTTTTTTCTATTTAGAGCAGTTTTTTTTAATTGTAATACAGAACAAGATAGCCAGAAATTTTTTTCATTTGCATTTAAAACAGTTTTTTTTTCTTCTTTGACTTACTTTCCTTTGTTGTTGTTCCCAAGCAGGGTCCAGCAACATGTCCCTGTCCCATTCATCCTCCTGTAACATGTACTCATCCTCGTAGCCGTTATCATAGTGCACCGTGGTCTCCACCTGGGTCATCGTCAGCATCGTGCCGGAATTTTCTGTTCTCAACTGAGGTTCTGTAATTTACTATGAGGATACTTCACTGACTTTCTTTTCTTCTTGTTACTCTCACACTTGCCCTTGTCCTCCCGACCTGACAGTCAGTCTGGCCCTGGCTGAGACACATGAACAAGCGGCAGTATTTAGGACTGGGGTCACGTGACGCATTCATAACTCCCCCTCCTCCCCCCCCAAAGAAATGTCCTCATCCCACACAAGACACACCCGTCCACACAAACCAGTGGGACAGTTTATTAGCATGACTTCAATAAAATAATCTTTATTATAAAAAGAAAAAGCTCAAAGTTTAAATCTCACACAAAAAGGACTTGGGACATATAAATAAAGTGTTTCTTCCTGGGAAAACTTCTGTATTTTTTTTTTTTTCACTTGTCACCCCGACACTGTAACATAACACACCCACCAGAATCACTCTATTAACACAATGTTGTATTCAGTTAGATGTAACATGTGGAATACAACAGTAAATTCTATGCAGATTTGTGCCTTGGACTGTTTCAGATGTGTCTCTAACACTGTTGTCATCACGTTGATTCAGTTCTGATAAGATGCACAATGTACAGGGCTTCTATTTCTCACAAAACTGGAACATGGTCCAATCTTCTTCTGATATCTGATATGAATCTATTCATCTCTTCCACAGAGCATTTGTTTGAGTTTTTACATCAACATTTCCGGAGGGAGAGATTGATGCCACTTCTAAATACAGAAAATTGAGACATGTTGTGAACTTGCTGAATACCATTTGTAAAAAGACATATGAAAAGACAAGTTGCTCTGACTGATAGGACAGTCTGAGAAAATATTCTGCTGTAATTTTGTAAAGAAATTGGTTGAAGTCCAGTTAACAAAACAAATCCTTTAATTTCATCAACACCCAGAGGTTAGTGTGTTCTGCTCATGAAGCCAAAAGAACACAGGCCTCAAAAAGACATAAAATGTAACTTAAAGATTTAAAATGACTGCAGGAATTTCTCACCACAGTGCTAGAATTCATTGAGTGCAAAAAAAAGGAGTGAAAAGTGTTACTCAAAAACTACCCAACACCCTGAAAAAGTGTTTTGTGTCGTGGTGATCCTAATCCTGTCCAAGGTCCTCGACCTGACACGAACAAACTCTGGGCTCAGAGTGAAACAGATAGGAGAAAACTGGAGTGTTTGTCGTGAGGGAGAGCAGCATCCGGACCCCGAGCATCAGCTGTGATCTTCAGGAGTGTTCGTTTGGTCCAGGGTGATTCACAAGGAAGTGGAGAGAGGGGCAGGGAAGTTTTCCTTTTTCATCATTCAGTTTCATTTAGGCCACAAGGTCGTCGCCACTCCTGGCCTCGTTCGTGGATCCATTTGTTTGACACTAAAATAAAAAAAATATGTAGTAGGTATTCAAGCCATTTTATTATTTACAAGATACTTATCCTTTAACTTTTATAAAGTCAAGCCCTGGTCTGATTCTTGGTTATGAGTTACATCAACCTCCAACAAAATACATGGACCACATGAGATCTAAGCAGCCAGACAATGAGAAGCTCACCCCACTTGTTGCCGACCAACACTGGACATGCTGCATGTCGGGTGCGATAATCTCCTTCCCCACTGGGAAACAGATTGTACCAGAACACTGCAGAGCCCTGAAATGCATATATGTATATTAACAACAGTAAAAAATGTTTAAAGAAAGGCAGAGTGGTGCCGTCTATGCGAGACACGCCATCCTTTACATCTGAATCACCACGAAAAGATTCAACAGAACAGCTGAGTGATTACGGATTGTCATATGGTTGTACCCGGCTGGAACATCAATAATTACCTTTCGGGGCCAAACTGCTGCACCAATATCTGGGAATACTGTAGCTCCACCAGCGGAAACATCACTCATCTACAAAGGGGTTATAGAGTCAAAGAGATCTCAGTCTCTATCTGAAAAATCAAAGCTTTTCCTGAGTAAATTTGTGGAATCTCAGGGGTGACATGATTGATTTCAAGTTGCAAAACACTTTTTTTTTTACATTGGTCTTTGGCATTAGATAGATATTTAATGATCCTAAACTGCAAAATTCCCATACTTTTAACTGTACACAGAGGATGCAAACATCTAGTTTGATAAAAGTTAAGGAAACATTTCCTTTAGTCAAGTTCAACCAATATTGGTCTGAATTTAGGAAGATTGGACTCACATAGAACAGCCATGTTGCTATGCGGTTCCCAGTGCCCAGCTCTTTAAAGGCATCTGGCTCGTCTTTCTGTTGAGAGAGTTCTGTCATATTAACACCGCTGGACATTTGTACAAATGAAATTGACTTCTGTGAATGTCAAGGGCTCTTACCCTTCCAAAATCAAAGTGAGGTTCATATTGACCTCCAACGCCATAGTTTGCGACCTAGTGAGAGACAACATAAAATTATGCAACTACAAAATTCAGGTTTCAAACTTCAAAACATACACAAATATGATTTAGCAGGGGGACTGCTAAAATCAAAAGTATTTTAAAGGAGGTAAATGTCCATAACCTGCATTTCATAAAGTATTTACCTGCAATTCTTCTGCAGTGTCCATTTCCAGTCCTGACAGATCTTCAATCCTCTGGTTGATCTTTTCAATCATTGGATGTTCATACCCAGTGAGCCAAGCACTAGAATACAGGAGGGAAGAGCAACAAATGAGTTAGGAGGCTGCCTCTATACAGTAATGCACATTTTTGATCACTAGATGGCAGCATTTCTTGTGAAAGAGGCCAAAGTCATGCTGCACCTTTGGCATTAGATGTTCTGAATGAAGTATACAGTAGTTGGGCATGTCAAAATGATAGAGAAGGAAAATTAAATAATTGAAATAAAAGTGAAATTAAAATATTAAACAGGCCCAAGAAGCAGAATCTCCAGTCAGCTCAGGGTAGAGGCTTGTATTCATATGCCAAACTATGTGTGTACTTGACAATCTGGATATTTCAGATTGAGGACTACGACAAAATATAGAAAGTTAAATTTCAAACTCAACACATATGATGGATGACAAAGATACTCCTCTGCTCATCCATCCAGCAAAGCCCACGATTCTGCTGATGCCTGATGAGTCAGCGAAGGTTCTGGAACTGTACAGGATGCAAGAAAATAAATGCTTTCCTGTCCGGCTCCAGTTCAGATTGTGGTCAAATTCTTTTAAGTGTATATTTCTGCCTTTTCTGGCTGTTAAACTGTTCTGCTGTTTTGCATGGAGATTTTAAAAATAAAAACAGTTGCAAGAACAATTCCTTCCACTATTTTGGGAAATTTGGAAAAAAGAGACCGTATTTTACATTTTAACAGTTTTTCTATTGTTGGTGTCCATTGAATTACTCATTCAGTCACTGACAACCTCGTCTACTGAGCTTCTCACTGCAGACCAGCTAAAAATATCAAAGGGGCACCACACCCTTGTATCCACACACACACCCAAACATTAATTACCATGTAGAGCAAAACTAAAGAAAGTTGTGGCTTTCAGTTGATTATTAAAACATGTGAGTGGCATGTACGTTTAAATTGCGACATGAATAGTCTGTTAACTCTACAAGGGGACAGCTTTCCATCTATATGTTTCTGGAACTGGTATAAAGTCTTTTAAGGTGATGTGGAAGTTGAAGGAGCATATTAAAATCAAAGTGGCTGGAAAGTGCAGTCAGGGGAGTAAAGATTCAGCACTCTGGATCAGATAAGCTGGAAAGGTTGGTGGGGTAAAAGGAAACAGATCTCTACTGTGAGTCTTTCCAAGGAAATCCTGGGCAAACTGAAAGAACAAGGAATTTCTGTTACACTGAAAAAACCAACAGAAGATTGATTGAGTTTGGTATACATGACACTTGACCCAAATTAAATTTTCACTTTAACCAAGCTCAAGCCTCATCTTGTGTTAGTTTTCCCAGTGTAGTGTTCAATCATGACCATGCTGTTTGCTGGGCAGACAGCTGAATGAGTCTTAAAACTAGAGCTTTAAGGTAAAGACGAAAAGATGAACGGAGCAGGAGGGAAGGGCACTGTAATAACCTATGACCCCTTACCTCTTGGAGACTCTGTATTGGGCTGTGGTAAGTTTCCCAGTTTGAGGGTCATGCACCGTGGCTCGCTTTAACTACAGTAGTTTTCCCCAGCAGGAGGACATGGAGGTCGAGGAACGGCGGATGCAAAAAAAAAAGGAATGAAGGACGATGAAACATGAAGCACAAAGAAGGACAAGTGGGAAGTAACAGGAGGAAAGAGGGAGAGAAGACAGGTAGAACTGGTCACTACTTGTCAATGTTATCTCAAGGAGGCCAAGGAAAGCGTTTCACAACAGGCTGCAAGAGACAAATTATGTTTCAAAGAAAATCCAATGTTGTGGAAGGAATGCTTCTGATGCACATCTTGGTTGAGCAAAAACAACTATGTTATTATGAACTACTGAAAAAGTAATACACATTGTTGTCACTTTTCAGCAGCAGACTCCTGAGCAGAAACATACCGACAGATCTTCAAAACAGCAGTTCAAAATATTTTCTGATATGATGTATTTTAGACAAAAGAAACATCTTGTGATTGCTCTAACACATATATCTCTATCTATAAACAGCAGAAATTTATTTTGATTTGAATACGGCATTGGCCAAAATGTTGTAGTTCAAATGTTCAGCCCATATTTATATTTTTACAAAACATGCTTTAAACATGTGGCAGTCTATTAAATTTCACACTTTGTAGAACATCCATCAATCTCAGATGTATCACGTGCTTCAACTCAAGAGCCTTCAACTATGCAAGGGTGGAAAAAAACGAGTTACGCAGGTGGGCGGGAACAGAGAGGAGACACGACGAGTGATTGAGCGAAAAAGATGGAGCGAGACTTCCTTCCTCTCCTCTATCCTCTGTTTTTGGCTCCGGATATTCCTTACCTTTTGCTGATCCGGTATGAAGCTGTCTCCAGCACTCCCGTGATGGGGTTGGAGATGGTGGCCCTGCGTAGCTGTGAAGCCAGGAACATATTTTACTCACACACAGACACACATGCAAAGATGTGTGTAGGGATGTGAGATACGAATTGTCAACCTTTACGGCTTTAATTTTTGTTTAAAACAACGCGTTAGCGCATATTATTGTGTCTGTCACTCTCAGCGTACAGCTCACACGACCGCAGCAACACAAGGATAAGTAGGGGTGCTTGAAGCATTTATGGGAAAAACAGGATCAATTACGTCACAAAGTGACGTATGGAAAGCTTCTGGAGCGGGTTGTCCACGACAGACCAAACCGAGCTACTGTACCCGGAGCCCAGATAACTACGGATGAATGTGTTGGAATAAAAGTGACCAATGATCAAACCTCAGAAAATATCAACATGCCATTTTTTTGTTGATATTGTACACTCTTGTGTGTCTGTGGGCCCAACGACTAAGCAACAACACATTCGGCCTTAAAAACATACAAAACTATACCAGAGAAAATGTCAAATGAGCCCGTTATTTCATAACTAACCTCTGAATGAAAAATATAGCTTTAGAATTAATCACATGTCTCAATACACACTGAAGCTGCTCCGGGTCACTTACACGTGGCTTCGCCAGTTGCTTGACCAGATCCATTTCTTTGTCTGAGATGATGTCAAGGTACCGGACGATGTAGGGGCTGTCCCACTCATCCTGCTGTTTTACCGGAGCCAGGACGTACATTGGGCTCCGATTGTTGTCATAGTATCGACAGAAAAGCCGGCTCTGCCTGCGGGGGGTCTGATTGAAAGAAAAGGACAGAAGGGAATGGTGGAGTTAAACACAGGGTGTTTTTAGTGAATTAGAAAAGTGTTCAGTGAATCTCTTCATCTGCCTCACCATTTTATTGCCCTCTCCACGACAAAGCATTTCATACTTCTTCCTTTCTGGGATGAGCTGAAAAGTGGCCTTCTTTTTAGTCTTTTTCTTCGGCTCAGTTGTCTCTTTTTCCTGTGGCTTCTTCTCTGTTTTAATTTCGTTCTCTTCCGCCTTTTTCTGCTTCTCCAACTGGAACTGAAAGTACTTTAGATTGCCCTTGGCACGCTGGTGCTCCGGGTCTGAGGGAATGCAAGACGAACATACATGAACGTGGTGAATACAAATAGAAACGACAAAAAAGTGGGAATGACATCGTCACTTCCGAGGCTTTGGCAACATTTATGCACAAAAAATTTGTGAAGGCTGTGTGGATGTGCTCAGTTATGCTTTCCAGTTCAAGCATTGTAGCATCAAAACGATATTGACTATGTTCAAATTACATTTGAAAATAGAAATGACAATATTTATTTGTGACAACATTTCAATCTCCTAAACAAGATTACCTAAATTGTGGTCAAGAATTCTAGATTCTAGAGTTCTGCCATTATTAAAATTCTGGCTATTTCCATATTTTGAATTCAAGAAATCCTGTAAACTCAAGTGAAGGGACTAACTCACCCAGCTCAAGCAGTTGCTTGGTGTACTCCAGGGCTCGCTCCATCTCCCCCTGCTGGTAGATGGCGTAACTCAGGTAGTCTAGCACCGTTACTTTATCTAAAGTGGACTCCTCTCCCTCATCAAGCTGCTTTAGGGCCTGGGCCATCCACAGCTCAGTGTGGTAGTAATCAGACTCTGAGTAGGCAATTTTTGCCAGCTCATAACAGTCCTCCACTGTCATCAGGATCTTGTGTGTCACCCCTAATAAGTCGAGGATACAGTGAAGAAGCATTGGAATAGAAAAAAAAAACTAAACCAGAGAAACATCACAGTGTTTATATATGTTGGTTTCTATGTGTCCTAAAAAACAAAGTGGAAATGAAAACTTGGCGATGAGTAGATATAGTACATTCTGATATATTGAATTTACCAGGTAGGTCTCCTATTGAGATGGTGTTGGCATCAAGTCTGTAAGTATCTTGGAGCCGTAGAAGAGCTTTAGCGGCTCCAGTCTGGTCCTCATCTGTGGGGAAGTACTGTCTCTGGATAGTCAGGTTGGAAATAAACCCTTAGAGAAGCAAAAGAGAAAGGTAACAGAAAGATAAGGCGGTAAAGCTTAGCTCAGAATACATATCAATCAAACAAATAGATTATGAATAGATTCTCATCACGGCTAAGCAAAAAGTAATGAGAAGGGAAATAATTCTGCACAAGACCAACATCCGACCGTATAGTAAAACCTTAATCTTTTCATACCATCGGTGGTATCACTGAGAACGAGGCTTTCCAGATCCCCCCACTCTGTGTTCAGCCTCTTCATCAGTTTGAAGGCATTGACAGGGTGACCCAGGAAGCCCTCTGGGTCCTGCGTGGCTGTGGCTGACAATGAGTCCAATTTATCAGCCCACCTATCACAGAGAAGTTGATCCAATATTAGACACAATGAACAAGAAATAATCAGACTCGGAATCCTTTATTAATAACTTAATAATTGTCCTAATAAAAAGGACATCAATATTAAGAATTGCATCTAGTACATACAGTATATACTTCTATTTATTAATCCATGAGTGTAAACTTGTGTCTCACTGTTTGACGCGTTCCAGTTTGTTCTCTTCTGCTTTAATGTAGTCCTTCAAAGAGGTGACAAGGTCTTTTTCTGTGTACAACAGATCTGTCATCTGGCCTGACACATAAAAATTGGACATGGTGAGCATACACACTGCAATGATAAACTGCAGACATCATCATTCATCTGCCCTGATCAATGTAAAATACAAAAATATAAGGACAGGTTCCCTTTTTGACATTTAATTAAGCGTGAGCAATTTAAAGAAAATAAAGTAAATCAAAAAGTGAGACTGATTTTTTTTTTTTTTCCAACACAAGAGTCATGTTTCCAGAGAGTTTTACCTATGGAGGTGAAGAAGTCATTGTGAGCGGAGAGGGACTGCAGGCAATTCAGTAACAGAAAACTCCAACACAGTAACTCCATTCTGAAGAAAGAGTGAGAAAATCATGCTGTTTGACCAATGAAAAAAAAACGTATCACACTCAAACATTTGCATAACTGAATGTCCCTTAGTCCTCCAGAGGAACCTACTTTATAAGTCACCGTGTTGCCTTTATTCCTTCTTGCGCTGCTCTAACTGAATTTAGAACTTGGGCTTTAGCACCACTTAGGACTGGACATCCTGTCAAACTAATATACACAGTACAACTTTTCCTTGGCAGCAGCGTCTGTTCATTCTGCAGAATAACTAGGGCATTATTTTTGAAAAGGAATGTTACGGCTGAGTGAAGAAAAGCAGTGTAAAAAAAAAAAAGAAACATCGGTCCTGTTATATATTACAAGGGGTGTGAAATAATGTCCATTACTAATTCAGATTAACTAACCACTTTAAAAAAAAAAGCAATATTAAAATAAAAAAGATTTAAAGAAAAATGACTAATCAATCCTCAAAGAATGTCCTCTGTTCTATTAAAAGCAGATATAATCACCACACAAATCCAGGGCTGTGATTCTGTGGCTGGTGTTCATTGTGGATAGTTTGGCAAAGCAGTTTGTTCTACTGTGACATGTGGTACTCTGGGCTTTCTACCCATGCTGACACCTAATCTTACCAGTGTGTATAAATAACATAGCTGAAACTTTGCAGCAAACTATCTGCTATGGGTAATGACTTGTGACATTAAGTGCTAATTTATCTAAAGTACCTTTTTACTTCCACTACTCTGGATTTGGATCTACACAACCTCATAAAAAATGGACAATATGGGATACAGTATATGGTTGAGAATTTTAATGCAAAAAATTTCTTGACCCACAAATCTAATTCTTGATCTATTCAAAGTCTATTTACTTCATTATTTAGCCAAAGGTCAAGCATCCCACAAAACTTTCCATAAAATTAATTTGTATATCTTAGTGTGTTCTGAATAAAGCCCGATAACTAACACAGAAAAAAAATGCTTTTTGTGCAACAAATGAACCATAAATGTTGAAGGAAACAGCAGTACAAGCCCGAGGTGAGTAAACTGACCTTCATGTGACTGAATGGATTCTAGTTCATATATATTATCATGAGTAAGAAAAAGGAGGGTAGATCTTGAGGGAAAAAAACATGAGCGAAACATGACTCTGCTTTGACTGAATACCAATGAGAAGGCATTCACAATAATGTCAGTAATTAATTTAACGCATTGCTAATACCTTCGATTTATAGTTTTAATTTTAAGTCAGAGCAAGGGCACAAAAAATGAAGAGTATCAGATTGTACAGCAGTATTTTCAATACTCTATAACACATGCTTGCAGACACAAGAAACCAAAAAATCGGGGACACCTTCAGGCTTCTTTACACTTGATGGCAAATTAAATGTAATGTCTTTTACAAGAAGCTGGAAACAGGCTCAGGCAGGCTGACATTGCCTCATTCACAGTCATTCAGTGGAAATATAACTGCTCCATATGACATTTTTTAAGGTCAGCAGCAGGGGGAAAACAAGAAGAAAGTACATCTATTCTACATGTACATTATAAAAACAAATTTAAAATTGCCTTTAATACAGAATCAGTAACGAAACTCAGTTTTTAAGACTAGAATATCCCCCTGTGGTTTCACAACAAAACCTGAGGATGTATAATGTGTACAATGACAGAGTGATTGCTACTGCGCCCCTCTTGTTATGACGATGTAGTCGTAAAATGTCCCAATTAAAGGGTTAAAATCATAATTTGGACCTGACTTGTCTGATGTGTCTTACCAGACAAGAATGAGCGCCAGTGAAAGTGTTACCAGACCTTTGCAAAGTAGCTTGTCAGAAAGTTGTTTGAGAAGTTGTCTCAAAGTTTTTCTTGACCTTCCCAAAACTATTCTGAGTCAGGGTTGCGTTCCGTTCAGACACGTTGAGGAAGAGACTAGTATTTACCTCACAGTCTTGTGTTAATTGTGGCAAAAGTAGAAAAAGCACATCACTAGCAAGGGAAGGATCCACCGGTTGACTGCTAGATTGGCTGTGTTTGCTGAATTCCAGAAGTTATTAAGTTATTGTTTTCCTGCTATTTCTAATACAGTATTTGCTGAAAATGACTTAAAACAATCCCCTGAGGCCAGGACCAAACCAGCTAACTCTGGAATTTATGCATAGGACAGATAGGAAGTGATAGCAACAGCAGTTCTGGCAAGAAATTCTTTGCCAAAATGAGTTCTTTCAAAATGAGATATGCTTCAAGAGGCCTGGCTTTTCTGAGGATATGATACAGGAACCAAGGAACATATGACAAAAAAACTGAACTGTCACTGTGAGATCGGAGCTGGGTTTGTTTTATGAAACTTAAGCTACCAGTACGTACCGATAGAACAGGATATCATTTTATCGAGTCCTTTATTCAATGCTCATTGAGGTGATGTATTATATTACTCATTTCAAGTTTTACCTGGAATAACCCCACCTTTTATTTTGATTCATTAGTGTCACATTTAGTTACTTTAGTGGTAGTGGTAATTTAACAGTCAATAAATGAACACCTGCACTTAATCTGAAAAGTCATACAAATACTTTCTTTAGGATTCTGAAAAAAGGCATCACTTTTAGACGTTTTAATCCTACTTGTATTGGTCTTTTTTCAGCTGATACCATACATGTAATTGACACCAAGCCATACACGTGTAGCACATATATACAACAACAGGGATATTCAGCTTCCAGTGATTGAAGATCAGAGAAGAAAGAACAATTTTAAAAAAAACTTTCCATCTGCTTTAGAACATTTTATCAGTATAGATCTTTTTATTTTCTAGAAGAAACAACCAAATAATTCCGAATACATTGTGGACACTAACCCACAAAGTTTTCTTCAATGACTCTAACATTACATTTTATTCTAGCACCTTCTCAGAGAATCTGGTCTCTGCCCAGCTGGCCTCTCGTCGGTGGAGTCAGATAACACGGGACGTGGGTGCAGAGAGAGGACTGCCACGTCTTCGCCCCTCCCCACCAGAGAAACTTATGTGAGGAATGAACACAGCTCAATGGAGTCGGAATCGTTCTCCCTGCATTACCCAGCAACTAGATCATGCAAACCGAGACAGCAGGGGGGGGGGGATTTATCACTTCCAAGAGAGACGGGCTGTTTTCACTCCCAAACTAGCTTAAACAGTTAGCTAACTTCAGAATCAAGGATAAAAACATCAATGTTAAAGGGAATGTTGGCTGTCAGAAATACTGCAGAGTATACTTCACTGAATTAATTGTAAACGTACAAAGTTCTCTGATGGATCACGTCTGTGTTTGAATGCTATTTAAGTGTTCAGATGGAAGATCAGACAGAACTCAGCAGCATCACACGCTGCATTGCACTGGAATGCTGTAGCACTGATGCTAGTTTCCTAAGCTAAACACAAGCTACGTTTCATTTTTATGATTATTTCGACTTGGACTTAACATGTATTTTTTTCTAATTTCACTCCTCATAATGTTTGACTTATAATATTATTCATTTTCGGGAAGCTTTAAAAAATTTTTTTAGCAGTTTCATCCACGTTAGCTAGTTTCAGCTAGCATAAGTGTCGTATGTAAAACCAACTTCGTCGAGTTTATTTATCAGCATTTACAAGTCGCCACTGAAAACAGGATTTTTTAATTTTTTTTTAAAAAGGAAGAACTCAGTGCACAAATGCAGATTCACGTAATAATTAAACATGCCTGGAGTTATTTAGATTAGCTGCTGCCAGCTTATCTTATTTGACATGTTTACCTTAACGACAGCATCCTTCAGAAGAAATGCGCAACCGGTCCCCTGACTGCGAAGTCGATAAGAAGATGAGGATGACGATGAAACGGAGTCTGTCTCGTCTTATGTGTGCCGTTTCGATGAAGTCCTGTCCATCTGGTGGTTGGGATCTACTTCCAAGACTGCTACGTGCAGATTCTCACATGCTAGGGATCCTCCTGCTAGAGGGGACTTGCTGGGTTGTCGTTCGGATCCTGCTGTGGGAGGTGTCTGTTTGTTTTGACCCGCTGTGAGACAGAATTGACGTTAAAATAAAAAAGTTTTTTTTTTTTTTAAAGTAAAACTGAGCGTATTTGTGAATGCTACCTTACTGCCACGTTTATCTTGCATTGCGATTATTATTTTGTATTTGTATTTTTTTTTCCCTTTTCTCCATTGACGTAAAGCACCATGACCCACGTGTAGGTAACCTCTAAATGGAACAGCTCAGTTCAAACAATGATCATTTGTTAGGATTTGTAAGTGTTTAATATGGCATGACAAACACTTCACTATTATCACCTGGAGCCTCTGTTTTTTTTAAGTTCGCTCCCACATTCCAGAAAATTTTTCCCTTCCTCCCAACAAAAAAAAAAAAAGTTCCTGGAGGGAGGGGATTCCTGGTGCAAACTGGAGTTCAGCGGGTGGAGTTCGCTGAGTCAGAAGGAGAGCAGCAAGTTGTTCACATCACCGCAGTATTTCTTAAATACGAGACTACAAATCTGAACCATCCAAATCCCAGTGACATGTTCAGTATAAACACTTTTTGGAAGGCTTTTGAATACTTTCCACATGAATGCACTTCAACTGAATGAGTAAGTATCAGATTATAATTAACGGTTAATAAAAGGGACATTTGTAATTCACAATCTTATAATTACACTTGATTAATTTATACTCTGATATCCACAAGAAATAAAAAGTATATTATCCTCTCAAGTCTTGAGTTCTTTGATATGCATTCTTCCATTTATAAATAAGAAATCCAAATGTATTTTTAACATGGCAGTGCAAACTAACAAAATGAAAAACAACCACTTTGCCCCTTTCTGACAGTCACAACTTCAGTGTGGCTTATTTCAAGTGCTGTTGACAGTTGCAGGAAGACATCGTGGGTCTGCAACAAATTATGAAACACTAAGAACACTTTTCAATTTCAATATCTGACATAGATATGGAAAAAAAATACAAGAAACATCTAACATTCAAAAGTTATGTCATCCACTAACACTCAAAAGCTACATGTAATACTATTTCAAACTAGGAATGTTCTCCTTTTATTTTCTAGGAACATGTACACACATGTGTGTGTGAAGGACTGCTTCACAGTCTTTAGTATGGACGCTCATGTAATCGTAACTAATTATTCTGTCAACCAAGTGAAGAATGTTAAACTGTATGCATAACATATGTAACCATATTTACTATAAGAAAATCATGTGTCTAATGGCTGTTTAAATAAACTTTGATATTAAAATGTTTTCCACATGGAAGCAATGACTTCATTTAAAAAAAAAATCTACCAACAGATTACTCTCAGCCACGTCAACCCTCTTCGATCTTCAGGTCCTTTAATTTTCCATTGGTCGCAGCCTTAGCGTCTCCTTGTGTCCCTTTTCCTCCTCACAGTCTCTTCACAACTCCCTGTTATCCTCTTTCAAAGCACCTTTCAAGGTATTCTTAGCCTCTTCAAATGTTTATAATCATAATCTCGCATCATCCACCACTTAACCCAGTCAGTGTCTTGTTTATGAAACTGGGTGTACTTCTTTTGGGATGTTCAATTTATGCTCTAGTCTGAGAACAAATAAGATTCTTTTGAGATCATATATCAACTACGCAATATCTGCAATTTATAAATGCGCGTCCGTGTGAGTATAAACATACACACTAACGCGCACATGCACACACGCTCATCAGAAACCGGACGTGACTGCCCCCTGCTGGTCCTCCGCCGAACAGGTTTGTGGTTAACCTGTTGTACCATATACCCCAAGTCTCGTTTCTACAACCAGTATACACATTTACCATCTGTCAATGGACACACATCATTCATCCTGGCGTGTAATATGTATGTATGTTAAGTCCACATTCTCCGTGATTTTTTTTCATGGTTATTACTGGGTTGTTATGTTAAGAACCTTGCAGCTATGAGGCTGGTTGTGCCCTCGTACCATCTGCAGTAACATAGGAGTGCCCCCCCTGCATCTATACGAGAGAAGAACGTTCCAACAAGGAAGGTTGATTCTACAGAAAAGATCAAAACTGATATAGTAAATTAGAAGAGGCAAATATCTCAAGAAAAGGAGCCTCCTTCAGATTTTTTTAATCCCTCTGAACCTTGTGTACATACTCAACAGAAACAACAATTAAGCCTTACGTTATATTCATAAACCAATGTAATGTCGTTACAGCCGAACTATTAATCCAACCCAGTTTTCTTTATTTTAATTGTAATTAATTCCAATTCTACTAATTTGTCTTTATTTCGACTTTCTACATTTGCTAAAATTTGTTGTTGTTTTTTTCAAACAAAATAATGAAAAAGTAAACTATTAAAGCGATGAATCTATTTACACTAATGCATTAATTTATTCTATTAATTTTATGGATTTATATTACTTTCTAGCGCACCGTGTCCAATATGCCATATGGTGCGTTAAAAATGTAAACTAACAGCAGTCAACTCTTGAGAATACAAAAACACATGAGTGAAAACATGTCTGACATTGGTATGATGAAAGCAACTCAAAGACTAATAAAATCGACAACGGGTGTCTTTTAATAGTCAGAGTGGTAATGATCAAGCAGTAGTCAGGTATTAACGATAAGGGGCGCACAAATCCAACATCAGCGGGTTTGTTGGGATTTCCATGTCACTGCTAGATTATATATGAACACAGTCGGTGGAATTCCTTCCACGGGGCGATGGTTTTTTCCACTGTCACATGCAGCAATCATATATAATAAAGACTTTCTCTAATTGAGCGCGGTTCGCCTCATCTCTGGACTTTTAATAACTAGTCACATAAAATATCTGATCCGAGAGATATGAAGACAAACAACCTGGGACCAAAGTCCATCTTAGTGAGGAAACAGATGGGGTGAATGTCCGCTGCGGAGAGAACAGATCGACTCTCAGCAGAATGGTGGCAGAAACACGGTGGTCAAGATATTCCTAATCAGTATTAGTAATAGCAGCAGCCCAAGACTGAATGACATCGACAGGGAATGATCGGATTTAATATTAAATAGAACTTCATGAAGGACTTCAAATGGTGAGTACTTTTTTGTCGCGCTTTTCATCATGTCCATTTGAATAGAATAGAATCCGAATAGAATTAATGCTGCTTTGCTCCTATAAATTTATTGATCTACTATCGATTGAGAGAAAACTTCTCCGACGTTGTTATTATCGAGGATGATTAGTGTGAGTATGAGACGCATTGCCACTGCAGCCCATGGATTTTTGTTTTCTCTCTACGATGCATTCATCTTTTTAGAAAATTGGATACAAGTTTATTATTGTAGAAATATCACCACTAGCAATAAATATAGCAATCGAATAACAAAAAAAACAACCAAAAAAAGGACAGTATACGCCTACAGCACGGTTCTTCCCTTCTCTTTGGTTCCTCCATGGTAGAGGGTGAAATGGATTTGATGCAAACAGTCGTGCAGTGAAGAAATCATTGCCAGGATCACATGTCTTTTATGTTACTGTATATCATGTAAGGTAGACCTATTAGTAACAGCAACAGTAAGGGGTGCAGCAGGGTTTGTCAAAAGGGACAAAGGATTATAAGGGACTTGGGGAGCCTGAGGCAGTCAGGTTGATGTGGATTAAAACTGTTGTCACGGAGAGCTGTTTTGTGGTTATCGTACTTTGAAAATGGGAAGAGGAAGAGTGTTTGATGATGCAGCATCTGTTTCAGATTTTACTCATGTGACAGAGCAGTCATCATAAACAGCAGAGGACACAAATGTAACAAATATGTAATGAGGAGCTACGGATCAGTTCATATCAAAAAATGTTTTTTTCAAACTAACTTTTTAAAAAAAAATGAAAGCAGGTTATTTCTATGCAAACCATTTGCGTAAAGTCTCTTGACTGCAGCTGTACTGTCACTCACTAATGTTTAACACTTTAAACCATATCTAACTCACGCCGCAGTCAACTGCAAACCAACCCAGCCCAGACCGCTTTCCAGAAGAATTAAATGATAAATAATAATAAACAATAATAATAATTAACAAGGTAGTCAGAGACCGCAACATCCCGCGACTCACCCTGACCTACTTTCAGGGTAGGTCAGGGTACTTTGAAAGTTGTACCTGACTAGTGCATAGACTAGTGCATATGGAGAGGTCCAATGTGAGTAAGACCATAGATCAAAGCTAGTGCATATGTAGAACAAAGCACTAGCTTTGATCTATGGTCTTACACACTGGCCTTCTCCCTCGTCTTTATCCGGTTCCCGAGTGTACAAAAGTTGAAATTTGACCATGACCTAGTTTTCTCAAGGTCAAGGTCATCATCTAATTTTCATCCCCTTTGCCACCCAAGTAATGTGCTTTTTGTTTCATCTTTCTATCTGCAAGATATTTGGTGGACATACTAACGGACGAACGAACGGACGAACACACGAACACTGACAACTGCAATACATCACCACTTTGTAGCGGGATGTGATAAATGGAGAGCTGGTAACAATGATGCAAATAAAGTTGTGACTAGAAGTCATTTTTAAATTGCAATAGTTTGAAAGGTGGCTTGTTAATACCTTGGAGCAGAGGAATTAGAAGTTATAAGAGGTAACTGTAAACTAGGTATTCCACTCTTGTTCTTGGATTACAAAATTAGGTCATAATTGTGTTCTATGGTTTTTAACATCCCTATCAATTTATCTTTTTCCACACTTGCAGAAAACAGATACCTGCAATCAGCGACCTCTGCCCAGAATGAAACCATGTCTGTTAGGTAAAAGGTAATGGCTCTGGTTTACGCAAACCACTTGTCCCCAGTGTATTTCTATTTCCCAACCAACAGGTCAAGGCGGATGACCGCCCTCCAGAGCCTGGGTCCTGTCCGGAGTTTCTTCCTCAATTAGGGAGTTTTTCCCCTCCACCGTCGCTTATGCTTGCTCTGGAGGGCATTGTTGGCTTTCTATCCGTAAAGCGCTTTGAAATGTCTTCAGATGTGATTAAGCACTTTAAAAATAAAAGTTGATTGATTGATTGTGTTATTTCTGCTGCCGTGGGAAGTAAGAAAATTAGCAGACCAAACATATTTATAGACAAATTTTATTTGTTTGGCATAGAGAATATGCTGGTGTTAGATTCATCATTAGATTTCTAATGCGTATATTCAGTTATGTTGTATTAAATATGTTTTTGAATCCTTTCAATTCTTTCCTGTTTTAGGGTCCTTATGGTTAATGATTAAAACAAACAATAATCTAGTGCTTTTCCATAAATATTCCCAGCTGATGATCAAAATGTAACATAGCCTTTTGTAAAAGGAGATGGAAATTTATGACACACTGATGTAAATTCTTTCATATAAGTATATTTACCTCTCAACTCAGTTTGGTTCCCTGTAAAATTGGCTTTCTATTGTATTTATTTTACAACTATTTTAAATTTTAAAGTTATCTTGAAAATGTGAAATGACCAGTGTTGTTTGTTCCTGTGTGCAGCTCAGGTAGATGGAGGAGTGGATGGTGTGCCTCAGTGACAAAGAGTCTGTCATTTAGTCATGTCCTAATGCCACTAGTTCCCACCTTCTGCTTGGTGGCTCTGGTGGTCTATGGACTGGGTGACAAACTCCGAAACTTTGTCTCCAGCATCTTCATCCCTCAGTACCACTACCCATATTCAGTGGCCCTCTGCTTCAGCCAGGTTAGTGCTTGTTGTCATTCTTATTCACATTTATATCACACAATTCACATTATTACTAATATATTTCTAATTAAATAAAAAACAACAACTGCTCTTTCAACCAGCATGTCTGTCCACACTGCATCACAAGGCTGAGCCTCTGTTTAGTCGCTATTCAGCATAAGTAAATGTCCTTAGGGCAGGTATTTTTTTATGCTGCACTTACCTTTACAGCACCTGTACACACAAATAAAAGTCACACAACAACTCAAATGCTGTTCCCACAGGAGCCACACATCACATAAATGCTTGTATGTAAAAATGTAAACATGAAAAACAATGATAATAATAATAATGTCAATGTAAAACTAATAAAGTTCACTGATAAATCTAAAAAATGTTTAACCATTTTATTGGCCTGCTGTTGTGTTGACTTCTAACCTGTGCAGTGATGATCCAGCTCTTCCAGCTCTGCTCTCATGCAGTTTCATGATAGATGTTTAACCAAATGGCTGACTCTTTAATGTGATGACCCCATTCTAAGTTTGCCTGGCTGACAACACAAGGTTTACCTTGTGTGCATTCTTTGTAGACATAACATAACTACATAATAAAACATGAAGTCTAACATTATATACTGTAGGTCTTGACAAACTTTGCAAGGCAAAACCGATGTTTGGTTTGCAGGATTTGAGGTGCATACCTGAAATACATTAGTCCAGAGGTTAACAAGGGCTTTCAGTACAAAGGTCAAAGTTGCCTTCTTGCATGTAACATGTTGCTCTTAGTAATCAGCGAATCAGATGACTTGGTTTATTGTGCTATAAAATGAAAATTATGGAAACATAAATTATGTCACAATTTGCATTACTGTACTTGCAAGCTTGGTTTTCACTACCATAAATAAATGCATATGGTCAAGTGTCATTGTAATGAAACTCCATTTTATTGGCTGTAAGAAAGTAGAATCGAATTATATATCAGGACTGCAGCAAGCAGTTTCTGTCCTTATTAATTAACCCGGATATCATCTTTTATGATTTAGATTTATTGTCTCTATAAAATGTTGTGTAATAATCTGCAATAAAGATGCATCTCAGTATTAATTACGCTAGTTAGATATTTCAGAACTTTACTTTTCTAGATTCATATGTAAAGTATGATACTTCAAAAACTTATTTTTGTCCTATAAACTTAAGTAAACTAAAATAAAATAAATTAAGCTAAACTAAAAATCCTTATCGTCATCATCATCATCTTCATTTGCATTATCCGGAGTCGGGTCGCGGGGGCAGCAGCTTTAACAGGGAACCCCAAACTTCCCTTTCCACATCAACCTGCTCTGACTGGAGTATCGCAAAGCGTTCCCAATTTTGAGATATAATCCCTCCACCTGGCCCTGGGTTTGCCCTGAGGTTTCCTCCCAGCTGGATGTGCCAGGAAGACCTCCCCAGATTTTTATGAGCTATAATCCATAATTATCAGCAAACCCAAATTTTTTTTAGATGTTTCAAGCTATGTATAATAAATGTAAAAGTTATGAAAGCCTCACTATTTGAATTCAATTAATAGGAAAAAAACCTTTTCCAGTGGCAATGTCATGCAACTGCTTGTTTTGCCCAACAAAACCTGAATATTTTGAGTTTTAATGAAAAAGCACCTGTCAGCTTTTGTCATATGTATACAAAAATTACATAAATGAATGATAAATCAAAAACAGTCATCAATTGACGACAAATCGTAGGATATCATTTATTTCAATTTGTGTTGCTATTTATGACAAAACACCTCCGTCTTTCATTTTAGTGCTTTTTTCTTTCTTCTTTCCTGTGGAGTAACTCCATGTTGGATTCTTCTCTTCCAGGTCCTGGTCTCTCTGTTTTTCTTAAAGCTCCTGTATGTCTTGGGTCTGTTGCCTCTGAAGCAGTATTCCAGGTCTCTGGGTGAGAGGCTGCTGGTACCTTCTATCTGCAGCAGCATCCATAATGTGCTGGCTGTGTGGGCCAAGGCCAGCAGCTCGTATAGCGGCCTCTACCCCAGCACACTGCCACTGCTCCCCATAGTAACTATGGGGTTAAGCTTCTGGCTGAGGCTGACATCTCTCCCAACTATCCACATGTCTACTCTGATTTCCATTGTGAGTGGGACATCTTTTGTCATTGCAGGTAAAGTTGTAGATATATAAGGAGATTATAAGTAATGATTCTTCACCTCAAATCCTCATCTTTGTATTTCTCTTCTCTCTCCCCATAGTCTCTCAGGGTCTGGCACATATTGAGCCTCTGGAGTACTTATATGCACCTCTGGCTTTAATCCTTCACAGCCTTTCTTTAACTTGGCTGGCTAAAGTTGTTGAGGCTGATCATCAACAACCTCCTGATGCCCAAGCTTCCATCTTTGACATCTACAACACCCTTCTGGTGAACCAGAGCTGGATTTTGGGCCTCTTGTGGCTGCTGCACCCAGACAGTCCCTGGAAGGTGTTGAGTCAAACCAGCTGGCACAGTCTGCTGTTCCATGGGTACCTGTTAGCTATTCTGCTGCTAGGGATGGCACTAAACTTCCTAGACACTGTTGTGGCTCTGTGCGTATCGCCAGTCGCTGCAGCAGCGCTGCACTCTGCGAGGCAGGTAGCACAGCCATTCATGCATCTTTTGTAGTTCAGAACAATAGTTGTTTGATACTGTGTTATTGTAATTCAATCCATATCTCTGGTCACAGTTTATTTTTATTTGGTGAAGAATCACAGTTTGACCTCCTTTCTTCCGCTCAAAGTAATGTAAGACTGCACTCCTGAGGCCCTTTCTTTATTACTGAGATTACATGCAGAATGGCTGAGATTAAAAACAGAATGCCAGCAAAAAAAAGAAAACATAATGCACTGGGTATTTTTACCACAACGTAGTATATTCCAGTGTAATAAAAGACACAATTTATAGCCAACGGCATGTTGGCGATGGGGTGAATTGGGCTCACCAAATTGAATGTGAATGTGTTTGTTTGTCTTTCATGTGACTTATCTTGTCCGGGGTATACCCTCCCTTTCCCCCATACCAAGCGGTGATAGACTCCAGCATAACCACAAGGCAGATAAGCGGCTGTAAATGAGAGGATTGATTGCCTTATGTACACGAAAATGGATGGGTAATTTATAGTAGGGTTGTAAAGCCACACAAGAACATGCTATCATTTCCATTTTACTAACCAGCATGCAATCAACCGGTATATGTATTCAAGTTAACATCATTCTGAAGAGTCATATAAGGATAGATTGCTCACCTTGTTTGCGATACATATTTATCATATGGGGGATGCATATTTTGCATGTCCTTAATGTATTTGTTCTGTGATTTAATGTCTTCTGCTGGCAGAGGAAGGATCTTAAAGTATCAGGAAAAATCAGACATTAGAAGCTCTTCAGGACAGAAATAGTGTCTGATGGCCAAAGAGGCTAAAAGAAGATTGTTTATGGACATCCATTGCCATTTTACACGATGGATTTTCTCACAATATTCTGCAGACACTGTCCTCAAATGATTCTGCTCGATTTTCCAAATGAGAAGAGATGAAATGCAGAATGTTGTTTGTACTGGACATGGGCTGTTGAACCAAGTTATTACATTTATTTAAAAGCTGAAAATGTTTCGTTTTAACTTCAGATAAAAGCTGAAAAGTAGTTACCCCTAAAAGAATCTGCCCACCAAGGCCAGATGAGAAGGGATCATGATGAGAAAAGTGCAGAGAACAGTTTCTTTGAGTCTATTTTAAGTCATTATCTGAAGGTTAATTCTTCACTGGAGAGCATGCAATGAATTGTATTGTGTATTGTGTAATGAAATTTCAAAATAAAATATTTAACGTTTTTAAATTACCATTGTGATGGGAATGCAAAAAAAAATGTAAGCATTTAAATAAAAGGGAATGTTGACACAAGGCTTTATTTCCAAAAAATGTTTATTGTTTCAAACAAACACATGTAAGTGCTATCAAAAACCCTGCGATGTCTCAAAAACATGTTGAGGATAATTTTTTTCTGCTGCATATGCTGTTCTGGTCTGACGCTCAAGTTAACTTAAACTGACACCATGAGACCAGATGGCAGAATCCTGGTGCATAAGATATTAAAGAACTGGAAGATTAATTTTATATTGTTATAAAAAGTATGACCATTAAACACATCTAATAGGGACATCATAGAAAATTTCACACTGACGTAGATCAAACAGGTAACAGCTTGAAAAAAAAATACAAAATTGTTATGTCCTACAAATTATTCCATCATCAATGTATTCTTCAATAGTTCTAATGTCCTTGTATTAGCTGTCCCTACTTTTTTTTATATTTGCATATTTCGTATTAACTGGCATCAACAGAGAAGCAGGTTTAGACACAATCCAAACAAATTTAGAAAATGTGCTCCACATTTTTATGAATGCGTTTTCGCAGCATGAACACAGCATTCACAGCATGTATGGTAGGACTGTCTATTGTGTCTTTGAGTCTACAAAATATCATCTTATTCTATTTTTCATCAGTCATGAGGGATCAGCGTTGGGTGGTAGATGTATGCCCAGACTCTGTATGAGGTTAGAAGCTGGCCCAGCTAGTCCAGCCTGGCAGCTGAGGGACTCCAGCAGGTTTGTGACCAGGTTGAGGTCGATATCAAGAGGCTGGATCTCCTCCTGCATTGGGGGACTGTCTACAGCCGAAGGATTAGAGCCATTGTCCTGGCCTGGTCTGGAATTCTGGAAAATAGATTAGCAAAAACGTTATCAGGAGAATTTATGCTTGAAATGTATGTGTGCCAACCAGCAACAGGTTAATACCTTTTTTTTTCTGGGGCAGACAAAAAATTCACTCATGTGAGATAATGAAGTTCAAATTATAGCTAAAAGTGGGATGACTCAGTTTGGTGTCAAATTTCCTGACCTAGATCTTGAGAGAGACCATTCAGGGTAAAATACTGACTTTCTTGAAGTATCTAATAATGAAAATTGTATTTCAAATTATAAAGGTAGACTTTCATGGTCAAGGGGCATATTATGAGGATTAAACTATTGTGGGAGTGGTGCAATGGCGTAATGGAATGAGCTCGCTATCAAGAATTTGGGAAGTCTACTTCTCTAAATAACTTGTACTAAATTTCTGATATTATGTTTTCCCATTCCAGGAAGACTTATGGTATCAGACACGAAGCTCCCTACAGCAGTGGTGGGCAACTTTTTGAATGGTGGGCCACACAGAGTTCTAAAATTTGACAGACGGTCCAGCTGAGGAGCAGATAAATGGAGTGTAATATGTAAAATGAAATGTTAGAACCATTATATAAAATATTTTGGCCTTTAAAAGGCAGCAAAGCATACATATGCAAGGATTATGGTAAAAATTATTTTACAATTGCATTTATTTCATAAAATTAATTATATAGTTTAAACAAGTTTGGCAGGCCAACTTACAAAGCATAATGGGCCACACATGGCCCGTGGGTCATCGTTTGCCCATGTCTGCCCTAGAGGGTCTAAATTTACCTTCAGAGTGAAGCTTTGTCCAATATTTGTGCTTTTCAGCTCCTGATCCATCTGGTCCATGTATCCTCTAAGACCATCCAAAGTTTGTGCTCCATCCATCTCTGCTCGACCAGACAATCCCTGCTCTTCCTCCGCTTCCTCATCATCATCATCATCATCATCATCATCTAAATCATCTGAATCAAGTTCTTCCTGTTTGCTTCCTATTAAATTGAAAAAGTCAGTTTCAGCACTAGAACATACAACTAGTCATTTTGATTTTATTTCATAATCATACCAAGTAGTCTGTCCAGTGCGTTTGCCATGGAGTCTGGGTCAAGACTGAAAGGCAGAGTTGAGCTACTCCTAGACAACAACAACAACAACAAAAATATATATATATAGAAGCTGGCCTGAAAGATTGTTGGTGGAGTAATGCCACTACTTGATTTAACACCACAAAACTGGGTGGAAGAGTAGTTACTGATAGAATAGTATTTTTCCCTGTGACAAAAGAAATGTAATTTATGTTATAAGTGTGCATTCCCATGGAAAACATTCTCAGCCTTGGTTGTCTATCTATCTTACCAGGGCAGTTCAGCACCCTCATGTGATGACATGGCACTGAGGAAGTTCTTCACCCCTTGACTGACTGCTACCATAGTGTAACCACACTCTTCTTCCTCCTCATCCTCATCCTGTGTGTCCTTTTTCTCTTTCTTGGTGCTCTTAACCTGCTGTTTCTGTTCAGTGGAACTGGACTTTTGGTTGCCAACATCTGCTGTACCCAGACTTCTCTCTTTCAACATACGTTCCAGATCCTGAGCTGTGATATCCAACCAGCTATCACCTGAAGATGGACATAAGAGAAAAAAGTAATGGTTGAAAGAGAAACAGAGAAGAAAATGGAGGTTATACTGTAATTCAAAAGATCAAGAAAATGAAAGTGGAGATAGACAAAAAGACAAAAGAAGGACTTATTTTCTGGCGAGCTGATACAGTCTTATTATACAGCAATTACCTGTATGTGAAACAGCTGAACGTAAGAAGCCTCTAAGTGTCTCTCAAACAAATACAGTACTAAAAACCATTAAGAATGCAAATGCACAAACATTTTTTCTCAAAGAAATTATCTTCTAAGAATGGTGACTAATTTTCTATGTTCAGACACGCACACATTTCATTCAAAGCAGATTTTTACTCACTGTCCTCTTGGGGGAGCTGTGACTCTTTTTTCTTCAGCTCTTCCAAACTGAAGGTATCGCTGCTGTGCAGCAACTGCAGAACCTCCTCACCTGGGGACAAGGCACTAAGACAACATACACAACAGGTACATTCAGACTGATGTACTCCACTGCCAGTAGTGGGTATGTCAAAAGTGTTAACCATCATATCACATACTCATGTACTCACTTTGATTTTGAAGCAACACACTGTCTGAAGAAGTTTTCTGCAGATCTTGTCAGTTCTTTATAATGAGCAGATCCTTCCAGTTCTCCCTGCATTTTACAATAGTAAAAATGACAAATAAATTGCTCAGTGCAACAGAGGAATGCTGAATGTGTTGTTTCTTCAATAATGTTTGCTTTTATATTTAATTTAACCTACATGTAGCCAAATACTCTCACTACGCTTCCTCTGGACCTTATATCGTTCAGATTCTGAGACTAACCTGGAAGTAGTCAATCCTTTTAAGACTGTCCAAAAAGGATTTCCATTGAGGGTTACAGCAGACAGGGGCATCAGGCTTTAAGGATGGTAGCCTGCACCTGGAGCACAAGATTTCAAATCCGTGGGCCTGGAAGCAGGACACACAGAATAAGAAACATTCAAATGGAACACTGTTGATTGACCATTAAAAGTTATCAACACAGACCAGGATTTAGAGGTCACACAGATATTATCTTACCAGTTTCATGCCAAGCTCATAGGCTTTGTACTGGGGATCAGAGTGAGGGGGAAGAGTGAAGCCACTCCTTCGGTCTGGGGTAAAATGTTGCTGCTGTAGCTGGGCGTACAGGCAACGTGTGAAAGTCACCTTGACATATACATAGGTTTGGTTTAAAAACAAATACATTACAGCATCACATCACAACAAGGTCAAAATATATTTTTCCAAATCTGTGACAATCATGTAGATTAAGCATGGTTACCGAGGTGAGTACTCTTGTATCAGGAGGAAAGGTCTTAAAGCTTCGACAAGCCTGTAGATCCACTGGATCCCGCAGGTAGAACGCTGACACTGCTGGGGCAACCAAGTCTGGTCGTCGTTCTAACACCATGGCAATACTTGCCGGCAAGAAACAGTGTGCATGATGGAGGTTGGTTTTAATCTTCCCTGGATACCTATGTAGGGAGAAGAGATTAATATGCTCTTACATTAACAGCACATTTTGTAAGCAATAACTTTGTAGGAAAGAAGTATGACATTATTTGTGTTACTTAAATATCATCTCACCCCTCTAATCGTTTCCTCACAGTGGAACAGATCTTGGGGTTTGCCTGACAGGCCTCTGGATGGGCGGAGAGTAATTCAAGAGCTTGTGAAATACTTGGTACTATATCCTTTGAGAACCCTACTGTACTGGATTTGGATGGACAGGGCAGGATATGCAGTTTTCCCCTATAAAAGAAGACCTGCAAAAGATGATCAAATCAAAGAGAATATACAGTCAGCACAGACAACGACAAAGGGAGATGTTTCAGTACCAACAAAAAACAAGAACTACTGAAAAATTATATGTTCCATTATATCTGGCTGACTCACTCTGTTTTCACTGGAATCTGGATTTAGCCACTTGGGGAGAAAATCTGCTGCTTCTATGAGAAGAAACTCTCCATCATTGTCTTTAACTCTTCATCAAACAAGACAGATTGAAAAATAGTGATAAATAAGCAAATGACAGACAATTGAAGTGGACTCATAGTGAAAATTGTGATTTTATGGAGTTCATCATATACAAATCAACATTGTGTCTCACCTGGCTGCAAGCTCTGGGAAGGCCGCTGTGATTTGTTGCAGGAGGTAAACAATAAACCATTCATCCTCAACATTGTCCCCAAACTGAGTACTACCTCCAATGTGAGCAGGGGTGTCTCCTATCAATTACAAGAACAATAATACAGTATTGAGTTTGATT
This sequence comes from Antennarius striatus, assembly GCF_040054535.1. Classification (NCBI taxonomy): domain Eukaryota; kingdom Metazoa; phylum Chordata; class Actinopteri; order Lophiiformes; family Antennariidae; genus Antennarius; species Antennarius striatus. Next base: position 8,195,257 of record NC_090786.1, on the reverse strand, counting down.
ACAACGATATTACAACGACATTTAAAACAATTAAAATCTGCGTTAAAATTATTACCTTTCTCGGGATGATACTTGAGATTGAATGACTGATGCTGCCAGATGTACTGCATCAAGAGTGGGGCAAACTTTGACAAAATCGTCTCTGCTAGATGCGTGAGATGGTCCTCAGCCTTCTGTGAATCTGAACCGACTGGTTGGATCAAGAAGAGTCTGTACTGAACCATGTCTTCCAGCATCACTCTCCTTTGCAGCAGGTCCATTGTGGTTGTTTTGTTTCAAATACTTGTTTAAATAAAGCGGATCAATGTTATACAAATATACATAAGTAATATAAGTACAACAGTGTAATACACAAACCGTTTTGGATTGTCCCTAGATTTAACTAGAAGAATGAAGCATTAGCATTGCCAATAGGCTCCGTAGGTTACAGCTAATTTCAAGAATGCATTATTGATAATGAAATATCTATCCGTTGGAAGTTACAATAAACCATCTTCACACTTGTATTTTAAACGTGAGAGGAATATCAATATATTTCGGATAGATTTAAATTCGTAATAAGTAAAACTTGGATTTCATCTAACGTTAATATCACGCCGTCATTATTTAGGTCCTACTACGAATTATGGTCGACTATCTCGATCGGGCACGAAAGAATAGTTCCTACAATTTATGTAATTTACTTTCGGTGTTTTCAAAATTATAATAATTCGTACCAGATCAAATTCATACATAAAAATATATTAAATATATAAAAATAAGCCAAAAGTTTCGTCAAATCTTAGCTTCAGTAAACAAAAAACACCAACATACTCAACCATTGAGTAGCGGATACATGTCAAGATCGCGCTCGGGTTACCGCTATGTGTACCGGGTACTGTAGTGAAATAGCTGCCAATGGCGACGATTTTTGTAGTTATCTATAATCAATTTCCCGTGAGGCTACGGGAAAACGAAGATGCGTATCCATGGCAGCTGTGTTATTGTTGTCGGGGGCGGTGTTAGCGTCGGGAAAGGAAACCATTTAAATTGCAGTCAGCTAGCTTTAGCTAACGCTGTAATGTGCTATACTCATTTTAAAGATGTAAACTTAGACTAATGGGGACCTTTTCGACCAGATATAATACAAATATGTTGTATGAGCCTTATCCTACAGATAAATGTCTCTTAAATGAGAAAATAAGGCTGGTCGTGCGTTTTTGATGTATCTGTCCGTAAACATAACGCTAGGATATTAGACGTGGCCTCGGCTGCAACAATTAGGAAGGACGCTACTATCTGTAGCCAAAACCCTGGCTACCTTTACGCTGCAAGTCTATAGGACTCATAGGAAATGTCTGACCTCCATCTAAACTGTTCTCAGCGAGTCCTGGACATATTGACAGGGACGGCAGAGACCTGGAGCTTTTAAAACGTAGCCAAACGAGAATGATTTCACGATACAACCGAAGACCCGTGTCGCATAAACTTGAGATGTGAGTACCCAACACGAAGAAGTGTGTAAAGTTTTATTTTTTGTCAGTAGCTAGAGACTGATTGATGTTTGAGATGAATGGCTGAGGTCACAGTGCGATATCGTATTTTTTATTCTTCTACCTGGCTTAGACATAATAATAATAATAATAATAATAATAATAATAGACCTTTATTGTCCCACTGTGGGGAAATTTGTGACATAGCAGGCAGCCCATGATGATGTCTGGTAGTGAAGAGATAAATCCTTCATTAAACTTCTAACTCACCCTTTAATTCGCATTTGAATGATTCAATGTTGTCATGATTTGGACAACCCAGTAAATTTAACTATTTTAGTAGTTAGTAAGCTCAGATATTCAGAATCACCAGTATGGTCCTGCAGTGAGAGCCTTCAGGTTGTCCTCACAAAATGTGATTACACTAAACATAACAGTATTACACCCTATGTATTTAATATTCTCAATCTGTTTTTTATGCAGTCGTGGGTTATCCCGAAGTAGCCTTGATCACCACCCACTCCCAGAAGAAGCAGATGATGACCAAACTGTTCAACACTACCTCCATGCCCTCCAGGAAGCCGTCTCTACTCACAACAGGTAACAGTCCTTGTGTTCCACACACAGTTACTCATGGCTTTGTCTTTGAGACAACAGTCTTGGTATTGATATAAGAAGGGAAATGTCAAACTACTTTCACCTGTTACACACACATACTGTGGGCTCTGTGTTTTGTAACATTACACTGTCTCAAGTGAATAGCTGATTCTCAAGGCCCTCTGTGGAACAAGACACCCACATGCAGCAGATTAATTGATATCCTATGCCCCCTTCAGTAAGGTGATTGAATATAATAATACAATACAATACAGACCATTTGTAACTCTCAAAAATCCCTATCATTTGCATGTAGTTCAGAAACATCTGCTGCCTCAGGCCACTCTGACTGTCCCACCGTCATCTCACTAGACTCCAATCAGTCCTGGTCAGGTATCCACAGCTCCACAGGAACTGGCATCTCCACAGAGAGGAGCTCTGTGTTCTCTTGGGGATATGATGTGAGTCTACTACTGCAGAAATTTAAATGTGATATGATGATGTCTGCTTCACTCTGTCTATCGCAAAAGAAACATTTTATAGTATGCACACACACACACACACACACACACACACACACACACACAGAACATTATTTTTGCTCCGAACAGTTGCTTATAGTTATCTTTTGACGACCCTGTGGAAAACCACTCAACATACAACCAGTCACTATATTGTATTATTATATCTTGTTCGTCGGCTCCTTGTTTGTAGTTGTGATTCCATTGGGCATTGGGTTTCTATTTAAGTTAGGCTTCCTAGTCTTAGCTGGTCTCTCAAAACTTTTATGGGACTTAATAATTTATTTAGTTTGATATCTACTATCTGATTCTGCAAAGAAAAAAATACTTTCTGTACATTTTTAAAATTTTGTTACAGCATATGAATAATCCATCTTGACCAAAAACTTGCACTCACATCCCAGGAGGCCGGGAAACATTAGACATGTTGCCCATGTCTAATGAGTAGCTTGAAAAGCAGAAAGCTATTCTGTAAGAACAGAGCAGTGACTAGCTTTCATTTCTGTGTTTCTGTGTCTTTTTGTTTTTTATCCCGTAGGAGTTCGATAAGGCAGCATCCCTGCAGGTGCAGCAGATGTTTGAGGAAATCGACAAAGAGCTATATGAGGGGGGAGGCGAGGGAGAAGGGATTCTCCAGGGGCTGCAGGATGAATGTCAGCAGTGGGCCACACGCTTTCCACATCTCCGGTATATTATCAACAATTTCCTAAGGACCCCTGACCTTTTACCTCTCAGTGAAGCAGGGTATCAGATAAGTCATTGTTGTCTTAAAATATTATTTTACTTGTTAATTCATGGTGCATGTGCGTATGTGTGCATGTGTTGCTCAGCATCTTGGGGGCTCAACTGATGTGTCCCAGTGACGAAGGTTTCCGGTGGTACGCCACTTCAATGAAAGACTGCTCATCCATCAGTCCATCAGCAGGCAAAGAGGATGTTGTAAAGTCCCAGGAGAAAGGAAAGGGCAGCAATGAGTAAGTTATTCACTACAGACTCACTGGGTGATTATCTGAAAGCTGACTGACACATGAGGTCAAAGTAAGATATATTTCCATGGCGTATAACACTGATAGGAATTGGTTTTATAAATATTAGTTGGTTGTGATGTTAAATCTCAGTTTAGGAAGTCACAGCAGGCAGTTACAGTTTGTCATTTTCTGTATACTGGGCCCTGTGATGAGCTGGTGTCTCATCCAGGATGTACCACACCTCTCACCCATAGCCAGCTGAGATACACTCTGTAGCACACCTGTTACATGTAAGGCGGATAAGCGTCAGTAGACGAGATGACTGGTCGTACCATTGTTTTCATGCCAAACGTGAATAAAAAACAAAGCCATTCTACAGTCTTTATGTTTGAGATTGCAGGACTGTGTTCTATATAACCATCTGTTTAGCAGTCTAAGAGCTGTCCAGATGACTGGCGTTAGCACATCAATTATAGAGGAGTCGGGGCTGACTGTGGTTTTGTGACCTAGATAATCTGGCTTGTTTGTCAACCTTGCATGCCAAAGTCATGCTGAGTACCGTAGTTGTGATTAATAGTTGTTAGATCTGCTGCTGTTCATGGTAGACTGGTTGCTAGAGAACACTACCAAAGTCTGGCTTATTGACAGACTTGGCATAATGGTCTGGTGTGTTTATGTTTTATGAAAGATTGTTTGTGTCCGGATTTCCTTCTTCTTTTGTGCTCATATCTGTGTTCTATTTACAATGTAGAAATTAATGTTTCATTTTTGTTCTCTTCTCTTGGGGACAGGTTGAATGTGCAGGGGAGGAGAGCAATCCTGATAAGGTCCTATTCAGCAGACTTGGATGGGGCTTTTGGCACATCTAGCAGCTCCTCTAGTCAAGACAAGCCAAGACCGATTGAAGTGGAGGGTCTTATGGAGGAATACCTGGCTTTCGATAGCAGAGACTTGTGAGTAACTTCTCCCTCATGCCACACAGAGATGTTCTTGTTCCAGAAAGTGAAGTCATTCTTAGATGGAGTCCGAACATTCTTAGATTGTTCAACTACTTTATATAATTTTCCTGAATAGGGAGGATGAGCTGGAGCAGGACTGTTTGGAGGCAGGTCGGCGGCGTCACCCTCTGCCTCCTGTCTCACCATACCGGTGTCGCCACCAAGCAGTCCTCGATCTGCTGTTTGATGATGTTTGGCGGGAGCTGGTTGGCTGGACGAAAGACCTGGTTCAACGACACTGGGAGTGCTGCACCTCATGTAGGACTGAATTGAACTACTTTTTGCAAGCATTAGACCTAAAATACTGTACAGTAACAATACACTGTATTTGGACTGGGATTGGCAGCTGACAAAAAGATTTCAGGGAACCTTAGTCCAGTGCAGCAGAAGTCCGAACATCCCTTAATGCTGCTCTCCATGCCGCCCATGATGCCACCGAAAGTGAGCCACAGTAGGGTGCCCCCACTCACAGCTTGCCTGCAACTGCAGGTCAGTAGTCTAGGGGTGATCATTTCCTTTCCTGGTAATGGAGGTCACTTCAAACCTCCAAATGTTTATTTTTTATTCTTCATAATTTTTCATTGGATTTTTATCAGATGAAACATATTCAACATTTATAATTAATAATTATTATTATTGAGAAAGAACATGTCTTCAAGTTGTCATCTTAGCCCTGAGAGTAGATAAGAGTTGCTTAGCATGACTAACTGTGAACTCTTCAAAATACACATCTTCCACAAACAAGAATAATTTGTCACTTTTTCACTTTGCCTGTTGCAGTTTCAGTCTCTCCACGTTTCCATTTCATTAACTTGTATCACTGTTTTCTTTCCTTCCCTCTTTATTCTCTGACCTTCTTACCCATGTTTTCCTGTTGCCTCTTTCTTTTCCTCTATCTTTGTTTCATCATGTTTTTAATTTATCTGTGCTCTTATCCCTTCTCCCTTTCTTTACCCACCATCTCCTTTTGGCCATGCCTTTTTTCTCCTTAAAGAACACAAAGTCAAGGGGCTCAAAGCAAAAATCCAGGCGGAAATCCAAAAAGCAGAAAAGACCTTCCAGTGTATGTAACTTTCTTGCTTAGAGCCAACATGGTGACTTGTGTTGTGCACACTATCCACAGTGGCTCATTATCCATATCTCTAGAATAAATGTGCTTGTGCCTGTTGATTAACACAAAAGCATCATCACTGTTCACCTCTCACTGTTCTACATGAACTGCTTTGATTTTCTTTCCTTTCTTTCTCAACAACATAGTTGGAATAATCTGCTAGTTGTTTCATTTGTTGCCTTATGTAAGTGTTGTGAATGTTAATTTTGTTGATGAACATTTGATATAGGATCCCCTCTACGTCACTGCATGAATCACTGTTTTATAATAGGCTGCATTGCACCTATGGAACTGACTTAGCACATTGAAACTGGCCTTACTGTACTATATAATCTATTTTTCTCTCCTTCATCCCATTCTGAAGTCTGGGAAGGTCCCGAGCGGAGCAACAACAACCCAGCAAAACCTGAACGACCTCATAGTGATCCATAGCATCCCGCTGCAGCAGAGAAACCTGACTGCGCTGGAAAGAAACCAGTAGGAACATATTACACTTTAAATTGGAAGCATGCACTGTACAGTCAGTTGACAGAAAGTGGAAATACACCATTCATCAGTTCCGCTTACCTCCGTCCTTCCTATGTAGGGAACCAGAAGAACGTACGTGTCACAGACCAGGCTCCAGTGTGGTACCTTCCAGCAAACACCGCCCTCGTCGAACCCTGGACCAGAGCTATACCCTGCTGCCCCGTGCAGCACACTCTGCTCGACGCAGAAACCCTCCTCCCCGAACACTCATGCCACTCGTTCCCAGTCTGAGCCAGTCTGGCGCTGCAGGATCCATGGATGAGGTCATCCGTGGGACACGACTGTGAGTTTTGGCATTGCAGGAAACCCTGCAATGCAACCTTGCTCCTATAGTTTCTGAGGTTGTGCAAATGGGGAGTAGGCTTCTCTTTTAACTTATGCCCCGTGGCTCAGTAATTTATTTTTGAAACCAACTTCACAGATGAACTTGTCATAACCCTGTATAAAGGAGTAATGGTGTGAATTTTGCTTAGTTTTATTTCTTATTAAGGCTAGAATATAAATTCAGCAACTGCTGCATTTATTATCAAACAGTAAACCTACATCACTAGGTCATATTTTATGAAGAAATATTTTATCTTAAGAAACATGCATATACATTTCATTTAAGTGTGGACTGTGAGAATCCATGAGCCGTGCCTGGCCAAGAAACAGACAGCACAAACCCATCTCCTGATCCACAACTTATTTTTACTTTTTGATTTTTTTGAATAGCTTGTTCCCCCAATCCTGTCGTCTTGGTAAACTAAGCAAACCATCTTTAGCTCTAGCTCCGCAGAAGACCATTTTATCCCTTTATACCTTCGATTATAGCAGGCAGAAAAGGGGGGAGGAACCTCCTCCCAGATGAAGAGTGATCCTGGTGCAGGAGATGGTGTTATATGATGTGCTGCTTGACATTATTGGAGAAAAACTGAATTTTCAGGCAGTTCAAGTTTGCTTTTATCTGTAAAAGAGTTTAAGTGCCTTTGGTATGAAGCTTTTCATTTTTAATTTTGCAAATGTGTTATTTATACAAAAAAGGTGAAAACCACACAAACACTTTAAACATGTCCTTTAAAGGTGTGCATCTTCCTCCACAGACCTACAGCAAATGACTGCCTGGTGTCTCCACTGTTGCCTTTGAGCAGGAACACACTGCTTCCGCCCATCAGCACTGGAGACCCTGAGTCGCCTCACCCAGGGCAGCAGTCCAGACCCCCACAGGTATGGCATAGCACGGCTCATGGATTCTCACCCCCACAGGTACCTACAAAGTGTCATCATTACTGTGAAAATTTGTTAATGTCAAAGAGGCTTGGGTAATGTCATACCCAATCAGTTGTCAAACAAAAATGATTAAATGCGTTATTAAAAAAATGTTTAAAATGTGTATTTGTCCATTCATTCCATGTGATTAGCGTCAGAAAGGCACATCTAGCCGTGCCCACAGTGCTGTAATTGATGAAGCTGCCAGTTCAATACCCAGAGATCGCCTCCACCTACTGGACGTATTCTCCCGCCCCAACACCACTCACACTTACAGGGTAAGATCCTCCTCATCATCACTGAATCCTACTGACTATATGAAATGTCATCACTGTTGGAGGTAGTTTTGACCCTTTCCCCCCCTAGTCGGACACTCCATTCCGACGTTCCTTCACAGTATTGGACAACATTGGGCAAGGGCGGCCAGGCAGAGCCTCTGTGGGCACAGGTCAGAAATTCTAGAGACAGCTTTCTTTCCTCGACCCCTTGATTCTTCCTCCCACATTTTTCTTTGTGGTTAAAACATGTTTAATCATTATTATGGAAACCCCTCTTTGTGATCCTGGATGAGATGTCAGAAGCAATACTTCTAGTTTTTCTTACTTTTCAGTTCTTTGGCCTGTGAAAATGAGAAAGACATGAATGCCTCCACTATCATACAAATAAACAAAGATTTATTTACAAGAAGATTTAACATGTGACCATTTAAGATGGATTTGGAATATGTTCATCATGAACGACTTGTGCATCAATTTGTTCTTTCATTCTACCAGACTCCCTTGGAATTGGTGTGACTGGCATCAGTCTTGGCATCAGTAGCTCATCCTTCCTGGACTCATTTTCCCACCATCCCTTGGGGCATTCTCCCATCGAAGATGAAGAAGAGCCAGACCCACAGACCCCTGTCCCAGGTTGGTGGAATGAAACTGGCTGAAAGAAACATCATCCATGATAGGAAATAAACGTTGCTACGGTAGCTGCTTCCACATTTATTTTCTGCCTTCATGTCTATGGCTCGTTGTCATGACATTGGTTTTTTTTAAATCTACAGCTCAGGTGGTGCCTGTGTCAGTCCAGCCTCGGACTCACACCCGGGGAAGTATCTCATCCAGAGCCAGCAGACCTGGATTCTAGATTGGCTGAAGGTTCTGGAGCTTGAAAGCATTCAGCTATACACAGAACACTAAACCTTTTTTAACAACAAGTAGCAGGTTTTTATTTCATGTCATACCACTTTGGTGGGATTTTTTTTTGTCAGAGGCCTATTTTTGTATTTCTGAAATCAGCTTATGTGGCTGCCAAACAAATAACCATCAACAGTTCCTCCACTCTCATGTACAGTATGAGATGTATGTCTGGAAATGGGTGTGTATCATGAATGTATTTATTTGTGAATGTAATGTATATTGTGCTTTGCAGTGTGTTTAACTGTGAAATGACTGCAGGGAATAACCACATAGACAGGGACAGAGGAAGAAAAACACTTGTTTCTCTATTTATAGCTGTGTAAGTTTGGTACTGTATCTTTTATAAAGATTATAATTTTAACCAGTGTAAGAAGTGAGTAAAGATTGGATTAAGACATGCCACTTTCTCTCCATTGAAATCATAAATCAGAAAATGGAGTATGATGGCTATGTAAGTGCTGACAACTCTGCAGCCTACATGCTTTTACTATAAGAGTTTATGTAGGAATAAAGGCTGCAGCATTGGGAACTTATGTAAATAACAGATTCATTCATTGTGTCTGTATTAATACTTTATTTATGGTAACTAAGTTTTCATAATTATCCAAGCAAAGTCACGCAGCTTTGGTACGTAACAGCAGGGATACTGTAAAAAGCATTGCTGTCCTGTCATTCATATTGATAATGATATCAGACAGCCACGTTACAATGGTGACAAAGCTTGAAAATCAAAGCTTTTCTTCAAATCATTTTCTTTGATTCTATTTTGTAAAAGAAATAAAAACAAGTGAAGTGTATATAAATATGAATTTATTAGTCATGAGAACAGAATCAAAGCTACTGAAGACAGACAATGGATGGCTCTGAGGAGGCAAACAGAAGGAAGTAGCCAGGTTTTCAGTAATGTGAAAAGATGTTCTTTTAATAAGCTAGTACGCTGCTGTTTTATGTCCATTTTTTCACTTCTTTCCTCTTTTGGCTTTTCCACTTTTTTTGGAGTATTTTGCTTCCAGGTCAGACAAGAAACTGTTAAAATTCTGCTCTCTGGACTTCTGTCTTTGCTGAAAATGAAGAAAGGATAAATAAAGAAAACAGACAAACAAACCACTCTTTGATTTTATAAATGGGTGTTTGAAATAGTTACCTGAAGCATCATCACAAGACTGTCATCCTGATTACCGAGCCCCATCTCCTTTTGCATTTCTTCTGCTTCTTGACGCTCCCTATCAGCCTGGAATGTCAATTGCAAATAAATTACTAAGGATTAGACAGATTTGTAAGGTGATAAAGATGAAATAAAGGAGCTGTGAGGCCTTTATGTTCAAGTCTCACCCTCTTCCTACGAGCCTTCTTCTTCTTTTCACTTTCCCGTGCAAACGCTGAAAAAGCTTCAACGTCTCCTCTATCGATGGCAGCTTGGATGATGCTGCAGAGCCTGGGTTCGTCCTCTTGGGAGCAGCACATAGCTGAGGCCATAATGGCATCCATGTCTCCCTGGTGCTGCACATACAACTGGATCACATCATCCCGCTCCTCGTCGGAGCCTTTATATTTCTTTTCAAATGCAAGGATGTCCTCAACTGTTATCTAGCACACGAGTGATGAGACAGGGCAGGTTGTCAAGACAAAGAAATCACATGTAAGTTGCTGGGTTTTAATGAATCAATAATGTCATCGCATTCACAATAAAACAATGTGTTGCCCCATAATGACCTAAAAAACGCCTGCTAAACTTCAATACCTTTGGGAAGAGCAGTCTCCAGTACTCTTCCCAGCAGCGGTCCTGACTGAGGATGTCGGACTCTTCATCCACCACCCCCTGCTCATCATAAATAGCTCTCTGCTCTTTGTCGTTTAGCACTGCATACAGCTTTCCCAACACCTGGAACAGCATAAAAAAAAAAGGTGAAGATGGCAAATTTAAAAACACCTGCAGATCTAAGTAAAAAATATGGTTAGCACTATGACTAATATTATACATATAATATTGAACATAACGTGACGATGCACTGAGCGCTGTTGGAATAAGTTATTCTGAAAATATAGGAGCACATTGTGGACTATGCAGCAATGAATGAGCAAATCTATGTCACCAGGTTATACTGGACTAACACTGTTGCATTAGATCAGTTTATTGTCGACACAGAGAAAGATTTTACCCCCCATGAGCTACGAAGATACTACGCTATTATTTTTCTAACAATGTTACTAAACCTCTCTTCTTCGACTGCAAATTGCACAAAACCATGACGCTCAATCTTATACAATCAATTCTGAGGTAACTCAACTCGAATACTAAAGCTAGCTGTGTTAGCCTGCTAGTAAACATAGCTTGACAGGTAACCACCACGAGAGGTAACCTGAAATTTCTCCGTGGCCAGCGGGTCTTCTGGAGCTCGGTCCGGGTGGACTTTAAGAGACACTTTGTAGTAGCTCCTCCGGATCTCTGCCTCGGCTGCCTCTTTCTTGATGCCCAGCACCTCGTACAGGTTGGAGGTCTTGAAGAGCTCCTGGCACCGCTCGAGCAAACCCATCCTAACGATGTGGCGTAACGTCAGTCCGAGCTTTGATAAGTAAAGTATTCACTCTGGAGGGTAGAAACTCTGACAACCTACTGGTTAAGGTCTGTACAAGTAAAATTAAACCTTTGATCTCGCTTTGTTGGAAATATTAAGTTGGCGCGCTGGCTTGTCATCTACATCCGTACGTGCAACAACGTGATGACGTAAGACCGTTAGGACACTCTTATTGGTCTGCGTTGTCGAATATGTCAAGATTATGTGTTGAGGCTTTTGCCGTGACGCCTTTTTCAAATCTTTACCAGTATTACTTCAAATATACTTTTATACTGTATTTTATATGTCGAACTACCTTGTTTTTATTTACATGGATTATTTCCATGTAAATAATCCAAATAACAGTCTGTCTGTTGTGCTGTGTGCAATTTGTTTTATTGAGTTGCATTTGATTCGGTTGATGTCAAATATGATATTCTGGTAACACAAAATCCTCATTCATTAATAATTACTCATTTGTTTTCATTGTATTTCATTTTAAAGCTATCCCGGTTCCATTTAAAATGTAAAGCTCACATTAAATGGAACAAACCCTAAACCCTATTGAGATTTTAGGGTTACTTCAAGGGTTTTAAATCTTAAATTACTGTGCTCATATTTCACAGTACATTACTGACCATTATAAGACTAGTTCAACTAAAATAGCCTGGTGTACTGGTGTTAGACATATTTTATCCGTTGTGTACCAATTTTTTAATTTTTTTTTAAATTTTATATACTGTTACTAGCGGGAACCTGTGGAAATTCCACAGTAATACAATAACATCAGACTTCATACCAAACATATGAAAATAATAAATACTTTTGTTATATGTAATTAGTTTCCCTGTAATATGTCAAGAAGAATAACCAAAATTAGCACGTTCAGGTTCCTCTAAATTAAATTTCCTCTTCAATGGCACGACCCAGACAATCCGGTTCAGCCAAATTATAGAGATCGCCTCCACCTCCACCAACAACTTCAAACAGAAAAAATATTTTCATATGTTTTCCTGATTAGATGCAAATCAGGTTCTCTGAAAGGTAGTGAGGTTACCTTTTGTGAAATAAATAAATAAATAAATACAAATTAGTAAAAAAAAAAAAAAAAAAAAGTTTGAAATTGCACCTTTCATACACACATCTCTCAGTCAGGAATTTACTGATACCCTTGTATTTATTGTTCTGTTTGAAGCTACACAAGAATACATCAAAGACAATGAGGAAAGTCACTATTTTTCAATGCTTCATGCGAAAGCAGAACACAAAGTTACACGATGACTTTGAACTAAGCATCTGTGTATCGCATCCTTCTGTACAACATGGACTAAGACTGTACAATATGCGGCTCCAGAGATATACATTGCAAATCCCCCTGTCCTCTGATGTTATCTGATTATTGTCCCATCTGTTTCTATTTGCACATTTGGCACAATCCCTGTAATTGTTTTTGTATGGACTATCTGTCTTCACAAGCCTGGTATATCATTATAAGGATCAACTATGACAAACAAAATGACAAAAGCACAAAAGTTGCACTGTAAATGTTGTGGATTTTTTGCTGGTGTGCAGATCATTCTCATGAACCGTTCATTCTTGCATGGAAATTTCAAGTGGAGTTTGAACATAACCACTGATTCTCCAGTGGTAATATCTCCTTGTCATGGTAACCCCCTCTCCCCAGCAGTCAAATGGCTTTGTTTTCATGGTCAGTCTTTACAGCATGTCCATAGCCAATGTATTTTGTCCTTAATTGGGACAGTCTAAAATGCTCCTGTAGGGTGTAGCAGCTCAGCATTCCTTTCTGGTCTTCACCATCTTGCTGGCATACTTGATGGGGATCCCCCAGCGTCTCATTAGATAGACATCAAACACATAGACCATCCCGGGCTCTAGGCCCCCAATCTCAGAAGTAGTGACAGCCCGTCGGGGATTCAACTCCTGGAAATATTTGCAGAGAACCCTCTCGGTGTCAGAGCGGGACTCTGGCCCAAGACAGGGTGTAGTTAGATCTGACATCCCCCCGACCTCTGCTTCACGGTTTTCAAGCTTTCGTCGGTACACGCAATACAGGCTTCTTTCCTCAGTGCCCATCCAAGCCAGGGTAACACTGTTGCAACCGCGCAACCGATTGAAAGATTTTATCTGTAAGGTGGAGGGTAAAGATGGAACCCCTCTGCGGTGGTAGGCTGAAGTGGTCTGCATCTTTACTGAAGCCATCAGTCCTCCAGGTAGCGCTAGATCTGTAGAAGAGGAGAGGTGGCCTGTTCCTTCTCTCTCCAAGTGGATTAGATAAGATGGACTTCCCTGAAGCCAAATATGTGCTAAATCTCCTCCCACAGCCTGAGAAGTTAGAACTTGACCTTTACTGGACACAGTAACCCTGATCTTTTCAGCTCTACCACAGCTCTGCAAGGTAAGGAGGCCACTCTGCTGCAAACCACGAGGACGGAAACTGAATAACTGTTTTGAGTTGGAGCCTTGGTCTTTGAAGGTCACCCACCTGAGCTCCCCTTCTCTAAGCGTGGTGATTGCCGTCCGAGCCTCCTCATGTGTATGAGCAAATGTCCCCTTATAAGCCATGCTGGTCCTGTTCAGCTTATCAATCACAAAGACGTCAAAGTAATACTGGGTGTCAGGTAGAAGCTCCGAAACAGTACAAACATTCTCTGTACCCTTGCACATACATTGGAGATCAGCATACTCATCATCGAGGGACAAAGGCAGACTCTTGGGTTCAGGATAAGAGTCCCACTGCTGCCACCACCACTCTTTCAAAATTGGCCATGCTGTCACTCTCCTATTCTTCTTCTTCATGTCTTTTTTCTGGTTTTCATCCTTCCTCATGCTCTCCCGCGCGACACAGAGGCTGGGGTAGTTTTTCTGAGAGTTGACAAGTACACAGTAGTCGTAACTCTCCTGTGTGTGTGGGTGGCTGATGATGGAGGTGCTGGGCGCCCAGCTGAGTGTGACGCTGGTCATGCCAACACCTAACGTGTGAACTTGAAGGTCAGCTGGAAGCACAGGGAAGGCGCCTGACGGTCCAAGGCCTTCATGGAGATACACGGTAGCTCGAGTGTTCTGTTGTTTGGAGCGCAGTCTAACGATGTATATGGAAGTGTAGGGGTAGGACGGACCCTCATATGTGTCCACTGCATTGCCTGTAAAGCTGTGCATTTTCTGTTCAGTTCCCGGACCTTGCCACCACACCTCTGGCATGCTCTTTTTGGTACTCCCTGTGAGGAAAAACAAAGAACCTAGTTACATACAAATACTATGCAATGTTTTGCTTATTGTCATCATTAATTGATTGTTCTTCTAATGATAATTGTTCTTATCATGAGGTCGACAGGTAACATGAGTCCAAAAACTTGCCCAGTCAAGAAATTGTTATAGTTTGTATGACATCTCATGAGACAACAAGTTCTTTCTACATTTCTGTCTGTGTATAAATGAGCAGGAACTTACAGATAAAATGAGTTTTTAATTTTTAATTTTGCAATATGTGAGCTGTTCGGTTTCAATTCATCTCATCTAACTCTGTATGAAATAGTATATCTAAACAGAAAAAAGCTGTAACTACAATGCACAAATTCATGACTGCAAAACATAGCACAACAAACAACTGAGCACAGAGAACCTGACTGACAAAAGAGAAACATCCAAGCAAATAATAAGATAAAAATTCATAAATAAAAACAGTTGCCATTTCAACATTGGTCTCCACTATTTAGATTCACATACAGTATAAAGTGTCACAAGAATACACCTTCACTTGAATGACACATCTGTTAACTAATCTCTAAAACCCACCAAAGCTAGTTTTCCTTCTGCAACTATCAGAAGGAAAATCCCCAAATGAGACGAAATGTTACAGAATCAAAGTGAATAATTTAGTCTGGGGCTGATGAGCTCAGGATTTGAATGATTTCATGTGTCACTTCATAGGTTCATAATGTTATTTTACCATGTAGAGAAGCTTATTTAGTTGACTCCAGGGGAAATGTATGTATCCATAAATCTTTGCTGGTATTAGGTTGTAAAATTAGTTTTGCATACTTCCAGCAGTTGTTGCTCTGCCTCTTGTTTTCAATCATTAAAAAAATGTCATGCTCTAGAATCTGTTTTTCAAGAGCACTGATCTACTTTTTTTTTCATTAAAATAAAGTTGACAACTAATTCAAGTTATGTGCGTACATGTGCAAGTTTTTAAATCCACATCTAGAACTTCATAAAATATGCATTAGACGGTGATAACCACATATGGCTTGATCTCACTCACTGTTTCTGGTCTTATCAGACAGTGAATGATATTTGAATATAAAGAAACAGGTACAGTCTGTTGATGAGATTATGTTGGGTTAAATAAATACTTATCTACCTAAGAAAAAAGAGATAGGAGACAATCACTTAAAAGATGCATCTCAGTCTATCTGTATATAAATATGTTGCAACTGCAGTGGTAAAGCAAGCTATAACCTTCAGGCTGAAAGGACCCAAAGACAAACAAGCAATACAAAACCTAAATACCTTATTATTTGTATGCTGGCTATCTGATCATTTGATCAATATTTTTACTGTGGTCATACAGCTGTGCAAATGTTTTGTGAGATTAGACTATTTGCCCTCAGAGAAATTCCTGTGTTATGTGGTGTTAATAATAACTAATTAATCATCTTTGCTCAACCAGATATAGCAACGGTCGTCAAGCTAATGTGGTATTCGAAGGTGCAAGACGTAGGGTAACTGTTCACTCACACTGCAGTTCACTCTTGAGGGGTTTGTCCTTCAGGGTGCGGGCAGCCAAACTCCATTCGATGGGAAGGTCACAGGGGCTGACGGTCACCGACATCCCTGGCGTCTTCTTTTTCAGTGTGAAGTACAGCCTGTGGAGAAGGTGAAGACGCCAAAGATAACCACAAAAAAAACAAAAAAACAACAACTGTCAGATTCATCACAGGGAATGTAGAAAAGATAACATCCTGTTTCGATTCAGCAGCAAGGTCATGGATGCCTCCCAGTGCTGACTGCGCAACATTCTTTCATTTTGTTGGTTGATTTGCAGATATGGTGAGCTGGCTGTAATTTTCTTTCCAAAGCTTGAAAATTTCAACGCTAAAGCTGCAAAAACCTGGGATTCTCTGTTCTCTACACACATGCCAATCATAATAAGCTGCATTGACAGTTTCAGATCTGCCCATATGCTGAAACCTTCAGGGATCTTGATAATCACAGAAACTATTATGTCCATATTATGTTTTTACCCGTATACATATTAGACAATTTGGCAATTTAAGGGAGATCAATCACCGCTGTGACATTTAATGAGGAGTCTGTTTCTTTTAAATTCAAATTCTATGTTTACTTGTCATAACTACACAGTTAGTTACCCTTCATGAAATTAAGCAACTGCATGGTTCTTAATTCTTAATAAATACTTGTTTTCTCTCTATCATTACACATTATGCTGTGCAGATGTGGTTGTTTCCAAGCAGATGTGTAACGTTGTCTTTCTCAAGGGCGCTTTGGGGCTCAGTTAATGGAGTAATTAATTTCTAAATCAGTGTTTATTCTCTTTTATTTGCTCTAAGGTTTTTTACGTGGTCGCTCTGCTTTATAGGCCTTAGCACTCAAAAGGAGGGTTTTTACAATTTCTACAAAGTTTCAGGCACCGAGGACTGTCACTACTGTGTTAGGTTCAGTCCAAATGGGCTCCACTTCTTCTCGCTCTCTGTACTGGGGCTGGAATCAGTTCATGGGGCTGGTGACTCTTTGTTGGTCTGGAAGCAAGGGCAAATCTGATGAGCAGACCTGACGATATATACTCGGCCTTTGTTGAATGGCAAATAGGGGATTTTTTTTGTTTAATATTTACCTTTACCAAGAATCTAACTTGTTTTAAAGCAAAACAAAAAGCCTCTAGGATTTTTTGTTTGAATAATTCAATTTATTACAAATTCCCTCGCAATGTAAAAAAAAAAAAAAAAAAAAAAAAGACTTAAATTTAATTCCAGGCCTTAAAGAATGGCATTTATTTTCAAAGATACATTTTGATTTAATTTTTATTTATTTATTTTGGTACCCTGATAATATTTGAATAGGTGTACAAAACTAGTGAGACCAGCGGTGTTGTTTGGTCTAGAGACAGTGTCACTGAGGAAAAGACAGGAGACAGAGCTGGAGGTAGCAGAGATGAAGATGCTGAGGTTCTCTTTGGGAGTGACCAGGAAGGATAGGATCAGGAATGAGTACATCAGAGGGACAGCACATGTTAGAGGTTTTGGAGATAAAGTCAGAGAGGCCAGACTGAGATGGTTTGGATATGTCCAGAGGAGAGATAGTGAATCTATTGGTAGAAGGATGCTGAGTTTTGAACTGCCAGGCAGGAGGCCTAGAGGAAGACCAAAGAGGAGGTTTATGGATGTAGTGAAAGAGGACATGAAGGTAGTTGGTGTGAGAGAAGAGGATGCAGAAGACAGGGTTAGATGGAGGCAATTGATTCGCTGTGGCGACCCCTGAAGGGAAAAGCCGAAAGGAAAAGAAGAAGACCCTGATAATATTTGAATGAAATTTTTATTAAACAAAAAAACATGTGCTATTTGTAGTTGCTCTGATGTGATTGTTTTTTTCTTTCTATTCAGTGTATGTATATTAGTGGAATAACTATATCTTGAAACTGAACTAATTATCTGATGAACAAGCAAACAAACAAATAAATAGATAAAACCAGCGTTGGATAAATATCATAATTCACAAGCTACCAAGCAGTTTAATTTTTATTTGATCATCTAATACTTTTATTTTAGAGTTAAATGGCGAAGAGCTTTGTTTGCTGACAGGTATGTTCCTTACAGTCTCCCAATCAGAGACTGTTGTTTACATCGCGAAAGATTCTGTACTCATATTTATTGTCTCATTTTTCTGCTAAACATGAATATATAGATGCTGGACAGAAATTCTAAATGGTACCATACCTGCGGGTTCTTCCTTTGGGTAGTGTTATGGAGATGATCTTCCCTTCTGGCAACCATGAAGTTGGACGAAGAGGCACCTCATTCTCTGGCACCAAAGCCGAGTGCGTCTGGGGCCAGGAAGAGCCACAAAACATTGCGAAAGCTACGCCCAGATACCAGGACAGGAACATGAGTGACATCGCTGTTTCCTTTTCTTGGCCTTTTAGACTCTTTCCAATGTAGCCACGTCTTGGATCACTCCCCAGCCTTGAAAACACACAGTGGAAAGGTCAAACCCATCACTCAAAGGTCAAGACCATTGGTGAAACATATGTGTGCTCATAAACGTTGCATTTAGACTGCATCATTCACACTTAAGACCTGTAGTGGCTGATGATTCATTGATATGTTATCCTATTCAGACAGAATTATTCATGCAGGGGGAAAGAGATTGCCATGCTGTATTACTCTGGGATATGTGTGTGTGAGTGTGTGTGTGTGGTACAGCTCGGCACTCACTGTAAAAAATAGAAAAAAATCACCCACCACATTACTTTTCAAAGTGTGAAGTGGGTTGCTGGTATCACTCTGAAGTCAATGCCTTTACATCTACATTTCTATTTTTAGTCTGGGACTTCAAATGGGTCTCTTCTCCAAATATTTTTAAATTGTAGGTATTCACAGTCATTTTAGGGAGAAAATGAAGCTGGAAACAGGGACACAAACAACACCTGGAAGTGCTCAAACTCCTTCAGCATACTTGTCTTGCATATGCATGTATTTATATATGGTTCTATGTGCGAATTTGATAGTGGATAGGATGATTACATGCCTCAGTGTTCCCCTTTCTCCCTCAGAGAAAACACACTTGTTCAAAGTCACACGGGATTCACAAACACCCTCCCTGCCTTCCTCTAACAAGGTGTATTATGTCAGCGCTGCACCCTGTGGATCAGAAGACAATCACAGTGGAAGCACGAAGGCAGCTACAGAAGGTACATCTGAGTCTTTCAGGCCCCGGGATGCTCCGAGATCCAAACTCACAAACCGTCGCACAGCTACAAAGTCACACAGAGGCGTCTGCTCATTATCCTTGCAAAGAAAGAGGGGAGTGAACGACCCATAAAGCTTTAACTGAGAGACATGCAATGGGAGAGAGGCAGATTGAAATGGGGTGGGGGGTGGGGGTGAGGGGCAGCCGATGAAGGGAGGGCTGTGGAAATGGAGTGCAAGAAGAAGAGGATGTCGGATCCTGGAGTAATTAGAGGCTAGGAGACGGAGAGGGGAAAAGAGGAGAAAATGCAAGTGAAAAAAAAAAACTGGTATCAAAATCAGAGGAATACAAATGTTGCTCTGCTACTCGGGTACGATTCTGTTTGTTTGCCTGTGTTTTAGCCTGCCACATGGGGCTGACTGGTGCTTACTTAAACCCCCATGTCGAATGGGTTCTGATGTGTCACATATTAACAGATGGCTGCACAACCTCACAGGCCCTCTCAAACTCCCTCCTCATTCAATCTTGATACATATGAAGAGAAGCACACACACACACACACACACACACACACACACACACACACACACACACACACACACACACACACACACACACACACACACACACACACACACACACACAAATAAAATAAAATCTTGGTGGGCATGTGTCTTCAAAACAAACCCACTGATAAAATATGCATATGGCTTCTCAGCAAATTATGGCCATCCGAATTTTCATGAGGCAAAAAAAAAGACAAAAAAGGCTGGATTTCAAATGGAAAGGGAGTCTGGTGAACTTAACTACCGCCCTCTATAAATAAATACACACTCCCCTTTAAACACAGGAGCTCATGACTTTGATGGTCCTGTCCGCTCTCTGCTCAACTCTCTTTTTTCTTCCAGAGGAGTTTCCCCTTTCCATTCTGTTTATCCCGCGCTGTAAACGGACTGCATTTATCCTGGTTTGAGTTTTAATTAAAGATAAGCTGCCCCCCCCCCCCTCTCTTTTTCTACTCGTCTCTTTCTATCTGCTTTTCTTTTAGAAGTTGATTCGGGCTCGGTTTCAGAGGGACAGGTTGAGTGCTGTGTTCTCTGTCTGCACATTGTATTAACTATCCTCTATCTCCCTGTGCCCTGGCAGGACCATCTGCCTCCTGTTATCTGTGGACAGGGACAGATTAAATGGCATGCGGTGGTCCCTGTAGAAACCATCATTTGCCCCAAAATTTTGTGGTCTGACAAAAAAACCTGTGGTTCACGCTGGGGATCTTAACATGAAATGACCTGGAGCTCGAGGAGTTTATGGATGATTTTCTACTATTCTGCGTATATAATTGAATAATTACATCTCTTTTTGACTTTCATTTTACACTTGTCTTTTACATTTCTTATGTACATTAATATAGAACATCTTGAAACACTTTCTCCCTGCACTGCACATAAATAAAGGAGTTAAAGGTAATCAGAGAGAATTAAGAAAATACAGAGATAACAGATGAACACAGCCTTTAAGGACGCAAAAATGTGTTGCTGTCAGGATAAAACAACATTTTAAAAGTGTCTGGTCTTTTTTTAAAAATCGCCAGAGACTACAAACACACACATGCACACGCACACACACATACAGACACACGCACATACTCACACGCACATACACACACACACGCACGCACACATACACACACACGTATATAGAACTGATTCAAAGAAACAAGTTGGTGACTTATGCATCTCATTGAAAGAGGAGATACTGATTCACACACAAACACACGTGCACGCGCACGCACGCGCGCGCACACACACACACACACACCACAAGGACAACAACATACGTGCACACATCTCTCCTACCTTCTTTCAGCACACGTTCTCCTTCTCCTGTGCACGGAGTGAGAGATGGGATCAAATGAGAGAGGGAGCGAGGAGGAGGAGGTGGATGAGGAGGAGGAGGAGGAGGAGGAGGAGGAGGAGGAGGAGAAGGAGATGAGAGCTGGTCGTGAGGAGAGGAGGAGCGACAGCAGGTTGTTGTCGGTAGTTCCTCTGACTCTGTCTCCCGTGGGGTGCCGCTCGCTTCCTACTTCAGGTGATGTTTCTGCAGGGCTCAGGTGTCCACTTCAGGGCTGTCCCATCTCCTGTGTCCCCTCGGTGTGGTGCAGGTCTCCCCAGGCACCCTGCTCACTCTTTCTCACCTCCTCCCAGTCCTTGTGGGGGGAGACTCGTCCTGCTAAACACGGTGTGAATGTCATCCAGTCAATGAAACCTCTTCTTGCTTTCTTTCTTATTCCTCCTGTTCTTTCCACTTGTTCCCTTTGTTTACATCCTCCTGTGTGTGTGTGTGTGTGTGTGTGTGTGTGTGTGTGTGTGTGTGTGTGTGTGTGTGTGTGTGTGTGTGTGTGTGTGTGTGTGTGTGTGTGTGTGTGTGTGTGTGCGTTGCATTTGCTGTATGGGGGGTGCAAATGTAAATGGCGGTTGAGAAGTGTGGGGTGGGGGTGGAGGTGGGGCAGCTGTCGTTAAGAGCGCCGTGAGGGAAAGAGGAGGTGATGTTGAAGTTAAACACATTAACGATTCTCTGGCTGGTGCGATAACATCTCTGTCAGGGGAGAGCTTCCCCTGTTAGAGGTTATTCTGCCTTTGTGTCCTTATCCATCATTCAATCAGAAACTGATTCACACCCACAATGAACATTTTTTTTAAATGGGTCTATCTGACATAATAATAAAGGTTTATGTTTTGTGCATCAGTGGCCTTTAATACAAATTAACACTGTCCAGTGAAATGAATGTCTGACCTGCGACAAAAATATTTTCTCCAACAAAAATTTGTTGTATTTTCCCCACTGAATTAAAATAATATTTTCTATGAAGAAATATGATAAAAGTGCAAATAAAAGAAGAGTGTGGGGCTGGGGGTGGGATGCACAATATAATTATCACTATCGTTATCATAATCATATCATCATAGTATGATGATACTTGGGTTGTATATCGTATTTGTATTTTATGTACAGTATTTCTGAATTGAGCTTATTATTATTGATGTTACCCTCATTTGTGGTTTTGGGCTTCATGGGATTTCATAAGTACGAGTAATGTCTACTTGTGCAGGTAGTCTTGTTTAGTCGTGAAGTGACAGAGATAAGTGAACTATTTATAGTCTTTTTTTTTTTCAGATCAAACAACTACCTTCTCACTTACCGGATTACTTACAATCCAAATTCCTATTTTCTTTTCTTTTGCTGTCTGTGCAGAGTTTATATATAATAATACATAAGTCCTTGTGTCCTTGCTGTCAATCTTGCTGAAGTTCAGTTCTAGTGTGCTTCATAGGTCCTATTCGCTTGTGGGAGCCAAGTGAACCCACCGCTCCATGGATACAATTAAAAAGCTGTGCTCCTGCATGTTATAGGAATCGTATGTAGCAATAAACTGGAAGCCCCTTAGACAGACATTAGGAGTCTGTATTTACCGCGACCACATTAAAGGCTTTAGGTCGTCTAGGTGTGGGTCAAGTGTAGATCTCTTAGGCTTTTGAGGGTGGGTGGGGTGGCATTCATATCAGCAGCTCTCAAACCTCACCCCCAGTCTCATCTCCACAAAATGGGGGGCCTCATGGTTTCTTTCATAAACTCTTGATCAATATCATGAAAAAAATGGAAAGAGGCCAACCGCATTGTGCAATAACTCCGCCTGTCCATTCTGTGATGGGGTCTTTTCTCACTCATTCACCAGGTACTTCAGCATGGGGCTATTGAGGTCACTCTGAATAGGACCCACTCCACCCAGAGGGAATATTGTCTGATCATAGGCTAAAATGAGAGACTCCCTGTCTCTTCATCTGCCTGCAAAGTCACTTCACATAAGGAGAAAAATGTATCACTCAGGTGTTTTTTTTTTTTTTTAGTTAAGACACTTTATTGTGGCCGGACTCTTTAAAAGCCGCCAATGTTCCTTTCCGTCCCTCTCCATTTGCTAGCACACATCTGCTAACTGCTTTTGAAGACTGGTTGGTGATTAACCTTTGAGATATTATTAAACACATGAAAGTTTTAATGTGCACCGCCTTCTTATCCAACTTTTGCAACACTTTCAAATAGGAAAAAATTGCAATAAAGTATTTTTCAAGATTGTCAGGCCTCAGATTGATGCTCAGACTCACAACCACCATCTCTCACACACTTCCTTCCCCCATTCTACTATAATTATGAGTGGCCTGAATATTTCTTTTGATCCTGCCACTCCTCTCCTCTTGCATTGCCGTTTAATAATTAAATGACATATGGTCACCCTAACTCTAACCCTAACAGACTCCATTTGCACAGCAAGCGACAGAAAGTGAAAATTTCATTTGGTAAAATTGCATGCAAAGAAGCTAAAAACCTGGACTTTTCATCTATAATTGATGTCTGCTTATGAGCCATGCATAATGCAGGGACCCGTTTTTATAACAACCGCCGTGTATTAAATATCATAGAGGTTGGGGGTCTCGTGCTGCATGCTTTCAATACCACGGTTAGTTAGTGAGGGAGAGAGATTGGCGGGTAAAATGGACGTGAGGGAGGGACGGAGAGACGAAGGCAGGGCGTCCTGGCTGACAGCGTGTTGACAGAAATCTTTATTTTTAACAGCGTGTCATCACCATCCGCCCATCTGCTCTTGTGCTGTCAAAGTCTCTTGGGAATGTGGGCATGTGTTATATGCAAGCAAGCAATCACAGACGAGATCACTGATCAGCACCCATCGGAGGAGGAGGAGAGGGAGTACAAGGTTAGAGAGGTGGGAGGGCCACAGGTAGCCCGCTCCTTTTATATCCGAGTAGGGCAAGACGGGAGAGGAGTGTAGGAGTGAAGGTGTGTGTGTTGGGGTTGCGTGTGACAGGAAAAAGTAGGATATGGAGGATGACTGTCCAGAGGTAACAGGATAGAATGTATTAACACAGGAGGAGGAGCAACATGAACACACAGAGATAAAAAGCAGCAGTGAGTCACGAGGTGTTTAGGTTATACTGGACCTTCAGAGGTGGCTTCAGCAGCTTTTTTGCTTTATTTGATTGAGTTATAGATGCTGGCCTAAGAGGTAGGATTGTCCATAAAAAGCTGAGGGATGAAGTCACATGACTGGTCAAGCATCATGCTAATATTTCTCTTTTGGTCATTGAGATTCAAAAGTTTTTTGGTGGCATTATATCATCGGGAGTCAATTAGCTATTGCAAACTTTTTGTCTTTATGTGCTTCACATTAGAGATTTTAATTATTTACCCTTGCCTTAAATAGTTTCACTTGATTCTTAAATTTATTTATTCCTTAATTAATTTAGCATAAAAATTACTACAACTTAACCTGTACGCTCATGGCTAACATGGTAGAACACTTAAATGAATGCACCAGTCAGATGCTGTTAATGCTGAGTGACTTAAAACATTGTGATTCTACAGCAGAAAACAGGCAATGGGAGGGTTGAAAGGAAAATCTTTCAAATATTCCAATGTATTTTTATTATTATTGAATCCATGTTTGTTGTTGGATCTACTCCTGCTGTACAAGTTAATCTATCTTCCAGGAAGTTACATTATACACACTAGCACTGACGTCTAAGGTGACCTCAGTTCTGCATAGTACAACATATTGGGTTTTGATCTAGTTATATTTTTGGATGAAGGGAAGAAATATGACAAAGGATAGACTTTGTTACTGGAGGAGGTTGGCCATGCCCAAGGTCATTTCTCTTTAGCCAGTACAGTTCTGTACATTTTATCTCTTCAAATTTGTTATTTCTTTGTTTTTTGTTCCTATTTTCCCTTTATTTTCTTCTGTTTTGGACTATGTAAGCCAAGATGAAATGTAACAACCCTATTCACTTTGTTAAAAGTTTTTGTTGTAATTCTGATGAAGTGAAAACATCTTGTTTTCATATTTATGATGATATTCCTTTTGCTCAACATGCAGAACCGAACTCATTACTTGTTTGCCTGATGCCTGAACTGAACATGCATCTCACATCGACTACTCCAACTCCTTTACATTTCTTTGTTTTATTTCTAGTTTTTTTTTACCTGTCATCCAACCTACAGTCAGTTTAATTTAATGGTTAATTAGTCTAGAGAAGCCAAATATACCCAAGACCCCACCATGGGACACTCACATCCTTGTATTATTCTTATCACACCAAGACATGCATAAACAAATTCTTTGAAATATCACACTAAACATACAATCAAGATGCAAGAACACTTTCTGGATAAATATGTAATAAATGGTACATACATCCAACATGTGTGCATGCTTGCATTATGCAAGTTTTTTGATCTTGGTGGAGGTGTCAAATATTTTGCATCAGGTTACGAGATGCTGTTTTCTGTAAGGAAACATTTGCAGCATCAGATCTCTGTACTTTCATTTCTTCTTCTCTTCAGTTCCTTCCACTTTGACAGCAATCCCTTCCCCCCATCTCTCTGTTCTCAGTTTTTCCCTCATTTCTGATCCATTTTTTATGCATTACTCCATTACTCTCAACTTCCATTTACAGTGCATTACTTCCCTCCCATGTTTCACAAACACACTTTGTACTCCTCTCTCCTGCATCCAGTTACTTCTCCTTTGCGCCTCTCTCCTCCAGTGCATCATGATACTTTCTCCTACGGCTCCCCTTCAGTCCCCTCTATCATCCCTTTGTCTCTTCTCCGGTTACGTCATCTGACGCTAAGTGTTTCTTCTCTCCTAATCTTGACTTCCCATCTACAGTAGTTTGCCATTCACTATATGTCATGCTATTTGTCTGCAGTGCTGTCATCTTTCCTCTTAATTGGTTACCAAGGCATAAAGATTTAGTTCTTATTGTAAACTCTCTTATTTTACAACACAAATGTGCAAAAGATAGCTAATGTAATGCTGCCGATCGTTACATCCAGAGACATGTGTTCATCCCTATTGGGCACACATTTGAATGCACAGGCAGCCATCAACCTGCCAGATTTAATGACATGATAAAACACAAAATACAATCTGCACTACAAAGCTAAACAAATGAGCTGTGTGTAACAATGCCACCCCAGCGCTTCTAAATCTAATAAAGCCATTATGTTCTTTTTAAGTGACTTCTCTGAAGCAGAGCTGGAGTTCAGGTCTGTTTTCTTGTCAGAAGTAGTTCGCTGCTAGTGAAGGGCAGAGCTTACGGGAACCCATTCTCATAGCTGTGGATAAAGCAAAAGGCATATCATGTTGGTTTGACACAAATGTGGAAATGTTACATCAAAAAATAAGAATAGAAAATTGATTTGCATGATTTAAAAATAAATCTCGTTTCAACGCCCGACCCCCCAACACACACATTAACTAATAAAAAAAGAACCAAGTAAAGAAAACAATCTTCAGTAAATGCCATCTGAAGAACATAATGGCCAAAAAGTTTGAATCTTATATGAAATTTGTGTTTATGCATACAATTGCATCGCTGTCGAAAAAAATATTTAAATAGCACTTTTTAACCTGGAAAATAATAATAAATACATGATCAAGTAATAAATATGATATTGCGTTATTTCAAAAACGTATTTCTACTACATGAAGCTACACAATAATTTTTTTTGTTTTAAAAAGCTGTGTTTTTAAACACATGTTTTCCCAGGGCCACTTTTAATGTTAAAACTGAAATATAAGAGAGGATGGAAAAATTCATGAAATGAAAAGCAGATCAAACAAGTCATGAACAATGAAACATGAATCATTTTATGAAAAACTATTAATCTTTCCAAGTACAACTAAACTGTCCTCTGCGTCTGTCCTTAATCTGCCTTTTGAAAGTTCACTCTATATATGATTGTGCAATGCCAATATTCCCCTTCGACAAATCAGATCAATCATCATCCAGGAAAACTGATTTCCACGGAGAGGCAACAGGTTTTGGCCTAATTTAACAGAGAAATTTGAATGAAAGTGTTTGAAGAGTACCTTTCATAAAGTATCCTCAAAATCTAGAAGTAGAAGAATCACAGAACTGACAGAAAAAATAAAGAAAGAAAGAAAAAGAAAAAGTTGTCACTAACATGTTAATTGGTAGAACCAGGCCTCGGGACCATCCACGAGACATGTTATCCACTCTTCTAGGGTCACTTTACTGTTCCTGTTACGGTCACATGACCTGCAAGCACAGTGGAACACACGGTGTTCTCATCACATAGTAACAACATGTAACAGATCAAATGCTGCAACACACACTGACTAAGACTTTAACATACTCACTCACAGAATTAGATTGTTTATTTTATAGATACACACAGAAAACTGCCTCTTTAGGTATGGAAAGGATGGCCATTGTCTTTCAGTTCACCCTGCAGCCTTATCTCTGAAGGGTACTCCTTCAATTTGTGTTAATCCATGGGCAGCGGGAGACACAGTGGGTAATAAACATTATCATTGCTGGGAATGGCTTGACATTGACACAGTCAGCCATCCTCCCACAAAACCTGTCACTGCAGACTGGCATGGAAAAAGGGGGTTGGGTGCAAGAATGGATGGATGGTGGAAGATATGGAAGGATGAATGGATGAGAGCAGATTGATTATCAAAGAGGACTTGGTGAGTGCAGCTGTGTGTTGTGGAAGAAAATATTAGAAGGGCAAAAAAAAAAAAGCTTCTCCAAAGAGGAGTGAGATGAAGATGTAGGGTGGTCATGAGATCGAAAGGGAGGAGGACAGAGGGAAAGAATATTGGCGTGGAGGATGGATAGATGGATGGCGTGCAGAGAGAACAGAATGGTGGGAGGTGCAACTTGGTCACAGAGGGGGGGGGGGTGAAATACATCGTGGTGTGACATTTTTTAACCCTTGGTGCTTCCTATATTGGTTGAAAATAACATATTGCAAGAGACAAAAGGTTCTCTTTATGAAGCTTTGACTGAGATATGGTAATGGAGATAAAGTAATATTGCTGACCCCTGTGTCCCCTTAAAGTAAATCAGATCAGAAAACTACAGAAACAGTTTAATTTTTCATTAATAAAATAATAGTTTTCACTTTTGACTGTAAAATTGCCTCTGTTAGCTCATAGATAATCTGTTGTATTCTGTAGCAGCCCCTGCAGAAGGACTAACAGGAAGAACGGCGTAGCACAGTGCTCCAGCGGCATTGTCTTATAACGAAGCTTCTTCAGATCCCTGCGGCTCAACTTGCCATCTTTGTTCCTGTCTAGCATGGTAAATCTTTGCTATGGAAAGAAAAAGAAAGAGGGAAAGCTGAATAAGAAATGGTCCGAAAGAAACACTGTCAACCTGTTGTCACAGTAACTGAAGTAACCATGCATTGTCAGGCTATGCTTGCAGCATAGATATTTGTGAAGGTTCACAACTTTGGACTAGAAATAAAACAAATTCTGCAATGCTTTTGTTTATTATCAAATACCCATTAAAAAGTCACGATATACCTTTTAACATGTCCAAAAAGATAGCGAACATCATAATGATTTTGTTAAACATCCCATTGTTTGCATTTTAACACTTTAAAGCCTTAGCACATCATGTTAGCATACAGCTCGATGCATAGCTGTGCAGCATCACAGAGCTGCTAGCATGCAATTACCTGTTGTTAACAATAAAGCCTCTGTTTTTGTCTATGTGAGACAAAATTCAGGAAAAAATGACAAATTTTGTGTTTTGATTTTACTCCAAATCATTGTAAGTCATATTTCCATATCAGAAACAACGCAGACATTTCCTCTTCATTCATGTGAGGCCTGATCTTCAACGTGTCTGCTGGGAGGATATTAAGTTATCCCTCCATTCATCATCTCATTGAATAATTTAGCGATTATTGACCGACTCCTATTTATATGCAGTGAGTTTGAGAGGCCGTGTCTCATTCGTTGGATGACCACACAACAAGTAACACAACCTACTTTCCACTTAAAGTGGGTTGTTAACATTGATTTCTGGTGGGACGAGCTGTGAGGCAGAAAGATGGTGTCTGGTGTCAGAAGCAACTTCATGTTGGGTGTTTGGTTACAGTGGGGTGAATGTGATGGTGGGTATTGATTTTATATGCGTCACTTTTAGTTGAGGTCATTCTTAATCATAATCAGAATGACTACCCCTTTTGTCCAGAATTTCTTCATCTGATGCTCAGGCTGAGCCAAATCTCAACTACCTGAGCTATCCGTGCCCTCTGGTCATAGCTGAGGCAGATCTGGGATGGAGCAGGAGATGCTAGGAACACCCCCATACGACTGAGGAGCAGAAACCAGTCCAGGAGACGATATGGAAACTGACTCAACTCTCCCTGGGTGCATTTGCCCTTGGGGACTGATCGAGACAGATAACAGAGCTTTGGTGTTCTGCACTGTAGAAAATGATGTGATATTTAATACTTTGTGTGGTTACCCAGGCAGAGTCCTGTGTGAGCCAGGCTGATGTGGCGCCTCTTTCTACAGGCTTCTTTATGCAGCAGACATTCGCTCCCATAGGTCCTTCCCACAACGCTGCACACTGGCGCCCTCTGCCTGATTGCATGAGTCAGTGTCAAAAAATCAAATTGGAATGATCATCCCAAGTGCACACCCTAACCTCATCAACTGTTGTCTTAATTCCAAAACAATTTATTTTTAACATTTAAAAGGTTAATCAATAATCGACAATGTGAATAATAAAGGATATGACTGGAACAACTTGATGTTATTTACCGTGGACAAGACTGAGGACAAACACATTTAGGGACAAGGACTCCATTTTCTTGAACTACCTGGCACCAAGAACCCACTGGAACGCGGCATTTCAGCAGCTCGCAAAGCCTTTCTAAAACATAAAGAGCAAGAGGAGGAAGAAGAAGCTGTTACTGCATTATGTTCATATTCAAGTACTGTATATGTTTTCTTTGGCTGATTATAGGCCTGTTCTGGTGAGGACAAGTTCAGCATTTAGCACAAATTAAAGGCATTTTTGGTCAAAACAAAATATAAATGCCACGTAACAGACTATTTAAGATAATGAAATGGCATAAAATGGTAAAGGAACCCAGTAACATAAATTAAAAAATCAAAGTGACTGCTAGAAGTTCAATCACTGGTTCAAAATGAACAAGACAGTCAGAGACTGCAACATCCCGCGACACCCCTGAATTCAAAATTTTACCCTGACCTACTTTCATAATAGTCGCAGCAATGCATTCTTTTTTGTACTATCGAGTAGCTGGCTTTTCATTTCATATTTGTAAGTTGACCACTGCTAGAGGTATACTGTAGCAGACAGACTCAGGACAACCTAGTTGACAGTGCAAGAGTTATTAAACTATGTGCACATGCTACTATTAATAGACAATCTTTTAAGTTTTCCCAAGGTCAAGGTCATCGTATCATTTTTGCTTCCTTGACCTCCGATTATTTTCGAAGTTTTCATTGTCCATCTCCAGAATTTTGCACCCTAAAAGATACAAAAGTGGTAAGTAAACATTGACGTAGTCTTCCAAAGGTGAAGGTAATCATCACATTTTTCTGCCTCTGGCTTTCTGAAAATGTTGCTTTTTGTTTCGTCTTTCTATCTTATCCGGTTCCTGAGATATGTGCAAAAAAATGTACAAAAATTGATATTTGACCTTAACCTAGTTTTCTCAAGGTCAAGGTCATCTCATTTTCATCCCCTTTGCTGCCCGAGTAATATGCTTTTTGTTTCATCTTTCTAACTGCAACGGTTGTGAAGATATTTGGTGGATGGACGGACTGACGGACGAACACTGACAAACACTGACAATTATAATACATGACTGCTTCGCAGGATGTAATCATGGTGTGTGCATAATCCCAAAATAGAATATGTGTGTCTGTCCCTATATAGATTTGGCTGGGGATTTGACAGAAGTACGATGCAAATCGACAATCACAGAAAAAGGCTTTCATTGTTATCTACTGTCTTACCTGGGGCCACCCTACCGATATATGGTCTAAGCCTCAATTCAGCTTGACTCTGTTTGTGTTGTCCTCTGCCTCCCTGAAAGAGAGAGAGAGAGAGAGAGAGAGAGAGAGAGAGAGAGAGAGAGAGAGAGAGAGAGAGAGAGAGAGAGAGAGAGAGAGAGAGAGAGAGAGAGAGAGAGAGAGAGAGAGAGATTTCTGAGGGGTCCCAATCAAGTTCTAATCAGTTCAGAAACATACATATGTTCTAACAAGACAGATATTAAATATTTGTGCGAAGGATGGTACATTCTCATTGCAGTTAGTTGGTTAATTGTTTTTCTTTAGTTACTTTGTTTTTGCCTTGGAGAACGTAACTCTCTCTGACTATCCTCTATGGCTTCCAGTTTGATTTCCACAGAGAAGAAGCTTAATATGCTGATTAGATGATTAATGAAATATGCCAGCTTACTAAAAATCAGTATACTGTCCCAAAAAATTCATAAATAAAATCTGTGCATGAAACCACAATGAAAACCTTAAGTTTTCTATATCAAATCTTTCTTCCAACATAAAGCCAAATTCCAAACATCTTGTAAGAAGCTCTGAAGTCAGTGCCAGCTCCACATCTGCCCCCAAACTCTTCCTGGATCAGATGGAACACAGCTGCAATGCTATACCATAATATGGGAGGCACATGTCAATGACCTAGGTGTTGCTGTATTAAATATTATCAGAACAATCCTGATAACTGAAACAGTGTGAAGGACAAGTCATTTTTGTTAATGTTTGTAAGTTGCATTACATATGCAGCATTATCATTCTTTTTAAGATGTTAAACCCACCATGGATGCGCAAGTGTGAAGACTCAGGAACAGAAACAAGACCAAGGTAACGCTTGGTTTCATGGTTCACATTGAGTCAGCATCGGCCATAAGACGGAACTGAAAAATCCACCTGAACAAAATGGAATAAATCACTCAGATCTTCAAATGTAGCTGTGGATGTTATTCATATTTAACATGTGATCGACTGGAAAGGAAAATACTGTAGATACATAATTATCTTTTCTGGCAGCATCGTGTAAAACCTAGAAACCACATGGCTAAAGGACTCAATTTACTCAAGACCTGCTTTCCATTTACTGACAATTATTAAAGTTCCAGTCATCATGTAGATGGAAATATTACTGCTCATTGAATTTTGAGAAAACAGATGTTTTCTGTCACGGTGGAAACAGAGTATTGACTTACACCCAGAGGACATTGAGCTTTTGGTTAAGGAAGACACAATCAAACAAGCATCTTACTGTATCCCTTTGGCTAAAAACATCTTACCTCCTTTCTTCTGATTTTATCCCCTTGTTTTTCTTCCTCCTGTCTTTTTGCAAGTTAAACTTCTCTCTGTGTCTCCCCACTTCCTCTGAGGGTGTATTCTCTTATGGCACTGTGCAGCAGGATTTACTTCTCCTTTTATTTGATCCATCTGTTTCAGCATTCTTTCCCTATCCCATCCGTTCTCTCTGCTCTTGCCTGTATGACTGGTTTTATTTCCACCACATGGCCTCCTTGTTGATTGCACAGGTGTCTGTACACAGCTCTACTTTGTGACACTGTGCAGATGAATGTTTCTGAAGTGAAAAATTAGTGGAGAGTTGTACAAGGAGAAAATTAGAATAAAAGGACTGGGGGGAAAGATGAGGGTGAACTGGTTTAAGTGTAGCTTGGCACTGGTTTGGCACTGGTGCACGTAAGATTAATTTGCCTCCAAACTCTTGCCTCAACCTTCTTTCTCCCTTCTTTTTCTCTTTTCAACTCACAGCAATTACAGGGAAATGCTGCCCTCAATCGGTTATGTTGTTCGGTGAAATTGTGGCAGTACAGCAAGGGAAACAATCACCAAATATTATTTCTTTGTTCACTTTTTTTCTCCGTCAATTCCCATTTATTTTCACTGGCTTTGGCTTTAATTCACAAAATAACAATTTCTCCTGCCATTTAACAGAGGAGCATGGAATTTTAAATGAAGTCAAATATACATTAACTACAAAATCAATCAATCAATAAATATATGCGAGGAAAAGACATGGTCCACGGTCTACCAGCCCTGGTTCTGGGTTTCCGGTGTCATCCAGCATTGGTTCATGGTTCCAGAGTTCAAACACGACTGTTTCTGGTTTTCAGAGTTCGAGTAGTGCTGGTTCTGGTTTCCAGAGGTTGAGCAGTACTGGTTGCAAGTTCACACGGCCCACCAGTGCAGGATCTGGGTTGATAGGGTTTAGCTGAGCCAGATCTGGGTTCATAGGGCCCACCATTGCAAGTTCTTGGTTCCCAGGGTCCACAAGTGCTGGTTCTCGGTTCAAAGGGTCAACCAGTGCCGGTTCAGGATTCAGAGGGTCCACGGGTGTTTGTTCTGGTTTCACGTAGTCCATCAGCGCTGGTTCTGGGTTTCCTTGATCATCCAGCACTGGTTCCAGAGTTCAAACACAACCAGTTCTGGTTTCCGGAGGTTGGGCATAGGGTTCACCAGTGCAAGTTCTTGGTTTCCAGGGTCAACTAGTGGCCACTCACCTGCAGGAGGATCATCATACCAGAGATGGTCATCGTTGTGGTCGATATAATCCTCCAGGGCTTTTGGGGACTAGACTGTAGAGAAACCACAAAGCATCAAGTCACCAAATAAATCAGCTGTTATTACACATACGTTGTTAATGTAAATAATTCTCATCCATCCATTTTCTTGACCTCCACATTCATAAATAAATGTATGGTTTGCATTTTTGTAGTAGATAGATCATTTTGACTTGGTAATTTTATAAGTAGCTCACGTGGTGACGAAGTGTGAGCGCCCCCTGCTGTATACTGTACACACTACACACACAGACCGGGGTTAACATGCTACGTCACCCTTTGGGACCCAGGTGACACCTCCAAGCTCCGCCCCACTGGAGCGAGAGGACGGTGTCGGAATGATGACGCGCTTCGAGAAGTCAACCCACGTTAACGTGTTGTTTCTGTAGTGGTGACTTTATTTATCGGACCAGTATTTGTTTTCGTTTAAACGGTCGTCTTTTTTTCCTCTCCTTTTTTAAAATTTATTTTCCTTACGTTCGTCCGTCGTTTCGCAGTTTGTTTGTTTGTTCCTGTTCTTGATACCCGACATCTCTGCTGACACGTGAAATAGCGGCTCAGTGATGGATAGAGGAGCTCCGGTACGGAAAGTGGGAATACCTCGGGGAAATGCAAGGAATTCACAACTATTTGTGTTGTAGTTCACTAGTCAGGTCGTGTTGACCGTGCGGGACAGTGGGGAGTCGATGTGTGTGGTTCAGGAATAAGCGTCCGGCTGTTGACTGAACCAGAATAACCTAAGGACTGACTCTGGGCTGGCCATCACTTTATGAATGGTTCTTCATGTATGAAGACAAGGGACGGCCACCGGCCCGTCCGCAGCATGCTGGTACCTCCAACACTGTTTACTGATCCATCAGGCTGTAAACATGCTTTTGGCGGTATGATTTAGGTAAGTTAAATAATACACACACACATTTATATACTCAGCATGCTCACTGTACTGTGAAACAAGGCTGAGCAGGCCTTTATGTAATAAGCATATAAAAAAGAAGTTATTACATAACAGTTATTGCCAGACGTTGTGCACACATATCTCACCATGTGGATGAGTTGGATAAAAACATCTTGACAATTGTAAAAAAAAAAAGAAAAAGAAAAAAAAGAAAGTCAAATCTTGTCTTGTATTTGCTCATGACAAGTCTTCACCATGTCACATTGTGGAGTTTGTCAGGATTGAAGTCAAGTAAAGATGAGTCACACACCTTCACCTGCTACTCAGGAGCTCCTATTTAACAGTTTTATACCATGTGATTCAGCCTCACACTGTGTGTTGACTGAAGTTGTTGTCAGTCAAGACTCATAAGTCTCTGTGTGTATTTGTGTGTGTGTGTGTGTGTGTGTGTGTGTGTGTGTGTGTGTGTGTGCCATTTTAGGCAGTGATCTATTACAGCCCAGACAGTACAAGTGCCATGGTATCAACATGCCAGTACACATTAGGATAAGGCATGACAAATTGACCTTAGTGTAAGTGAGAAGGACACTCTACTAGTGCCCCAGTGTTTGGGTGGGGTTGCATTTACACACACACACACACACACACACACACACACACACACACACACACACACACACACACACACACACACACACACACACACACACACACACACACACACACACCTGTCATCTTAGGTCTTGGAGCACCACCTTAGCTGAGGGTGTGTTTACACTCTGACCCCCCCCCCCCAAGAACAGCTGACTATCTCTGAACCCGCCTGCCGGTGTGCTGAAGACCCCCCTCACAAATTGCAGTTCAGTATGATTTTTATTCCCAGACTGTACCCACATGTGCCCTGGTTATCAGCGATAGTGTTATGTGGGAACACACATTATTCACATTACTCTGTGAGAACTCACTGTGACACTTGTTAGTGGTAACCTCCAGGCCAAAAGATAACATAATCAAGATGAGTCATTTGTATGACAATACTAGGGGACTAGTTATTCCTTGCAGAGCGAGATGCGTGAAGCAGATATTCAGAGTGTCAGACTTAAGCTGTCTCCAATCACTTTGCAGCCGTTGATTTGGGATAAGGCTTGATTGAATTAAAAAGGATTGTGTGTGTGTTCTTCTGTGCTCCACTCTAGTTTCTCCTTGATCTGATTTTGTTCCCTATCCCTGCTATGGAGGTTTTGTTTTCACCCTTGATAGGAGTTTTCAGCAAAATTACACAAGAATCGCTGGACCCACAGCCGTGACATTTGCAGTACAAATTAGGTGCAGACCACAGAAACAGGAGGGACCTGGTTTTCATTTCCACTTTCTTTAACTAGATATTGATTTTTTTTTCTTGATATTTGCCCAAAGTGAACTGATTCCATGAAAATTTGTGAAGCGGTGGGCCAGTGTAAATGTGAATATGAATATCTGTCTCTTATATTTTTTCTTTCCTCTGTGTTCTCAGATTTTGTTTGCCTGTGCTCCATCAACACTATTGCTACACGTCAATTTCAGTATTGACGAGGTGTGTATTTAAAATGCTCAGAGATGACATCATATGAGATAGTCCAATGCAGTTTCAGTTTTTGTCACGTGTGTTTTTCAGCCTGATTTAACTTTGACTTTACTGTGATCTGCATTGCCCTCCTCTCCCTGTATGTGGTCTATCATTGGAGCTATTCTTAGCTACGCTTATCGGTTCTGTCATTCCCTCAGTGAACCCACAGATGTTAAACGGCTTGGAATAGCTCCATGTGTGGAAACACAATCTCAGATGGGCTAACATAGGGTCTGAAATTGACAGCGACTCTAACAATACCCTTCATAAATCAGGATGTGCCCTTGGCAGGCAAGAATCCTTTTGAATGACACCTCGTTGACGTTTTACTGTGTGACAGATTCTCATATGTCTAATATAATGAAAAAGGCAAATGAAAGCTGGGAAAACCTGTACTGTAAGATATGAACCTATTTTTAACTTCTCCCTTTCAGGTAGTTTAACTCCTGTTCTGTGCTTTGTACTTAAAATTAACAGTATTCTATAGAATTAGTTCTACAGCAGTTCCACTGCTATTATTTTCGTTTGTCAGTCCACTGCTCATTAGCCAAAAAGTGTGTTTACACAGACGTCATTAATTACACAACGCAGGGTGGTAGAAAGAAAAGCGTGTCTTTATTTGCTCAATGGTGGCATTAAAGAATGAGCAGCTGCTTAAATTTAAGACATTAATGCTTTTTGTCAACATAAACTGTTTCACAGCTGATGTGTTTTTTCTTGTGGTGTTAAAAGCTTTAATATTTTAATGATCGCTCTGTTTTATTAGACTTTCTCAGTTAGACATGACTTCATGATAGTGAACAGCACTTAACACCAAGGTTGTCAAACTGAACCAGGTGAATTGACTTTATTGGGATGAGGGCTGCTTTACTCGAACAGATTCACAGTACAGTATAAACCTGGACTGAGTGTGTCACCTGTTGGAGATATTGAAGAATATTGACTATGGCATTAATTAAACACAATATTGATACATTTGAAATTTCTTCTTAAGGTTACAAGAGGAACTGTAGATTTTACACGTTATTTCAGCTGCTTGCAATCCACATAAAGCCATATAGACATGTATGCTCTGCTTTCTCCTCAGATCAAGATTGGTGTGTTTGCTCCTGTTCTATCAAATACTGTACAATGGTTTCCTTTATGCATGGATTATTTTGCTATTTCATTAGCAAAGTAAAGTTATGCCTCATCATATGATTAAGACCTCATACTATATGATCTGTGCATCTCTGCAAAACAGAATAGTTTTTCTCACATTGACAGCTTGTTCCTAGCGTATTGGCCACTTCATGTTATGTGTCATTATATTGTGTGTAATTATGTTTGAGAACAAGGGCGTGAGAAAACTCCAAATACATCCTGTAACTGGTTCCCTAGAAACAGTTCAGATAAATGAAATTATAAGATGTCTTGGGGCCAAAGTGATCCTTAAATATTCGATAATTTTAAGGGGATAAGAAGCCTGCCTTGCTCTCTCGGAGTGGGGATGGTCAGAATTAGATGGGTGAATTACAAAAGTATGCATGAATTCATTCAACTATACACTTTTTAAAAAGTTGCATTCTCAGTCCTTCTCTCCCTTCTCCCTAGTTTCCATTACATAATGGTGAGATAAATCTGACACAAAAAAAGAAAGAAAAAAAAAGACAATAGCTTTTGCTTCACTAACTTGACAAAAATGTCATTGATAACCTGATATCTTGGAAAACCCTGAAATGTCAAAACTGTACATTGAGTAAAACTACGATC
This sequence comes from Antennarius striatus, assembly GCF_040054535.1. Lineage (NCBI taxonomy): Eukaryota > Metazoa > Chordata > Actinopteri > Lophiiformes > Antennariidae > Antennarius > Antennarius striatus. Next base: position 8,157,373 of record NC_090786.1, on the reverse strand, counting down.
TAAAACCTCTTGGAAGAAACCTCAGTTTTGATTGACTGAGGTGGAGACAGATGACAGATGATAGATTTCAGTCATAACTTACACCCTGGAGAAGTGAAAGTCATGTCAGAAATCAATATAAATTTCATTAAATGTCCATTTAAACATCAGGAGTACATTTATCCCACCAGGACCAACTGCACTGTAGTAATGAGTCAACCTTTCCCAGAAGCCTCCTGTGGTGACTGAAAGGTTACTGTATTCTGTGTTGGACACCCTTTGGGTTTGTTCTCTTCCAGTTGTATCGGTGAAGCTAATAGCACTAAATTGCACACGAGGAGGTCTTTTTTTTTTTTTTTGGCTTCATATGAGACTGTCTCCCAGTTACTATTTAAAAATGCACTGCTTAGGGCAATAGCACGGAGTTGAGGGAGCATTTGTAAAGAAAGACAGCTCGACAGAGTGAATGCAAAGGAAGGATGCAGAGGAAAAGATGTAAGCTGGGCAGAGAGGAAGCTGAACAAATAGCAGTGCATTGTCTAGTCACAAAGGATGAATCCAATAAGAAAGTGGATCTATTGAAAGGTTATTATTTAGACCGCTTCACATCGAGGGCTGTAAGGATTCTCCACATTTCAGTTCTCATGACTGCGACATGTGGAAATAAGGACGCTGCCAGCTTAGGTCATATGAAAGTAAATCCCCCATAAACTGTGGAGGTGGTGTGTGTGTGTGTGTGTGGGGGGGGGGTGTCATGATTCTGATATACGACCATGAAGGCATTTGGTTGGCCTTTAACTCTGCATGTGACTCTTAATCCTAGTTTGTAGTGCTTGTGTTTCTTAGTCTTGTGACAAAATATGCTTACAAGACTTTTGTCTCACTTAAGATAAAGTATTAGCGCATAATCCTCTACTTGGACCTGTTTTTTACATGACTACGGTTATGATGATGAATGCAATATTACACGAATAGGGTTCATGTAGTGTACTATTCTCATCAAATGTCGAAAAAGCTTTTCATCTAATTCCTGCAGCTATTAGAGCATGTATAGAGTCAGTTCATGCAAATGATTACGTTGTAATTATATCATCCCACCTGTAGGGATCAATCAACGTTATGAATTTCAGTTGTATTAGTCTGGTCAGATTTGAAAAAGAGGAGTTTGCCTCGGGCAACTGTCTGCCCTGCCATCTGCTATCATTCACTTTACATGGATCAAATGATCTCGCTGACAGTGATTGACACCTGCTGTTGCCTCGTGACACTTTCTCATTTTGACCCGTCTTACTCCTGCTTCTCAGCAAAACACCTTAGAGAGAATGCTCTATAATTATTCTTATGGTTGAAAAGATATTTTGATTGTTGCAAATCACGGTTAGCAGGAATTACTTGAGTTTGGACTTTCTTTGAATTTGTGTCCTACATTATTGTGGCTCTTTTCCTGTTAGGGTTTAAAGTAATACTGAAGAAAGTCAGTTCTGGGAGTTAATTCTTTAGTTCATGAAGCATTCATTTCAACATGAATATTGATGATGTAAATGTTGATCAGCTGATTCTTGGAATAGAACTGATTTTTATCTTAAAAGTGGTGCTACTTTGGTGAACTTTTCTGTTTCTGAAATCCAGTGTTTTAGCCTTTTTTTTTTAATCACTGGCGTAACTTAAACCAATCTGTAATTTATCAAAGCTTGTGACATCTATAAACAGGAGATATTGAGGAACTGGTCATGGTTGTATGGTTTTTACAGCTGGCACTTCACAGAAAATGGATGACTAAATGGAGCCAGTGTACTGCCGACCGTAAAATGAGTGGGGAAATATAATTTGCTCTGAATCTTTAAGAGAACAACAACAACAAAAAAATCCTCTTTGGTGGAGTCACCCCTCATGAGCAGCTGAGTGCTTGACAGGATCTGCTCTCCTTTATTATCCCCTCTAGTGATCTTGTGACGTGATAGGTCAGCACCATGTGCTCTATAAAGCTGCTGCTGAATTTTGTGATTTTCCTTGCATTGGTAGGATTTAGCTTTTGCCTTTAGACTTTGAGTTTTCAGACTCAAATGTTTGAGATTTTATATCTCCCTGTGTGTTTTCCCATAAGCATAGCGCCCCCTTTGCTGTCCTACCTCCTCGTCTCATAGCAAACTGAACTCTTAAAAGGTGTCCCATCAAATATTAAACACACACCCATGGATGCTCTTGTGTCTCCTCCCACACACACACACACACACACACACACACACACACACACACACACACACACACACACACACACACACACACACACACACACACACACACACACACACACACACACACACACACACACACACACACACACACACACACACACACACACACACACACACACACACACACTCTCAGGCAATGAGAGAGCCAGACAGCAGACGGATCGACCTCTGAGGAGTGTCTTCCCGTTCCTGTCCTCTATCTAATAGATGATGTCTTAACTTTAAAGCAGATGTTGAATGAACCAAAGTGCATTCACTCAAAGTGTGAAGCTCTGACCTGAATGGCTGACTTGGGGTTAACAAAGACTGGACCAGTAAACAGGACTTCACTGCCTTAAGGTAAAACTGCCTATTCTCTTCAGTCGAATGTTTTAAACAGACAGGCAAGTTGGATGAATGAATGTTGCTGATTGTTGCACCTTAACTTTCTCCGTTTGCTCTGTTGGTCTCTTGTCATTTGATCTACCGGAATCAGTACACAGCTTTACTAAACCTTTTGTCCTGTATCAGTGACTTAGCATCCATAAGCATCGGTGTAGCTTAGCCAAGTATTGCTTTCATTCAATACACATTAGCTTATTGTCAGTGTAGCTTTCATCCCTGTCTCATTCTATTAGCCGGCTCTAATGGCACTCTTGCTAATCTGTAATGGGAGAGAGCTGTGGCCCTATACGGCCTTGTCCAGATGACTGCCCTAGTTATTACTCCACTGAGAGACTGGACAAAGCCAATATATGCAAATTAAGATGCTCTGTGGACCAGAAGCAGTTGGTGATGTGTTAAACCCTATTCGTCTAGAATCATTTCTGACTGAGACAAGAAGGAAACTGCTCTGAGATTGTAGTTTTGTGTCTGGGTTGGTCCGTTGCCTTGTCGGTAAAAGCCAGCTGGATGACATAATGAGACACTTTGACAGATGTGAAAGAACTATTGATCGAGGTACATTTGACACTAAGAAAGACAGATATACCAAGATGGAAGCAGAGAGGTACAGATGAGTTGCAAGTTGTATCTGCCTCTCACAGTATTTACAAGCTAAATGAGAGATTGCCTGCTTTCTCGCCAGTCCCTCCATCATTTCTGGCCCTCCGTTCATTTCATTATCCTAGTCAATGACGGCATATTGGGTCATCTATATACCCCTTATGCAATCAGTATCATTTCACACATCAATAATATTTCTAGTACTGTGGGCGTTTCTGTGTCTTTATCCATATATTATCCAAATATTATTGTTTTTCCTCTTTATTCTCACTCCATTCCTTGTAGTTTGAATGCAGTCCATGTGTATTTGAATTGTTCATATATCCCAGAGGATATATGAACAAACTTGGGTTTGCCCTGATTTGCTTCGCCTCTGTTCTCACTCTGTGGAGTTCATTAAATGGGTAACCCTAGTATGCATACTACAGCAGTTACAACCATTTTTTGTATTGTGTAAATGCAGATCTAATATGCAAAGTAGAAAATTTCCATTTTAAGCAAATCTGTTGTTATGTAAAATAGGGTCTTAATTCCAGTTACAAACAGCTGTTGTGTTGGGAACCTTAATCTAAAAGTTAATCTACAAAGAATATACTTAGTTTTAAATAAAACAAATTTAAAAATGGATAGCAATGCTGATATCGTAGAAAAAGAGATGCTCAGATTTTGCAAAGGTTTAGCAATGGTAAGGATCAATGAGAGTTGGGGGATGAGACAGACTGACAGTAGGGACAATCTGCAGGATAAGGGATGTACTGTGTGTAGTCGAGGACGTCTGTTCACGTATGACCACATGACCCAATTGTTCATGTCCTGCTTTTGCTTCTTATATCTGTGTGTCCTGCTACTCCTAAAGAGTACATCCTTATAGTGTGTGAATACAGTTCAAACATGAAAGAGATGCCGGAAGCGCATTGAATGACCTTATTCTTGCAAATCAGATTTTTCACCCTTCCTGTGTCTCTGCCAGGTCATTTCTGACTGGCTGTCCCCTGACTCGGAAATAAAGTGAGGCCAAACAGTCCTACTGGCAGACTGATAGAAAGCTCTCGTTGTCTCTATGACAGATAGATTTAAAAGATGCCATCTTACTTTTGTGCTTATTTCACATATCACACCATGTTTGTAACCCTGACTTCAGTTGGATGGTGTCTTCGTGGGCTGTTACATTATTCATCCCTTTGCACTATCAAGGTTTCACAATGTTTTCTTGGTGGTACAGAGGAACAGGAGGCACATTGTTGGCCTTGGTTACCATGGGTTTAGTGCAGCCTTTGTACGTGAAGTTCATGAAGCTCTAGGCAACAGTATTTACTTGCAACTCTATTTTATGGGGGAAGGGAGTATTATCAGATATGAGCATTTGACAGCCGGTTGGCAGGATTCATCTCTGAATGTGTGTCAGTCAGTGAGAATCTTGGTAATTCACGGTTTATTTGAGCTGGACTCTTTACTGGCGTCATATTTTCTGACGCTGTCAAGATAGTTTTAAGTTGAAATAATCATTTCATGAAAAAAAGGGCTTTATGATGTCTTTGAAGAATCATACACATGTTACAAGTTTGGCCTCTATTGTAAAAATATGGTTTGGAGATACATTTATTGAATTCCAGCAATGTAAAAATTTAATGCACTAAATCTGCTTTTGGCATCAGAATAAATACATGAGCTCTCAGTCAGTTTATCAGGCCATTGAGTTGCATGTTTTAAATTTTACTCAGGTTGTACAGTATGTTGTGAAAGTCATTGCCATACCTACTGTAATTTAGAAATGCCTTTGTTCACTAGTGCTTGTTTGAATTTACCTTTTCATGGTCATAGAGTGACAGAATTATCTTAGAGAAGCATGTTAAGTCAGGTGGCCTTGGATTCTTGACATCATTACATTTACATTATTATTTTTTATTGAATTAAAAAACCGCGGTACACTGGCGTCGTGCCCGGAGTGTCCCCCGCCTCACGCCCTGAGACTGCCAGGATAGGCACTGGCTACCCCGTGACCTGCGTTAGCGGATTAAGCGGGTTGGAAAATGAATGAATGAATGAATGAATTAAAAAAACATTTCTGGAAAATATCTCACTGTAGCTGATGAATGAGTTAGCCCAGATAAAAGGACACCTGCTACAGCATTGTGAGGATTTGCTGCAATGTAAAAATGATCCTTCATACTGGCTGTGAATGCAATTTGAGCAGTTGTAGGGCAATTGACAGTGGCACAGACCTCTAATATAATCATCACCCATTAACCTGCTGTTACTACCACAGGGCAGTAGAGGCTTTGCTTGCCCTGCATACACACACTGACCTGATTTTGTGTGTGTAACTGTGTTTTTGTGTTTCTGCCCATTTGTGTTTATGTAGCAGATGAGGATAGCGGCATAGCCAGGGACAACTGTGATGATTGCGTATCTTCAGTTGTAGACACATGTGGTTGCTCATTGGAATATGATGGACAATGTTTGGTTTTTTTCTGAATAGGAGACCCATATTGGAATGCCCATCCCCCATTCACATTTTGAGTGGATTATTACTCCATTATCCGCCTTATGTGTTTGTGCCAGTTTCTGAAAGGATACGGCCAGATAAAGAGAGAAAAGTCTTGTGCAGCAAGCACTTCTTGTAACTGCATTGTTTCTGAATAAAACTGTTAAGTGATTTTAAATTTGGATTGAGCCTGCTGACGGTAGTTTCTGCTTTGCCTCATCATGCACATGGGTCACTTTCTGTTAACCACACTCACCATCTGGATCCGAACAACTTGTACATACAAATTCTTCCATAGTGCAACCAGATTAATGTCAAAGGCAGACGCACCATCAACATGAATACATATACTTCATGGTTAGTTGGAAGTGAATGTATCGAAAAATTAGTCAACAGAAACAGTGCTGTGCTCTCCATCAACTGGTTTTACACGCTGTATATGCTCCATTCATTATTCAAATCACGCTGGACGCTTTCCCAGCACTGGTGTCCATTTGTGTCATGTTCACTGATTAACGATTCGCGCATTCTATTTTTGGCCAGACTTATTGTTGCTGTATCCTCATTGTGATCTGCAGTGAGAACAAGGAACAGGTAGAGGAGAAGCTAGAGAGGTGGAGGTTTGTCCTGGAAAGGAGAGGAATGAAGGTTAGCTGCAGTAAGACAGAATACATGTGTGTGAATGAGAGGGACCCAAGTGGAAGAGTGAGGTTACATGGAAAAGAGATCAAGAAAGTGGAGGATTTTAGGTACCTAGGGTCAGCAGTCCAGAGCAGTGGAGAGTGTGGAAAAGAGGTGAAGAAGCGTGTATAGGCAGGATGGAACGGGTGGAGAAAAGTGTCAGGTGTGATGTGTGATAGAAGAGTTTCAGCTGAAATGAAAGGAAAGGTGTACAAAACTGTGGTGAGACCAGCGATGTTGTTTGGTCTAGAGACAGTGCCACTGAAGAAAAGACAGGAGACAAAGCTGGAGGTAGCACAGATGAAGATGCTGAGGATTTCTTTGGGAGTGACCAGGATGGATAGGATCAGGAATGAGTACATCAGTGGGACAGCACTATTAGAGGTTTTGGATATAAAGTCAGAGAGGCCAGACTGAGATGGTTTGGACATGTCCAGAGGAGAGATAGTGAATCTATTGGTAGAAGGATGCTGAGTTTTGAACTGCCAGGCAGGAGGCCTAGAGAAGACCAAAGAGGAGGTTTATGGATGTAGTGAAAGAGGACATAAAGGTAGTTGGTGTGAGAGAAGAGGATCCAGAAGACAGGGTTAGATGGAGGCAATTGATTCGCTGTGGCGACCCCTGAAGGGAAAAGCCGAAAGGAAAAGAAGAAGATCCTCAAATACCCCATGCCAGCTCTTGGTCAAGTCATAGCTGAACATCTGAACATTTTTACTGTCATCCTGTCAGTGTATTATTAAGACTCTAAAATTTGTTCCTCATAAGTATGTGGGTTGAAATAGATCATAAAAATCACTCAGTTCTGTTTGCTGCTTTTCATTTCATCCTGTGTGTTTTTGCTGCCTGGTTTAAAAAGAGTCAGAAGTACTTACAACTTACTTACAGGTTTAAGGAAGAGGAATTAGACTTAGCATATGTGGTTGAAAGTTGTGGTCACTAAGCCCTGTACTACTTGCGTTAAGACACTCATTTAGTCTATTTACTTTCTCACACGACCTTCTGAAAGCGTCAAGGCAGCCTTGTCGTGGCAAAGTCTCAAGTCTTCCTGGAAGGTTGCCATATTAATCCTTAATACTTCTCACAGTCGGCGGTCTTTGGAAAGGATTCAGACATGCAACCACTGCAGCTGGTGGACAGGAATACCCATACTGTTGCTTCTATTGAGTAACGAGTCAAAGTAAGATAATGGCACAAGTATTAGTGTTATTTAGGAAAAAATAGGAAAGCTTGTAAAATGCAATGGGACAGTACAGAGCAGTATCAAACCAGGGCATGTAGTCAAAGACAAGACAGTGCTAACAATTAATTTAACACACATATAAGTTGTATTTCTGTTGTGCGTAGTGCAGTTCAGCAATTACACTGTGTATTATTGTGTATTTCTACATGAAGTGAAAAGGGGTATAGATTATGGTAATGCTACATTATTGGCTTGATTCATTTTGTGTTGATATCTTCAGTTTCTGGTAGTATAAGAGAACCTACAAAATGCAAGCTCTTTGTTAATATGTTTTCAGTAACAAAGAGTTCTAAGGTCTGCTTAAGTCATGTATCTAATCTGTTTTTTTCTGTCTTTCTGTCTATTCTTTCCCAAGTTGTGTCTCATTCAATATTTCTCCATGCCTTTGTTGGCATCTAATGGAAGAAAAGGAATCCATCAGGTCTGCCATGGTATCCAGACTGCCTAAGTTTGGTGGACGGTCCCCAGCTGGTGGCACCAGCCCCTTATCCAGTGGTTCTGCACAGCCAACAACCCCTGTCCAGGATGTTAGTTGCACTCCTCCTAGAACACGGCTAAATGGTACAATCCGTTCTTCCCCTTTCTCCATGAAATGGAAGAGAGATGAGGGAATGACTCCCTCTAGCTCCATAACACCCACCATCCCTGTGGATGCAGACAAGGCTCAGCTACAGCTTTCCTTATTGGGGAATGAAGTAAAGAAGGGGTCTCCAGCAACGCCCAAGATGCGAAGGTCAGGTGCTTTGATGGTGCCTATCTCCAGTCCCAAGGCCATTCCCAAACAATCCCTCAAGATGAGTTCCAAAGTAGGACCACAGCTAGGCCAAAGTTCACTAAATAGAGGCCTGAAAATGGGTCACAGTAGCCCCAGTGTTCCTAGTGAAAAAGTGTCAGAGTCTCGCCTTATGCGACAAAAGTTGAGCTCAAGTTCTCCGAGAAGCAGCTCTCAAGACAGCTTGTCCCAATCAAGTGACAGCCTGAAGACATTGGCACTGGACAATATGGTACGCTCAAACAGTTTCACTCACATCAAGCAGATTCCCTCTACCACCAGCCAACCTATGACACGATCCTTCTCCTTTAATCGAGCTGTAGAGCTAGCCAAGCCTCTGACAAACACTCAGTTGCAGCCTCCTCGCAGCAATTTCCTCAAACCCCCTCAGCTTAGCAATGGAAGACTTGGTTTAGGACTTGGAGGTCTCAATGACAGCCTTGGAGGTTCAGGAGGTTTAGGTGGAGGATATGGAGGACCGCAGTGCAGTAGAACTTCCTCAGGTGCCTCCTCCTTGCCCACACTGTCATTCCCATCAGCACCCACTACTCCCAGTGCGCTGAGAAAGCCTCTACTCCCTAATTGTGTGCTGACCAAGTCACTGAGTAGCAGTGGAGGTTCATTTGGTTACAGGCTGACTCGATCTGGACAGGCGAAGCAGCAGAACACTTCTTTGTCAGGTAGGGTCCAAAGAGATATCAGACCTTTAGCTGCCCCTATTTGTGGAGAACTGTTAGCAATAGCAACAAACATTGAACTGGCTTGTGAGACTGCCAAAGCAGACTCACAGAGTAACAGTGATGGAAGTTCAAAAGAAGAAAGACGAGAAGGAGGAGGAAGTGGCACGCTTACACAGAGCTCTGGCCAGGCAGCAGGAGAGACTCTGGAGGATATGTCTCTGTCTTCTGCCTCATCACTAGGAAGAGGAGACACCAGTGAAGAGTTTCCTGATGACTTTAGCCCTGTGGGAAATGTGCTCAGTGATGGGTCTCTGCCTGACAACAATAAAGCTGACAACACTACTGAAACCCCTCTGCATAGCTTTCACAATGAAACACTAAAATGGGACAATATGGATCTGGAAGGTATTAAAACTGAACTGAATGTAACATAACTATTATTTTGTGGTACAGTTGTTCAGCTGTATGTTTATAAATTGTCAGGTCATAAGGAGGAAAGTCCTCTGGAGCACCCCCATGGACCCCTGGTTTGGTCTCCAGAGAGCAGTGAAGTCCAGCAGGCCTCATCCACAGAGCTATCACCCTCTAATAGCTCAGATGGCACCTACATGTGGGATGAAGAGGGTCTTGAACCCTTTAGAGAGCCTGTAGTACAGCCAAGTGACAACTGTGATGACTCTGAGCTCAATAGCATGGTAAGTCTTAGTTTTCAAATTTTAAGAATTTTGACTGAAATGTCAGAAAAATAAGATACAATTAAAGAAAATTCAGAACTATACCAAATATGAAATGCTTGTTTACTCTATTTGGAGTATTTTTATTTCCATTTGTTTAATTATATGAGATAATGATAGTGATGCTAATAATTCTGTTAATTAACTAATTCATAGTAAATTAGTTTTAGTTAAAGACTTTACTGTAGTATCTGCTGACAAGCATTCAGCACTCCTCTTGCCACCTGGCAGATTTCGACATCAGATATTTCTGAAAGGGAAAGGACTGGATTGCAGCCAGGATCATTTAATGATGATACGGTCACTGATGCTGACACATTGTATGCTTGTCTGATTAAAAAGTGGGCCCATTCCCAAGTAAAGTTTTTTTTTTTAAAGTGACAGAGATTAAAAAAAAGTTGAGGTTATGATACTTTGAAAGTGGTCGTGCACATTTCATAAATGGACTTCTATATTACAACAGACACAGACAGTAGTTTGATTTTAAATGAAGAATTAAATTCTTGCCTGCTGGCCTATAAAAGTACCATCACATATTGCACTGGACATTTCATTTACTGCTGCTAACCAGTATAAAATGTGTATGTCCACAGAGCAGTAGCTCAAATTATCCCATTAGAAGGGAAGTCACGGAATCAACCCTTGTGTTGTCTTTACATGTATCCTCCCCTTGTAGTTCAAAATAGTGTGTGTGTTTGGAAAGTATGTAAATGTCCATACAACACAAGAAGACATGAAAATAATACAAACTTGATAAACACCATAGGTATTAATATGATGGGTCATTACTTTTAGTTTCCACCTCTCAGCCTTTATTCATCTGCTGTACATTGAAATTATTATCAATCACATAGAGTGGAGGGGCTCTGTTATAAGAGTATCATCCACTTACTGGAAAGTTGATTAGCTGAGCACCAGTTCTTGTAGTTTACATGACATTACATCCTTGAGAAAGACACACTACAGCATTGTACTACATATACCTATACTTAAATGTGACTTTGAAGCTTCTCCTTATACTGGAGAATTTTTACCAGCTGGTTGGATTACAATTTAGGCCCTTTCTCTTTTGTAAATGCTTTAATCCATTAATCGGTTCTTTGTTTCCTCAATAATTTGGCTTTAACAAAAGTAAAATACATTTTTGAAAGGGCTAAACAATTTTCAAGCTGTTTTGTATCAAACCTTTTCTTTCCCTGAGATGAATCCTGACCTGTAAATCAACAGTTGTTTAATTGGCCTTGGTGGTCTGTCTGGCCTTGCTTCAGTTTCTTTCATTCAGCATCAAGTCACCTGATCTCAGGAATTTGTAAAGAGCTTAAAATAAGGTGGATTAGAAATGATCTAATGAGATTTGTATGTTTAGTTTGGTAACATGTGATGTTGAGACAAGCACAAAGTCTTTATTTCATAATATTGTGTGTCTTCTGTCTGTATTTGCACATGGTCATTGCTTGTATAAGTATAACCACACATGCCTTAGTAAAGTGTATTGGATTAATAGCTAGTCACTGTGTCTTAAGGTATCTGTGTGTTTAACTGGAAGATGAATCCTGTAAAACACACAGAAAGGGACTGAAAGCCGGCATCACTAGAAATCTGTTGATCATGTGTGAAAAAAGTCCTATTACAAAATCTAAAACTTTGGTCCTGTCACACCTCTAGGATGTAGCCCTACTTCGTCTGAACATATGCAGAGTGAGCAGGGACATTTTTGGTGAAAAGGCTTTTCTGAGACAGGAATCGTAATAACCTTCATTGTGAGACAAGGAAAGGTCTGTTGAAGGTTGTTGAGTGAATGGCATCTTCAGGGGGAAAAGGAGAGACTGGGTTCTCATATGTGAAGTTCAGCTTTGTAAGGAAATGTGTCTTTTGAGATGCAGTATTTTACTGAGAGATTTGATTAGAGGAAATGAGCCCATTTACTGCATCTGGGTCTGCTGAGCTTTGACCCTCCTACCCATTCTTTTCCCATTTCCTCTTTATCTTTTGTTTCTCTTTGTCATTCATTCTTCCAGAGGTACAATGAGTTTTCCTCATAATGAGAAGAAAAACACCACAAATATAATCCTCTCAGCACTGCCTGCATCCAAAATGATAAGTAATAATTCTTTGGATTCATGCAGCATAATCCGTACAGTCTGTAATGGCATAGTTGAGGCATCAGACAGCCTTTATCAGTGTATGTTACTTAAAGCCTCTTGTTGCATGATGTAAAACACAACAACACAAGCCTCCTGCTCTGAATTAGATGCTGGACAAAAAGAAATTGGTGGTACAGACAGCTCTTAATGCTATATAGAAGGACTGTTGTGACTCCAAATGAAAATCCCCCCCACAATGAGACAGAGGTTCATGACACTGATGTAACCAAAAGCCAATGTCTCTGTTGCTTATTGGTTAAGGGAGGTTTTATTTTGCCGTGTAGTGCAGTGACAGGCTCTCTCCACTTGGTGGCATTGTGCAGCCTTGAGACAACATTACGTGTATGTGCTTGGTGATGTTTGTGTGTCCTAGTCTTTTTCTGGCAATACTACATGTCTCTATCTGCATTCTTATATGTCTGTGCAAAATCAAGGAGTGAGCTACCTTAGCTGATACTAACTGTTCCGTGATGCAGCCCAGAACAGAGCATTTACGAAATAGACTTTGTGAAATGTAGAGCTTTTTCATCTCAACATCAGTGCAATTTCTAACAAGAATTAATTTACATTTAAATGTTTTTTTTTTATTTCATTCTGTCCTCATTATATTCTTTTCTATTATTATATTGATTTATGTATCTACAGGTGCCAAATCTTTCTGTGAAGTCAAACATTCAGGTCATATTTAAAATATTGGGAAATTTATCATAAATGCAGAAGATTGGTCAAACTGTCAAAGAAAGTTTTGAGTCGAAAATGCTTGAATGTTCAGCTTCTTCCTTTGTGTTTCTTTCTTCCGCTAACATTTTCATTCATTTTGCCTTCTTGCCCCAACTCCCTTTCTCTCATTTGTTTCCAACCATAGTCTTGGGAATTTTGTAATCCTGTGGTTTCTCCCTTTGCTTCCTCAAAGCTGCAGTTACCACTGCCTCTTACCCCTGATTTATTTACTTTGCCTCTAATTTTAGGCTTGTGTGGAGTCAGGTTGAGACAGGTCAATTCATTAGTGTTTAAAAGAGTGAGGTGCTTAAGCTTTTTGTCTACAGAGTGCTTAGCCATTTATAGAACATGCTGCCAATGAACCGCCTATGCTGTTGCATTAATGAGGCTTATTGCTCACCTGCTTTTTTTTGTCTTGATTCTAAATTGACACAAGCAGTCCTTCAGGGTAAAGTGTTTTTTTTTTTTTTTCATATGTACTAAAGCTTTTGCTGGATAAGTCTGATTCATTCCCAAAATCTCAGCCTGTTGTTATCCATCATCATCGATCATGACTCATTTTTACTTCATTACACATTTGAGGTCGACTGGTTGCAAATTTTCAAAGGCTGCTGAAATAGAAAAAGGTAGTTTGCTGCAGGAAAAATGCAGCAGTTCGTGAATCAGCCAATATCAACGTCTATATCCCCACTCCCACCCTTAAAACAATTAGTATTTTCAGAAATTAAAAGTCTTTGGGTTTATTGAAAATGGATTAATGTTGAATTAAACATCCAAGTGAACCCTAATTGTATAAATCTGGCTAACGCAACATCAAACTAATTTAATACTTACAAAACATGGCCACCTGTTGGAAGTCTGTGGAAGATCAAGTTAATATCAGCTGATTGGAAAGATTAAAACAAAAGCACTTTCACTGATGAGATTGAGTTATTAAAGCATAATCATTTTATATTTTATTCACGTTTGGAAGGGCACACCATTTGAGTGTTCAAACAGCTTATGTCTATGCAGCTATTTGTTTAAGTGCATCAAAACCAAGTGAAAACATTAGAGCTCAACTCCCGAGCATCCGCATCTCAAACTATAATTTAATTTTTGTTTGGATTTTCAAAAATATTTTTTCTTTTTTCTAGGATGTAGACTGACTGTAATTGAAAGCATCCCCAATTTCAGTAGTCGGGGAGGTGTTTAGTTTAAATGCAAGTTAATGCAAAATGGTATTGACATTAATGGTCCATTATTATTCATTAGATTATTGCTTCCTTATGGTAGTCAGTTCTTACACTCTTACACTCACTTTTAGATTGTATTTCTTAAATATTCTTCTCTTTGATGTTCAATTCTTTATTTACAATTATGCTACATTTTGTCACGGGTGCGGTTAGGACCCAAATGCAGCACACCTGGAGAGATGCCCACATTCATAGTTTAAATAATCAAAATCGTACAACAGGTTGTCAGAAGATCAGGCAAGTAACAGACAAACAAAGAAAATCACAAGGAAGTCCAAGACAGTTGAAGAATAGGATGAGTCAATAACAGTCTGGCGGCAAACTGAGGTCTGAGCAGAGCTTAAGTAGGGTGGAGCCTGATTAGAGATGGGAAGCAGGGGGCTGCAGCAACACAGGTAACAGAAATGAGTGGATTGAGTGGGGGTGAATTCAGGATACAGATGACAGGAAGGAAAACAGGAACTGGGACAAATGACCATGACAACATTTAAAAAATTGAGCTTGTGTGAGTCAGTGACTAGTCTTTCATGGATAGCCGGCATCTTGTTGATGATAGTAATAGTGTGGTCGCTATACCAGGATTTTGTTAACTCATCTTTCCTCTTTCAAAGAATGTTCAGTGAACAGCCAAGCAAAAACAGATGGAAGAGTAGGAGACATACAGTATGTGCTTTGTTCGTTTCTATGGATTTGAACAAATCCTATGAAATTATAACAATTTTAAGCACAACTTTAATTTTTACCTCGCAAGTTTACCTCTCTGAATCTTTGCAATTACTGTTTTATTTATTTCAATACACATAAGGATCTATATGCATGCTGTGTATACACTATAGCTAAGCATTACTGTTCACCTGCCGGCAGTCCATCTTGAGCACCAAGTGAGCCAGGAAAAAAATGAGAAACATGCTGCTGATTTGAACTTTCAGTGTGAATTTTCATCACTTGTCTTTCTTATTTTGAATATTCAATGAGCTTTTAATAGACAGGATATCATAATTGGAAAGAATGTGTTCCCATGCCAAAGAGGAATGACTTATCTATTTGAAGACTTGTACAAATAAAATCGAAAACAGTAACCTTGTCATGGAGCAAACCCTGGGGTTACCCTGTGACTCTAATTTCTATTACGTGGATTTTCCTGAAGAGACGGGATAATATTAGTTGACATCAGTTTGAAATACAAATACACTCTAATTTCTAAATCTTCCCTTTCTTTTATTATTCTAGTATGTTAGCTTAACTTCACTCACCATATATTTCACAGTAGAAGCTGCCTGACAGTCCAGGGAGCAACCCGATAAACATTAGCATGCTTGGCAGCTTTGAAAAAGTGTTCAGCTTCATCTTGTGGAACTCTGTAAAATTAAGGAAGAATTAAGTAGGATGATCAATAAAAAGTTTTCTGTTGAGAGATATAGCAGTATAAGTGATGAATATGGAATAACAGTGTTTTTGTACCGAAGGAATTAATGGTGTATGAATGCATAATTTGGTGAATTTGCTACGTGAGCCATTATGCAAGAGTGTTTTAAAATGATCGATAGTTGTCACAATATTTGAGACACATTTTCAGGATTACCTTTACTGTTATTTAGATAACGTGCTTTCCTTTTAGCCCTCTCACTTTGTGATGACAGGATGCCCATTTGAGTTGAAAGAAATGAGAACATAAAAAGGAGCAGTGTGAGAAAAGTTTTTTTTTTTTTAAAGATTTTCGGGTATATCTCTGTAAGACCCCATAATTTGGCGATATTCTTTGTGTTTGGCAATCTAAATCACCAAGTTTTCTCAAACCGTCACAGCAGATATGTAATTATCTTTTAAATAAGCCAATTAGACCAATAAGGCTTTTGTGTGTCAGATTGTGGTTATTCTATTTAACGCATTGCTCAATGGTTGCGCAATGTGGGAAAGGGGAAACATCCTCCTTTTAAACTATCTCTAAGTTCCAGCAAGAAAAGATCTATAGTATTAAGTAAGGGTATGAATACCACATAGAGGTAGTTTGAATAGTGGAGTGTTTCACCACCAAACCAAGCCCTTTTCTATCAAGTCATTGCATTAGATGTCATGTTGCATTTCAATATTTATAGTAAGAAAGTTCTGACTTTCAAAAGCAGTGATTATGAAAAGAGATAAGTTTTAGGCTGATTTGTAGAACAGCGGTCCCCAACCTTTTTTGCACCGCAGACCGGTTTCATCTAAGACAATATTTTCATGGACCGGTCTTCATTTGCTTGATAATTGTTAATGACGCCAGGACAGCTATAGTCTAATAACAAATCATCCACAGGGGTTTTATATAAAATGCAGACATCAATAGACAATAAACAACCTTTTTTTCATAAATTGATAATCAACATTTTTGTCAAAGAAATAATTATAATTATATTAAAAACTCGATTGAAGTGACTGCACTGATGAGGTTTATTTTGAAATATAGCGACTTACAATCCGTGCATTCAACGTAGGAGAAATACTGATCATTTCCAATAGAAGGGTGAACAAGTCAATCAAGTAGTAATAATTACAATAAATAAAATGGAAGTAATGTAAATGATTTTTTCTTTCTGTGGAGCCCGGCACCAAACGGCCCACGGACCGGTACCGGTCCGCGGCCCGGGGGTTGGGGACCACTGTTGTAGAGTATAGCTTGAGATTTCATTAGAAAATGAATGAATTGGAAGAAAAGTGACATACTGCTGTGAAATAAAAGAGAAATGGAAGACAGAAGCAGCTCCATTCATTCTTAAAACTTCTCTCTGGCCCTTATTGATTTATCTGTTACATTGTGGTGCATTTTGTTTAATCAAAACCAAAAATGAGCTAGTTTATTGATTAGCTTATTGCGGCCATGATGTGGCTTTCTTTTAGAAATTTTGAAACAATCCTTTTATAGAGTGCAATGAATAAAATTAAAGTTTCTGCAATGACCAATTTCTTTCTTTTCAAAATCTATACACTCACTCTGATGGTACACTGTAGTAATACCATAGCAACTACCACTGAGTTACCAACGGGCACACAGAAGATGGAAAAACTACACTAAACTTTACCTGATACCAATACCAATACCAGCCAGACCTTTCTGCAGCATAGACACAGTAGTGTGCCAATAGGTTGAGCTATACAAGATTAATTATTGGTGACTGTTTCTTCTTTTGTGATCAAACTACAGTGCATCGTCATTTATTATGCAACAGCTCTACCCGTGAGAGTGTGAATGCCGTGTAGTGAGACGCATGGTCTCTTACAGTCCTCATGTCGAGTTCTGCACTTTCTCTGGCACACATTAGTGTGTGAACTTGCACTGAGCTGTGAGTTTTGTCAAATAGCTCATCATGCACATCACCAGGCTGACTGAATAAATAAAAGTTAGAAACCGAAGGACTTGCTGCTGCTTCTGATGTGCTTTTTTAAAGCACATGCAGGTGAACTGTGAGAGAGAATAAAAAGTTTCAGGTGGCCTGGAGTAATACAAGAAAGTACTTCTGTAAGTATTCCTCTGCGGTCTATCAGAGTATCATAGTTTGGATTCCATAATGTTTCACCAGAACTGTGGAACTGAAGTGAAGACTTTTCCTAAAAAGAGAAATGTTCAAAGATCGCAACCACGCGTTTGTTGTTGATAGTAATTGGATTATATTATGATCTGCTTATTCTGCTTTCTACCTGAAGCTTGATTCCATCAGTTGAAGATTTTTACAGATACCCATTTGTTGTTTTACAGCACATGAGATATTCTATAATTAGTAATTTTGTGATTGTGTCTTCAAGTCAAAGCCCTGTCAATTTTCCTTCTTGAAGCGCAAAACTGCCTTAAAAAAACAACAACCTTTGAACTATTGATTCATTCCGTTGCTTTTGGGTTTTCTTTGAATTTTTCAGCGCAGCAGCCAGATTAACTGCCTGTTTTCAGGCTGTTATAATTTTTTTTTTTTTTAGGGTTTTCAAACCGTTCTGTATCAACAGTCATAATTGAGGTGACATTTTCCAGCAGCAGGTACTCTTATCTGTGTCTTCATTTACAGAATGAACTGTTGGAGGGGTGAGAGAATTGAGTGCAGCAGTATCACAAAGCAGGGTTTAATTGATGGTTATTGTTCATGTCATGCCATTTTTTCATAAATAAAAGAAAGGAAACAGTAGTATATAACATAAAATCTTAATATACAGCAATTATAACACCATTCCTAATGTTTGCGTCTTTGTATTCTCGAGGGCTAACTTAGATAATGAAAGACAAAATATGCATTTCTTTTTTATGTTTCTACTTAAGGATCACAGAATAAATGAAATATTTTTTAATGCATTTTTATACCTTTGAATATTTGCTGGTGTGTGGCAAAATAAAGCTGCTTTGGTGCCATTGGAAGACATTACTGGTGCCAGGCTAAGGGCAGAAGGATCCTGAGTTACGTCAAAATAAATGCATCGGGGGAAAATGAGCATCCATTTCCCCCTAATCGAAGTACTGAGAATGAAGTTTTTGGACAAACAAACAATTTTAACACAAAAATGTGTCACTCATAAATATGCACAGTTGCATATATCTTGCAATCTGATGGCTTGGTATCCTAGCAGTTGGTCTCACGGAACAAAAAGACTTTTCACTACAGGGAAAATGATATAATGGCTTTAATGTGCTCATAATGGCTCTGTAACCCATTACCACGAAGTGAACGTCACCTGTTATTTTCCTAATTCCCAGGATATCCTGAACAACCTGTACCCCCTGGGAACTGGAGAGCTGGATGACGACGACCTCATGCTTGATGTGGACCTCCCAGAGGACGGCTTGCATGGTCAGCACACATGCAGACACACAGACATACCGCAACACTTCCATGGAAATGTAGTTAGCCTACAAAGGATTTAAATTTGTGAGGTTATTCTATGGCTGTGAGAAATCTCACCGGCTTGAGGTTGCCCATTATTTTTGTATAAATGGACACCTCCAGCAAAATGGTTCAAATCATAATTGTAAATGAATGCATTGCCAAGGTCTGAGGATTCTATTTCCAGCTACAGCCCTTTTTGGGCGTTTAATGGCTTGAATAAAATGAATCCTGCCTCGCCTTGGGTGAAGATTTGCTTTTGCGACGCCTATTAAAATATTTTAATGAACACCTTGTTGTCTATTATGTGCTATTATGTTTTCTATATTTTGCTGCTGAGGAGTTATTAAATCACTGCTCCACCACTCCTGTACCAATGACCATGAATGACAGCTCGGAAGCTGACAGGGAGAAATATTCTGCCTCTGGCTCTGTTTACAGGAGTGAATGGGCACACATGCACGGTAATAACACAACCACAGTGCATCAATGCTTACATTTGATCACGGAGATGACAGCAGTGCAGGGTTGGTATGATTAGGATAATAGTGCTGCAATTTCCACAAGCCACTCTCATCTTGATATCGTATCTCTTGAGGTCTTTGGAGATTTCCCTTTAAAGTGTTGTCATTTTAAAAATGTAATCAACTGCCAATCAAGAACAAGGTCTCTCTGTGGGTGTTAAAGGTCATCAGGCCATATTTATGGAATATACTGATAACACATGGTGCTGAATGAGCACACAAATAGACCCAGATGCAGAGGGTACACTTGCAACTGCTCTGCAGTAAATCATACCTTCACAAACACATCTCGAAGCTTCCACAAAAATTGGATATCGTAGCTGTTGTGAGGGAGAATTTATTGCAGGCCTGTTGTGTTAGTTTGGTTTAGCTTTAGATAGAGGCACTTAATAAATCTGCAGCTAAACTCACATCACTGAGGAAGATTTACACATCTGATATCTTAAGTTGAGTGAACAGGGAGCTTGTTTTTGAGAGATATGAGACTTGTATAAATGTAGAGAGTGGGAGGAATGCAAATTGCTGTGTCTGTATTTTTAGTGTCCTATGTCATGGCTGGAACCAGTGTCACGAGTGGCAGAAGGAAAGCAAATGGACTGAAGTGTCCTCTTAGACCCAGCCCACAGGGCAGGCTCACAGACATGGGATATGGAAGGGTGTTTCCTCCCTCCACGAGACACCCCGACTCTGCCAGGAACAGGAAGAGGGGAACAGGAGAAGAGGCGTTTAAAAAAGGGAAGGACCCTGCAATTTTTCATCCAGTTTTCAGATCCCGTGACTGAAAAGAGTCTCCAGTTTTTCTCCGTCTCCTGCTGCAACTGGTGACCTCTTAGTTTGGATACAAACCAGTCACCTCAGATGTTCTGTCGCCACCAACAGCACTATCATCTCTGCCCAGCTCTAGTTCCTAGGGAGTTCCCAGGAAAAAACAAGACTGTCAACAAAGACGGAATGAGGCAGGGTTGGAGCTGGGTTGAATTTCTGTCTCTGGCCCTTTAAGTGCTCAACAGCTGACAGGACAAGAAGTCATTTCTCTCCACACTCCGGCTCTATCTTCATGGATTTGTATTCTAAGTTGGAGTTTATTCTGGACGCACTTCTTTTCCAATCCCTCTTCCTGGGCTGAAAAGGGAAGTTTTATTAGAAGTGCTGAAGTTTCTAGCCTATAATGAAACAGGCTGGCTTTTTTCGGGCTATGTGGTGACACCTGGGGTAAAGTATTTTAAACAGCCCTGCTGCGTTCTTTGGATTGGGCCTTTCAATCTGGTACTTCTTTATGTTTCTTTGTGTTCTCTTCCTCTGTTTTCTCTCAATCTGGTGTCGAGAAAGTCAAGGATCCTTTTGATTTCCTGGGGGGTCACGCTCTGTTAGTTGTCAATTTTGTTGGTGTTACGGTCCATTTCACAGCTATATGCCATTGAGTGTCGCCAAATACTGTCTCCTTTTACCTCATTGAAAATGAAATGGTGTGTCATTGCATGTGTGTGTTGTGTGTGTGAGAGAAAGAGAGCGAGAGGGAGAGCCCAAATGAGAGAAAGTGTGTGTGTGTTTATATTTCTTGGTGGGGATAGTTGAGAGAAATAGAAAATGAGTTGAATAAGATCATGATTTATATGCAGATATTCTAGATATTCTCGAGTACTTGAAACATACACAGGAGTATTCATTACCCCAAGACATGAAAATTGGAGTCATATGCTTGCATATTTTATGTGTTTGTGTGGTGTGTGTGTGTGTGTGTGTGTGTGTGTGTGTGTGTGTGTGTGTGGTGTGTGTGTGTGTGTGTGTGTGTGTGTGTGTGTGTGTGTGTGTGTCTGTGTGTGTGTCTGTGTGTCTGTGTGTCTGCGTGTGCGTGCACGTGGGTAGAAGGCAGACAGAAGTATAAAATGAGAAAAATACATTTAAAAAACAACACTCTAAAAAAGTACAAAATATGCTGCTCATCTTGAGCTACAAACATACAAAAGATTGACTTGAACAAAAAGGCAGCATAAGCATGAGGGAGTATTTGTAATTTTTATTCTTTAAATCTCTGTTGCATCTACAGTTTGAAACAACAGCTGGCTGTATGAATTTTGATTCAGTTGGCAAATGTGCCAAATACGGTTTTATCTTTCATTCAGATCCTCGTTTTGCTGACATACACTTACTCTGTTTCACTGTGCTCTAATCCCACCTTCTTAGACACCAACAAGATGTCTCACATGGAACGCTCAGATAGGACTGGTCGGCAAGGGCCGCGGCATAAACATCACCGCTGGAGTGGACCAGATCACTTCCACAATGATAACAGGTCACTTAAGCTGGAAAGATAGTTGAAATTGTATTTAATTTGTAAGATAAAGGAATCACCATCCTGTTTTTCATCCTGCGGTTGGTTGTCTATTTACTGCTTTGTTTGCCTCCATCTAAGAGCTGGCATCATCCAACATATCGATGGTCTCAAGGCCTCGAGGATCTCCCCACGGCAGGCACCTTCCACAAGCAGGCAAAACGGCTACACGGTGATGCTGGACAACCTCATGATCGATCACATGACACAGGACTGCAGCTCGCTGAAGAACCAGCTGCTCAGGCTCAAAACACTTTTACAGGTATAAACCCCATTTATCTACCTGGGTGGACCATTCCAAAGCCTTTCCATACTAAAATTAAACCACCTTATATCTGTATTACCTCTTCTCAAACTCTTATAGACTGTTTGAAGCACATTTGTGTTTCACGGAAGTGCGCTGCATTCCATGAGTCTCAGAACACAGCGCACACACAGATTCTGTCAGCCAATAGCATGTGCGTACGGTGTCACTACCGACTAAAAATCTGCAATGTAGTGAAGCTGTGTATCTTGAAGTCCAAACAAGCGAGGGATTACTGTATTTTTCACAGCAGCCCTCTTTTCATTTAATTAGAGTTCTACATGAACAAAGCCCTGCATCAGCAAGTGAAAAAAAAAATACTGTGATGCCGATATATTTGTCATCGAGTGCTGCTGCATTAGCGTTGGAATTTATCACACACACTTATAACATCCGGATCAAGTCACTACTGTCATCCTTTTATTTTGGACAGAAAAGAGGCCACATACTCTGAACTGTAAGAAGTCTGGGTTTTAGTTCAGCCTTTGTATCGTCTGTTGAATAGAGCTCTATATTAGCTTTCAGCTTGAGCATTCTTAATAGGCTTGCCAAGAAGGCACTGCGGCATTGTTCTGAAATATTCAGTATGAACAACCTGAATAACATTTCCTCATAAAACTGAACTAATTATGAAAGAAAAAGCTTTGAAAAAAGTTGTGTATTCATTCATATGGCGATTAAGATCGGCTTAAATTAAGTCCACAAAACATTTTCAGAGCTTCACAAGAAAACAACAACCAGGATTCTGCTGCTTGTTGATGTCTTTTGATTTGAAATTTTAGAAATTATATTAAATTAAAAAATATGAAGTTGAATCCAAGCCCCCAATCTCAAAAAGGACATGAAAAAGGTGGCTGCTTAAACAGCATCTACTCTGTATATCTGTGAAAGTGATGGCTTAGAAGACCTTTCTTTATTGATTTGTTAGTCTGAGAAATCCATTTAACATGAAGAGGAAAGAGTGACCGGCAAGGACAAGAGAGGAAATGAAGTCAGCTGCAGAAACACACAACCCCATCTAAGAAAGTTCACAGAAATACAAGCATTCACATATGCTAAATAAAATTATTTTGAGTGCATTGACTGAATGTAGTAGGCGGCACGGTGGCGCAGTGGTTAGCGCTGCCGCCTTGAACCCGCCGGACCCGGGTTCAAGTCCCGCTCTGTGCAGAGTTTGCATGCTCTCCCCGTGTCTGCGTGGGTTCTCTCCGGGTTCTCCAGCTTCCTCCCACCTCCAAAAGCATGCGCTTCAGGTTGATTGGCTGTTCCAAATTGCCCGTAGGAATGAGTGTGTGTGTGCATGGTTGTATGTCTTTGTATGTGGCTCCGCGGTGCACTGGCATCTTGTGTCCCCAGCCTCACTCCCTATGCCGCCGAGATAGGCTCCGGCTCCCCGTGACCCGCTGTGGTAATCTGAAAATGACTGACTGACTGTAGTCTCTGCAGGAAAAGTGGTGTTTGCTTTTGCATATAAATCAAATTCCTACATCAGATGTGATCATTATGCTCATTACAATTAGTCAAATACCGCTGCTGTACAACCTCAAGACGGAACACATATGCTGCTGGTCCATTCGTAACTCTTAATTATGTTTACTACTGTGATGTTGGGCTCAAAGCAACAAATGTAAAATGAGCCTCCAATGTTGTTGAATCTTAATTGATCTCTGCTTCAATGTGCTAACAGACATTCAACTTGATTCAGTCCACACAAGGTGAATTCATCTTCTGGGCCTGAATGAGCAGTACAAGGAAAGAGGCGTTTAAAACGATACAGCAAACAAAAACAAACACACGCACGCACGCATGCGCGCGCACACACACACACACACACACACACACACACACACACACACACACACACACACACACACACACACACACACACACACACACACACACACACACACACACACACACACACACACACACACACACACACACACACACACACACATTTACAACCAGACTCTAAAGTTTAAGCAGGTTAAGCAGACTTGAAAGTGAATAGTGTTTTATACAGTACTCTGAATGCATTGCATCCTTATCATACAAACTTCCTCTGCAACTCAGCCTCAGGTCTCTGGCTGACAGTTCAGGGTCATCAGAGTATACTGTATGTTCTAACGAATAAACTTATTCCAAATTATTGAAATTTTGCTCTTGAGGCACACCTGAGGCACTTGTCATTGATCAGCTCAGTGTGTGTGTGTGTGTGTGTGTGTGTGTACGTGTGTGTGTGTGTGTGTGTGTGTGTGTGTGTGTGCGTCTTTGTGTTTGTGTTTAAGTGTGTATTCATTGTTGGCTTTTCTCACTGTGTTTTTTTTTGTCCAGCTTGAGGATACAGAATCCCCTACAGATGTTCCTGAGGAGATCGAAGACCTGACTGCTGCATCACAGGTGACAAATACAGTGTCTGTCTGTCTGTCTGTCTGTCCGTCCGTCCGTCCGTCCATCTGTGGCATCTCCCATCCATCCATCCATCCATCCATCCATCCATCCATCCATCCATCCATCCATCAAACCGGTATACACCAAAAGAACATCTTAAATGCTTATTGTGTTGCTGATCTTGCTGGACAAACCTCCTCCTAACTGCAAGTGAGCACAGTAAGAGCTTTCATACTCACAATTTTATCTTTCAATATGCTCTTCATGCTCTCTCATGCTTCTTACTGAATGCTGGCTGAATGCTGCAGCAACACTTATGGAGGCTTCCCTCTCTTCCCTCTTTGTCAGACAAGGCAGAAAATGGAAGATGGACGTGGAGTAGAATCATTTCATTCTAACACCTGCAACAGAAGTGCTTTGGGCAATTTCTCAACCTTAGCCATGGGTATTAGAGCAATACAACACAACACAACACAACACAACACAACACAACACAACACAACATATTCTTGCAGAACCATGTACAAACTGCTGAAACACAATCCTATTTTTCTTCCCTGAATTCTCTCATGGACAGTAGCTCTTGTTAAACATGATAGGGTGATTTTACTCAGTGATTTCAACTTGCATGTAAATGACGTTCAGATTTGAAAGAATTGTTTGGACCTTGATATTTGCCTGGATTTTATCCAACATGTAAACAATTCTACTCTCAAACGTGGAAACACATTTGAACTAGTTTTGCTCAGGGCATGGCAGTTCAATTTTTGTTTAATTTAGAGGTTCCAGGTTCTAATCACTTCTGTGTGTTTTTCAGAGATTCTCCAACCACCGCCACATTGACAGTGATAATAGAGTCACACCAACTAACTACCAGATATACTTGACTTGTGCAAACTAATTCCCTCACTACTCTTGCAAGTAATTTGAATGGTGCTTAAAAATGATTGACTTGATCACTCCACTCAAAGTCAGACATGGCACTCTGCTGAAATCAGTACCATTGTTTTCAGATGACATTTGTACACTTTAACGGATCTGTAGAAAACTTGAGTGCAGATGTTGCATTATGTAACTGAATCCCTCTTGCCTTGCCTGGGTCGAGAGTTTTAGAAAGTATAAATGCGTACTTTATGCTGCTTGAACAGTTCATTTCTTTCATCTGATTCACAAAAGCAAAAACAATTCCAAAATTTCTGTTTGATATTGTTGCTAGACTAATGCAGAATACCTCTGCCACTACCTCTTCATTTATTGCTGATGACTTTGTGATTTCAGATTGACTCCATTAGAGATTATTTCCCAGGTACACCTTCTTCTCAGGCTGTTAACCATGAACTTTCTGACTTGGTTCAGCTCTCCTGAAGTCTGTCAGAGTTTGAAAAATTTTCCCCTGAGATCCTAATCAGCCTGGTAACCGCCTCCAAAATGATGACCTGCTAACTTGATTCCATACTTTCAACCTTTAAAAAAAAATTTTTTTCCAGTCTTGAATAGTTCTGTTTATCACATTATAAATATGTCACTCTCGATGGGGTTTATGCGTCCAGCCTTCACAACTGCTACTATTATGGTTGTATGTGATCTTCTTTGTACTTGAAAGGGCTTTCGCTAAATAACTTACTGACCGCCAAACAGTAATAACCTCCTCAATATATTTCAGTTGGGCTTCAATATTTTCACTCAACTGAAAATATTGAAACTAAGCCTCTTGTCAGAGTATATTAGTTTTCAAAGGATGGCACTTTCTTGGTTCCCCTTTTCATCAAATAGAACTGATCATAATTCAACAATACCAATTATCTTTCCTCCATAGTAAAGTCTGGTGTATCCCAGGGATTGACCCTTGGTCCTGTGTTGTTTTCTATCTATATGCTTCCCCTTGTTGATGTATATTTTTTTTATAAATATGATTTTGAATTTGTGCGGCACAGTGGCACAGTGAGGTCGCCTCACAGCACAACTGCACTGGGTTCGAGTACTCCTCTGAGTTTGTATGTTCTCCCTGTGTCTGTGGGTTTTTTTCCCAGGATTTCCGGTTCCCTCTCACCTCCAAAACGTGCAAGTCAAGTGGATTTGTCAGTTTTAAATTGTCCATAGGTGTGAGTGTATGCATGAATGGTTGTTCGTCTTTTGTGTTGTCCTGCGATGCACTTGCAACGTGTCTGAAGCATTGTCCCAACTCCTGCTCGGACGTCTGCTGGGATAGGCTCCAGCAACCCCCGTGATCTGAAGCATCGCTACGTGAATGAATGAATGAATGATGTTAGATTCCATTTCTATGCTGATAACACACAACTGTTCAGAAAAAAGACTTTTTCCAATTCCGTAATTAAAGGCTTGTCTCATAGAGTTAAAATGTCAATGAAAATTTTCTGCAATTAAAAACAAATAGAGCTGTTAGTTTTTAGCCCAGCACAAAGCAGAAATTTGTTTGAGAATCTGACTGTTTTATTCATACATTATTGATGAGTGCATTATTCCTGAAAGGACTACTGTCAGAAACATTGGCGTGTCCCCTTGACATTCCAGTCTCATATCAAGACCATTACTAAGACTGCAGTATTTCATCTCACTATAATTGCTATAATCTGGCCTGTTTGATCATTATGCGTGGCTGAAATTTTGATCCATACATCCATATCCTTCAGGTTTGATTTCTGTAATTTCTATGCTCTGGTCTGCCACAATATTCCATTAGAAGTTTGCAACTTTTCCAGAATGCTGCTCCCAGAATATCGATAAAAACTAGAAAATATGATGAAAAAAAGGCAATTCTGCTCCCTCTGCATTGGACACCAGTACAAATGAAAGAGGATTTAAAGGTTCTTCATTTAACCTATAAAGCCTTGCATGGATTTACAGTATAGATACATGGAGGGGAAAAGTGCTCGTCCCCTTCATTCTGTTCATGTTGCTCTTCTTTGGTCATTCCTTGAAAAAAAAATGCTTGGCTTCACAGCATTTTCTTATTGTGCACCTTATCCCTGAAATACACTCCCACTGCATGTTAGGAAGCTTAGATTACCGTATTTTTTTAAATCAAGGTTGATCTACCACTTTATGTATCTGTCTCTTTTTCTGTGTATCTGTCTGTCTAATCATCTTACTTCCTCTGTGTGATGTGTTCAGATGGAGGAGCTGATAAAGGAGGTGCAGGTGCTCAGAGAGGAGCTGAAGAGTCGAGACAGGACCATTTCTCAGCTCGCCCTGCAATGCAAACAGCTCCAGCAGCATCAGTGGGAACAAATGGTGAGCAGCAGAACTGAATGCATGGCAGAAAAAAGGATTACAAAACATAAAACCCCTATATTTTAAGCGTGACATTTTTTAGAATGACATATTAGAGTTATTAGACAGATATGGTTATCACTGAGTTGATTGCCAGCATATATAAATCATTTACAAATTTATCTGAGAAGGTCAATCTCTTTCTTTCTCTTGACAAGGAAAAAAAATAAACATAGGGACAAACCTCAGGATGTAAATCAAAGGAGGGAGCCATGCATTTAATGATATGTACACACACACACACACACACACACACACACACACACACACACACACACACACACACACACACACACACACACACACACACACACACACACACACTAACACACACACACACACACACACACACACACACACACACACACACACACACACACACACACACACACACTCAGGCAATGAGAGAGCCAGACAGCAGATGGATCGACCTCTGAGGAGTGTCTTCCCGTTCCTGTCCTCTATCTAATAGATGATGTCTTAACTTTAAAGCAGATGTTGAATGAACCAAAGTGCATTCACTCAAAGTGTGAAGGTCCGATAAACATGCATATTAATAGAGAGAGATAGTGGAGTGAAGGGCTGCCATCTAGCAGCGCCCTAGGAGCAGCTTGTAGTATTTGGTGCCTTGCTGAAGGGCACCTCAGCAGTGCAAAAAAAGTGAACTTGCACCTCTCCAGCCTCCAGTCCAGGGCTGGGACTTGAACTGGTGACCCTTTTGTTTGCACCTCTTTGTTGTTTATTCAGTGTTCTAAAGGGAAAGCGTGGATAGCAGTAATGGAAGGAACAAAGATCACAGATGTACAGTATTTCTATAACTCATCCACCTTAACTTGTTAGAAGCAAAAACAGATTTGTGCAAACACATCTTGAGGAAATGCATATACAGATCCAACATGACCAGTGAAGACATGGTTACCTTAATTGTAGGTGTTAAAATCTCTGCTCACACTCCTGCATGTTAGTGCACTCACAGTTATAGCTGCTGAGCAATAACCTTTCTTCTGTCTACTTTTAGCTGGCTCCATACTCCATCAAACGTTTATTAGAGTCTTGACCAGACGTCCTACTTCGCCAAACAACCGCATGCTTGGCTGACATTATTCAAATCCCTTGCTGTATGGAGAAATACCAAAATGTCAAAGCCAGGCATCTTCGCCAGCCTCTTTGCTGAATGCGATCCCTCCAATTAGAACTAGCACCCACACACAGCGAGTTTGTCGGCACAGCTCGGTGTGGTGGACTTTCACCCTCTGCGAGGGAAAAGAGTCAGGACAGCTGGGGCATGTTTCCAGATCTGTGTCTGACATTAATGAGCATCTGAAAGAGTGAAGACGCTGGTCAAGGTAGAAAAGCAGTAATATAGATATTTGCTCTGACTCAAAGCACAACGAGAGAACTTGATTTCAAGTTGATTTCGCCTCTGATAGTTCCCCGCAGTATGAGATGAAAACAAATCAGAGACAGATGGATAGGATCAGTGTGATAGGTTTTTGGTTTTTAAGTGAAAGGAATAACTTGCAGAATTAAATTAATTTTCGATGTTTCTTACAAGATCTTCAGATGAATTTATATGACTGAGAATGTCACAATCTGACAACTTGAGAATATAATTTAACTATTTAAGTGGCCAAATCATGTGACAATGTCATGATTTTTGTGCTATACTCTCAATTGTTACTGGATAACGTCTTTTTATTTATTTATTTATTTTTTATTGTTTAATGTCAGTACCTCATATTTCATGAGGAAATATCAGACTTACAGCCACTGGATAGATGGATTCTCATTTTCACACACTATTTGCGGTGGAAATTGGATTACTGTTGGTCGAAGAAGGAGAGGAGGAAAGTGCGTTCGCTCGAAGAAAGAGAAGAGGAACACCAAGAGTATAGGACTAAGAGTAGGGACGTTGAATGTTGGAACTATGACAGGAAAAGGTAGAGAGTTGGTTGACATGATGCAGAGGAGGAAGGTTGACATACTGTGTGTACAGCAGACCAGGTGGAAAGGTAGCAAGGCTAGAAGTTTAGGAGCAGGGTTCAAGTTGTTTTATCATGGTATAGATGGGAAGAGAAATGGAGTAGGAGTTATCTTGAAGGAGGAGTTTGTTAGGAATGTCCTGGAGGTAAAAAGAGTCAGATAGAGTGATGAGTCTGAAGCTAGAAATAGAAGGTGTGATGTTCGATGTTGTTAGCGGGTATGCTCCACAGGTAGGATGTGAGCTAGAGGAGAAGGAGAAATTCTGGTCGGACTTTGATGAAGTGATGCAAAGCATGCCTAGAAGTGAGAGAGTTGTCATTGGAGCAGACTTCAATGGACATGTTGGTGCAGGAAACAGAGGTGATGAGGAGGTGATGGGCAGGTTTGGTATCCAGGAGAGGAACGCAGAAGGACAGATGGTAGTTGACTTTGCAAAAAGGATGGAAATGGCCGTAGTGAATACTTTCTTCCAGAAGAGGCAGGAACATAGAGTGACCTATAAGAGTGGCGGTAGGAGCACACAGGTAGACTACATCTTGTGTAGACGGTGTAACCTGAGAGAGATCAGTGACTGCAAAGTAGTGGCAGGTGAGAGTGTAGCCAAACAGCATAAGATGGTGGTGTGTAGGATGACTCTGGTGGTGAGGAAGATCAAGAGGGCAAAGGCAGAGCAGAAGACGAAATGGTGGAAGCTGAAAAAGGAAGAGTGTTGCATGACTTTTAGGAAGGAGTTAAGACAAGCTCTGGGTGGTCAGGAGGTGCTTCCAGATGACTGGACAGCTACAGCTAATGTGATCAGGGAGACAGGTAGGAGAGTACTTGGTGTGTCATCTGGAAGGGAAGTAGATAAGGAGACTTGGTGGTGGAATGAGGAGGTACAGGAGTGTATACAGAGAAAGAGGTTAGCCAAGAGGAAGTGGGACACTGAGAGGACTGAGGAGAGTAGACAGGAGTACAGGGAGATGCAGCGTAAGGTGAAGGTAGAGGTAGCAAAGGTCAAACGAGAAGCTTATGATGACTTGTATACTAGGTTGGACAGTAAGGAGGGAGAGACTGATCTATACCGGTTGGCAAGACAGAGAGATAGAGATGGGAAGGACGTGCAGCAAGTTAGGGTGATTAAGGATAGGGATGGAAGTCTATTGACAGGTGCCAGTAGTGTGATGGGAAGATGGAAAGAGTACTTTGAAGAGTTGATGAACGTGGAAAATGAGAGAGAACAAAGACTAGAAGAGGTGACTGTTGTGGACCAGGATGTAGCAAAGATTAGTCAGGATGAAGTGAGGAGGGCATTGAAGAGGATGAAGAGTGGAAAGGCAGTCGGTCCTGATGATATACCTGTGGAGGTATTGAAGTGTCTAGGAGAGGTGGCAGTAGAGTTTCTGACTGGGTTGTTCAACAGGATCTTAGATAGTGAGAAGATGCCTGAGGAATGGAGGAGAAGTGTGCTGGTGCCCATTTTTAAGAACAAGGGAGATGTGCAGAGTTGTGGCAACTACAGAGGAATAAAGCTGATGAGCCATACAATTAAGTTATGGGAGAGAGTAGTGGAAGCTAGACTAAGGGCAGAAGTGAACATTTGTGAGCAGCAGTATGGTTTCATGCCAAAAAAGAGTACTACGGATGCAGTATTTGCTTTGAGGATGTTGATAGAGAAGTACAGAGAAGGCCAAAGAGAGCTGCATTGTGTTTTTGTAGATCTGGAGAAAGCTTATGACAGGGTGCCCAGAGAGGAACTGTGGTATTGTATGAGGAAGTCTGGAGTGGCAGAGAAGTATGTTAGAGCGGTGCAGGACATGTATAAGGAATGTAAGACAGTGGTGAGGTGTGCTGTAGGTGTGACAGAGGAGTTCAAGGTGGAGGTGGGACTGTATCAGGGATCAGCTCTGAGCCCCTTCTTGTTCGCTATGGTGATGGACAGGCTGACAGACGAGGTCAGACAGGAATCTCCATGGACTATGATGTTTGCAGATGACATTGTGATCTGTAGTGAGAGCAGGGAACAGGTGGAGGAGAAGCTAGAGAGGTGGAGGTTATTCCTGGAAAGGAGAGGAATGAAGGTTAGCTGCAGTAAGACAGAGTACATGTGTGTGAATGAGAGGGACCCAAGTGGAAGAGTGAGGTTACAGGGAGAAGAGATCAAGAAGGTGGAGGATTTTAAGTACTTAGGGTCAACAGTCCAGAGCAATGGAGAGTGTGGAAAGGAGGTGAAGAAGCGTGTACAGGCAGGATGGTACAGGTGGAGAAAAGTGTCAGGTGTGATGTGTGATAGAAGAGTTTCAGAGTTTCAAAATGAAAGGAAAGGTGTACAAAACTGTGGTGAGACCAGCAATGTTGTTTGGCCTAGAGACAGTGTCACTGAGGAAAAGACAGGAGACAGAGCTGGAGGTAGCAGAGATGAAGATGCTGAGGTTCTCTTTGGGAGTGACCAGGATGGATAGGATCAGGAATGAGTACATCAGAGGGACAGCACATGTTGGAGGTTTTGGAGATAAAGTCAGAGAGGCCAGACTGAGATGGTTTGGACATGTCCAGAGGAGAGATAGTGAATATATTGGTAGAAGGATGCTGAGTTTTGAACTGCCAGGCAGGAGGCCTAGAGGAAGACCAAAGAGGAGGTTTATGGATGTAATGAGGGAAAACATGAAGATAGTTGGTGTGAGAGAAGAGGATTCAAAGGACAGGGTTAGATGGAGGAAATTGATTCGCTGTGGCGACCCCTGAAGGGAAAAGCCAAAAGGAAAAGAAGAAGATTTGCAGTGGTTGTTGAATTTCTCAAATAAATGTAATGCTGAAAGCGAGTCTTCCTAGTAAAACTTTCATTCAACTCATCTTTCTCCTTTGAGTCACAAGGCTCAAAAATAGATGTGTGAAGTGTTATTTTGTTTGGTTTTTGAACAAGTAACAGAACAACTGTGTCTCAGAGTCTGCAAAGAATGCAAGTCATCCGGAGTATATGATCCAAAGAATTTACAAAAACTATTGAACCTGCTGTTTGCCCTTGAAATTGTAGACTCAGGTAAACCTAGGAAGGTGAAGTGATACAGAGAAGCTGCTGCTGAGACAGAAGGGGGAACACTTGGCTGAATTGAACATAATGGAGTAATGAGAAAACAGCAAAGAAGCGTTTGTGTGGCAGTGATAAGTTGTATTGCGGTACGTTGCATGTGTGTTAGCGCGTCTGTCGGGCTGAGTTGAGAAGATGGGAGGCAAAACGAAATAATGGGTGAGAGGAAAAGGGAGCTATCAAAGATAGAGAACTGATTTTTTGACAGAATGCAGTTTTGGAAGCTGCTCCCAACACTGCTGAGGAAAATTGCTCATGATTATGTACTTCTCTTGTTTGAGCTTCTCTGACATTTTTCACCTAGACTGGCAAAAGAAGGAATTTTTTTGAGATTCTCCTTTACTCTTAACTGCTTCGAGTAAATTCTTGTGCTTTTTATGGTAGCATTAGAGGGGTGAGAAGAACTATTACTCACCAAAGGATTTATTGCACATCATTCATTGTTCTGATGTTCCTTTTAGTTATTATATTAATTTAATAGGTTTTAAAGACAGCTAATTAGTCACACACATCACTCACATCAGGTAGCGTGTGGAGTGATTCATCAGTAAAGGTTTGGGGAGTGAAAGCTGGGAAAATAAAATGTTAATGACTTTATTGTATCGAACATCTTTGACCATTTCAGATAAATGCCTGTTGATCAAAACACTGTGATAATCTGCCTAGTCAACCTTGTATTTTAAACTTTTCAAATCTAAAAGTTTAAAGAGGCAGGTCCAACTAGCTCTGTGAGTTTTCAGCACTTTTGTGTTTACCTTTTCAAAACTGTTTTTATTTCTTTTTTCGAATGGATGTGATTTTGCTGCTTTTGATTGTTAAGAATTAATGAGTGACCCAGGTGAAGAAGATAATTAATGCAATACTTCCTTTATTCATTTTACACATTTATTTTAATTTTTTCAGTCTGCTCACAGCCGCCTCCAGAGGGCGTCATCTTCACTACGACAGAACGACAGATGTACACAGCGTCACTATGACAAGGCTACCCAGACCCACTGGAGACCACCATGCCCAGCTGTGAGTCTAACATTCACACAACCCATAGCGGCAGTCTTTTACGTTTTGTTTTGCAATACAGAATTTATTTTTTAAAAAATTAAAGTGTGTAGTTAACCTTATACTGTATTGGCATCCATTCATTCAGACACCACCAGTTTGTTAAATATATTTGGGCAGCTGTGTCTGAATTTTTCTTATTACCATGTCCTCTGTAGGAAATAACGTTTCTTTTAATATGTCAGTGGGTTTTTCACACAGGAGATGACAGAGAGAAAATAAACAGAAAGAGATGGAGGTATATAATAGGCGGATATGTGTTAAGCGTGTTCAGTATCATGTCAGACCTGTGTGCGGTGCGGCAGCCAAGTATTGATTTAGTAGCAAGAGTGCTGCAGGCAGGGAGCCTCGCAAATACTCCCTTAATTGACCTGCTCTCAGCTAAAAGGTGACACCTACACATCTTAAGAGCTAGATGAAAGCAGTGTAGAAAGATTGCACTGAGAAATCGAATAAAAATGTCTAAGTTATACTGAAGACATTAAACTTATTTATTTGTATGAATACAATAATTAATGATTAGACTGAGGTTATAGCAACAACATAAGGAACAGATAAGCTCAAAAGCATTAAATAAACCAGGTTCCTGCTTCACATGAGTATGTGGTTTAACCGTTACTATGGCAGCAATCAAAGATGGCTTAGCTCTCCTCGATGGGAATTGTGTCCGTGGTGGCATCATTTGATTGTGATCTCGAGTACCTTTTGTATCATAACCCTCAGAAACACACAATACAGCAAGACTTGTTTTGTCTATTGTGTTTGTGTTTTTATGGTTGTGTAAGCAAGAAACATGACCATTCTCTGTTCACCTGAGCTGTTTGTGTACAACAACACATAACATTCATTAACACAAGATCCGACTGTGTGTTGAGAGTTATAATCAGTAATAAAGTTAAGCTGCTGTTTTATTGTTCCTGGTCCTGGGGGGATCACTGCAGGTGGTGTCATTAATATTTCTTCTCATTGATGATGTCTTATTTCACCCACTTGCATCACATCCACTTCCAATTAGATTGCTGATTTTTTTTTTTTACGCTGATAACTATTTATTATGCCCTTATTGATTTGCAGCAGTTAATTTTCATACTGAAATGAAGTATGCAGAGTTCAGATGAAAGAGAGAACACAGTTCCCTGCACATAAACAACATGTTTAAAAATACACCTAGAAAATTATATGTTCATTTTCTTTCATTTGCATCTAGTTGAAAATTAACAGCAGTAATCACATATTGATCTTGTCATAGCTGGTATCCTTACATAAAGATTGTGATGTCTGTGGGGGATTGAGCACCAGCCATCGGTGGTACCACGAAGACCCCCTCCTGTTATCTTGCTGCTGTTCTGCGTTGTCTCAGTCCAGGACTTGGTGTTCAGCTCAATGTGTGTCATCTGGTCTCTTTAAAGATGTGAGCACAGCAGGCCCGCATGAGTCCCATTTCATTCCTTTCATTTTCCTGTGATTGGAGGAGGTCCTAATCTCACTCCCAACAGGGCCCATCCAGCAACAAAACTGGAAAAATTGGCAGGGCTAGGACGAGTCAGCAAAACTACAACTTTATTTTGTTATGTTTCACTCCTTTTAAGCCACATTACCTTGCCATGACTGCAATCAAGTTTATTTCCCGCCCTCTGTTCTGTAACAAGAGAGAGCGCACAGGAAGATAATGTTTCTTTATTTTTCCTTGTTTGGATTGTGTTGAAGCTTTTATTGTTACATTGGCATATTTAGCACCTTCAATGAGTTTGGTCTCATATTGTTGTCAATACAAAGCTGTGCTTTGACCTCTTGGGCTTTTTCACACCAATGTCTGAAGTAGCTTTTATGAATTTTTCTTCCTATTTTGACATTTCTATGCAAAACTAAGGTTACTTTTTTTTTTTTATTACTCACATTGTTCATCAAGGCTCTACATCCTTTCTTTCATTCTTATTCTTAACCATTTCTCTAGTTAAGTCACAGACAAGCACAAATTTATAACCTGGTGTCATCTTTATTGCTTTTTTTTTCCCTTTTGGCTTTTTCTGTTGATTTTGTGCTTCTCTGACATTAAAAGTGTTATATAAGACCAGAGGAGCATCTCTCACCCAGCCATGTGTTTTTGAAGTGAACACTGAAAAGATCAGCCGAGAATAAAATTAAAGTCAAAGGCCAGTGGCTATGTTGTCTTATGTTTTTAATGCTGATATCTTTTTGTCTCTTTTTGTCTCGGTGGCCCATAGGGTAAACTTTTGACTGATAGGAGCCTCAGTCTAATAGGTCTAGAGTTGAACATGGACTTTAGGGAAAACACACTTTTAAATGGAGATTAAGAGTTTAACAATTGAGCAGGCTTGTGAACTTTGACTCTTTGACCCTTTGATGCTTTGACATGGCTTTCAGTGTACAGATAATATTTGTACGTTCATACACTGAAGCGAGGTGTTCATTTCCATAATGTTGTCGATATATTATACTGCATTGGGAATAAGCTATAATCTTTTTCCAAGTCAATTTTGAGTTAAGAAGCATGCTCAGGAAAAAAAAAGCAAACACAAAGTGTGACATTAGTTACCACTTAAGCCTGGAGTATGGGATGGAGTTCTTATAAATGAGCTTCGCCCCATTAATGCCTTTGCAAAACAAGTTCACACAATTATACTGAAGCTCCCTCAGCAGCAGATGAATTTGTGTTTCTTTTGAATCAATCTTTGCAGCAACTTTGCCTAGCTGGTGATAGCAACATGTTTTAGTAAAAATTGATTTCCAAGGCACGGACATAGAGGACCTGATGGCATCACGGAATAGAATAGAATAGAATAGAACAAAGTTACAGTTACAAAATAAAAGAGAAAGGAATAAAAAGACAAATATATACACAAATAGATTACGTGAAAACAGCAACAGTAACAACGACATAAAACTAAAGACAACATTTGTGTTCTTACTCTATATTCTAGGGGAGAAATGTTCCTCATTGCAGTTTTAAATAACACAGAAAACTAAATTGTTTTCCGTGAACAATCAGAGAAACAGAAATGGTTTTAGTGCTTTTGTTAATTTCACTAAATAAAAGTAATGAGCAGAATGGTTTGAGAAATTTCTGGTGTAGCATAATAGACACATCCAAAGCTGTTTAAATCAATCCACTGTCAAAGAAGCCATCCCTGAACGGGGGGTGGTCTGCGACATCACCTTTCGCCCATTTACAATCAGGTCCTTTCGAAACTCCCAAAAAGAATGTCTCAGCAGATTAACCCAGGTGTCTGTGTAGGTTCTCAGTCATCCAGGTCATGGTTATCCAAAAGTGGGGATGTGTCTCATGCTAATGACCCTCATTAGTATACAAAGGCTCGGTGAAACCCCTGGCACCCCCATCAACCATCTTTGAGGAGCCAGGCGGGTTTCAACTGAGAGGTGAAATGTTGTCAAGAAACTCTTGTTAAGTCCAGTTTTGGATAACCATGACCTGGATGACTGAGAACCTACACAGACATAATAGACACAGCTTGTATTTCTGTGTGTGTGTGTGTGTGTGTGTGTGTGTGTGTGTGTGTGTGTGTGTGTGTGTGTGTGTGTGTGTGTGTCTTCAAGTGGTGGCATATGTGTGTCTTTGCAGTCGAGTGCAGGGCCTTAACAATAAACAATGAATGAGGAATCAACCATCATAATGCACCAGATTAATAAATACACAGATGTGGAACAGCAGGGAAACAATGGCGATTCAATAGGCCGTGTTTCATCAGCGGCATACAGAGAGGATAATTACAGCAGCCATCCCACATCTTTCCCTGTCTTTTAACCTGCTTTCCTTCTTGTCTTTTAATCATTCTTGTTCTTTCTGGTAGTTTCTTTCTTTCGTTCCTGCTTCAGTGATTTCGGTGTCACTGTTTCTTCAGCGCTACCTCTGTACGTCTTCTCTTGGATGTAATTAGATCAATGTGCTGTCATGGTGAAAAAGAGAGACAGGCAGATGGAGATAGGAAGGTGCGGGAAAGGAGAGACAGCTGGATTGAACGAGGTCAGTGATCTATGTTAAGGTGTAGGTTGAAAGAACAAGTTTTCCATTCTCAGATCCTGGCATTATCTCTCCACCCACATCCCCTCGTCTGCCCCCTTGCTTCACACACACACACACTCACACACACACACACACACACACACACACACACACACACACACACACACACACACACACACACACACACACACACACACACACACACACACACACACACACACACACACACACACACACACACACACACACACACACACACACAGTCATTAATCCACAGTGCACAGCAGATTCATTTGCACAGGTGAGGATTTAATTGCCAAAGTCAGTGAAATGAGACATGGTGGCACGACCTGAAGCATTAGTTGTATCCAACAACGTGAATCTCTGTTGTGGATTAGGGGATTCGAGTAGAGAGGCCAAGGCTAGGGCACAGCATCATGGTTCCTTCTAAGTAGTGTTGCTATTTAATGAAAAGTTTGTGGAATTGCAACTTTTACTAGAATTCTTTTTATAAGTTTCACTCCCTCCACTGGAGGCTCTGCACCGGAGTAGCTAAATAAACACAAAGAATCAATTTCACAATGAAAAGTGTGTCTTGTGTACTACTTATATTATTGATGATGTTTTTTTCTATTAGGGATGATTATAGTTGAAAATTAACTGCTGCATTTTCTTTATTTCTTTATTTTAATAAAATTGTGACCGTTTATTTGTATTTTATTCTCAGCCGTCATTCACGCATATATATATATATATGAGGTATCCTCATATATATATATATATATATATATATATATGCACATCTTACCACTTTATCCCAGAGACTGATGCAGACAGACTGCCTTTTCTATCTCATGAGCTTTACTAGAAGGATGGATAGTGTGGGGGCTCAAGATAATCTCCCCAGCAACAGGTTCACATGTGAAAGCTTCACCCAGAGAGAGTTGTAGGTGCAACAACGAGGAGGAACCATTGCTTGCTTTGTATTTGAACAGAGATCTGGTGCAAAAGAGACAACTTTTGATGAAACTGATGTGATATATCACGACGCATGATGCATTCACTTAAGAAAAGACAGTTTCTTTCTGAATCAGCAGGATAAATGTCTCATTAATTCAGGTAAACAGAGGATATTTTTTATGAAAACTTTTGTTTTTATCATTAATTCAGAAAGA
This sequence comes from Antennarius striatus, assembly GCF_040054535.1. Taxonomy (NCBI): domain Eukaryota; kingdom Metazoa; phylum Chordata; class Actinopteri; order Lophiiformes; family Antennariidae; genus Antennarius; species Antennarius striatus. The sequence continues at coordinate 8,118,497 of NC_090786.1, read as the reverse complement.
CACTGACAAATTTAGTTTTTTATGAAAACTTGCTGAATTAATGAGATATTCTAAAAAATTCTGATACTGAAAGTCATCATAAAAAAATCTGACCGTTTTTCAGAATTAAGGAGATAATTGTCTTGTTAATTCTGAAAAACAATGTGGTTTTTTTTTGTTGTTTTTTTCAAACTAATGACATTATCATTTAAATTCAGAAAATGGCAAATTCTTTTCTCAAGTGAAGGCATTGTGCCCCAACTTAAATACAAAAACTTAAAATGCATGTCCGGTTTCTGTCTCACTACCCTTTTGAAGCTCCAGCAGCCTCTCACTTTCAATTCTGTAAAGAATTTAAGCTGCTGGGGACTTCTAATAAACCAGCCAAACACTCCCGGAATCATTCAAGAGCCTCTCTTTCGAAACATTTAAGGGTTTAGTCTGAAAATGAAGCCTCAACAGGAGTATTCTCCAAGACCTCCTGCTGGAACAGCCGGTGTTCGAGGCAGAACATGGATAAGGGGAGATCAGGGAAACTTTTCCTTGCCTCTCCAGCTGTCGCACCATAGAGTCGCCGAAATAGTTTAGTGTGGACCTGCTGAGAAACCTTCCTTCACTTTTTGTCTGCTGTCTTCCTCTGTTGCTGATTCTCTCTGATGTCATACTTCTCTCTTCTGTATCTGGGTCTTGTCTGAACAACATTCACCCACAGCAGAGGAAAAGAGTAACATTTGATTAGGTTATATGTTGACTTCATCCATGACTCTGCTGCCTCTTCACTTGGCCTCTCAAATAGGTGTCAGAGATCTGAACCACTTAATGAAAAAGCCGGTATGGTCTGAGAAAAACAAATTGCATTCACTCACGTTCATGTTTGTGCACTGATAAATGCTGGTCCAGCAAAACCTTCTGGTGACGGGATGCAGAGAGTAGATGTTCGTATAGAACTATCATAATGAACCATAATGACTCCAGCTGCCACATGTAGTTGAAAACCTATAGATTCACAACATTCTAGTAACTAATTATACTGTATCACCCAGTATCATCCTAGAAATTGTCTAAATTTGTGTATCAATAAAAAAATCTGATAAAATTTGTAAAACAACAAATCTCTTCAGCATATTCTGTGGATCTCAAATTCATAACCACAGATAGTATCACAGCTTGATAAAAATCCCTCAGCTTCTGCTTCCAACTCATTAGGACAAGTTTATTTTGAATTTGCTGGAGTTACAAAATACAAATGGAGAAGGAATTATTAGCAGCACAGATAGCCAATATATTTGAATTGCAAGAAATAGTACAACCATTAAACCACAGGAGTTGGAGTAAACCACAGTTCACTCAGTGTAAACATCAAGTATGTATTGTCCATGTACACTCATGAAAAGTGTGTCATTAACATGAATGGATGGATGAGTGGATGGATGGATGGATGAAGGATGATAGATGGATGGATGAGGGATGATGGATGGATGGATAAGGGATGAAGGATGGATTGGATGGTCTTCCTATTTAGGTAATTTAGGTATCCTCACTCATTAACAGAATTTACGGTTTTACCTATGTGTGCTTTCTGTGTCGGTGTGTGTGTGTGTGTGTGTGTGTGTGTGTGTGTGTGTGTGTGTGTGTGTGTGTGTGTGTGTGTGTTCTCGTGTGTCATGGCTTTTGTCCTTTGTGTTTTTCTCTGCGTAGGGTGCGTTGCCCACTCAGCCGCTGTCTCCGTGGCAGTCGCAACAGCAGGGCTTGACCCGTACCAGCATGCCCCATCGTAGACAGAGTGAGTCACTAACCACATTCTAACAACTGCAACCATTTCATAGAAAATACGAAGAAGTGTGTGAACAAGTTGACAATGCCAACTTATCTGTAACAAAACCTTTTAAAATACCCGTTCTTCTCATTGATGGTCACCAACACGCAAAATTGATTTTCATACTTGTTTTACAAAAGCCTAACTTGAGTGTGAATTAACTGTCTGCTAATATTTTCATTTGCTGCACATCCAGTTCCCCTCTATTTGTGCTTTCTATTCAGATGCCTGGCTGATTTGTCTACATCCTGTATTTCTAATCCTTTACTCTCCTCCACTGTTTGTAGTCACTCATTCAAATATATCTGTTCTTTGGATGCACAATTGCTTGCAGGCTTAAACAGTTTGACTTCACTGAGATAGACAAAGGATGCAGAAACAATGACAGCAGAGTCTCAACAACCTCAGCTGTGAAATGCTAGCGTTATGCTGTCTCGATGCATCAGCAAGTGAGGAAGGCAGGTGGAGAGGGAATGACACTGGTAAATAGACCTCAGAATGAAACGCTCTTTGTGTTTACAGTTATGTATTTCTGAGCACAGCACATTTTGTCAAAGAACATTTTGTCCTACCGGCAGAATGCGTGGTCGAATTATTCAAAATTCAGAGATTCAAATTAACATCTACATTGTGAGAGAGAAACACAGCTGAAGAAAGGAGATAATGTCAAGGAAACATGCTAAGTCATAGCCAGTACGCAGTCAGATCAGCAAAGGGTGCCGCTAATGATCAGACTTTGAACTCAAAGGTCTTGCTGTAAACTGGCCAGTGAGGAGCTTGTTTCCAAAAGGTCTCGAGATCAGAAAATAGACAACTTCACACATTTATTTGCTCAACAGAAAAATGTAAATTCATTTTACAGTGAATCGGTGATTGTGTGCATGCCTTTTGTTCTCCTACATCTTAATCCACTTCCTCCAATAGCTGAAATTAAATCTCTGATGTTTTCTTTGTGCCTTTTGCCCTCCCACACATAACGCCTATGACAAGGAGTGGAGCGTCTAGTGCAGTACTTCTATGATACAGCGTGGTATAGTAACTCTTTTTTTAACATGCGGTCGACATGCTGCCCTCATAACTCCGCCCCCTGCACGCTGGGGTTGGCGTCAGGCATCATACAGCATGACATGAGCATGAACTTTTTCATCTGCGTTTGCATGTTTCACTTTTGATTTTTTATTGTGGACTGAACTTCTTAATAAGTGTCACAGTGACACCCTTTTAATAACTGTCAATTTTCATCCTTTTTATATTTAACTTATTTTCTTTGTTGCATTTTGCCAGAGTAATTTTGTCTTGTCTTTTTGGATTCACTAGTGTGTTTTGGTGTCTCTTTATTTGTTCCATCTTGTCAGTTTTGCATGCATTGGAAAATTTCTCTAGATTTGTTTTCCTGTATTTTTGAATGGAGTTGGACGTAATAATGCACCTTTTTTTACAATGTGAATGCAGATTTCTGCTGTCCTGGCCAATTACCTTTATTCAAATTACCAAGCCCCACACACAAATCTTTGTAGTCACACACCCTCATATCTAATCACTTATACAATTAAAATCATTTTTTGTTTTGTTTTTATAAACCACCATTACAATAACGATAAAATGAAATCCCCCATATGTCTCCTGACAGATATAAACGGTACGATATACAACCTATTAAAATTCATGCATGTTGCTGTGCTAATCACACAGCCATTTGTCAGTCACTGTGCCATGGGATTGATTATGTGGGGTCTGATATGTTTCAGGTGCCAATCAGTGCATTCGTCAGTAAGACCGGTGATTTCCTGTTGAACTGATAACTATCATTAGTGAGCTGAGAGTTCTGATGATTTGAAGGATATTTATTAAGACTTTAGCAGCCTGTTGCAGATCCACTTATATGCCGAGGGACATATCACATTCCAGAAGCTATATTGGAAGATAGATAAGGGACTCAGCCGACAGTACTTTCTTTCCATTTTAAAGCGAAAAAATATCAATAACATGTACAGTATTAAATCACAAACCATAAGACGAGATCTAAAAATTGCATTTCCTTGCTTGACAACATGCAACATCAGATTTGGAGGTGGAGGTGGGTTTTGTATTGTGCTGATGGACGTACTGTGGTGGGGGACCAGGAGATGGAGCTGTGGCCTTGGACATTCACTCCTAATCCCAGCGCAAATGACTGATGTTAGAAGCAGATTGACCTCCGCCAATGTTTTTAGATGATTTAGATTCTTTGAGTTCATTTGTAGAATAACTAGCCTATAATGAAGTAAGTCAAATAAATTAATGTACTATTAAATATTTTACGTCACGTTTACTCGTGAATGATTTGTTCTGTGTACTGGGGCTGCACAATGTATCATTTTAGCCTGAACAATGCAGAGAATCCATGTGCAATGTTCATGTCACAGGATGTGCAATGTTCTATAAGATAGGGTGATACCAAAGGAACATTTTCATGGTTCCCATTGTCCATGACAGATTGAGAGACAGGAGAGGCCTGTGTAATGTAACATGATTTATTCTGAGTCCTTGGAGCCGCACTGATCAGTGGAGAAGAGATGCACCAGCCATACCCTCTGTATCAGATCATATTTTAAAGACCACATCACTTCAGCCCAGCGTTCGGGAAAACATAATTGTGTGTGGAATGTGTGTCAGGAGATATAATCCAGTAGATGTGTGGATTTCTCAGTGTGAGTTTCTTCATAGTTGACAGTCTTGGATGAGCTCTTTTAGTAGGATCAGCAGTAAATCCTGGAGTGGACTTTGTTGTTGTCTTTGTTCTGTTTGCGGTCATGAACTGGACTCTGACCGAACTGCTTTGTTTGTAATAAATGGAGAAACTCTGGAACTGGGGAATTTCTTCATTTTCTAAAATTGTTGTTTGTCTAATGTTACTCTCACTGGCAGCGCTCCATATTTTAAAGTGTCAAAAGTTCATTTTAAAATTAGGACCTTTTTTTGTAATCTAGTGGAAATTTCTGTACTGTATTTCTTTTCCAGTGCATTATACCAATATCACACACAACAATGTATATTTTTTCACAACTGTGCAGTGCTAGCTTGTTTCTTGTCTCGTCTTGTGTCTGTTCTGATCAGGGTAGTTTTGTGAAATCTCACAACAGTCAGTGGGCTCCACATGCGTGTACATTTTTGTGCTCTAATGTATTTTAAAAGATATTCATGTATTCATGTATCTGTTTGACTCTTCTCCACTGGCGGTTTGTTCCTCTGATAGGCACTGATGGCCTGGTATTCTGCTGCTTATCATGTATTTGATCAAACTTTACATCCTCCTGTTGTCATTTATATTGGTAACCAAAAGCAAATCATCATCTTTCCTTTTTTCAGAGCTATGGTGCCAAAAGTACAGAAAGTCTGAGAATCATTACATCAAAACAAATAAAACATGCGCTTGAAGTAGAAAAGTTTGCTGAATCAAATTTCCTCTTTAGTAATAATGACTCTGAGCTGAGGAATGTTACCTGAATTCTTTTGAAACCACTGCTTGAAGCATTCTTATACTGGATAATTAGTATCTCCTCAACTCAACAAATATTCTGTGTAATGAGCTTCACAAAAGCCATGATCGTAGTAATATTTCAGTAGATTTTACAGGTGCTCCTGATTTTGTGTTCACAAACTGCATATCCCCTGTTGGAGGACGACACTGTGGTTGGTCTAATTTCCATGTGGATAATGGCTCAGCGTGTTTGTACACTGGCAGTGGGCATTGTCGCTCTCAGCTGGGATGTTTTGAAGCCTCCGCTGGGGTGATCACAAAACAACTCAAAGACTTCGCTAGATTCCAAACAAACATGGCAAGGTTATTCTCCTCTGCTTGCTTTTCTTGCTGAATCAGGCTTCCTCTGTGACTTTCTCTCCCATTTTAGGAACAGGTTTAGCTACTTGTGCTGAAAACAAACTGCCATGTTAAAGAGAGCGAATAAGCAAGTCAATTGCCTTTCGGCTTTTGATTGGAATTCTTTTCTTCCACAAAATATTTCAAAATTCCTTGATTCCACACAACTTTCTGGGAAAGGGGCAACATACAGTATAACAGACAAGCCCTACATCCTACACTGACTTTTATATAGCTACTTTATATCAGACTGTTTCTTTAATATGTGATAATACTGTTAAATCTATCTTCTTTCTGCAGCCTCAAATACTACAGCCTTTCAACCCCGGCCTCAACAAACGCCTCCACAAGGGAAGACCAGTAAAGTCTTCCTCCACCGAGGGCCACAGTGACTTCACAAGGAGTCTGCCAGAGGAAAAACCCCAAATAAATACTGGGTGTCATCTAGAAGAGTTGATGATAGATGCCTCCAGTCTGGCAAACCCCAACGACCAGAGTCATCTCCTGAGCCGACTGCATCATCCAAGCTCTGGAACTCCACATAGGGTAAACGCTAGATGCAGTCCAGCGTCAGCAGCTCTGTCTGAATCACAGCCTGAGTGCAGAGCCCCTGCCAAGGTAGTTCAGGACTCCATTGCTCCTGGATCTGTTGCTTCAACAGTTCCTTGCATGCTGCAGCCACCTCGCCTCCAGAAGCGTGTGTCTCTTCCTGCACTCAGGCCGGGGGGCGCCGGTGACTTTGCTTCTCCAAAGCCAGGGTGTTCCTTAGGGCCTCTGGCCAACCGGACCAAGCTGCTGCCCCCTCCGTCTAGAGGCCTTCCCTGCTTTAATGCCAGACCCCAGGCGCAGCCTCAAAATGTGTGTCGCACTTCACTGCTTCAGCCTCGCAGAGCATCAGAGCTTTGCAGGGGTCCGTGGGGCACCAACTCTAGTCTGGAGGAAACCAATCAGGGGATGCTCAGAGAACCAGGGTCAACCAAGACCTTGATCCCTTTGAGTCGCTCATGTCTCCCCAAGCCAAAGATTCTGTGAGGAGCTTAAACCATCCATCAAAACTTAAAACTGGAATCACTTTGACATTGATGTTCATCCCATTCTCTCCATCCAGTGTGATTGGTTTTCTGTTTTACTGTCAAAGGAACACACAGTAAGCTCATAAAGCCACATGAACCGTTCAGGCCTTTGTCTTTGACATTGGTGTTAGCATTTACGACTCCAGTCTGTCTCCAGAGTGTTTGATTGACAGACAGAAATCTTATCTTCACAAAAATCCATAGTGTGATATAATAGTTTTCCATTTGGTGGGAATTTTTTTAGAAGAGGAAGTATATGGATCACCACTTTCTTGGCCTTGCGCATGAAATTTGCTGATGCAAGAGAAAGTGTTACCGTTCAAAGTCAGCTTTTTGTGTTCTTTTGTTATACCTGTTAGTTATTATCAAATTTTGCAGTTCAGTTGTCACACACACAGCTGTCCCCTTTGACACACAGGGCATTTGGCTTTAAACGTGGGGGTGATGTGAATGCGACCTTTGCAGTGTAACAGAAAGCCCATGGGAAGCAAGAGGCAAAAACAAAAAAAGTGACAATGAAGGAAATAAAATAAAAGCAAAAGTATGGCATCTAGAGAATGGAAAATAAATATGTCAAGAGTTCTCCATAGCTGTTGCTTTCTGAATAAAAATGTGTTCGAGTATATGTGTGTCTTTGTGTAAACGCAAGCGATGTCAGACAAAGAGGTTAGGGGTAAAGAGAAAAGCAGCTCCATGTTATAAGTGCATGCATATCACTAGTTCACTTTCCTGTTTATATCCTGGGTGAACTTTTGATACCTGCACATTTTAGCAAAAGGGCTTGTCGACCTTTATTGTGAAAGCATCTTAGATGGAGAATATATTGGCTTTAAATAGCAGCCTTTATAACAGTTGAAAATGCAAGCTCTGGAGCATACTAAGGTTCAGTGTAGGTTTGCTTATACATGTTTAAATGGATGAACACACTGTTTGGGATGTGCATTTGACAATGGAGTAAAAGAAAGTATGACACAGAGGAGAACTTTGCATCCAATATCTTAGGGTCTGATACTCTTTGCTATAGCCAAATGAGACAAAAAAATCTTTCTGTGTAAATATTCAAAAAATACATGTCATCCAAAAACGTTTGATCTTTTTTCAATGATATATAAATGTAAATTACCCCAAAATATCAAACTGAAAATGAAGTCTAAAATAATTCAAATTTAAAGAGGTACATTTCTAGACTGCACTCTTCCTTGATCTTTTCCCCTAAATAACCCCTGTGTGGAAGCATTAGCTAATGGGGCTTCATTGGATGTGTGAAAGTGCTGCTTTGTGTGTGTCGGTGTGTGTGTGTGTGTGTGTGTGTGTGTGTGTGTGTGTGTGTGTGTGTGTGTGTGTGTGTGTGTGTGTGTGTGTGTGTGTGTGTGTGTGTAAGAGAGAGAGCGAGAGCTGCAGTTTCCCTCTCTCTCCACCTCTCACTCTCCAGCACATCTCTTTGGGACCAGCAAAGGTATTAGTGCAGTATTTCCAGGTAGGGAGCCTCCGGGGCTTTAGCGCTGTTTCAGTGGGAGTTTTGAAGAATTGTGTTCATCTCTCCTTTGCGGAGCTCCTTTTGCAGTCAAACGCTTCCAAAATGTCCCCGAACAGAAAGCAGCAGTGTGTTAAAAAGGCCTTCTGACAGCAGCTCTGCTCTCTTCTCTGTCACGCTGCGTGACCGCTTGGTGTACGCCTTTGGCGCTGTCCGGTCTACTGCATCCAATAATGCACCCTACATAGACAGAGTGAGACCGAGAAATAGAGCTAGAGAGAGACAGAGATAGAGAGAGAGGCATCACAAACACATACATCTGGGCATACAAGTTACATGGACAATGCACATGCACAAGAATGCTGACAAAACTCAAAGAGACACCAAACTCAAAGGGTATGCATACATCACTTCTCATTTCCCAGTAGCCACACAAGTGCACTTACTTGAACACCCTATAACAAAATGCACAGAAGTGTGGTTGTGTTGTTTTAGTAGTTCACACAAAATGAGCTCTCAGTCTGTAAACATTGATCCATCTGGCTGCGGCAGCCAAAAGAAGATTGCCATCTCTAGATTACTCAGGAAATGGGTAGAGGCTCGTGGCTGATAAAACATGTTTACCTGTTTGACGCCATCGCTGTGCCAAACAAGCTGAGCATTCAACTCTGCTGTGTAAAAAAACAACAATATACCTTTCTTTTGATGAAAATTTAAATGCGCATACACACACACACACACACACACACACACACAGATATATAGATATATTCATCTATAGATCTATGGAAAATGAAACAGATGCATGGCGAGAGAAAATGAGAGTGGGAGGGGAGAGCGTCCAATATGAGATAGTGGAGGTGCTGTGATTGGGATGAACTGTTTCTGGCAGAGCTTTCTGCTTGTTAATGTTTGTCTATAAATTGTACTGAAGAGAGGAGAGGAAGACCAGATTCATAGTATGTTTGTTTGGTTCAGAGAATAGCCCGATACCCTCAGCTGTGTCAATCACCGCTAAGTAATGCCAAACAGGAAATCAATGTTGCCCACTGTGTGTGCGTGTGTGTGTGTGTGGGTGCGTGCCTGTGTGTGTGTGTGTGTGTGTGTGTGTGTGTGTGTGTGTGTGTGTGTGTGAGAGAGAGAGAGAAAGGGAGAGAGAAAGCGATGTGACAGCCCACAGGCCAAAGCCAAAGCCATGCCAGGGAAAGCAGATAAGTGCCATCATTCTCTCCCCATGCTGTATTCCCTATCTCCAAATCAATGTCCCTGCTCAGTTTAGCAGTCAAGCCAATCTGTCTTGCTGAATATGCTGCAACAAAACCACAACTGGACTGAAAATTCCATGTAGCAGCCTGGATCAATTCTAAAGCAGTTGATTCACTTTTTTTTGTGTGTGTGCAGAAACACAAATTATTAAGCAGCTTTGCACGACAAGAAAAAGTTAGCAAATGGGTCAAGTTGTTCGATTTACAGCAGGGTTGTACATCAACTGTTGTTACAGTTATTAAACATGCAACCAAGTCTTCCTGATGTTTAGACTGTAGACTTTTCAAGGTTTTTAGTTCTACTCAGTGTTGTTTATAAATGACAATTTTATGGTAACAGTAGATGTCCTTGTAACTCACTTGTAGCAGTTTGCACTTCTTAACAAATGGTTTCAGTTTTATGACCTAACTTGACTGCTTAGCCTTAGTTCCTTAACAGTAAGACAAAGAAAAATATGTTATATGCTGTGATCAAATCCTGCTGAAAAAAATTAATGTCAAATGAGCTTTTCTGAAAGTCCATCTTCCTTTGTAGGTACAGTAATTCTTTTCAGGATGATGATCAAGATCAGCATAGGTAAGCATTGGATTCATGCTTGTCAGGTGAATACAAGTATACTGCTGAATGAACACCTGAGCTATTCGTGTTGAAATAATAAAAACCATAAACTGTTATGCAAGCAACTGTGACCTTCATGAAATATCAAGGCAATGATAGTTTCTGAATAAAGGTTTAAAACCACAGGTTGGAGCCACTTGTTGCTCACTTACACACCTTTACAGGACAACAATCCACTTCTCAAGTGTTACTGTTGTTTTCAGCACTGCTGCATTTGATGTTTCAAGCGTTGGTAGACGAAATGGCATAGTGTAGTAGTTGTTTCCTTTCAAATGCAAGGTCATCATATCCACGGCTATATAATAGCCAATATATGCTGCTTTCTGACGTGCAGAATCCATTCACTGTACTCTGCAAAACTGACTCAGGTGAAAAGATGAGGGAAGGCTATGTTTCTAATGACCTTATATGCAAACACAGCAGAGCAAATAAAACATTTTTGATATCTAATCGGAAGCACTTTGAACTTTTTTTTTTTTTTTACTGAGATCAAACACTTAATTTAATTTAGGAGCGACATATGTCTAACATTTGGTTTTTTCATTCATTCATTCATCTTCTGCCGCTTCATCCGCAGTAGTGGGTCACGGGACATTTAGTTTTATGCTATTAATTTTTATTTATCTTATTCTTTTATCTGGTGTATTTCATTTGGCAAATTCAAATTTTTCTTGAAATCCATGTGAGACATCAGTAAGGATAAAGGGTTCATTGAAAATCCACAAAAGGTGTTTGGTAAGATCTCAAACTGTAGCTTTGCAACCTTTTGCCTTGTTTTGTTTAATATGCATTTTCTACCCAAAGTGTTCACATTTCATCAGTAATCTAAAATGCATAACTGTAGGTCATTGCAGAAGTTGAGGCTGTGCTGTGACAGACTACAGATCATTGCCGCTGTTCGCACACAAACATGTAGCTGCTAATCTCAAAATGAAAGAGAAATCCATTCTCAGTTTCTTGTCCTTGTTTTCACCGTGTACTTGTTATATTTCTGTGGAAATAAATTATAATTGTGAAACCTATTTGCTTTTGTCAGATTGTTTTTGAATAACTACCTCCATGTTTTTTATACATATTGTGGTACATGTGTGGATGTACATATTTGGACGCGGATACATTCATAATAACTATGTCATACTTGCCCATGAATTCTCTTGATACATGGGTATTTCCCTTCCTGTTGAATAAACTAAACAGAATTACTCATCTCTGTTCATTACAAACTAGAGAGCTTCAGCACACCTTGCATGTAGTTGCTTACTAATGAGGTTATACGCTTCAAAGACAATGGGCGAATAACAGCCTGCCAAGTCCAAAGAATACCGTGATCTGCGTGTTAGTTGTTCTGTATCCACACGATGTTGACAGGATGGGAGAACCATGAAAAACACTGTATTCTAAAGAGTTTAACCCTATAATCCAGATAAATTGCCTAAATTATCCACTTTTCTTGTGTTTCACACGGTTATTTGTAATTACTACAAGGATGAAGTTACACAACCAGTCCAGCCTAGTGTTGGTGTTGTGCTTCAATTAATTAACTGCTTTCCAACACACCATCGGGGTAAAACACAAGTTATCACACCTACTGTCTTTATTTATTGATATTTTCACAACTGATGTAAGTAATGAGAGTGTGATAGAATCGATCCATCCATTTTTATGCCGCTGTGTCCGCCGAAGTGGGTCATGGGGAGCTGGAGCCTTATCCCAGCTGGCATGGGGCATGAGGCGGGGGACACTCCGGGCACGACGCCAGTGCACTGGATTTCAAATCCTTTACATTAATGTATAAATAGCATCAGGGTTTTTGACCAAGTTTGCTTTATTTTGAAAGTTTATTTCCTTGTATCTGTTTATAGTATGGTTTTAGATTTAGTTTGTGTTCCCTGTTCACTTTTTGTCATGTTTGTGGGTTTACACTTTCTGTCTGTTTTCTTTTGTACATGTTTTGCTCCATCTGTTCCAACAGTCACCTTGTTCATTATCTGTGTTTGCTCTCTTTCCTTGTCTGTTCATTCTCTTCCGCTCATCTCTTGTTCTGTGTTGTCAGACATCTGCCTCCCTCTTTACGGTTTCCCTTGTGTCTTCCCTTCACACTGACTGTCTGCCTTGTCCTGATTGAGTTCACCTGTGTCTCCATATCGCCTCCATCATTTAGAATACCAGCTTGTTTCTGCCTTTTGTTTTTATGGTTCCATTGTGACTCTTTTGTTGCCATGTATTCTATCAGTTTTTTCACCTTTCCTATTTTTGGACTTTCCGTTTGTGTCCTTTTTTGTAGTGCATGTTTTGGACTTTTTTTCACTTGTGTTCCAAGATTCCTATTCTTTGGCATGTGTGCCTGTCTATTTCCACTGGGTTATGTTCCACATGTGAATGTGCCTGCCTTTTTCTGTTTGAACTTTATCCTGTATGGTTATTGTCCATGTAGGTTCTCAGCTATCCAGGTCATGGTTATTCAAAGTTGTTTAAATCAATCCACTGGACTTTAAGAAAGTTTCCTGAAAAGGTTTCGCCTCTCATCCAACTCCAGTGGATTGATTTACACAAGCGCATGCCCAACATAGAAGAGCCAACTCATCAGGACAGGACTCAGCAGTCTTCCTTCACCTCAAGGAAGAGTGACACACATTTCAGGATACCGATGTTCAGATCTTGGACAAGGAAGACAGATGGTTTGAGAGGGGAGTAAAAGAAGCCACCCATGTCAAAGTGGAGAAACTATCTCTGAACGGGGGGGTGTTCTGCGACATCATCCTTCGCCCATTTACAATCAAGTTCTTTCGAAACTCTCAAAAAGAATGTCTCAGCAGATTAAGTCAGGTGATGTGTCTCATGCTGATGACCCTCACTAGCATACAAAGGCTCGGTGAAACATTTCAACGACACCCCTTTGACACCCCCATCCACTATGGTTGAGGATCCACACGGGTTTCAACTACGGTCGTGAAATGTGAGTGTCACTGACCACACGCCACAGGGTTAATAAGCTGGGGCAAGACCATTCACCTTCAGAACTGAAGTCCTTAGGATGAGTGGCGAAACGTTTTCAAGAAACTTTCTTAAAGTCCAGTGGATTGACTTAAACAGCTTTGGATAACTGTATGAATATCGTTTGGCTGACACTGACTAGTCTATAAATGTTACTGCTGCATATGAATTTGATGAGTCATCCAAGCATGAATGCCTCTTCTCGAAGCATGTAATGTGTATGATCCTATGGAATTAACTAAATGCTGACATAACATAACTACCCCCATCTACCTCTGTCAAATAGACAATTCTCTTTTCAGCCTTCTTCACCCCATTTTCATGTCCTTGTGGACAGTCTGCCAACATTACCATCAAAAATAGCTACCAAGCTGCAGACTTGTCATTCATTTTATCAGGGGTAAGTCTGTGCTTGTTAATTTTTAAAGTTGAGACAAAACCTTGGGAAGACTAAAGTGGAGTATGGGTATTGACTGCTATCTGGTGCTGTTTGGATACTTCACGTTCACTGAATTCACCCGTCATATGAAGGTCTTACAAAATGATTGAAACACTCTAAAAAAGTGAACAAAAATGAAAACACGTATGGGTCCTTCAAAAACATTCCAAGGCACATTGTGGGATTTTTGTGAATTTGAAAATGCCCAAATTTTAAGGGAAAAAATGACCAACTTAGCTTTTCATCAACATCTGCAGTCACTTCACACTAACCAGCTCAGCAAGAGGTCGGTTCACTCTCAAGGTATTAGCTTACTGGTTCAAAATGAAAGGGATGGGGTGGTAGAAGGCAGTGAAGGAAAGGGAGATACCCATAATAACTGTGAATCTAAACCAAGATAAATCAAAACGTGACTATGACATCAGGTCTGACCTAATCGCACTGTACACACTGAGAAAATATCAGGTCATGTCCTCCGGGATTAATAAAGTATCTATCTATCTATCTATCTATCTATCTATCTATCTATCTATCTATCTATCTATCTATCTATCTATCTATCTATCTATCTATCTATCTATCTATCTATCTATCTATCTATCTATCTATCTATCTATCTATCTATCTATCTATCTATCTATCAATCTATCTATTCTAATCAGCCATCATTATTTGGGCTGAATCAGTTTTGAGGCTTTTAATACTATTGTAATTATTTTGAGTATTTTCCACTTCCTCTCCTCAGTCAGTTTTCGTCACAAGAGTATAGTAATCGTTTAAGTAAATAATATTTTTCCATTATCATCCACTGGAAAGAAAAATACTTGTCATTAAGTGCATGATTGTATCATGTGCACACTTGCGATAATAAAACCTTAACAACCAATTAAAGCATGGGCAATAAAAACAAGCACACTTGCTTATGAACATATGAAGTCTGAAAAGTAGTCTTAAATAGCTTTTCTGTTGAAGTAGGATTCTGTGTTTTTGGCCCAGAAAATGATTTAAAGTAGTAAGAATGTTAATCTCTTCTTCTTCTTTTTCTTCTTCTCCTTTCGGCTTTTCCCTTCAGGGGTCGCCACAGAGAATCAGTTTCCTCCATCTAACCCTGTCCTTTTCATCCTCTTCTCTCACACCAACTACCTTCACTACATCTATAAACCTCCTCTTTTGTCACCCTCTAGGCCTCCTGCCTGGCAGTTCAAAACTCATCATCCTTCTACCAATATATTCACTATCTCTCCTCTGGAAATGTACAAACCATCTCAGTCTGTCCTCTCTGACTTTATCTCCAAACACTCTAACATGTGCTGTCCCTCTGATGTACTCATTCCTGATCCTATCTATCCTGGTCACTCCCAAAGAGAACCTCAGCATCTTCATCTCTCTAGACCAAACAACATCGCTGGTCTCACCACAGTTTTGAACACCTTTCTTTTCATTTTAGCTGAAACTCTTCTATCACACATCACACCTGACACTTTTCTCCACCTGTTCCATCCTGCCTGTACACACTTCTTCACCTCTTTTCCACACTCTCCATTGCTCTGGACTGTTGACCCTAAGTACTAAAAATTCTCCACCTTCTTGATCTCTTCTCCCTGTAACCTCACTCTTCCACTTGGGTCCCTCTCATTCACACACATGTACTCTGTCTTACTGCGGCTAACCTTCATTCCTCTCCTTTCCAGGACAAACCTTCACCTCTTTAGCTTCTCTTCCTCACAGTATGTCTACCTTCCTTCTCTGCATCATGTCAACCAACTCTCTACCTTTTTCTGTCATAGTTCTAACATTCAACGTCCTATACTCTCGGCGTTTCTCTTCTTTTCCTTCCTAGGAACACACTTTCCTCCTCTTCTTCGACCAACAGTAGTCCAATTTCCACTGGCACCCTGTAGGTGAACAGCACCGATGGTAGTTGTTGTTAACCCGGGCCTCGACCGATCCGGTATGGAAGTTATAGGTCTGATTTACATGTTTTATTTGGCAAACATTTTGCGTTGGATGCCCTTCCTGACACACCCCTCTGTATTTATCCAGGCTTCTGACCGACTCAGTAAGACACTGGCTTGTGCCCTCTTGTAGCTACTTTAGTAAGAATGTTAACACAGTTAGTAAGTAGTGCTCCATGGTCATCTTCAAATTGCCGTTGGTCGCATTTATTTTCACATGTTCTGTTGTATTTAAAAAGATTATTTCACCTTTCGTGTTTGGGTTCACATTTCTTACATATTCTGTTTTCCCTCTTTTGTCACTTGTCACCTGTCTCCCCGAGCAGCTCATCCCTGACTGTTCCCTCGTATCTTTCTGCCTCATCGTCCTTTTGTGTGTGTGTGTGTGTGTGTATATTATCTGAAGTATTTATCTTATTATTTGTGGTAATTTTGTTTATGAACCCTCCCCATACTGACATTAAACCACCTTCTATCTGTATTACCTTTTCCCACACTCTTATCAACTTTTTAAAGTCCGAGACAAATGGAACGGAGCGCACTTCCGGATGCCGTCAGCCAATAGAATGCGCATATGGTACTACTTGACTGCCAACCAAAACTCTGCGATGAGGTGAAGTCGCGAGCATTGATGCGCGAATGCTCGAGGGCTCACTGTTCATCGGCGCTGCTTTAAAGCTGCAAGTAGATTTGGAGTTTTCAGCCAGTAATTATATTATTTACTTTTCAAGATGATTATACATTTAATGTCAGTCAAAAACACCTGAGCTTGGTCAAAAAACATTTCCACCAATTCCCCAGCAACCTGAGGCTGAAGATGCCTCTGAGAGCAATCGTACAACAAAACATTGCTTATTGTGTTTTTCATCATCTTTCCTGGTTGTTTGCAGGGGAGTCCCTTTGCGATGTGTGATGGATGAGAGTTGAGAGAGGTTTGAGTTCACGTAAAATCTCAGAGACTTCTGTTCCTTTTTAAACTGTCTCTAGGCAAACCAGTTGTACTTCATCATGAAATAATGTCATATTGAGTGATTACATGTACTCCACTGAGCTTCAGTTGCGATTCATGTGCTCTGCTCCAGAGAAATGGATCAGAAATTGCCAGATGTTTCTACCAGCCGACATTTTAATTGAAATTTTGTTCATATTTTGAGTTAAATATCTTCATCCACCTTTCTGTCACTGACATGTAAACCTGTGAAGAAGCAGGAGAGTTTCTTTGTCATGTTTAAGCCGTGACAAAGGCACAGAGGGCCTCTTCATATTTAACTTGTGTTATGTTTTCAGGCTGAGAATTTGTGCCACAGGAGTATCCTACCACTGTTCTTGAAGGAAAAAATGCCAGCCTCGTTCTCTTCCTCCGGCAATTCTTTCAAATATTCACCAACGCTGCAGGCAAGATGGCTTAACCTGAGTGCAGATGGAAGGTTTTGGAGGGAATGTGCAACACTGTGTACACTGTGGGATGGCAAAGGAATATACTATAATTGGATCCCCTGACAGCTGTTTGACTTTTCCTCCTCTAGGACAGGGCCGACTCACTCCGATGCTTTAATTCACACTCAGACGCTCATTACTATACATAGCTGTCTCAATCAGATTTAACTGCGCAGTGGTGATCACCTCTAATGATCTACAGATCAGCCATCTCCCATTGCCTACTGTCAAAGTTATTTGTTTTGCAAGATGGCAAACAAGAATAAAAATAAAAATGGAAAATGATGTGAGTTGGTCTAGAGTACCAAATTTAAGTTTGCAGGAATTCCCTTCCATTAGACAAATGTATCACCATTGCATATTATATGTTTCTTATGTTATAAGATGTTTACAGAAAATTAAGATATGGACAACAAGCAGGAAATTGTTTTCTTTTTCCTTTTAAATTAGTACAATTTTTTTGTTCATTATCTGATAATGTAACACAACAATGTCCTAATATACTGGATATACTGATAAATGTCTTCTTCTTCTTCTTCACTTTAGTTGATGATCAACTCACTTTTGCAAACTTCCTGATACAATGCAATAATTTTTAAATTGTATTTCTTTTCATTTATTGGTTTTTAGTATTTTTGAAGCACTTTAGTTCTTTCATCTAATGAAAAATTGTAAAATGTTCTGAATGTGATTGAAGTTTTTCGCAAAAAAATCTTCTTCTGAAGCACTTTAGTGCTTTCATCTAATGTAAAATGTAAAATCTTGTTGTAATGTGTATATTTGTATGTGGTTGCATTATGTTACATTACGACAATAAAAGTTAATTAACTTCTTAAAGTAATACGCTTTATTTTGTGTCTTTCACACTAGTTTCAATGCACTTTTTCAGTTTTGTTTGTCAAGACCTCATTCATTATTCAAACTAAATAAAAGCTGGCAGGTACATTGAAAACAACAGAAAATAGAGCAAAAAAATACTTGAGTGCAGAATCTTAACCTAGACAATGCACTGTTGGCTTTCAGTTACTACAAATGTGTCAGGAAGCTAGAAAGATGAAACAAATCCTTTGTGAGTTTGAGTGCATTTCAGATGAGTGTTGGTATCCGGTGTTAAATCAGCAGTGTCGAAAGAAGACAAACAGCAGATCCTCTATGCAATCCAATGGACTGACATTTCTTTTTCACAGCAAAAAAACCCTCTTCCTCCTCAGGTGGTGCTGTCAGACTGATCCTTATTCCTAATTTACCAACACCACTGCTGACCAATATTAATTACGTGTTCATCTCAAGCCAGGTTTTACAGCATGCACACAGAATTTAGAGCCTGAAAATGTTTAAGATACACGGATAAACACAATAAAAGCAAAAAGTATGGAGGCATCCTCACTAAAAAAGAACATTATCAGGTCTTTCAGGGTAAAAAAAAATATTCAATGCACATTTTAATTTGTATTTAAAAAGCATTTTTAAAAAAAACAAGACTGCAGCATTTAAATGTGCAGTCTTGCTCTCATAACTTTAAATAATATTGAAACAGGTTTAATGTACTGCAGGCTGCACAGTTAATTTATTTACATTCTTCTTCATATATGCTCTTGAATAAGTAAGAGACACATGATGATTGAAGAGTGAAACCCAGAGTGCAAATATTATTTCTTTTTTTTTAAGCTCATGATGTTTTAAATTTCTCATAGGTTGTCGGAAAATAACAATTGAATTCAAAAAAATATTAGAAACCTGCAAGTATCCAATTTCTGAGTAAAATAAAAGAGAACATCCTCAAAGTTGCTTGGAATATTTTTTTTTCTATTATTTGAAATGTATGGAATTGTATGAACAGTGAAAGCTAATGTTACCTTTTAAACATCAGTTTGTCTAGAAATAATTCTGAAGAAAGTGATGTATGTCTTAGACCAGTTATTCTGCTGCACGGAGCTATAAAGGATGGCTTGTTGTGTCTTTCATGTCTCATTTTTGAGCCTCAAACCTCCATTTATGAACCTTAACACGTCTTCTCCATTTTGAGGATAATTCGACTAAACTCACCCACACAGCCACCCACAGATGGTGAAGCACAAACAAGCCCAGATTACAGACACACAGACAACAGGAGCAAGAAAAGAAAAACACTGAAAGAAGAAGACCGTGGTTTGTTTAAACACGAGTGAGAACAGGCTGGCATTAGCTACTTAAGTTTGGAGCGTATGCAGGTGGGAAAAAGTTCACTTCATGTTTCATCAGTCATTTACATAGTTTAACATAATGTCAGTTGTACTAATTCATTTTTAGATGTTCAAAATTCAATTTCCGATATAAATTTTTGGCTCATTCTTTATACAGAGCACAGCTGGATGGATCTGATGTTAAACGCTGGAAGCTTTGAATAATTAGCTGAGGAGAGAAGAGTTCCTTTTCTTGCAAAATGAACCTTTTGCCTTCCTTTAAGGATACAAAACCAATCAAATTCTCCTACTGTAATATCAATTCTAAATAGTGCGAATGGTGATCTCTATGATGCCTGATCAAAAGAGATGATCAGATAAGGACGGCGTTCCAACATGCTAAAAAATTACAGGGTGCAAAGACATTATCACCAATGACAAAATGAACTGAGCAAATGAAGTGTGTCTTTTCATACTGTTACTGTAAATATAATTACTGGTTGGTTATACCCTGTGAGATTCTGAAATGTGTCTGTGGTACTGATCCATCTGTGGTCCCAGTCACAAATGGCTTGTTGGCAGTGCCTTACAAATATTTTGAGTTGCTTAAACAAAGAAGACCCGACACACGTAGAGCAGGAGCGCGAACAGCTCACAGCGCTAACAGCTTATTGCAGAGCTGAACACACAGCAGTAATAAGTCTGTCTTCAGAGGAACATGAGGCTTCAAATACTGATCGTATCATGTGTTAGTAAATGTTTAATTTAAGAGCAGTACAAAATTAAATTTTTCATATTGAAATTCCGATAATTAACATGAAGTATATTAACATTTTCAATGAAAAAGAGGGAGGATGCTTCATGCTGTCTCCTCTCCTCTGCATTGCTCTGTTAGTCTTTCCTGCATTCTGTCTCCTCCCTGCTCCTTTCCTCCTTTATGCTGGCTGCAATCTTTTCCATTAATTCATTGCAGTGCGTGAGTCTTGAAGAGTGTCGTAGATATATTTTGTACTAGAAATAGAAAAAAATCAACAACAAAACGAACAAAAATAAATGCATTGTATCTTGTCAATACAAAGCGGTCTTTGATAATCTCGTGCCATGGCATTCTTGATACCTAGCCTTCAGATAGCTCATCTACAATAAACAAGTCCATTTTATATCAGGCATGAACTTATTACTCTCTTCTCATAATATGTAAGACGGCAAACAAGCGCATTTCTCAAAATGACAGCTGAACAATAGCTAACAATCATGGTATGTCCCATTCTTTTCTGTCAAACACAGAAATAGATACATTTTTTCTTCACTATATGCGTTCACACTTAAAAAAAACAAAACTCCATTAGCTGTAGTGACCATGCTGAGAAATTGCTTCAAAACCGTTCATCGTGTGCAGAACCATCAGTTGTAACACAAAGAAGCATATGTTTTACATGGATCCTTTTCACTTTTAATTGTAGTTCGAGTTAACCCTGTCCTTTTGGATGACTCAGTCCATGATCACTTGCTGAACACAGATTAGGAAACAAAAGATGGTTCAACTTATCCTACCAGGGTGATGATTCTTGAGCTCCATGCCATCACTGAGTACTAAGGACCATACTTAGATTTTGGACATAAAATATGAAACCTCTCATTACCACAATGCAGCTGACACTTGGTCAGATGAAAAGGAGATATCCGCGGTCAGTATCAAACTGAGCCTTACTTTGTTTCATTTGCAGTGTGAAAAACAGGTTTCTTTTGGCTTCAGACTAAGAGGGAAAACAATAAAATAAAATTTGCCTGTGCTAACCTAAATGTTTGATCGAAGAAAAAGAGAAAACTTTATAAAACAGCAGTTGATAAAATGTCACAAGCATATCTCTATCCATGATCTTTATTTGGCATATTCTCTCCTTCCTTGTCATCTTTCTTTCCCTTTTGTCATAATTTTATGGCTTTGTTTTTAGCCCAAACACAAACACTACTTTCAAAAGCAGAAATATCTGACATTCACTCAGATGGTTGCAAGATGATGATAATCAGTGAGAAAAGAAACAAAAAAACAATTTTGAAACCACTTGAGAGCCAAAAATGAATAAATAAATAAAAAACAAACATAAAATAAATGAAGCAGGACAAACATTTTCAGAAAAAAATGCTTTAATTTTCAAATGTTCTTGCATGCACCGTGTGATTCATATAGGAGAAAGGCAGGGTAAACCACAATCAAGCATGTACATTGTCATATCTCTGAGGCAATTAGATTACTCCTATATAGTCATGTTGACTTTCGTGAATTCTGTCCGCTTTATTCCCATTTTAATATCTCAGTCAAAGCAGGAGTGCAGTTTATTACAGTTTAACTAACCTTGGATTCTCTTCCTCCATCTCTCCATGAAAAATCTGATGTTAAAAGTTCGGATAAACCTTGAAGCATCTTACAAGATTACTTTTCTGCATACTAGCCCCTTTTTTGGACATCCTCTCTTTGTCTTTCTTGCTTTGGCCATTCCAGCTCTGTTGGAGGGATCCAGAGGAGATTCATATCCTAGGGAGAGGGTTTGTCAGTAACAGATCAGCCGGTGTTGCTGCAGTGGCAGGTATCTCCATCACAACTGTGGTGTCTGCCCTCCCTTGCATGGATCAAACCCGTGTGTCTGTCTAAGTGGGATGTGAAGACCCATATGTTGCCCAAGAAATGCACTTATAACAGAAGATCCATACTTAAAGCTCTGTGGAGGCTTTGGCCCATACGTCAGGATGTTGGCGCATCATCTCCGGCTCTGAAGCTAAAGGAGGAACAGCGGCTCAAATATGGGGTCTGAAATTGGACACCTTTATGTTTAGCGCACAGAAATTGTGTGAAAAACACTCCCCATCGGTCTGTTGAACACTGGATGTCATGGCACAATCTCCTCTCAGATCACAAAATAGACTTGTCCAATTTTCAGAGACAAAGTCATGTCAGTCCAGGCACACACTAACACAGTCTGACGGTGACTCTATAGCTCTCCCATATTCTCCTGAGCGACAAGGAAACGAGGCATAGTGTGATGGACAGACATAATCAAGTGTTGTCTTGCCAGATCACATATGTTAGGCAACTCTGCTTTCGCCATATACATCAATATATTATTAATATACTGGGGTGGCAGTGGCTCAGTGGTAGAGCAGGTCGTCCAGTGATTCAAGATCGGCGGTTCGATTCCAGCTCCCAATGAGTCATTTGTTGTTATATCCTTGGGCAAGACACTTTACCCTCCTTGCCTTCAGTGGGGCCCTCGCTCGTGTGTGAATGTGTGTGATTGTTCCACTTGTGGTTAGAAGGGCAGTAGGTACAGATTGGCAGCCACGCCTCCGTCAGTCTGCCCCAGGACAGCTGTGGCTACATACGCAGCCTACCATCACCAAGTATGAATGAGGAGTGAATGAAAAATGAATCCAAAGCGACTTTGAGTGTCCAGAAAAGCGTCAAATGAATCTAATCCATTATTATTATTATTATTAGACAGGGGGAGTTATGCATATTGTTAGTGTGCTGATTGAAAAATGACTACATGGAAATGGTTATTCTTTGTTCTAAATAAAATACTTCAGTGAACCTTTTCTAATTCAGGTCATGCACATTGAGAAATAATTTTAATTTCATGTATTGCCATATTTGTGTCACCATTGACATTCTAACATCTGTAATGAAAGCCTTATTGTTGAATGCGCTGCAGTCATGGAAGGAGAAATAAACTGATTAAGAAAAAGAACTAGAGGAAATCCAACTTTTCCCCAGATGTAAAACATTTTCACACAGATGGCTTCTGGAAAGGGATGGAGTCAGGTTGAGAGATTTAGCTTATAACTCACAACCCCCTAATAGGAAGGCCTGCACCGTGATCAGGACAAAAAAATCAATGTATGCCATCCCTAACATGGCAAACTGGGCTTGGGTAAGAAAGAAACTCTACCTAGCCTGAGCCAGGACAATTCACAGCAAGATAGAAGGGATGGAAATGACTCCCTGCATGATCTAGGCTTGAATAAACACAGAGCAGAGTTCATGCATCCTTGAACAAAGACTTTATGAATGAACTGTAGTTCTTCAGGCTTGAGAGAGAGACCCAGCCTGGCAATGATCTACTCCAGAGTCTTCCCTACCAACAGTAATATTAAATATAATAATGCTTTTACACTGCTTATGAAATTATGGCAGAAAGATACAGTGAATAAAAAATCCGACAATCATTTCATGACTTTATGCTCCAGCGTAAGAGTATTTTCTCTTTTTATTAAAGTTTTAAATTGCATTTAAATATGCATTATTATCTTGATGTCAGACAAGCTTGGAAATTTCCTCTGCTTTGTCAGACAAGTGTCACAAACGCCATGGTAACCTCTAACACTTATTTCCTGAATACATGTCTTCTTTAACATTCGAAAAATGACAGATTATGGGAAAATCTCAATGAAAATTTCAATAAATGTCAAGTGTAGAATTCAACTCAGTAAAATTGGTTCCAGGGAAAGTTGCTCTAAATTGTGTTATTTAGTCGCTCTCCCTCTCTGTTTCACCCAAGATAGCCTATTTAAGTTTTGAGAAAGAATTTCTCAGTTGTCGCATTGGCTTCAATGCCTATTTCTTAATTTCCCGGCCGTGGTCTTGGACACACTGGAGAGGTTCAGGTGGGGCCTTTTTGGCAAAAGAAGAGTCGACTGATGTAGACTGACGCATGGCGTAAAGTGCCCTCACAGAAATGGCACAGAGGTAGAAAAGTGTCAAGTCCATTAGGCGGGGAAGGAAGTTCCTATCAGATCAGTTTAAGAGAGCTCAGTCTGTTTCTTGTTTGTATGCTGAGTGACAGAATAGTCACCCCGTCATACTGCCCCCATCACATGACCTGTGCTGTATAGGTCAGAATGACTCAGCGTCTGTGTCTCTCCATTTCACTCTTTCTTTTCTGTCTTTCCTTCTTTTAAATGATGGATAGATGATATTTTCATTGTCATGGTATTAGTATTCAGCAACGAAGGAGCATGAAATCAGCTTGACATGTCAGCAAATTAGTCAGTTAATCCACAAATTGATTCTATTTGTAACCAGTTCAATAACTGCATTACGATAATTGCTTACAAAGATATTCAAAATATTTTTTCTCTCCACATCCTTTAAATATGAGTCTTTATTGTTTTGTTCCTGTATTTACATCATTGTAAATTGAATGTCTTTGGGTTTGGGGGTGTTAATCAGATAAATTTATGTTTGAATGGATCCACTTGGACTTAATGTTGTCGGATTAACTGACAATGAAAACAATTAGGTTTTAGTTGCAGCCCTAATTCTATTTTCCTCAGTGTGTGGGTGTGTTGATTACAGATATCATTACAGACTTTGCTCATGGCACAGCACTAGCAACTCATTCTGGCCACCACAGTGGTGCAGACTGAAACATTATAACAACGGAATGGACAGCCATGGAAATTGTTACACTCATTCATGATCTCCGAAAGAGAAATCCCTCTGACTTTGACCATAACCCTAACATTTGTATTTTTTGGATTCGTTTTGAATGGCTTTTATTGCAATGACAAATCCTGACAACTGGACAAAAAGTAGTTTTGACATTTCATAAACAAAACAAAAAGTAACTGCCTTATTAATGAAGACTTGTTTATGAAAGTAATTATTAGTGAAAACCTTACAGATTTGTATTATTATTCCTTAGATACCATGTTCAAGGAGTCACCTGTTACCCACAGCATAGTGATCCATGAAACCCCCTGTGTGTGTTGATAAATGTGCCTGCGCATAAATGAGAGGCCTGGAGTTAGCTCTTTGTGTCACTGCTAGATCCTTCTCAAAGCTTGAACATGCACACTGTTTACCTCAGCATCTGATGTTCTAAAAAATCTGATAGTGCAGCAAAAAATGAAAATGCTATATTGCAAACTTCCCAGTTAGTTTTTTAGTTAGGAGCTTCAGGGCAGGAGCTGAGAAAATACGTGGAGAAGCCAGATGCTCTTCAGTTCTTTGACTGTCCTACTTGTAACATGACTCTATTTAGATTGATTTATAAGAATAGATTTCTGCTTTGGTATGGAAGGCTTTTAAAGTGTATTATAATACTGTGCAAAAGAATTTGTGCAGCCTTTAAAAAACAACAACACAGAGCTTCAACAGACTTGTTTCAGCCTGCAAAGAAACCTGTCAGCAGTACTGCTAGTCAGTACTTTTGACAGGTTGAAAATTAATCACTTACTTTTTTATCACCTCTTCATTACGCACAGGATGACTTTGTCCTCTTTTCACGTAGCTGTCTGGCTTCTCTGTTTGAGAATGCTTGGGTGAAGTCACAGCGGAAAAAGGTTAACCGTCAACTGTAGCCCTTTATTAACAGAGTTTGTCTTCAAGGGTGTGTATGCTAGTTCGTGTCTGTATTGCAAATGTGAGTGTAGGAGTGAAACAGCAGTACTGTGAACTAATGCAGTGTGACACTGCGAGTTGCCTAAATTATTAATCAGCGCAGTTCCAGGAATGACATCTCCCTGACTTTCATACTCGTTGTCTTGCGTAAAGGGCAAAAGGCCAATGTAGTGGCTCCATGTGCTTTAAAGGATGTCTGATATTTTTTTTAACACTGAAATTTAATTTATTTCTCTTCACAGAGAAAAGAGAGGGGACTCTCAGATAATGCTCTTTATATCTGGAGAGAAAGATTCTGGTTATTGTGTGTTGTTTTTTTTAAACATTTGTATGAAACTATAACTTGACTGTCACATAGATTAATTTCCTATGTATTTCCCCTTCATTCAGTCGATGTTTCAGGATGACTGAAGCATGGGGACGATTCTTATTTTTTGTCTCACACTCTCTATTCTAAGATTTTTTCCATACAAAAACAAAGTCAGGACAAACTGTTCCAAATTTAATTTTAATGTAAAAAATATGAGGTTTAGATCTCTTCTTCTTTTCCTTTCGGCTTTTCCCTTCAGGGGTCGCCACAGCGAATCAATTTCCTCCATCTAGCCCTGTCCTTTGAATCCTCTACCTTTTCCTGTCATAGTTCCAGCATTCAACGTCCCTACTCTCAGTCCTATACTCTTGGTGTTCCTCTTCTCTTTCTTCGAGCAACAGTAATCCAATTTCCACCGGCACCCTGTAGGTCAACAGCGCCGATGGCGGTCGTTGTTAACCCGGGCCTCGACCGATCCGGTATGGAAGTCATAGGTTTGATTCGCATCTTTGATTTGGCAAAGATCTAAAGGTTACATATTAGTTCAACATATTAGTTCACCAGTGAGCAATTAGCTGAAATGAAATGAGACTGCACATGAATATCAGATTAAAGAGTTTTGTAATGTTTTTCTTTGATGTGACTCAAATTGTCAAATTGTTTTTCTTATAGTTTATGCTGCTGTCACACAACAACAATCTGAGCAACCCAAAAATTATACTTCTACTTATAAATGCTTGAAGTGTTATCCCAGATTCATCATCGATGATAAGGCTAATAAAAATATGCCAATAATAAAAATCCAGTGTCATAACTACAGTACATAAATGCAGTAGTCATTGTAGTCATAACTGATAAGTTTTAAGTAAATTAAAAGCATAGTTATGTAATAAAAAATTTGGCTTAAATTGAGCATCACTTGTCAGACAGTTGACAAATTAATATGAAAAGCCAATCTAAAGGGAAAAATGAGACACGCCGGAGGTTGTCTATTAATGGAACAGTAGAAAGGTATATAATATAAAGAGGTTCTTGCTGCAGGCAAACGTTAAACTTAAATTCATTTTGATGGTCTGTGGCAAGTGAGGGTGAAGGTTGAGTGCAGCTGCCCTTTTGTCTTTCCTTCAGCTTCTGTGACTCTGCTATTGCTGTTCAAATTACAGCCTCTTGTTTTAATTACCACTCTGCAGTAGTCAGATAATTCCAACTTTTTATGGCTCTTGTCAATAATTTAAAGACCTGCCAGTTACTGCTGTTTGCCTAGTGTTTTTTTTTTTTTTGTATGGGAGGACAGCAGAGGGACAGATGTGAAGCAAAGCACAAGTGAGCAATAATCTTAGCATAATGATCTGAGAGGAGGCGGGACAAGCAACAGGGACATTAAGAGATTGAAGTGCAGAGGGGTGTTGTCTCCTCATAACTAGGGACCAGATATGAGGAGACTCCCAAAGAAATAATTTGGGAGTCACACCAACATACCACAGCTCCATGACAAATTATTGATACCCAGCTAATTTTGATGCAGACCTTGGAAATGATGTGCAGTTGTTGCAACATCGCTCAACCAAGGGAATATAACTTGAGGCAAGGGATCTAATACTGGCTCAGATAATTCCACGCAACGGCACATCAATTATAAGCCTGCTCTTGCTTTTAAATGGCAAATGATGATATGATTGTAGGGAATGGTGCTTTGGCTGTCGCAGTGATTATCAGAATGCCGAGAGAAGTTGGTAGGAAATTTGCATTAGAGCTTCACACATTAGAATCTTCAAATGCTTTTAAGATACCTTAAGAGGAATTGGCTTTTGTGGACTTTAAATGCTAGAACTCATTTGTTCTGAAGCCAATTTTTTTCTCTTTTTGACAGATTGCTTTCTCTCTGCTGTAATGAAAGTTTCAGTTCATCATTTCCCATGTGCAGAAGATTTGTTACCCAATGCCAAAATATTAGGAATTAGGAATTTAGGAAATTGGGTTTGTAAAAGTTTTCTTAACAAAGCTGTCAAAATCTACCCTTGGTTAATGATTTTCCAATAATAGTGTAGCAGTCCTCCGCCAAGCTTTGGATTTCTGCATGAATCTACGTTATCATACTCTTATAACATGATTAAAAGGAGCTTCTGACTGGGGAAAAATGAAACATACTGTACGTGGGGAAATGAGCATCCTTATGCATTGATGTGTGATTATTTGTCTGGTGCATTCAGACAATAAGGACATACAACGTACGAAAAGTATCATTTGTTGCTTGAAGGTCATCTCTGGTGAACCCTTCATCTAATTTAGTCCTCCAGTCTTTCAGTAGTTATTTTGTATATCCTGAAGAGTGAATGCAATTTCAACAATGGTACAATAAAGGACAAAGGAAGTTGTTTAACAAGGACTAATTGATTAAGTGCTATAATAGTCTATAAGTTTGTCTATGTATTTTGTATTGACTGGTCTGACTGGTCAAACACTGTTAAATTTCAAGTGTTATAATAATAACAAGCATTGTTTATGCATCTTCTGTAAATAATATCATTAAAAAATGTTTTCACCCAAAATTCTGACGTCATCACACAAGAATGCATCTTTTAACATTTTGTCTCAGTTAATCCAATCAATTTAAATGATGAAAGTTTGGATAATCACAGGTACACCCCTAGAGGCTGTGGGCCCAATGCACCTGGCATCGTTGTTCATTAGATTGTCATCAGTCTGGTCCATGACTTTTTCTTTTTGTCTACAGCCACTCACAATTTTTTTCTCATTTTATATCAGACCATCCATCAGTATTTGCAACCAACGAGCAAGAGTCATTCTGGCTGGAAGGAGGAGAGACTAAATGCATTTCCCAAAGGATGACTCGCGATGATTAGAAATCCTAAACATGTACAAAAGTAGCATCTTTTATCTTGCTGACGGTGCTCTTTGCAATCTAGCCCGTCA
The DNA here is from genome assembly GCF_040054535.1 of Antennarius striatus. NCBI lineage: Eukaryota > Metazoa > Chordata > Actinopteri > Lophiiformes > Antennariidae > Antennarius > Antennarius striatus. Next base: position 8,089,781 of record NC_090786.1, on the reverse strand, counting down.
GTATAAAGCGAATAGGGTATGTGCTGATCTAATTGAATCTGCTGCAAATAGAAGGAATTCCCTCTGGGCACTCTCAGCCTGACACTTCTTTAAATGTGAATTGCTGCATGACTGCACAGGTAGCGTATAAAAATACCCCCCAAAAACATTGGTTTTACTCCACAGGTACTGTATATATTTTTGGGTGATTGGGAATCAAGTAGCTTATTTGAGGTGGAGAGTGTAAACTGTCAGGATTGTCAAATGGAGTCCATGCATTTTCAGTGGCCAGTGCTGCGGAGTTTCAACTTAAAAGCTGGTGGAGAAACCTGTGCATGTTTGCCGAGGTAAATTACGGAGTAACTTCAAAATCTTGAAAGGTGCATTATATCGCACAAGATCTTATGTCAGACATCAGTGGCAAAAGAAGCTTTTAGAAGCAAAAGCAGCTTTGAACTGCCATATACTAAGGGACTAAAGTCAGTTATGTGACTTCCACTGAGTTAACTATTAGCTTCATGAAGAGGGACAGCTAGACCTTCATTATGATTAGGTTTATACTGAGTCCTAGCCTAGCCTATCCCACAACCCCAAAGGGTCATTGGGGCACCACAGATGATCTGTTGACCAGCTCTCGCCGTCCCTCTCTGCCCTCAGCAGCTTACGCAAAACCTGCAGAGTTCCTCAGGAGTACACTTTTCACCTCTGTCCTGGTGGCCAACAGTAGGCGCGGTCCTTGGTGAGCTGTGGTTGTCATCATATGGTGTTTCTTGGGCAATTAAACCTGGCCACGCCCATCCCTCTCCAGATTGGATAGCTCTTTATTGCTGATTTACACTGTATTGATATTTATGTCACAAAGCTTGTGAAGATTTTGGAACTCATCCACATTATCCACATTAATCTATGAATATTTTCCACTTTTACTCTGGATATTAATTTAGCAAAAATGATTAACATTAAACTTTGCACAGGTTTGGAGCATGTGTCAGACAAGCCAAATAGACTTCCAGGATTGTTTTGGCTTATTCTGTCTCGGTAAATATCTTAATTAACTCCAAAATTATTGCCTTGAGATACATTTCAACAAAAGTAATTGCATCATCATAACAAGCGCACCCACAGATATTTAGCACACCCACAGCGTGATACAGTATTTCATGACTGTCAGTAAGGTGGTAATGGATGCTTCTCCATCACGCTATGCCAACACAGGGGGCTGAGAGAAACAGTACAGGTCTAGTAAAAATGATTTACCAAGTCACATCAAACTGATGGGTTTTTAATGAAAGGCTAAAAAATGAAAGTGTTGATTAACAGCGCTCTGTAGGTGAACTCACGACTAGAATACACAGTACATTACAACTTGTTGCATATGGGGCTTTTTAGCAGCAGACCAGCAGGGCCCCTACTCTGACCACTGAAAGCTACAAGGGGCGTGTGAGTGTGAACTGAACCATACAGGAAAGGAAGAAGGTGACCTATTCTGATGGATTACATTTTCTTTGACATCATGGGGATAGCAGCTGCATGTACATCTCTTACCTGGTGAAAAAAGGGCAACAGATTGCACTTTAAGAAGAAGGCAAGCTTGCAGAAGTAGTGTGAGGCTTTGGGCAATTTTCTTCTGGAAACGTGCAGCCTTGCCTTCCATGTGAATGTTACTTTGACACGCAACACCTATCCAGGAATCTGTGGGATGTGCTGGACAAACCTTGCACATTACAGGACTTACAGGATCTGCTGTTGATGGTTTGGAAGATTAGGCAGGTGGTCATAAATCTATGTTGAATAAAAAGAAGGAATATGTGCTATGAAGAGCTGGGGAATCTTCTTTCAATGGAATTTTCTTTCATCCTTTTAAAAGTTGAGGATATAGGTATTTGGTTTTCTAATGAGGCCTTTTAATCAATAGAATCCATGTGTTCATTTAGCAAAATTGCTACTGGTTCAATATATAGACAAAAAGAGCAACTCTTGGGTAATGAGTAGTTGGACTTCCTTCCTAATATGTGATAAGGGGAAACCAGGGAGGTGCTTATTTGAGAAAGTCACCTGCCATTGCTGTCTTGAAGTGTTGTGTGTTTTTTTTTTTTAATTTCTCTTTGATTCTGCCTAATCTCAACAAAACATTTTGTGTCATTTGTTTTAAATCTGACTTAATGCACTCATCTGTTCCCCATATTAGAAATTGTTGGCAACAACAGTCTGTTAATGATCAACACCTGAAACAGATGCTTCTATATTGCTTATGTGGCTCTTAAGTGGATGATTGTACTTGAATGAAAAGTTGTTGCTTTTTTTATCCTAATTTTCTTTTTTCCAAATTAGCTCCATGAAGGTGGTTAACAACAATGACCTTAAAGTAACTAAATTCTTGTTTTATAATTCCATTGTCTATATTTCATTGAAAAGCAGAAGTAGACTTAAATGCATCCATAAATGATAGTCAGTAGGGAATGAACCTCAATGCAGAGCAGTTCCCTTTAATTGAATCTAGACCTGTAAAAAGAATTTACAGAATAGACAAGCAAATATGATTGCATATTAAATTCTGGTTTTATTTACATCTGCAAGCAATCATACAAACCAATCCCCAAAATATAGATCAATGCAGTATGCCCTGAGATATTTTCAGAAAATGCCCTATCTAAATTTTAAAGAAAATGAAAAAATAAATCCTGGATCTGTCCATGTTTTCAGATCAACACAAAAATCTAAGAGCTAGCAAACAAACAGATGTTTGAAAACATTTCCCTGGTGAAGGTAATCATGCAAATGTAGATACTATGCTGTGGACTCTTCTATTTGCATTTGGTTTCATGAGAACTTTTGCAGCATCCATTTCAAATTCATAACAATCCTGCAACCATGTCAGTTCTTAAAAATGTATCTTATACGCTGCAGAAATGTATTTGGTGTCGATTATCTTAACAAGTCGCTTTGTTTATTCCATTGCTGTATTTCATAAAACTGTGCTCTGTACTAATAGCAGCTACTTGAGATACTGAGGGTATATTCTGCAGAACAAACCCGGAAAAAAAAATCCAAACACTCAACAACAAATAAATCAAATGAAGAGGAATTTTATTTGAAGCTGCAATTAAAATGGGCTGCATGAGTTAAGACAAAGTAATTACAGAACCATGTTAATGAAAGTGCTCATGAAAAAAGATTTGTGGCAACACAGATGAAGAAAATTGGAAAAAGGACCAAGTGTTGCCATGGTGATGTTTAGCAGTCAATAGAGCACTTGGATGTGCTTCCCCCCCTCCTCTTGAAAGCTGATTGAGTTGACCGGTGGTTTATAGAGAAGAATGCTACAGACAGCCTGTCCATTTCTTTGATTAGTCCTCCCTTCCTCTCCCCTTTTCATTCATTCCTTGATGTTACAGTCTGGATGCTCTGAGAGCAGTGCCAAATAGCAGACCTTTCTTTAGAGACTGCATTGAAGTAAGTGACATATTTCCATACAGGCCTAAACCACTTCAGGCACTGGCCATTATTGTAGTTGGTGAGGCTGACATTCCAGGAAGAATGGTGAGAAAGTCAGTCATATTTCAGATGGAGAACAAAATTTGTAAAAACAACTGGTTGTGAATTTGATCCTAAGAAATAGGTGTTTTCTAGATCCCAGGCTAATTTAATGTTAACTTGGTCCATCACATTAATTTACGTAATCACTCATCCTAAATCCTAATGACAGGGCATTAAATTTAGCAGAATTGTGTTCAGCTGACATTAGGTGGGATACAAAGTACACCGTGGACAACCAGTTTATCACAGGGCCACATATAAAGACAGACATCCGTTCTTCCTCATAGTCATACCTACGGTGAATTAATAGTGATTGATTTGGCCACGTTGCATGTTTTTGACGGTGGTAAGAAATTGGAGAACCCTGAAATAACCCAGATATTAGTAAAATATGCAAACTCTGCACAGAAAGCCCCCAGGTGGAATTGAATCAAGGACCTTGTGCCATCCGGTTGCATTTATGGTGGAACTGAAATGGCAAAACTGAATTGCATTTAATTAGCACAGTAACAGTCAGTTGAATCTATGCTGTACCTTCATGATCATTCAACATCTACATGCAAAAATGCTTCGACAACCAATAGACTCAGAGCTAGCTAAAACTGAACAGGGCTTCCTCCAGGATGACACCAAAAGTACAGTGACGAAAAAATGTAATAATAACTTTATTGCGCATCTCATACTCAGCTATGCCAAATCTTCAGACAAAGTAACAACTCAACTAAAGCAACCTGAGTAACACAAAAGGCATGTTTAAAGTGATTTAAGACACGATGGCTCCATGATTCTTTTTCAAGATGCTTTTGGCTCTTGAAATCGAACAGAAGTTTACTCCATGTTGTTTATCCCAAATACTTGACACACAGAGAGCTAAACTTGAACAGTACTGGAATAGGATATCTGAAATACTGTACAACCATTGCATAAGCCATGCCTAAAGCCTTGAAAGCAGTCTACTAAACTCTTCAGAGGGAGGTGGCAGCATGGGAAACAGGCTGTAGCAGATCAAACATGAAGAAAAGCACAGCACAAGTTCCTGAAAAGCTTTACAAATTCATGTTTTTCCTGGGATATTCAGAAGCACCCTTCTTTTTCAGTATGCAGATAGCATTTACGGGGATATAGCATTGTGATTCCTCATGACACACAAACTATTACATATCTGTGAAATGGTTAGGGCAGCAAGCATTGAAAACACAATCATGCTCCGAAGACGATGCACAACATCTGTAATGAGGTAAGCCTATGCAGGCCCCGTGGTGCTTCGGTCACAGCTTAGCCTAAAGTAAGTAGACAGCCTTTTACTCATTTATGGTTGCTGCTATGATAGCTTGAACTCTTTCTCCTGGCTGCAGATTTAGCCCCATTCAGGAATGGTTGCAAGGTCAAAGACTGATTTTGGAGAGAGGCCTGAAAACCTTTTCTTGGCTTTGTGGACACGGACATTGTCATGTGGAACATTCTCTTTTGGAAAGTAAGGGTCCAAGACTGAAGTGTTAAAAACAACTTTTTGTGATCATGTACTGATGTGACTTTCTGCTGCTACCGGTTTATGATCATAGATTGCATCCCCATCACACTACCTTCAAGATTTTTGATGATAATGTTTGTTAAATGTGTGACACTGTTACACACGCATCCAATGCTTTTTGCACACACACAACTTAAACGCATGCGGTTCAGGATATCTTTTCTGCAAAACTCTTAATCAAGAGTGCTCTCATGTTATGCGGTCAAGCTTAATTTTCCTTGTATTTCAAGATGATACCTAATACATACAGTATATGTGCAAGATGGAAACCACTTGGATTTGAATTTAATTGGTCTCACTGACCCAGAGCCTCAACAGTTTCAATGCAAGATGGATCCATCTGCGGAAGGAACTGAAATACAGAGGAGGATGCATAGCCCTTGGAAGGCACAAGCACTCTTCCATTCCTCTGTCAGGCAAACTTGTGCGGCGGGCAGTTCAGGCTCTGGATACACTCAAGGATTATTGGGCTGAATAACACAAGATATGAGGACTTTGACAATTGGCTGGGTAATCCCTGAGTTCCTGGTGTTACAGCTTAGTGGGAATTGATGATGTAGACGGTTTATCTACAAGTCTGAGAGTTACATATTCAGGACCACTCACATCAGTCAATAGTGTCACAGAGTCAGTGAAAATCTGGAGGACTCTATGTCCACAGAGCCAAGCAGCTGCAGGCTGGATCGATCAGAAATACAGTGAACGATATCATGCGGCTTTATTCTGAGGGTTGAATTAAGCTTGGAGGTAAATTCATGCATCATTCAATAAATGCATTAATGTGTATTTAGAAACCACATTAAGTCACAATGTTTCCACAATTTACACAAGAAACAATAAAACAAATAAAACGACAAATATGTTGTTGACCCATGAATGAGACCAAATTTTGGTTTCTTTGATTTAGGCACAAAAACAGTTTGATGAGCGTGAAATCATATTTTTATTTGAATCACATTTATGATCTTCATGAACAAAGATCATCTTTTGATAAAAATACCATAAAAATCTGTGTGCTATAGTCTGAATTGGTGAAAGTCTCTCCTCAATGGTCCTGAGATATTTATTTCTGCAGCTTCTTCCAGTGCAGGTTGTGGTCATATTTATTGTCATTGATTTTCTGATGGAGAACAATGAAAGACAACAAAATGATAAATTTAAAGTGACCATGTTATTCTCATTGTCAGAGGGATTCTTCTGTTATCTACAAAAAACATTTACATGTTCTTTGCAGTTAATGCGTTCTAGGAACCACACGCAATTAATGAATTCCATGATAGAGCAACAAACTATTTATCTTATTATTTACGATAATTTAAATGTTTAGGACCCTCCCCATACTGATATTAAACCACCTTCCATCTGTATTACCTATTCCCACACTCTTATCGACTGTTTAAAACACATTTGTGTCTCACGAAAGTCTGAGACTCACGGAGTGCACTTCCGGATGCCGTCAGCCAATAGAATGCATGTACAGTATCACGACTCCCGACCAAAAATCTGCGATGAGGTGAAGTCACAAGCTTTGATGCGCAAACGCGCGAGGGCGCGCTGTAAGAACTTTAATTTCAAATGATACCTTATCTTTCGTACAGTGTTCAACAAGCTTGAGCAAGAATTGCCAGAGAGAGGCGGATATGTTTTTCTCCGTGCTGATACTAATACTGATTATGATCAATAAGACAGACCCAAGTACTTTGAAGTGTGGCCGTTGCCTTGACAACAATGCCCAAATCATTATTCAAAGGGTTTATTGAAGAGGAAAGTCACATTGTGATGAATTCACTGAAAAATAAGTAAAACACTCATTAAGAAGGACGTATATGAATGTGTGTGTGTGTGTGTGTGTGTGTGTATATATATATATATACATACATGTATATATATATATATATATATATATATATATACATATACATACATGTATATATATATATATATATATATATATATATATATATATATATATATATATACACACCCTTCTGTAAAGGGTCCCTGGGTGCTGGAACTTATCCCAGCCGTCAGGGGCCGTGAGGCAGGATACACTCGAGGTGCGACGCAAGTGCACCGCGGAGCCACATGTAGGCACACAGACAAACACGCATGCACACACTCATACCTAGGAACAAAAGGAGTCAGTTGAGGTGGTTAGGGTATCTGGTGCGGATGCCTCCAGGGCGCCTCCCTAGGGAGGTGTTCCTGGCACTTCCAGCTGGGAGGGGACCTCGGGGCAGACCCAAGACCAGGTGGAGGGATTATATCCCACTGGCTTGGAAACACCTTGGGAGTTCCAGTCAGAGTTGGTTGATGTGGCAGAGGAAAGGGAAGTTCAGGATTCTCTGTTAAAGCTGCTGCCACCGCGACTTGAGTATGGATGAGTGGATGAAGATGGATGGTTGGATGGCTGGATATACAGTATAAGCCCATCGCACTGGTCATCCTCTCTCATTCAATCCATTATTACAATTATAACAAAGTACATTTTTAAATAATGACCATATGTTGGAGGAGGACTTGCATACCGTGTTGACATTTACATTAAATTTAGTAGCTCAAGCTTTCCTAGTAATTTCAATAATGAGTGCAGATTTGATGGATAAGTATGGTCCTTAAGATTTATGATTAGTGAGGTGGTTTTTAAGTCTTTCATGCAGAAAATATTGAAGAAACAGAAAATGAAATGAATAATTGTGCCTGACAGCACAACAGAAATAGTAAGAAACTTAACTTCGAGTGAGAGATGGTTGAGTGGTGAAGTTACTCCACAGAGAAAAAAGTGCTTTATCAGAGTCAGTTCAGTGCATCTTTAAAGCATCTATCTGCAGCTAAGCTATTATCAGCTCTTTATTATCTCTAAGACGACTGCTATCTGTGCCACCTGTAAGTCTTGAGGGATCAATCATTTGAGGATTGTCAGGGGTGTGTTGTGCAGTAACCTATACCAGGATGTTGGTGGAATCAGTAACATAATTCCTGTGCTTAAACTCAATTCCCTGTTGTCTCGTCTCCCTCCATCTGCCGCCTGTTCAACGCACACAATGCTCTGTTGCAACAATAATCACATTTTACTCTTACATGATTTACTTGCTGTGATTCTTCAGCTATTGCTTTCAAACTACATTACTATTTTATTTGTTTTAGATGGATGGTGGGGCATTAATGCATCAACATTATTAACCCCTTTCCTTGAGCTATATTTGGGACATCAAGTGCTGACAAGTGGCATCGTTGCGAGGGAAAGTTGCATGTAGTCCTCCTGCAGTGTTCTCGGTTGCTGGCGTCCTTGCGTCTTTGATGCACATTTTACGACAGGTACGCACGATCGCAGAAAGCGTGCGTCCCTTTTTCCATTTCTCCACCCAGAAATCACCATTATGTTTTGATCTTGCGCGGTTTTTCAGCCTGTTCTTACCCCTAATATGTTTCTAGCCTCCCATGTTAATTATTATTAGTTTAGTATATTCTAATTTATTTATGTTACAATGCATTCTATCTTCAATGAAAGTCATAATGATTTCAGTAGGTTGTCCACATGGCCGAACCTGAATACTTGAATGCTGCTGGATCAGCTATGAATTACAAGTGTTTTCACAGTTTGTCCCCATTTTTATTACGTTACATGTAGTGATGTGACTGTGATGTGATGTGATTGTGACAAAAGCGGATGCAGAAGACAGGGTTAGATGGAGGCAATTGATCCGCTGTGGCGACCCCTGAAGGGAAAAGCCGAAAGGGAAAAGAAGAAGATGTAGTGATGTGACGTTCGGTTGAGGTTTCCTAGTGTGCGTCGAATAGGGGAGGGGGCGTTCCTGCGAAGCCCGTATCAAGGCTTGCTTCATCACAATGGTGATATCCGGTTGCCCTTTTCGTCCACACGACAACACAGATATCCAGGATGAAAATGAATGAAATTGCTTAACATTGCTTAATCAACCAGTTGCCTTTCACAGGCACATTTTTCCTTTTACTTCTAAACATGCAGTCAGTTTGTTTCAAGAACTAAAACATTTCCATCAATGATCTCAACACCCACCACAGCGCAGAGGAATCACTCCTTGACCCATGACATAGACAGTCGAATGACTCTAACACCTATGACACTAAATGGGTTTGATGGCCAATGTGTGTTGCCATATTCATCTCTATATTTTTAAACCATCAACCTTGCAAAAATGTCATTCTAGTTGTCCATCATTCATCCTACCTTAAAATAATAAAGGCAACCCACACATTAAGCATCTGAGATTAAAGATGCACACATAGAGGACAGGAACTTACATCGTCACAGAATGAGATCATACGGAGCTGTCTCATTGGGTTTCTGTCAAGTCCAGCTGGAGCTTTTTTTGGGTCACTGTGATGGTGTTTGTTTCTTAACAAGTGACGAAATACGATGTGATTTTTTTTCATTATTTTGTATACTTTATTTTTTATACTTTAAATCAAGAGCACACTCTAGTTTCATCAAACACATGCATATAAGTGTGTACAGGCCCCTGTAACACACACAAACACACAAGGGGGTCTGTAAGCATGCACTCGGAGGTAGATGGGCAGGCTGGTACACCCCAAATGAGCAACTTGAAAAGAGGGATGGCGTCTTGCTCTAGGGTGCCTCGGCAGTGCTCGGGAGGTGAGTTGCCACCTCCCACTGTCAGCTAACACTCCACGTGGCCGGATGGGAGCGGGAATCAAACCAACAATCTTGGAATATTGAACGACACCCTCTACCGCTCGGCCTCCGTACCGCTGAGCCAAAGCCACCCCAATTGTGTTTTGACACAGTTTGTTTATTAACATATGATGAAACGAAAAATGAAACATGATGTGATTTTACGATATGGCTTACATTCCATTGTATTCGATTTGTGCTACAAATTGCAGTAATAGAAAAGTGTTGGCTTAGAAACATAAATGCATAAGTGACTTAATGTAGTAAATAAACTAGTACCCAGGGTTTGACAATCATTTGTTATCACAACAGCAACAATTGTATTTTATAAATCCTCACTTTGCTGGCATCTGAAAAACAAAATAAAAACATGTTTAATCATCATTAGTTGTAAGAAAAAAGCAAATAAAACTTACCACCCTTAGTGACAGCATGGCACAAAACCTACACACCTGCAGGTAGCTTAAACAGTCGTGTGATGCTGCAATCAGGCGAGACATTTTAGTGACTCAAAAGTAATTGTATAGATTACTGATGATGTGTGACAATTAGTCAGTATCAAAGTGTGTGACATTTAAACAGTACAGGTCTGAAAGATGATGAGATAATCTTCCGGGACTGGGTGGTGATGAGAGGTGGGGGGAATGTATAACAGCAACATTAAAGAACCAAAGATACAGAAATAATTGCATTCAAAAACATAGCAGCAACATGACTAATGAAGGTGCGTCCCTGGGCTATTTGATAGTCGTGACCAGCTTATGAGAGGAGCTTAATTCTGTGTTGACGGCCCCAAACAATAACGGTAGGTGTGAATGATGGGATAAAATGACACATAAACTGTGTTCTAAGCATGCAAAGAGTTACTTTCCAGAGGAAACTTTTACTAGACATTTATAAAACCAAGGTAATGAGCACTGTCTGGCATCTAATGAAGCTCTGTCTCTGTGTGTTGAATTCTACAGAATTCAACAGGTATTGGACTGTTTTTATGGCAGACGTTTCATAGCAAAAATATCACAAGTTTGTTAATGAGGAGGACAATGACCTGCTGTTGTGCCTGTTGGTTCACCACTACTGTAACTAGGGCAATTAGTGCATTACTGTTGTTAAAGCCACCTGTTTCCCTATTGTGGAAGTCACAATGCCTGCTTTGTGAACAGATCGTTTACATACTTGCCTTCCATTGAATGTTAAAATTCAGATTTAGCCACCATACAAAAAACGAAGATGTTATTTTTGCCAATGACAGTGCAGATTAGAATTGTTGTTTGTAGAATTAACCTCGATGTACACACTGTTGAAGAAGCCCGAGTCAATGCACTTTTACATATCAAAATGAAATTGTGTCTATGTTTTCAACGATTTTACTTTACTTCTGTATGACTGGTCTATAATTAATGTTTGCTTAAACTTTGGTTTCTTTCCAAAATAATGAGTTCCTATAATTGCAAAAAGTTGGAAAAAGTCTGTCACAAGATATATAGTACGGGCAGTAGCTCAGTCCACTAGATCTTGGGCAGAGGACGAGACGGTGGTAGGTTCTAGGCCCTTGTGGGCCAAAAAAGTTTGGAGTGTGGCAGTGGAGAGGTTCTAGTTCACTGCTGCTCTACCCGTCTTTATTTACTTGCATCCTTGCAGGCCCCTTGTGCGTGCAAGTTCCAGGGCCTGTCCATGTATGTGTGTGAAAAATTGTGGGAAAAAATAATTTCCCCAAGTGAATTGCTAAAGGATGTTTCTTCTTGTTCTAGTTTTCTATATTTCTGCCATTCATTTTTTACTGTCATTTTCATGCTTGTGTGCAGCAAGAAGGAGAGCAAACAGTTTAGCAACTGCAGTGAAATTCTTACTCCTCAAAAGTGATGATGCTACTCTTATCATATGCTAGTTATCAGCTGTTTCAGTTAGTTACAACTAACCAATAGTAGACTGACTGTAATACATCCATGCAGCTGCTCATCGATGTATCTGCTGCTCATGGCTCAGTCTTTGCAGGTTCCTACTGACTGCCAGATATTTTGATCATTTACTGCAGCAAATAACTATTTTTTTACTTTTTTCACTTATCTCTTGTGATCGAAATTCTCAGCTATGCTCATGGTGCAATTAGCTTAAAAATACTTCTGTAAAATGATCTAATTCCTATTGTTCTTCGTTACACTATTTCTAGAACAGCAATGATGGTAAATATTATTTTTTTGTGGACAGTTAATGAAGAAAACCTAAGATCAGCTCTTGTTTTTAATTTGTACTGCACTATTATGATTAACAACAACTCTACTTAAATGAAATGTCTCAATGGCTTCAGAAAATGTTTGTTAAATTCCTACACAGTCAGAGCTTAAATTTGCCATTTCAATAGACAGTGAAACCATTTGCAAGAGGCTAACCTTGTTCTTTCAGTGGAGATCAAATGCACTGTAAAATTATACTATACATTATATATAAATTATACATTATCAATAGCGATGTGAAACATTCAGTGTGCTGCCCACATCTTGGCATGTTAGCAAAGCAGGTTAAAGATTTTTTTTAAATAAAATTTTTAATCAGCTAACCCTTTGATGGTTTACTGTAATGCTTTGTACACACTTTATTCTGTATGGATAATATATGTTTATAGAATTAATCTAAAATATTGCTTCTCAAATACGCATAGGAGTTGGAAATTTCACAATGTCAGTAAAATACCACTGTACAAATCGAGGCGTGCACACATGTCCTTGGATGCAGCTGTACATGCCAAATAAATCAAAAATAAAGTTTTTTTGCCTCTAGAGAGCCATGGTAGTTTGTTGAAATTGAGGAGTTTGAAAGAAGAGCATCTTGTTTGTGACCAGCGGTTCAAGACTACAATGATCAGTCAGTTCTGTCTGTTGTTGCGTCGCATTCTTGGTAATGAATACCACAGCAAGGGATTAAAAAAAGATGTTTTTTCTGTTCCAACAATTCTGAACCTTTTTTTAAGCTGTGTATCATGAACCTGTGGCAACTTTCTTATTCACGGATGAAACAGCCCCGGGTACATACGCACAATAATTTATCAATAACCTGAAGAAAACACTGCTTTCAAGAAACTTGTTTCTTTCTAGCTGCCATTGATCTGCATCTGAGTTACAGATGCGACCATTTCTTTGGAACACAGCCTTTGACAGAATTGCTCTTGATTAAAGGAAAGGATGATAGGAGGTGCCACTCTTTCATTGATATGGAGTAGAAAATCAATAATCAGTTTTGATATAACAGTGGAGGTAGACTTATATCAGCATCACAAAGGGGAGAAGCAGGTTGTGGGTTGTTAGAAAAAGTTCTTTTACTTTTATTTGAGCGTAAGTTGCTCTCATGCCTCAGACATAGTCACCTTTGATCCACATTTTTTTCTTTTTCATTTTAGTTGGCAGCCACTGCATCAGTGGCCTGACTGTGTGGCATAGACAAAATGACAAGTTGAGAGCAGTTCCTATGGTAACAACTTCCATAGCTTTGGGGTGCCTCTTGATTTGTCAATTCATCAGAAGATGGATAATCCATGGCCCCGGAATCAAAATGGAAATCTGGGAAAGACGTAAATCAAATCTCAATCTTTTGCTGTGTGCTGTGTCCTGCCTTGTATGCATGTTAAACAGCTCACCTAATCATCCGTGAGCCTGCAGGTTTGGATTTTAATCCCTGACGAATAGATTTCAGGCTATTGAGAGCAGCAGTAAATTGCAGATGTAGGGTCACACTCAGCAGGGATTTCATTGGCAGATCACATGTATAGAGAGCTGTTAATTACCTCATAAACTGGCTCAGCCGTGAGGATCTTTAAATTACTACCACTATTGTATGTACAGGGAGTGGTGTGCTACTCATGTTCAATGCATGGTAACATTAATCATTTTGCACATATGTGCAACAGGTTTTTGCACTTTGCACAGCATCGGGAATATAACATTGAATATTCGAAAGCAATGCAAAGAAAATGAGCAAAATTTATACAGAAAAAAGATGCCTGTCATTAATAGAGAAGAACTTTTCAGTATTCAAGAAAAAGGTCCTGCCACTTCGTGTGACTTTCATTTATCAGTTTACTATTTTTAAAGTCCCAGTAGGACAAGGATTCCTGAATGAGGATGAAAGCAAGCAGGAAAGAGTGCCATAGGCCGCTCCGTGTTGTGGAAGCTGATGTAGTAATTTGTTAATGAGATCTAAACTGTCTCCCCTTTCCGGTTTGGTCCATATGAAGAGACATCTGCTTCGCCATGGGCACCATGACAGCAGTCGTCCAGTGAACAAACTGGTCAGTAGGTGTGTGTCGGTGTGTGCGTTAGAGAGAATACAACGTTGACACAGAACTCTGCTGTTCTTACCTGATATCCTGTGTCGATCTCTGCTTGAGCTGGAGCAAACAATTTGTGAAGGAAGTCCAACAATTCTCAGGAGTTCAAAACTGTTTCAACACATAAGCAGCACAGGGCATGCTGAAACACAGACGTTTGGCAAATCACCATCTTCACTGTTTGTGACAGAACTCTCTGCAGGCTTATTTTGAACTGTGTGCAATTACTTAATTAGGAATTCATTGAGTAAAGCATAACGCGATGCCAACTCATAGTTTTTAGGCCAAGCTGTCATTAATCAAGAATCATCGTCAGTCTTGTGGAATCTGAACTATGTGAGATGACGTGGTCGTAATAATTATACATGTTGTAACATAGGAAAATATATACATTAATGAGATATCAGAGAGCATTTTAATCAGACAATTATGATTTGGCTGCAATAAATAATTATTTTTAAGTAAATTATTATTTTTTCTACAAAATGAACAAAAAGGGGTGGCACGGTGGTGCAATGGGTAGAACTGTTGCTACACGTCCTGCTCTGTGCCGAGTTTATATGTTCTCCCCGTGTCTGCGTGGGTTCTCTCTGGGTTCTCTGGAGAGAAAAAAGATGCACTTCATGTTAATTGGATGGTCCCGAATTGCACGCTGGTGTGAGTGTGTGCTTGACTGTCGCCATGTGGCTCTGCGGTGGACTGGTGACGCGCCCGGAGTGTACCCTGCCTCACACCCCCAGTCCATTGGGATGGGCCCCAGTAACACTGTGACCCACCACAGCGGAAGATGCAGGTACTGAAGATGAACGAATTAATGAAACGAATAAAAAAACTCTTTCATTCAGACTCAGCTCATTGCTCATCACAATTTCATTTCAGATATGATTTGAAAGTTAACAGCTGCCTGAAACATTCCACAGCAATATACAAGAGGTAAATCGGTGGCTGTAAATTGCCTGCAGGTGAGAACATGGCTGTGATTGGTCATTTGTCTTTCTACCCCGCCTCTTGCCCAGTGTCAGATGGGATAGGCTCAAGACCCTCCAAACCCCAAACAAGATCAACTGGATGGATGGAAGGAACTCGTGCTGTATCTAATCACAGAATGAATGACCTAATCTGGTGATGTAGTGATTGTAATGCAGTTTATTTTGGACATTTTTTGAATATTTCTTATTGTACAAAAACAAACAGTGGAATCATTGTTGGATGTTGCAGTGTCCTGTGCTGAACTTATGAACACAGGATGTAAAAAAACAGAGGGTTTTAATAATTCAGGTGGCATTTAAGTAACCAAACCCACTTTGTATATATAATCTTTGACACTTTTAATTCACCTTAAATCCACTTTGAATTCAATTGGCAGAGCAGCTACTGAGGCTTGCAGCAGTTTAGTTCTGCCTCGCTGACACAACGTGCATGCTGCTATGAAAGTGCAGGCTTTAGAATTGAGGCAAATCACCACACATTCTCACACACATGCTCGCACGCACGCACGAAAGCACGTGCGCGCGCACACAGACACACACACACACACACACACACACACACGCACACACACACACACACACACACACACACACACACACACACACACACACACACACACACACACACACACACACACAGGCTTATACTTAACTGTTTGTTTTGTAAGGACCAGGGCAGCTAATTCACTTAAAATGTCAGCATGAATTTGTAAAAATTTAACTTGGGACATTAATAATGAAATACTTCATGTTTTGTGTAATTTATGTGTTTGCAATTATATGTCTTTGCCTATTTTGGTCCGGAGAGAATTTGTCATTGTGTTTATGTTTTGTCACACTAACAGAACACATCTGCTGACATTACTTGGGACTGAAAATCACGTCTGCCTTAATTTAGACATTAATATTCTGCTGTCTGCTGGAGATCATTCACCAAGTGTCCACGTACTACAATTTCTACTACTAGTGCAGCGTCCACTCTAAACATAAACTAGCGTGAATGATATGTGGGATTTCACATAATGGATATTTGAATTGTCTCTGTTAGTAGGTAAATTCCACTTCATGTTTTCTGTTTTATGTTACTGCACTTTTGTTATTATTTTATTTTTCTGTATTCCCTGTTACCTTATTGTCCAGTGAAATCACCATAAATATTTTTACTGAGGCAAGATATGTTATTCAAGACCTTTTAAATCTATGATATAGTATTTTTAAAGGATCTGAATACTTCTTTTGCTACGTAAGAGAGTGAAATAATTGCCTGCACCAAGAATTGTATAGAGTTGTTGATGTTGTTGTTTTATTCTGTTAACAGCATTATGCATTAACTACATGAGGGATTTTCATAATAAGATATTTTTATGCCCTTGTAGCAAAGATAGAGCTTAACACTGTGAATCTGGACAAAGTCATGAGTTCCGGACTTTTTCTCTTTCTTTGTGAATATTACAAAACAGTTTTTTTAAATACTTTTTTAAATTTACATATGAATTCCTATAAATTCACAATCACTATGATTTCCATTGTTTGACATTCTCTACCAGAATCCATGAGATGGTACACTTGTCTTGTTGGAATTCAGATTACAGTTTAATTAAATTAAAAGGGACTGTTGGGCCTTGGCAGAGGTATGCTCTCTAAGGAATGCCCTTCTAGTTTGAGTAATAGATCTGTCAGCTTGAAAGCTTAATAAACATTAAAGGACTGGGAGGTAGTTTGTAATAAAAATGATAATGGCAGCAATTATTTGTATCCTAGTAGTTAAGACACATCACAACATTCTGCTTTGCAGAATTACATTTTATTGCATTATGACACAAATTGAGCACTAGTCCTCTGTCTCCTGTAAAAAGAGCTCCTTCTTTGAAATGAATGAAAGGAGTGCTTTTGTCCGTGAAATACAAGGTCACTGCATTGCATTTTCATATTCCTCTTATCATGTTGTGTTTCAGCCAAAGCCATTCTGTCTCCACGTTTGGCTTGTACTGAAGATGAACTTAATGCCCACTACTGTGTATAATGAGTACAAGCACTGCATTATTATTTGACAAGTGTATCCACATACTTCATTTTGTTTTCTGAAAATACTCCATTCAGCACAACAAAACTCCTCCAATAGAGACTCTTCTATTAGTGTTAAGGCCTCCAGTCTCACCTTTTTTAAACCAGAGAGTACTATGGTATTATGTAAACATTTGAATCTCTTTCACATCCAAAATCCTGTAAATCCATAAAGACATTTTACAATACAAGGTCGTCATTGTAGTAGAACAGCAATTTCTTTGTATTCCTCACCAATGCTTTTTATGGGATGGGACTTTTTTGTAGTGGGTTGCCCTGTTAATTCACAGCGAGAAGGTTCTGAGTTTTAATCCTTTCTGTGTGGGGTTTGTATGTCCCTCTCGTGCCTGTGTTGGTTCTCTCCAGGTTCTCCAGCTTCCCTCTACCTCCAAAAACATGCAATTTTGGTGACCTGGTCACATCAAATTGTCAATAGGTGTGAGTGTGAGCGTGATTGGTTGTTCATGTGATCCCACCATGAGCAGGCGACCATATCCAGCCGGGGATAGGTTCCAGCAACACCCATGAGCAGCTGAAGACGATACGATAAATGTTGTCTCGTCTACAAGGACATGGATGTATGTATGTTTTTTTTAGAAACATGCAGTGGAGGAAAGCCTCGCCACCTCTGAAACATGCAACATGTTCACTGCTGCTCTCTGGCTGGTGTTTACACCCCCCCCCCCCCCTCATCGCGATGGATGAAGCTGTTTACTCTGTGCCTGTGATTTGGCTGCCTCCCTGAACAGACCCTGCTTTATAAGCTTGTGCTACAAATATATGGATTATTTTGACCAAGTGAAAAAAAGGTGTTGTTCTAAAGTTCAAGACCAAAATAATCTTACATTTCTATTCTTGCCGGAGGTTGAGTACAGTCAATAGACACTTGTGAGCCACTCGGCACTATACACTGTATACAGTATATGTAACATGGAAAATAACTGCTCTCTCTGCTGAAACTTCAGTTTCATCTATCAGTTACATAACAACTAAGACAAATAATTACTCAAAAAGATTTTTAAATGAACCACTTCTCAAATGCGTCTGTCAA
The DNA here is from genome assembly GCF_040054535.1 of Antennarius striatus. Classification (NCBI taxonomy): domain Eukaryota; kingdom Metazoa; phylum Chordata; class Actinopteri; order Lophiiformes; family Antennariidae; genus Antennarius; species Antennarius striatus. The sequence continues at coordinate 8,071,631 of NC_090786.1, read as the reverse complement.
TAAGATAAGTGTTAATTTGTTGTAAAAGACTTGTGTTGTCTCAACCTCTGCTTTCACAGATGGTCACTTCTTAGTCACCATGTTTAACAAACAATATATAGACTCAAATATCTGTATTGGGCACTCCTACTCTCTCTAGGGGATATCATCACAAGCAATAGGGATGACTGATTTAGATGTGAGGTTGTCGCTTCCCCAACATCAATGAAATGGAGAGCGAGAAAATATGCAAGGTGCCCATGCGTTTTTTCAGTCACAGAAACAAACTATAAGATATGTCTATTTAAGATCTGGGGCTTTATATTGATAGGAATATTATGACAGTCCCTAGACAAAATATCCATTATGTTGCTTGTAATAACAGGCATTATTCATGAATAGCCAAAGCAAGAAAGTTCAAAATACTTCTAGCACATTTCAAACAAATGGCTGCAACTTCTGTTGACATTTCCTGTCATTTATTGGCTTGCAGTGTTTTTATAAATAAAATGTTCAAGGTACGTTATTTGTTTCCCTTTGCTTATAGTCTAAAATCTCCTATAATAGTGTCTGACTGACACACACAGTTATTTTAGGTTGTGCAATACTTGATGAAACTTTAGAAATCAGACAAACATTTTGAAGCATAACAAAATGGTTGGTAAAAACAGAATTGTTCATGTGTAGGTCTAAAAGGGGTAAGGGTTGAAACTAGCTGACATCCATAACAAATATCTGGGCAAAGACTTGCTTATCCATGTGTAGGCAATCATTACCAGTCGAACGGCAATGAACAAAAATGAATGGAGGACTGAGAGGTAGTGATTGACAAGATTGTTTCATCTGCTTATTTCCATTATAGGCAATCTGTTCCAATTCCTTTATCTCTCCAGATGGACTATTTATCCATCCATCCATCAATCCACTTCCGCTTATCCGGAGTCGGGTCGCGGGGGCAGCAGCTTAAGCAGGGAAGCCCAGACTTCCCTCTCCCTAGCCACTTCATCCAGCTCCTCCAGGAGAATCCCAAGGCGTTCCCAGGTCAGCCGGAGATTATGTCTCCGGTCAGCCGGAGACATAGTCTCTCCAGCGTGTCCTGGGTCGTCCCCGGGGCCTCCTCCTGGTAGGACGTACCCGGAACACCTCACCAGGGAGGCGTCCAGAAGGCATCCTAACCAGATGCCCGAGCCACCTCATCTGGCTCCTCTCGATGCGGAGGAGCAACAGCTCGACTCTGAGTCGCTCCCAGATGACTGAACTCTATCTCTAAGGGAGAGCCCGGACACCCTACGAAGGACACTCATTTCGGCCACTTGTATCCGGGATCTCGTTCTTTCGGTCACGACCCACGGCTCGTGACCATAGGTGAGGGCAGGAACGTAAATCGACCGGTAAATCGAGAGCTTTGCCTTTTGGCTCAGCTCCTTCTTCACCAGGACGGACCGATACAGAGTCCGCATCACAGCAGACACTACACCGATCTGCATGTTGATCTCCCGTTCCATCGTACCCTCACTCGTGAATGAGACCCCGAGATACTCCTCCACTTGAGGTATGATCTCATTCCCAACCCGGAGAGGGCACTCCACCCTTTTCCGACTGAGGACCATGGTCTCAGATTTGGAGGGGCTGATTCTCATCCCAACCGCTTCACACTCGGCTGCGAACCGCTCCAGTGAGAGTTGGAGATCACGGCTTGATGAAGCCAGCATCATCACGTCATCTGCAAAAAGCAGAGACGCAATAGTGAGGCCACCAAACCGGACACCCTCAACGCCTTGGCTGCGGACTATTTATCATTGTAAAAATCAATTCCACTTCAATACCTGTATGTCTGGACAATACTAATGGACTGCAAACACAAACAGCTGCATTCGTGATTAAAATCTTGTATTGATGTAGTTTCACATGGAGATATCTGTTTACATACCTAGGCATTCCCATGTCTCCAGACATGATTTATTTCACATCCATTCCCTCAGAAACCTACAAATCAAATATTTAAATTGATTGGAATGCCATTGACAGCCATCGCTATTGACCAAAATGCACCAAACTTATGTTGATTACTGATGTATGTATGTAACACAATGAACATGAAGTATTTGAACATCTGTTCACGATTCAGTCAAAGAGATCAAAACTAAAACCAAAAGACTAAAATAAATACTTTGTTCAATATGACATTTACAGAAGGATTGCATTAATAATATTCAGATAACATATCGATGGATCTCTGAGGTCTGTCCTTTCATTTTTTATTTTTTTTTAGTTTGACCAGATGGTCAATAATCTGCTTTTGCAGAAAACCAGACTAACATACATTCCCCAAGTAAGCAACTATCTATACCACATGCATATTAGATTTCCCCCAAAGCAGTGTGTTTTTCTCTTTTAGGATAGTGAACTCACCTGTCTCCTCTGCACTTGAGAAATAGCGTCTTTATTAACTGGACCACTGCAGGGGAAGAAGTGCATCAAGGCCATACATCGTGGGTGAAAAACAACCTATTGGTGAGTGGAGAATGTTTCCCCAAGGACACAAGAAAGAAAATGCTAATATTAAACAGATAAGTGGAGAGAAGAAAAAAGGGGGCATTTAAGCATCTTTGAAGGGAGAAAGAAAGTGGGGGAGAAAATTGATGGAAAGAAATAGAGAAATATTGGAATTCTAGTGGCTCCCCCAAGTTATGTCTGGTATTCGATGAGCGCCTCTGCGGCACAGGACATAAAACTTTCATGGCTCTGTCAGCATGCTGTGTTTCTCTTGGATTATTTATCAAATAGTGAGAAGTTGTTTATCACACAGCTAATACTTCTCTGCTCAGGTAAGGCCTTGGCAACTTCTCTTATATTGGGCCTCATGATAAATATTAATCTGTTTTGCAGCAACATGAAGGGGGAAAAATGGATGTGCCACATTCATTTGACCCGAGTTTGAAATAAGGTGGCAGCTCAATGAGAGAACTCACCCTCTGATGTTGTTGAGAAAAACATATGTGGCATAAAAGATTTAACGTTGATTTTATCAGGGGTAGATAGAGTACGATGTTGTGATTCATCCAAGATGAGAGACAACAAGCCAGAAAATTTATCAAAACAGTACACAACAAGGAAACAATACCGTTTCCTGTTACATGTTGTCTCTGCAAAGATTGCAGTTAATTGACCCCTTCACAAGAAAATCTTATCATCTCAACCTAATTAATATTAAAGGTAATTTTGTTAACTAAGAAAATTTAGTTTTGAACAAGTGACAGACAAAGTCATGTTTGAAAGGAGAAAACTCACACAGTTCAATTGACATCCTTCTATATTAACTGTGCTGAACATGGTAGGCTGGTACTTGACAGCATATAATTTATAATGACATGTAAAATAAAAATAGCCAGGTGGGGGAAAAAACCCCCCCGCTTTGCCATGACACACGCACACACGCACAGGGACGCATGTGCGCGTGTGTACACACGCACACACACACACACACACGCACGCACGCACGCACACACACACACACACACACACACACAAACCAATCAGATACAGACTGGGGCAAGATATGGAGTGGAGCTGTAAATTTGGTTTGGCAGAGCTTTGTGCTCTCCAAGCAGCTTTTAGATTTTGACCGCTGGAGTCTGCAGATTAAACATTAAACAAGATTTTGCTATTATTTTATAAATAATGACTTTAATGTGTTAAAGCAAATCTCTGAAAATCTGGGCTCATATGAACTGCTGTACAACTCAAAAAGTTACCAGTACTGTTTGCGGCATTTGAGTTTAATGTAATCATTCTATTTTAATTTTACGCATTGCGAATTATTCAAGCATTAGGGTACTTTGCTAAACATCATGTTGCTGTCCTAGGTACTTAATCTACATGGAGGGTGAGCAGGTTGCAGTGCTTGCTGTAATTAGATGAGCCTGAATTTACATTGTGAAGGATGAGAGGTGGACTCAGGAGACATTAAAAATCAGGCACCTTTTCCTCAGTTGACCAGCTAATGGACACATGCTACTATTTTTAGACTTGAGTGGAGACAGGATAGGCCTCAAATAAAGTATATTACTATAATATATGTGTATTTTGCTTGAATTCCAGTCTCATTTTCCCATTTAGTTGTCAGTAGAGCTCATCTTTTGCATAACAGAGTGGTTTATTTCAAGATAGAAGTGGTGCTTTTAAAGGTCTGGTGTGTGGGGTTTAGTGCAATTTGGGGCTGCTATGGAAGAAAACCTACTTCCTCTCAATATAAAATAGGCTTATAAGTTTAAAAATTATCATTTTCAAGTAATTACATGCTAATGTCACATTGTTTAAAAATAAATCCTCGTCCTGTCAAACAGACATCCGAAAAACAGCACAGCACTGAAAACAAAACCTGAATTATAAAAGGAGACATTGGCACAAGTATTGGAGAAAGTTGTCTTGGCACAGACAAACGTGAAAAAGAATCCTTGATATATCTGATTCCTGGGTATCACACATCTCTATTACTGGCCAAAACTACTCAAAGCTCAGAAGTGCCATGATGTTATTTTGGTAAGATTACTTTGTTTATGAAGATCATCACAGCTCATCCATTCAGTGCAAGCATGAACCAAAACCACTGAGCATACTGAGTGACCTTTGCTTTACAGGAGACTTCTCTCCAGAAAAAGCTTCCTACAATATAAAAGAAAGAAAAGCAGTGATTATTACACTTGGCTTGGTGAAGTTAGAACCATTTATAGTTTGGCAATATGCTGAAAAATTACTTAAAAAAACAATTGATTTTCTGTCTGTCATCAGTCTCTTCACAGACACTCAGTTTTTTCTAGCACTTGACTAGTTGTCCCCTGCTAATTCTGAATCTGGTAAAATTTCTGCCAGATTTTTTTTTTCGAATGCTGCTCAGTTTAAAGGGGGTCATGATGCCTGATAACTGTCTGAGCAATAAAAAAGAAAACCCAACTCATGGAGCATTGCTATGATTTCTGGGATGTAAGAAAGATTTGTCTGCTTCTTACTTGCTGTTATAGCAGAATTATGCTGGTGAAATATTGCTGCCTGTTTCTCATTTTGTCATTTGACTCTCAGGAGATCAGTAATGATTGTGTAGAATTTATAATACAGAGGTTATTTGAAGCTACTGTGCCATTCAGCTGTCATATGCTGTCATGTGAGCTGATAACCTTCCTGGAACGTCAACTCCCTCAGTGAAATATTCATCATACTCTTTTTCGTTTTGACTTCCTGACAAGGCAAGGGTGCTTTTTTAAAACAAGATTATGTTCCATTCAAATGTGTTTGCCCCAACATGCAGATACCACCTTTAGGAAAACACTTTTGACCCTCGTTCCACAACTGCAATATGGCAAAGATGTCTTTCAGAGTTTGAATACTTTAATGCACAAAGTTAAAACTGTAGGTGGACCACAGAACATTTTAATACGAGGTGAAGCATACTGTACATAATTTAACAGTAAAGTATGCAGTTGCACAAAAATGAAATAACACTGTGTAACACTTGTACATTTGCAGGCCCTTTGCTTCATGAAATATTCAACATTTTATAAGCCACAGTGTTTCTTATTATAATGCCAGGAATTGTCTAAAGCAGTTGGCATGGACTTCTTTGAGTCCCAAAGCTTACAGCTTTAAAGTTTCTTTAATCCCAGCGCAGTCTACTACAAGGCAGTCAGAGACTGCAACTTCCCGCGAAGGGTAGGTCAGTATACCCTGAAAGTACCTGACAAGTGCATGGCTTTGACCTTTCAGGGTAAGGCACAGCTATGCACTAGCTTTGACCATAGATCAAAGGTAGTGCATAGGTAGATCTTTCTATTTGCAACGGTTGCGGAGATATTTGGTCAAGGTTGATGTCTGCCCAAAAGAGTCTGGGTCCTGCCCGGAGTTTTTTCCTCATCAAGGGAGTTTTCCAGGCCACTGTCACTTACGCTTGCTCTGGAGGGTTCAGTTAGGTTTCTCTGTCTGTTAAAGCGCTTTGAAATGTCTGTTGCCATGATTAAGCGCTATATAAATAAAACTTGATTGATTGACTGACATACGAATGAACGGACGAACGGACAAACGAACGGATGAACACATGAACACTGACAATTACAATACATCCCCGTTTTGAAGCAGTAATAAATTTGTTTTACTATTCCACTAGTGGTCTTTGTCAGGAAATGGTCGACTGATTTGTTCTATTCTCTTGTCGTATGCCTGTTTCATTTCAAAAAAAGACTGGTAAAAATAATTAACTACACTTAAATATTTAATTATTTCAGGTTTCTCTTTAAAATTCATAAGCTTAATTCACAACCTTACAGACAGAGATGATTACAGTTGCCTTAAGCCATTTTTCCACCCTATGGATCACGAGTGTTGCTGGAGACTATTTCAGCTGGGGTACACACAACAGTGCCACACAAAAGACAAACAGCCACTCACCCACACACTCACACTTACGGACAATTTGGAGTGACCAGTTCACCAAAATTGCATTTTTATGGAGGTGGGAGAAAGCTGGAAAACCCGGAAAGAAACCCACGCAGAGACAAGGAGAACATACAAACTCTGCACAGAAAGGAATCCTACCTGGAACCTTCTTGCTGTGAGGTGACAGCGCTGTGCACTTTGTCACTGTGCTGATGATGTATTCATTGGTGTTTTTTTTATTTGATTCTGATGCTTGTCATTCATTTTCTCCATGGCATACATTCAGTATTCGATGCTTGAGACTCATCAGATGAATGGAAGATATAATGTATAAAGATACTGCTGTACTTTTTTTCCTTCCGAGATCAGCTGTATCATTAGAAGGAGTTCGCCACCATCCTCTGGTTCTCAGTCTTGAATATCTCTGTAGCACACTTGAACACCTTAAAATGCCAGAGTAAGGGTTCACAACATCACAGCAGTATTAATAAGGCAGTATTATATTCACACAAAATATTATATATTATTATTCACACAAAATTTGTTTGTCTGCTCGGTTTTTCACAATGTTGAAATTAGCAGGCGTTACCATTCAAGTATCATGACAGCGTAGTATTTTTAGCACCCCTATGCCGAAAGATAACATGCTCACTGTCAGTGTTTTAGTTTCTTTCCCCTCTTGGATTTCTTCAGAACTCGCATTTCATTAGAATAGGGTTTAAAGATAATGAGTGTGAATTTTTTAACTCTTTGTTTCCTCTGTCTTTTTAAAATTACTATATAACTATATTTATATGTACTGTATACTATTTTAGAATGTTGTGCATAATAAAATTGACTACTTGTTTTGACTTTGTTCAAGAATACAATAATGGTAACCTTAGAGGTTTGAAAGTACACTAAACGAATGTGATAAAAATGCTTTCAGTTTTATATCTATTTAGCTTTAATCAGATGTAACATGTACCATACCAACACAACTGTGGGTTGCAAAATCCCCTCATCTATTGCTCAGTGAAAAATTAACTTTATTTCCCAAAATATCATTTTTTTTCTTTAAACATATGTTCAAGTCAGTTTATGTTTAGCAGATAAAACCCCTTATCTAGTAGTCATGCTCTTCAAATGTGCCTCAGACGATAACAGATGGACCTTGGGATCTCATCTCTGTAACAGATGTGAAAAAAGGGTAAGACATCACATTCAAAATGTTATAATAGCATAAAATGTGTTTATTTTGATCCATATTTAGAGATTTTTTTAATTCAGTTATGATTCTTCTCTTTTGCCTGGTGATGTTCAATTTTACATTTACATTTAAGTCACTGTCATCAAACAATCAAACAAAAAAATAATAGAAAAGTGATAAAAAAAGGCAAAGAGTTTCCCTGAAGATAAGAAACTTAAAGCCGTGCATGCACTTTAAGGTATGATGGCCATTGAATGGATAATAAGGCTGTAGAGAAAGTCTGGACAGACGGTCAGCGATCTCCCTGCAGGGATCATAGAATAGTTATTTTACAGCAGATTGCTTCAGGCTGCCCACACAATCTAATTATACTGGACTACTCATGCAAGTCTTGTATGGTACAATTGTATAATTACAAAGACCCTGTTTCTGTGATAATGTGCTATGCTAGAAAATGATGTAGATTTAGCTTTTACAAGTAACATGAGTCCATCAGGTGGTTTTCTACCATGTAGTACTGCAGGCATTATGTTTTCCTTTATCAAGGTATTTTCAAAATCTGTATTTATTTCATTCTGCACTGTATAATTTTAAGATGTAATCTCTTAAGATTTATCTCAGAAGCTCCACTGAGGAATTGGAGTTTATTTTGAAAGCAGCTTTTGTATGTATGTGTCGCACCAAATGCAGAGGTGAAAAAGGCCATGTCAAAAGATGAGTCTTGACATAAAGGGGCGGCAGTAGACTGTCTGCATAGGGCAAAAACAGGATGTCTGATCCTGACAGGACGAAGCTTTCAGAACAAGGTCAGTGGTTCCTTTGAGCACAGCCACAAAGGCTTTACAGCAACACCACCAAGTCGAAGACTGTCAGGCAGGACTGCTGGACAGGAAAGGTGACGCGGGGCAAATCAACAATCTCCACACATATATGAGCATAGACATATCTTACATTCATGACGGTTGAAATGTTTGCACAAACTAATGGGATGTCGTCCTGCTCTCTTATTGTGAGTTTTCAACTTTAGGATAAGTGTAATAACCACCCAAGTTATTACTTCAGTTTAACACTCCTAGTATACACAGTTTAGGGTGTGTGTGTGTGTGTGTGGTAGGGAATCTCATCGTTGTTGCTGCCTTGGTGACTCCTCCAGGACTTTTTGATTGTTTTCTGCTTGTGATAACAAGCAGATGGCTACTCCATGTGTGTTGGAGGAGGCAGATGTTAGTCTAAATCCTAAAGAAGCTAGCAGCGTGGTTTCAGTGGCGAAATGACCATGGTTCACATTGAGAATAGCTGTAGCCTATTTCTTTACCAAAACATTAAAATGTGATGAACTTTATGATGGTAACACCTGTTTTTCTTTGTAATATTTGTCATGGTGAAAATGTGCATGTCAGATACATCCAACATGAAGCTGAGATCTTATAACTAAGTACAGTTGATAGGTTAATGGTTTAGAAGATGGCCTTTATCTGTGAACTTATGACTTTATTTCAATAAAATGAAACATAGGGGTCTATAGCCAGTAATTCCTTAAATCATAGACCAGAGAGAAAAGTGCACGGAAAAATAATTTGAAAAAAGAAATTCCTGCACATTGTTAGTAATAAGATAAATTTGTGAAAGGGCTAATTAATCATATCCTGTAGACAGATGTATAGGTTTGTTGTTTTTATGCATTCACAGTGAGCCATGTCTTCATGTGGCAAGTTTAGAAAATCCTTCAACAATAAAAACTGAAGGGGAAAATTGAAAGCAACTGATAATTCTTGAGTCTCGTTAAGCTTGAAAAAAAAAAAAAGGATAACCACATTGTATGGTTGAATCGTACAGCATCTTTAAAATCCAAACCAACATTTATTTTGTGAAAATATCAATGATGAACAATTTACACTATTTCAAAAGCGATCCCAGAGACTGAGTCACAGATGCACATCAGGAAAACAGCTGTGATATGCTAAATGTTTCCAAGCACACTGTGTTTTTTTTCATTAGACATTTTATTTTTTTCATATGAAACAAATCAAATCTTTAGATGTCTTTGAATGTGAAATGTATTTTTTATCATGAATTCTCACAGTACATTCAGTAATCTGAAAGAAAACATCTTTGAACTTGGCACTTAGAAAACAACCACAAAGAATTGTCACTTTTATTCAATTAGAACAAAATTTACAAAGCCATTCAAATAGTCATTTTTTTTTTAAAATACTTGGATGTCTTTTAAACTCAACTGCTGAATATTCAAAATACACTTTTAATGTTGTTTCTCTTTCTCTCTTTGTATTTACAAATATGTACATTAAAGTCTCAGTGTCTTGTCGTTTGTTGTTGCACTGACTTCATCGCTGGTAATAAAAATCCTTATTTCACTTGTATCTCTTCACATTGGTAGCACTGTCCGCTCTCCACTTTCCTGTTTGAGCTTGAGTGTCCGTTAATGTTTGACGTGCTTAGATGGATGTCCCGTGGCTGGGCTCACTGGCTTCTGGGATGGGTCCTCCTGGCACTGGTTGATAGGACATTGGCATGGGTGATTTGACTGGGCTTTGCCGGAAGAGACCCCCATTTGGAGCCCTGTGTTTGCAGCGGATAGAGGGCATGGTGGCACTGCTAAGGGGCAGAGGCAAGGTCCTGCCAGAAGCTCCGCCCAGTGTCCTTCCTGCCCCATGACTCTCTTGGAGGAAGGTGGTCACAGAGAGCCGTGGTGGCCCCCGATGAGCCGAGTAGTCACGAGCAGACAAGGCCTCCAGGGACTGACTGGGTTGCATGCTGCCAATGTCCAGGGCAGATATTTCAATAGACTGACCTGGCAACTGCTTGTGAGCCAAGTCCTCATCTAGAAGGCTGTTCAAACGCTGGTGGACCTGTTCCAGGTTCACCTCCTTGTCCTAAAGATGAGAAGAAGCCATAGCAGAGCATGTGGAACAAAGAAAGTAAAGAGAAATGATAGTGAATAGAGATTTTAATGGAAGGAAGATAATGAATGAAATTAAAGTGGATTGTGATAAAGAATAAAAGTGAAAATTAAAGGGAAGTGCAAGGGGTGGAGAGGTTAACAGAAAGCGTGGGATGTGGTGCAGGAGACAAAAAAAGAGAGGTTACAATCAGCACTGTCTGGAATACTTCATGAGGAATGTTGGCTATTCTATTATTAGGCATTTGTAACATGCTTCTCTTATGTTAATGTTTGCTTAATAATTCTTAAATTATGTGTAAATTTCTATCAGCTTTTTAATAGTACCCCAAATACATATGTCACTAATATGCTAGATTTTTTCCCCCAAGCAGGAGCCAAAATCAAGAGAGTTAAAGTGTAAAACATTATAAATCCTCAATATGGGCTCATAAAAGGTAATGTCTTTACTCCTGAGATGAACTGAAATAAAGATGTGTCTTCATGCAGAAGCATTTAAATTTTCTCCACAATTAGGTGACCACACATCTACACTGGATGACTCATGCATGAAGAGCATTGGTTGTTAACAAGATTGGCTTAAATGGAGGAGCAAATCCAATCAATCAGACATTGTCAGACTATATTGAGTGAAGCAAAAAAGGTAATGTGGCTTAATTAAAGAATATTTTAAAACAATAATTTCTTCAGGAACATAAATTACACACATAACTATGGGAGAAGAGAGGAAGAAGTCAATTTGAGAGGGGACAGTTGTTTTCTGCCCTGCAAACAAGATCTGATTCTCTTACGGTGTAGTAGTATTTGGAACACATTACCCACAGATAAAGAAAGTAAAGTAGCCATCATATTCATCATAGATAATCCATCTAATCGATCTATGAGAAAATAAATATGACAGAAAACCTTTGCATCTCATACTAAATTTCAATGGCCTGTCCTTGCTTTTACTTCCATTGTGCACCTACAACACATGATTGTTTGAAATGTTACAGTTACGGTATTAATTACTGTAATACATATCTACTTAGTTTACCACCACATGCACATATATCGTGGTAATTACCGATAGGTATTCTTAAACGTTTATAGTCCTTTTTTGCAGCTCACATAAAAAGATCTTCAGAACTGATGCATTCCAGAATGTGAGTTTTGTGTAAGATACAATACACTGAAGACAAACAGAACTCAAAGACTAACAATAGGAGGGACAGGGTGACAGATCAGATGAAGTAAATATCATCTATCTATGATCAGACTCCTGCTCCACCCCTTACGTGTTAAACAGTAAATGACCACTTAGTACAGAATGTCAAGCCTGACCCGTAACACTCGGCTCCCTCCCCATCTTTCTCTGAGTCTGTCTACATTGCCACCTCACGTCTGGTGAGGTGCCTGTTGTGTTATTATATGTCAGTGACACAGAAATATCTCAACCCCCTGTGAGAGAAAATTATCTCTTTCAAATTTGAGCACTGACATGTAACTGTAATTGATTACCAGTTAAAAAAGATATACTGAAACATTTTGAAAATACTCTGAGTCACTGCCGGTTTGAGAAGTGGATAAGGAGATCGGTATCACTTTCAAAACTGCACTTCAAATGTGAAGCTGAAGGAGCTATCATTGACATCCTTGGTTCCAGACCGATGATTATCTTGACAGAAAATGTTAAATCTGACAACTAAAGCCCTCCGCTGGCTTGATCACGAAACTCTCATGGTTAAATCAAAAATTATAAAATACCCAGCCTTTATCAAAAACACTAGAAGCTTGTACATCGAATACAATAGGTATTCAAAAAATGATACAACAGATGTTTATGTAATTCTTCTCCCAAGATGCACTTCGGTACAAACAAATTGAGGTATGTGTTATTGCTAATGTGAGCAGGATGTTATGGCTTTGCTAATGTCAATGCAATGTTAAAATTTGTTTAATACACACGGAAACCTCAATAGGCATTTATGGGATTATTTTTTGAGGAATTAATCCCATAAAAGCTAACTTTCTTCATGTTGTAGTTTGTTATGGGCAGATAAGAAAGATTTTCCAATCTTCCCATTTCGATTGGTAAAGGAAGCCAGTAAGTATATATCCTAAAAGTAAAATTATTTCTTTAAATGCCTGATGTGTTCAAGTTTTGCAAAGTTTTTGTTTAAAACGGCTGTCATTATGTCCACATACTGTGCGTCTGTGCTGTCATGTCGCCAGCAATCCTTAGAACTGAAAATGATACTCCACCCAAACCTTTTGATATTAAAATCCTCAATCCCTGCAGGCTTGAAAGGTAGCTGTAAAAAAAAGTTCATAACAGCTGCTGTGATCAGCCTCTGTTCATTAAGCAGTGACTTCCTCTTTGAAATGTTTGTTTCTGTCATCAAACTGAGAAAGGCTACAAATCCTCACATTTCAAAGGCTTTAGCCAGAGAATTTGTTTAATTTTGATTAAAGATTAACTGTTTATAATATAAAATATAAAAAATGTAGAAAAAGGCTAATTAAAAATTCTGTTTTTTAAATCTGTCTGACCAACAGTCCAGCAGCAGAGTTTAATAAATCTGGATTTGCAAAAAACATGACTTTTCTCATAATCTTTGAATAGTAGTAATAACAGATAAAAACTAAAAATATATACAGTATGCCAATTATCAAGAAAACTACATTTCAAGGCTACGAAGAGTGAATGAATTTGATGCACAAAAGATTTTGAGCAGAAAATCCATGAAGACAACAGTAATAATGGAGCACACAACCATGATTATACTCAAACACCTCTAACACATCCTCCATAAAGAAAGACATAATGATGAATCTCACATGACAGCAGCATGTGGATATTATGAGAGCAGCTGCACACAAAGACTGCAATAGGAATTGACGGCAGTAGCTCAAACTCTCAAAGGCACTGAAATTTATCATCTGTGGAGTTTGATTTACTGTGTATCTTTTGTGGAAAGGCACGCTCAGATTCTTTACTATCTGCTTTTGCTCACACTTTAGTTTAGGGATCCATGTCAAGCCTTAGTTGTCTGGACACCTCATGCAAAGGGGCTACCCAGTCGACAGTGGCAAGATGAAGTCGGAGCTCTAAAGCATTAAGACTTGAATGGATTAGCTAAAGAGAGCTATTGTACAACTGAAGCACTTAATCGGCTCAGTAGTACAATTTAAGTGTGTGACTTTCAATTAGCAATAAAATGCTATGTATATACATTAATATTTTTTTCTTTACGTCTGTGGTTCTCTCCCATGAACACCAGTAACAGATTGTTTGTTCAGACCATAATGCGGTAATTGTCTTAATGTGTCCAATGAGAGAGAAACCTCAAGTCCCTAACGAACAACCCCAACCTCTCTCCCAGCATGAGAAATAATGAGTAGATAGATCACATGATGTCTGTACTATCATCAGTGGCACACCTATTATAACTGGGTGTACTGCAGCTCTACTAAATCGGGGCTGCCATCGGCGCCTGCTGGATCCATAAAGTAGAGTGTGGCAGTGGCATCTCTGGGCAGGACCGGGGGGCCCGAGGGTCTGGGTCTCGACCGAGGCCTTGATGGCGCAGGGGGACCCATGGTAGCCACCATGGCCCGGTTCTGGGTTAGAAGGTTTGGGCCTGGGCCCTGGCCCGACGAGTTGTCAGTGGTCACCTCTTTGGGCTTTTCTCTCCGGCAGTGGTTGCTGTTCCACCAGGTCTCCATAGCAGCCACCAGGAGGGACAGCAGTAGCCCTGCGGCCAAGATGCAGAAGACGCCAGCAAAGCTGTGGAGATGCAGTGCTCGTCCCTCCGGCTGGGCATCTGTGTGGCTCTGCAGGTCACAACGGCCTATCTTTGGCCACCATTTCTGTTTTAGAATGTCCAGGTCACCTTTTTCCTGAAGTTCTAAAATTCTGAAGAGATAAAAGATGCTTAAGGTTATAAGACCACAGAAAATGTACAACTTGTTCAATAAAATGAATTAAGATTTAAAGAGACAATCGGGTTAAGAGTGGAAAATTAAATTCAATTTAGGAAGAAAGGACTGCTATGAATGATTTGAATTACAATCCTATGTAGTTTTTGAAATTAATTAAAAAAAAAAAAAGCATTGATTGTTAGGTCGTTACAGACCGACAGTACTCCAAACTACATCATAAAAATCCCAGCAGCAAGTTTTAAGATATGATGCTGGAAGATTATAGAAACAATTTCTAAATGCAGACAAGAGCTGAAAGTGAAGTTCCATATAAACAAAGCAAAAAATAGCTTTGAAATTATTAGATTCATATCAACCTTTAGAAGTCTGGAAACAACATTGATCATATGCTTAGTTATTGTTAAGAGAGGAATGGATGGATAATGTGGAAGAAAATGAGGAGGGCTGAGAACAAACAAGACAGGACCATCAATCTGTCCATCAGATAGGTTACCCTTCTGTCATTATTTAGCCTCAACTGACTTCCACATACAGTGTAGCCTGCACACTTACGTAGACTCAGCTGTCAAAGCTGCTGACATTTAAACTCATGAAACCTCACAAGCAGACTTGTTCAAATGCTTATCAGTGAGTCTCCTACAAGTTTTGTTTAAGAGACACTGTTTGTAGTTTACAGACTGATCAATCACTCCATTTCAGATGGCATTTGTCCTGAATTTACATTTTATATGCCATACAAAGCCTGCTGTCTTCATTTAAAATTCAATAGAGTCTATATTGTAAAACTGCACTGAATATGCTTTTAACATATTTCTGTCTCTGGGGGGAAAACAGGAAAAGGGTATACAGATGGAAAATATCAAATACAGTCTTCTCTGTCTGCCACAAACTGCACTTTACTTCTAGACACCGGTCAAAATCAATACAAAAATGTGGTTTATTGCAATTTTGGTATAATTTTCATCTTTCATTGTTTGATTCTGTTAACATCTTAAACGCTGGCACACCAGTCTCAGTGGGGAAAATAGTCCGAGCCTTTAGGGAATCACACACATCATAAACAAACCTCTGCGCTAGTTGATCAGAGCCATGGTTTGGCTGGATTTTAACACCACATGGAGCAAACCTTTGGTTTTACCCTACAAATGAACAAGCTTGATAGCTGGGTTAACCTTTTGATTCATCAAAAAACATGTCTGATGTTTGCTATCATGTATTTCATCCCCAGTTTGACTAACGTTGAGCAATATGTTTCCAATCTGAGAAAATATTAGTTGGTTCTTTCTGTAATGCTATCTTGAATGCTTCAAATTAATTGGTCTACACAGTACAGAATGTATACAATTATACATACTTCTGTGAGAAAATGTCTCTGTAAGGACTGCCATGCTGCAGGGCCATGCCATAGCCTCTGGTGCTGATGCTGTTTCCTGCCACTGTCAACGTGCAGTCGTCATCTGTCAGAGCGGCATACTCAACCACCGCCATGTCCCACAGAAAGGCATACGACTCTCGTTTCGCCTGAATGTTTCAACAGAAGTCCCAACAATACACAAAAACAAGGTGCATTAAAGGATAAATATATATATATTTTTTTAATTTTATATACTGGTTTGATCCCCGAAGGGAAATTAAGAAAGCACACTCTAGCTACTGATTACAAACGCATGCATACATATTTGTGAGTACAGGCCCCTGTATCACACACACACACAAAGGGGCCTGTAGGCATGCAGGGGAGGTAGAGTGGCAGGCAGCTCCTTCTTGGTGCGCCTCAAATGAGCAATTTGTAAAGGGGACGGCACCTTGCTCAAGGGTGCCTCGGCAGTGCTCCGGAGATGAGCTGACACCTCCCACTGTTAGCTCACCTCCGGGTATTTTTGGGGGGGCAGGAGTGGGAATCGAACCGCCGATCTTAAATCATAGGACGACCCGCTCTACCGCCCGCTTTACCACTGAGCCACTGCCGCCCTGAGCATTAAGCTTGCAGTAGATTTGAACTAACTTAGCTGAGGATGTTTTATCTACTGCATTACAGAAATGGAAATACATATGAAGGTATTCATGATGTTTTCCAAAATTATTATTTTCCCCCATTTAAGTTATCTTAAATGAGAGAACTGGGAACTATAACACACACACACACACACACACACACACACACACACACACACACACACACACACACACACACACACACACACACACACACACACACACACACACACAAACGCACATGCACGAAGTTGCTTGTGCAATGTGCATTTTTGTGCAGGTGTATGTCGGATGTGTATTTACATACAGTATAACGTCTTCCAGAACAGTACCGAATAAAATGGCATGTTAGGAGCCGAAGTACAGCTATATTTAAGATGTTTTCTAGTGATGTGTATCTGCATGTCAAATGGTCTGACTTCGCTGAATGCAATTAGCTCCACACATAAGAAAGCTGTTTAATTTAAGTGGATTACTCCTACTGTAATTTGTTACAGTAAATTATGGATTACTCTCTCTGTGTGTGTGTGTGTGTGTGTGTGTGTGTGTGTGTGTGTGTGTGTGTGTGTGTGTGTGTGTGTGTGTGTGTGTGTGTGTGTGTGTGTGTGTGTGTGTGTGTGTGTACTGAGAGGAAGATAGAGGAAATAATTCATACAAGATTAATTTAGTGGCACACTGAGTTGGACAAATAATTAAGACCTCATAAGTTAATAGACATAAATTACCACCTTACTCATATCTCGTGAACCAAAGAGCTAATTACTTAACCAACTCGAGTTTGTTGTTATGTTGCTGTGTGATTGTTCCAAACATAGAGGTGTTTATGTTCAGGGCTGAAGTTTTCCATTATATTTATCAGTATTAATTTCTGTCTTTGAGCTGAAGAACTCACTCTATTACATTTTCATATTATTTATTTAAAAGGATTTTTAAAAAAGTATTTGATGCCCAGTTTAAGTATAATGATTTCTTGATTTGTTCAAACAAGTCAAATAAATATAATTTCACATTACATGGTCTTTGTGGCTGCCAAAAAGAATATAAAGGTGTGTGATCTCCGAAACATATGGCCAAAAAATGCACAAGTTGGTAATAGTTGTGTAATTGTCCTGACATTTTAATCTTGAATACAAGAATATTCTCACCTTCTTAATTCCCTCTAATGGGTCGGAAACAGAGTTCTCTAGACCGTTGTTCTTGTTGATAGTCTTCCAGAGCTCTGCAAAGGTGTTGTCCTGCTCCAAGGGGTTAGTACCTTTTGCCTGGAAATACTCAAAGACGGCCGACTCTCTCACGGTCCCGTAAGCCAGATCAGCCTGCCGGGACAGGTCCTGGAAGGACCTGCAGTCAGGGTCACATTAGCAAGTTGGTTATTTGACAACACACTTTGATCTATGATTTCATAATTACATATAATACACTGCATTAGGAAAAAAATTTTTTGTTAAATAAACAGTGATTATCAAATGCAATTTTACGTAAGCACTGTGTAAATAGTTGAAATATTACCTTGCAAGTCTTTATTATGTTTTAATATTTGGCATCTTATTTTGATATTCATACAGAACGTATCTTTATTTTGTCAATATTAGACTATTTGAAAACATAAACCTAATCGTATACTATTGTCTCATGCCATTATGTTAACATGTTAGCTGCCAAAAAAAGATGCAGGTCTTTACAATATGTTAGCTTGTAAAATACCATCTGTTTTGGTTTTTACTCATACACTGTATGATAAAAAAAGAAAAAAGAAAAGATATTGGTGAAAAGAAAACATTCTTGTAAATTCAAATTCAATTTATTTTTTAAACTTGAGCTGTAGTTTTCCATTACTGTTAATCCAAATTTCTACTGTAGAAGTTGAACAGAGGATCTTCGTGTTTATTTGCAAACATTCTGATGAAAATGACACTACTGTTTATTAGAAGATAAATAAAACTATTGTTGGTGCCACTTTATTCAAATTTCTATGTTTAATTCTCCCCCAACTCAACTCATGAGCCTAAATTGGTTCTTGTTCTTTGCCAGCAAAACAAATAGCATGTGCTTGGAGGTAAAGTAGATGACTATTTTAAAGTTGTGCCACAGTGTTTGTCTGAGTGTTTGCTCTGCTGTATAGTAATGGATCAGCGGATTTAAAATGGATCCACAGAAATATATTTACATTTATTGGCTGGATACTATACAGGAATAAACATTCAAGACATCGGGATTGTTTACTGGAAAAAAAAAAAAGGCAATAAAAGATGTTGACATATGAAAGGCAATCAAATGTGGTGAAGATGAAATCAGTAGGAAGCCATAACACCAGATATTGTTTTCTTTTTTAATCCATGAACATCTTGTGTATCAACCATTCTCTTATCTTTCCTTTCTCAAAGCAACTCTCACTTTGATTTGTGATCAATGGAGAGAGGTCCAACCCAGCCCCCTGTTCATTAGCTTTAATGGCTCTCCAGACACACACACATGCACGCACGCACGCACGCACGCACGCACGCACGCACACACACACACACACACACACACACACACACACACAAGCTCACTTTTTTTCCTCTTTGTGACACTCTGCTTCACAGATGTATGATTGAAAAAAAATAATTTCCTCATGATGTGTGCCTGTTCACTTACATCCTGTACAGTGGGTGCTAAACAGCAGGCCACACAATAGGTCATATTTAATTCTACCATAGATGTAAAATTGGCTATGAAAAATAAAACAATTACTTCCACATTAAATACAAAAACAAAAGAATTCAGTCAAAGTTATTACTATAAATATTAATGCAAGGGATACGCTGGAGGACCAATAATGTTTTTTTTGCTGATCTTCTGGCCAGAAACATAATGGAATATTTCACCTCTTTCTCCCAAAGGCTCAGGGCTTTGCAAAGGCTTATATTCACAACAGCATTGCAGTGTTTAAAGAAATGCTTGAATATGCAAATGCTGAATATACAAAGGTCACTAATTGTTCCCTTTACACCAAATGCACACATATTTAGAAATAGACGCTAGAAAACAACTCAAAACCTAAATGGAAGTGGTCTTCAATTGAACGGATGAAAACCCAAGCTGATAAATTTGGATGGCAACCACTGTCATCATCTCATGTTTGACGGAAAGTGAGATAATTTATCCAAGAAAGGTAATAACGAAAATTAACCAAATAAAGCTTTCGGTATAAAATTAATCAAGCTGAACCTCACCTTACTCTATTTGCTTTTAGCTCCCAGGCTCCCAGATGTATGATCAGGCATATTTGGGGTGCTATCTGAACTTTGAGGAACTTTTTAAGTTATATTCAATGTGGACAAGATGCTACAAATGAAAAAGGCAGAGAAGTTCAAGGCTTTTGAAGAACTGAAGAAGCCTCTTGGATGACAGGCCAAACTCCTTCAAGTTTTTCCTACAAGTCTGACTTTGCTCAACGCTAAAACATTTTGAGTTTGAGTGATCAAACCACAAACTTCAAATCAGTGGACAGCAACTGTACCTGCAATGCCACAACAAACAAGCAATACCATAGCAATTACCAAAATCATCCTGGAAAGAGGTGTAACTCAAATATTTGTAAATCAAGTTTCTTTATGTCCTTTATGCTGCTGAAATCTGGATTATTTACACATCCAAAGAACGATACTGTCACGGTTTACATGTATTAATGGGAAAAACTGAATTCCCAGTGAGTGATGAAAATTGGTCCAGTTTTTTAGGAAAAGAAAATTGATATTGTTCCTTTTCCAACCAACAGACACAGAAACATTCTGATAAATAACTGGTTTATGGCTGACTTTCTGATGTCATTGATTTCCTCAACATTATGTAAAAAGGAATCCTGGGTTCTGTAATAAGAGTTTTTCTTAATCAACACCTGACTTCCCTAGATTAATTTGCCAAAGCCAACTGTGTAATCTGCCTTTTTCATGTACATGTGCATAACTAAAGACTGCAGCAAGGGTAGGCAGCAGCTGAGCAGCTGGATGAAAGGAAATATAATTATAGACTGATGAGTCCCCACATGGGCAGTATGCTGGTGCAGAGGGTAGCGCTGTTGACTCACAGCAAGAAGGTTCTTGAATCAGTTCCACCTGGGTTTGCATGTTCTCCCTGTGTCTACATGGGATTTCTTCAGGTTCTCTGGCTTCCTCCCACCTCCAAACGCATGCCATTTAGGAGAGCTGTTCACTCTAAATACACCTTACGTATGACAGTCACCTGCAGTGGGTTTGTCTTTCTATGTAGCTCTGCGTTAAACTGGCAACTTGTCCAGGGTGTACCCCACCTCCTGCCTAATTTCAGCTGGAATGGCCCCCAGTGTAAACCTGTGACCCAATTTCAGATAGGCAGCTGGAGACGAGACAATTAGTGATTGTTTTATCTTTAAGGCCACACACAAAAGAAATGAACAAAGCATTCACAGACTGCAACATCCCGCGACACCCCTGAATTCAAAATTTTACCCTGACCTACTTGCATAGGTCAAAGATCAGAGGTAGTGCTCTGACCAACTTTCATAGATCAAAGCACTACCAGTCTTACTCACATTGGCCTTCTCCCTTGACTTTCTATCTTTATCCAGTTCCTGAGAGTACAAAAGTTGAAATTCGACCTTGACGTAGCTTTCTCAAGGTCAACGACATCATCTCATTTTCATCCCCTTTGCTAGCCGAGTAATGTGCTTTATGTTTCATCTTTCTATCTACAACGGTTGCGAAAATAATTGGTGAATGGGTGAAATGTAACGCAAATTGGTAAGAGTAGCAGCAGAGTTAGCTTCGACACATTTAAAAGTCTTTGGTCTATCAGGAAAATAATAAGGCGAATTAGAAAATTCATTCCTTATTGAGGAAACTAATAACTTACAATAACAATAATGCACGTGTTCTCGAAGATTATTATGTCGATAGAAAAAAAACTCTCTATTTAAAAATACAGAGAAGGTTGATACTGTGGATCATCAACCCAAATTCTTTCCGTCTGACAGCCTAGGAATGAGAGTCAAATGAATAACTATCATTCACCAGAAACACTCCATATTTAATATAATTGAAGTAATGCTTGTGTAGCAAAGGTACACCTTGACTCAATTCAGTAGTGACCTTAGTGTGACATTTGATCATTCATCTCAACTAGCCAATTTAGCTGTAAGCTAGCAATCAAGGAGAAATGAGAGCTTATGTGTCTTTGTTATTAGCTCAGAATTTCCCTTAATTCACCATTCCCTTCTTTTACTCGTATGTATCATTGAGAACTACAATTTCCCCTCCACCCAGCAGCAATAGAGAAGAAAATAGCATGATCATAGTTCATTACACACACAAATTCATATTAATCCATGGTTTGATCCCAAACATTAAAGAGTTAAGATCTTCTCCCACTTGTGAACAACCCTGGATTAGAGCAGAATACAGTGTGATTATGGGTGATGAAAACTCCAGCTCTCTCCACCAAAGCTCCCAACAGTCAGTAGCTAAGCATTAGCTCTGATCTTCAAGTCTTCTCTGTCCAGACCACGCAATCCTGCAACTTCTTCATCAGTGTTGAATATAAGAAAAGAAGCAAATTGACTTCATGGGAAATCACCCAGAGCAATTAGCTCTGCATACAGCTTGCAATCTGCAATAAACAAAAACAACAAAAACAACAACAACAACAACAACAATGCGTTTTTCTGCTTCTTTTCAAAAGGAAAGTTGCACTTGACAAGGGATAAAAAATACACTTTGCATAATAGGATGCTGTAGTTCTGTAGTCCAGCTTTTTTTAAATTTCCCTCTAACAAATAAAAGGGTTTCTTTATTTCATGTGATTTATTTTGGTTTTGGTGTTCACTGGTCAGGTTTTATTACTTAAAATTTGTTCAGATGTTCTGCATGGTAAGTTTAACCACACAGCTACTTCTAAGGGCAGGAGATAAGACTATGCAAAGCAAGCAATTGCTCTACACAAAAGTAATGTGGGGAAAATATATTGTTGCAGTAATTGTCAATTTAATGGGTGTGCATATATGTGCTGCTTTGTTTCATGTCCTTTTGCTCACATGTGGTTGGTTGGAATTTGACATGTTGACATATTTTTTGTCTCTAGGACATTTGTTGGAATATTTTTACAATAATAAAATTCCTGTAATGAAGTTGGATGACACTGATAATTTTGCTTGTGACTATTTTAAGAAATGAATTTTAAAATGAATTCTTCCTCAAGAAAATATCACAGATTGACATGTGGACATTTCCACCAAGTCATTAGTTGAGATGACATATCACACTATGTATTCACACCTTCATTTATGTTGGTGCAAAAATAATTACAGTAATCCCTTGTTTTTCGCGGGGGTTATGTTCCAAAAAGAACCCGTGATGGGCAAACTCCGTGAAGTAGAAACCTTAATTTTTTTTATAATTATTATACAATTAAATACTCTATGTACATTGAAAAGAAATAACAAACCATTTTAAAGGCTCAAACATTTGTTTCACAAATAAAAGTACTTTAGAAACATTTTTTCAACAAATAACTTATGTACTGTACTGTCAAATAATAATTTTAATCATCAATGTGAACAGAAGGGTTCAAATTGCGGAGATTAACAACGCCCACCGCGACCCGAGTAATTGGATTATACGGGAGAAAATTTAAATGATTATGAAAAAAATACAAAGTACAGTCGGACAAATAGTGACTCAGGTGTATTTCATTGCTCTTCAGACTGAGTCGCTGCATCCTGACTCCGCTCCGCAGTGTTTTCTTCTTTTGAAGCCCACGGTGCAGGTGTGTTTGTTTGGGAGAAGAACATAGTGATAGGCAGTTGTTGTCGCTCTTTTTTCTTCTTTGCAAAAAGATTCTTATACACCAACATGCCACCATCGATTATGTTGGAGAACTGTACTACACAACCCTTTTTGCATCCTTATTAAAACTTATTGCTGCTGTCGTCCTTATGTTTTATTCTTCCTTCTTTATGGAACAAACAGAAGATTCATTAATTCTGTAATGCCGACCAACATCCGCATAGCTTTTACCTTCCCTTAGCATGTCCAGAAGTTTAACTTTATCTGCGATAGATAGCATCTTCCGCTGCCTTTTGGGTCCTGCCGCAGGTGCTTTTGTCGGTCCAGAGCATTTTGTCGACATTATGGGTTTTAGAGAAACTCGAAATTACAAGAGAATTTGCACGTAAGTAATGTAAATTCGGCAAGCTGTTTTATGTACGTGTACATATTAAACTGCAACGTTATTGACGCACAGGTAGAGAAGAAGCGGAGTGACTTTTTAGCCAATCAGAATGCAGAACACAAAGCACGATGCAAATCCGTGAAGTAGCGAAACCATGAAAAGTAAACCGCGTTATAGCAAGGGATCACTGTATATCGAATCAAGAAAAGGAAATATATCTCCTTATACATAAAATCCTCTGATTTGGTCTTAGAAAGTGGTTCTGGTCATGAGGTATAATGTATAATGATGCCACAGAGGAAGCTGAGAGACAATCAGTGAAGTGCTAGAAGGGTTATCAGCTGATTCAATATCAGTCAAAACTAATGTCTAGACGCATTTGCTGAGTTACAGCTCGAGGGTAGAAGCTTGAGGCTACATTAGCTGCTAGGAGCTTTACACACAGGGTTTCTTATCGAGCAGTCTGCAGCTCGGTTGCATTGGCGTGTGTGCAGCAGATACTTTGGGAAATGAAGCTGTGAAATCAACAATCAAGATTAGAACCTCTTCCAGTTCTGAAATTAACTTTGTGTTACACAAATATTATATTATTATTATATTATATTATATTATGTTATATTATAATCAACTTAATCTCCCATTGTCTCTGAGTATGCAAAGTTAAATTAAATGGAAACGAATGGATTTTTTTGTTCATTTTTTCATTCATTCATCTTCCAACCCGCTTAATCCGCTAACGCAGGTCGCGGGGTAGCCAGCGCCTATCCTGGCAGTCTCAGGGAGTGAGGTGGGGGACACTCCGGGCACGACGCCAGTGTACCGCGGAGCCACATAGAAACAAACACTCAGTCACACACACACTCACTCCTATGGTCAATTTGGGACCGGCCAATCAACCTGAAGCGCATGCTTTTGGAGGTGGGAGGAAGCCGGAGAACCCGGAGAGAACCCACGCAGACACGGGGAGAGCATGCGAACTCCGCACAGAGCCGGACTCGAACCCGGGTCCGCCGTGTTGTGAGGCAGCAGAGCTAACCACTGCGCCACCGTGCCGCCCTGGATTTTTTTGTTTTCTTTCTTAAAAAGCACACACTCAAATACGTTTTCTTTCAAGCAGACTCTTCAGCATATTTGATTGGTGTAATTCCATTAAAATTACACCAACCAGAACCTTCAGTGTCTAGAAACTTGCAAAACATCAGCTATTAACCATTTATGTGCAGTCTTTGGGGAATCCCCTGTTGTGATGAGTTTCTACAAAAAGATAATTAAGTGCTTTTGAGTCAAAACTATTGAGTGAATGTATCTGCCTTACCGGACTGCGTTGTCCATGCGGGACACAGTGAGGTAAGCTGCCAGGTTTGCTGTGTAAGAGGAACAGACGATGAGGGTGAAGAGCCACCAGCTGCCCATGACGATACGCAGAGCCACTGATCCCAGGATGGAATCACTGCCTGTGGAGGTGCAGGTAGAACCATTTTACAATATGGAATATATTCTAATCAAATGATAAAATCACCCCCCCACAAAAAGAGAAGAATCCATTTTGATTTTGTTTGTTGTTAACAGTTATCTATTTTAGTCATTATCAAATATATGCAAAATACAGGTAGTCCTCGACATACGAACAGAATTGGTTCCAACAGTTTACCAGAAACAATGACAGGACATAAAAACTACACATAATAAAAGAAAATACAAGTACAGTACAGGTCGTATCAATTTGTTGTTCCCGATTATACTGTGGTGGAGAGAGGTTTTCTTAAGACAGAACAAAGTACAAAAGTACAAATATCTATTGGCCAAATCAAATCATAAATAGGTTGAGTAGAAGTTCAACAGTATCGTAGGTGATACGGACAAATTTGTAGCCTCAGACATAGTGATAAAGAATTTTGAAAGTCCTAATTAATTTACCAATATTTATTGCAAGTATAACCTTACCTGTGGAATACTACATTCACAGAGATCAGAAATCTCGGAAGTCTTCACGACTGGTGTGGTATTAAACTGCATTTTACATGTATGGTTCAGTCAATTATCCAACACTGTGCTATTAAATATTTCATCAGTAAGTGGGCTATAAGATATCAAGTCTCCTGAGCCTTAGTCTTTACATCCATTGATGTTATCAAAAGGAATTCCTTCAAAATGTTCTGCAGAGCAGCATGCAGGTGCTTAAACTGGCCAGATTAATCTAATGATCTTTCACATGGTAATTTAAGGTCACAGTGAAAGTTCAGCTGCTTTTGAGGTTCAGAAGTGATTTGTAGAAATGTACTGTAGCTTGTGCAGAATGCTACAGCTATACTTCATCAATAAAGGGCCTAAGCTACTGACAAACTAAATAATTTAGAAACTGTCACCCCTCCTAAGATATGCAGTTAAACTAATAATGCTGTAGTAGCCATACTGACTTTCTTCTTCTTCCTTTTCGCATGAATCTTTTGGATTTTGTGTCAACAGGATTAGCTTGTAATTTAGCTGTTGTGAATAAATGTGATTTTAAAAATCAAAAATCTTTTTTTTTCTTCTTCTTCTTCTTTGAATGTGATTAAAGTGTTTTTGCAAAAATAATTTTAAAAAATCATTTAAATTGTATTTCCTTTTATTTATTGGTTTTTAGTGTTTTTGAAGCACTTTAGTACTTTCATCTAATGAAAAATTTTAAAATTTTTGAATGTGATTGAAGTGTTTTTGCAAAAAAATCTTCTTCTGAAGCACTTTAGTGTTTTCATCTATTGTAAAATTGTAAAATGTTTGAATGTGATTAAAGTGTTTTCGCAAAAAAAAAAAATCTTCTTCTTCTTCTTCTTTTCCCTTCAGGGGTCGCCACAACGAATCAGTTGCCTCCATCTAACCCTGTCTTCTGCATCCTCTTCTCTCACACCAACTACCTTCATGTCCTCCCTCATTACATCCATAAACCTCCTCTTTGGTTTTCCTCTAGGCCTCCTGCCTGGCAGTTCAAAACTCAGCATCCTTACCAATATATTCACTATCTCTCCTCTGGACATGTCCAAACCATCTCAGTCTGGCCTCTCTGACTTTATCTCCAAAACCTCTAACATGTGCTGTCCCTCTGATGTACTCATTTCTGATCCTATCCTTCCTGGTCACTCCCAGAGAGAACCTCAGTATCTTCATCTCTGCTACCTCCAGCTCTGCCTCCTGTCTTTTCCTCAGAGACACTGTCTCTAGACCAAACAACATCGCTGGTCTCACCACAGTTTTGTACACCTTTACTTTCATTTTAGCTAAAACTCTTCTATCACGTTGAAACTCTTCTAATAATGTAAATATGCCCAATTATTCCAAAAATATCATGAAAGACAAGTAAAAACTGCTGACATTCCTTAAAATTTCCAACCAATTCTCAATAGAAGCTGCTGTAAGTAATGTTTTCTTAAAACATTTAAGTAATACTTATATTTGCATCCAACCTAAGAGCTTAGTATATTCAAAAATATATACCCTAAAATGTTATGCGCACCCTTTTATATCACATTGCACATACCAGCCATTTTTTTCAAAGACAGTGGTACTCACTAATATTCATCGATCCTGCATTCTCTCCTTCGTGTCTTTAATCCTTTACCCTTTCTTGTCGTCTTTGCATTGGACAGACTCGTTTGCTACATCAGCCTTCCTATTGTCACTGTCAGACTGACTTTTTCTTTCTATATCCAACAGTTAATAAGGTGCATGAGAAAAATGTCAGAACAAATTCTAATTTTGAAAAGTAAAGCAATAGAAATGTCATATGAAAGATTCAGGAATGTGAAGTGTAATGAAAACATATTTGTCTCAAAGTGTCACAATCAACACAGTTGTGCCCTTAGGACAGTTTGGGAAAAAACTGAAGGTGCTGTCAGATGCACAGAGCTCTGGCATCAGTCATTTTTATTTAATATGGCTTTGACTGGTTTCCTAAGGTCATTGAATGTAAAATGTGCTTCGTGAAACTTATATGAATCTTTGTGTCCATCTTAAAAAACACGTTGATTAAGTGATCCACACAATAAAATCCTTATTTTAAGGAGTTCTCCAGGTATAAACTTCTATCCTACTTCTCCCTGACCTCATGATGGAGCTGGAGAAGGGCAGTCCTTGTTTGAAAAGGGGAACAGGGAAAGTCTGTGCATCCGTGGGTGGAAAGTCTACATTAAACTAAATATACAACAAATTACAGATAATTTCTGGTATATCCTTACAAAATCAGTTGCCAAGAGTAAGCTCTTTTTCAATGGAACACATTGCACCCATCGTATCAAAGTGACCTATGTCATCTTGACAAAAAAGGCAATCCACTTGACAGGATCAGAAAATGTAAAAGCTGTAAGGTGAGCCAGAAACAAGCAGAAAAAGGCAGAGGCAGACGAAAGTCATGGGATTTAGGTTTTGTGGAAAAACAGTGGGTGTCGGTTTAAAAAAAAAGGCTCAAAGGAAGTGTGCCAGACTTTGATAGAAGCAGCTGAGGTTTTCACATCAGCTACAGAAGCAGTGATTTATCCCAACCTTCTTGACATAACTGTGTCTACCAGACCTAGAGATGGGGTCCAATCCTTGACAGGGGCACCTTTAGAAAATGCTATAGGATGGGCATTGTGCCTTAATGTGACTCACTCCTAAATTAACATTTGCTTTCATACTGACATCAACAAAGCATGTTCATAATTAACCTTTTCACTCAATTTTCTAATCCTTAACCTCTTGACGTAGTTCAAGCATTTTCTCCTTCAGCTTTGTTCAGTTTATATTTAGAGTTTCATGTTAATTAAAAACCATTACAAACAACGAATCAGTTAAAACATCAAACAGGAAAGAGTAAAACAGTATGGTGTATGAAACTTGCATAACCTTGGCCCTCAAATTTATAAAAATGTAGTCAAGCACATTATTGGTAACTGCTGCAATTGTGTGCCATGGAGGCCAGATTCAAACACAAACCTTGTTGCACAAAAGCACCGTAGACAATCCAGATGGCACTCTGAAGCGAAGTGGAGACAGACGGCGGTGGATGACCTGCATTATTATGGCAACGCACAGCCTGGATTCGCCTGAGCAGGAAGATCATGATGCCCACTACAGGGATGGCTGCAGCGATACAAGCCCACACTGCCAGGTCAAATGGTGCCAGCAAAGAGAAAATGTTAATCTTGTCCTCTGACTTGTGCATTAGGATTCCCACTGAATAGTCCAGGTAGCGCTTGCTGAAATCCACCACACTCTCCCGTTCTGGAGTGATGGTGATGGCTGATATGGCCAAGTCAGCTCTCTGTGGATAGAAGAAAATATGTTTCCATTGAAGCACCTTTAACAAACTTTTGTTAACCAAGTTCCACAAATTTATTAACTCGTTTACAACAGAGACATACAATGTCTTAAGAAAAGGGATTTTTTTTTCATTTCCTTTTTCTTCAAACCAACCATTAATTTGCTTGCCACAGCTGTTCTTCCGTCCACATGGAACTTTAATCAAGGACCTCACTACGACTTTATTGAAGCTTGGTTCCAGTGTGCATAAATACTGGTAAAACATCCATATTATTTCCATTGTTCATTATCTTGTTATAAAAATAACATTATGCCACATCAATAAATATAATGAAGTTATTTTCAGAGAAAATTAACTTGATCAAATCTATACTGTATTTGCAAAAAATAAACAAACACAAATAACAAAAAAAAAAAAGTACTTGCAGTTAAACCAGTGAAAACACGCTGGTAAGGTGGGTATCACACCGGGATTACTCTGTTTAACACCAGCCACACAGCTTTAAACCAGCAACAGTGAACAATAGCAACAGTCATACCAAACATCTTTATTAGCTTTCTGAAGTTCTCTAACTGTATAAGTGTCTCTGAAAAAAAAGTTGGGCCTAGTTCAGTCGATGTGATATTATATACAGGAGGAAAGTGATTTGCAGATAGAGTCAATATGGCCTTTTTCCCACAGAATGAAAGGTTTTTTGAGAATATTTAATATACATTGATTGACTGACAAGAATAATAAAAAATGTTCTCACCTTTCCAATGAGTTCTCCAATCATGCCATTCCAAGATCCATTAGGGAGTGCTGAGCCATATTTCCCATCACCAACTTGGTAAATGTCGTATTTGAAGCCCAGGATCTTGGCCAGTGCATCAAGGACATCGATTGAAAAACCTTTGTATCGCTTGGGTTGGCCCAGAATATTCTCTGCCACCATCACAAAAGGCTCTTCCTGTTTGAGTGATGATGGCACAACTGGTTAGGAGTTTTGGGACAAGTCATAACTGTCAACAATGATTTTAAAAAATGTGAATGACTGTGAATTTTTGTCTCTCAGCTCCTGATTTACTTTTGAACTCTCCTCAAAGTGAAAAACAGTACAGTTTGTGTACTTAATCACTTGTCATTTATCAAGATGCACAAAATCGCCTCAGGGCCACCGATGGGGAGGCATATTCACTCATATTAAGAGCTGGAGGGTGACACCTTTATGAAGAACTTATAGGTTGATCTAAGATGAACTGCATCCTCATAAAGTGGTTTCCCCAGCAACTGTTGACCTATAACACATGATGCCATAGCTATGTTTCATCAACATTGAAATAGCCTTTTTAAATATATTCTCCCCACTGTCATTGTCCTTTATAGGTTGAAAATGTCAGCTTAGAATAAAATTGAGGTAGGAAAAAATAGGAGAAGTGGGACATTTAAGAAGAGAGTGCTGTTAAAGTGGACAGATGTAAATGATTTGATTCAGTGTCACTGGCCTGGTAGTGCTGAGTAGAACTTATGTGGATAAATATGGTGCAGGTAAATCAAGTGTGAAGAAGAGGGAGAAAAGGAAGTGATTACACGAGGTGAGACGTCAGCTGCTAGAGTGGTTGAAATGAGTTGATGCAACAAGGGTTCGATTTTTACAGAGATCAAAAAACAGCTTAAGTGGCCTCTTCTAAGAGTGTGTGACCAAACTACATAGAGCAGATCAGAAGAAATCTAGTGCTCCACTTATTTTAAGACAGAGGATTTTGACTAAGAAATGACTCTTATACAGTATTACTTTTTATTTCCCAAGACAACAAATATAGACTTCATTTCCATTGCTTTCTTTGCTTGCTTGCTCCTATATGCTTTCAGTTCTAATTGTTTTATAGTGAAAACATCTGCTAGAAACATCGATTAAGGTGGAGGAGGCATTTTTACACTAATAAAAAGAATACACTGCATTATGACAGTATGCATATGTATGTGAAGAACAGCCTCATTAATCTGTGGATGCGTTTGGTTCTATATCATAGTGTTTGTTGTCTTGCTCACATATTTGCCTACTCAGGCCAAGTGTTAATGGATTCAGTGTACTCCCACAACTTACCAGTAGTGTTACAATCTTAAGCGTCATTCCCTGCATACCGCTTTCTATCCGATTCTCCTTGAGGCTACCATTCAAACCACGAGTGGAGTCCCAAGATGCCAGCTAATGGAGAGAAAGAAAAATCCGATATACCAGGGGAAAATTAAAGTAGAACAGGAAACAACTTATTGATGATCACCGATGTATCAAGATTATGAGTAATACTGGAATTTTGCCATACTACCTTCCACTGCAGTGTTTTTCAGTGCTGAGGGGTGACTAACTTACAATAATATCTGTGCTATTTACCAAAGCAACTTTTTATACCATCTAATCAAGCAACACATGATACTTCAGTAGCAATCATACAGATGGAGGTGGTGATGAAGAGGATGATAGGAAGGAGAGCTGCAGAAGCACAAAGTCAAAGATTTGCTATTTTAAATAGAAGTCAGCACGTAAAAATTGCTAAATAAAAACCAAATGCTATGAAATTTGATGTTACAGAACTTCTTGACATTTTTTTGGTGAATCTAAACTGTCTCCCAGTATTAAAACTGTCATTCCACACTGTCAACATTTTGAGCTATGTCTCAGTTTGTGAAGCTGATGTTTGTTCAATTCTTAATCAGCTTGCCTAACCGGACATGGCTTCTCAAGGATCTGACACATCACTTGGAGTGGTTAGTAAGATTTGAGCTGACAGGACAAGAATGGTAGCCCAAGGCCAAACAACAGACCTTTCTGGCCGCAGAACATCTCAGACTGCAGCACCCTTTCCACATGAGCAGGAGTTGTGTCCACATACCTTATACCCACTGGAATACACCCCATGCTTCAAGCACTGTGTTTTAGAGATATGCAAACTGCTCTTCAAACTACTCTACTGAAAATGTGTGTGTGTGATTTATGATGTTGTTATCTCTGCCTTTTCTAAAATAATTTAGTCATATGTTATATCAAATACATTTCTGTTGATTTTATTTCACTAAATATGACTTCTGTTATTCCAATACAATCCTTCAATTAATGAAAAGTGTGTTAAATTTTTTGGACATATTATCATCCTGACACATCCTCATCTTGAGTTCAAACAAGGTTAATTTCTCTGACAGAAAAAATTACACATTCAGTCTCATCCTGGCACGATTATGACAAACTAAAGGTTAACCTGCATCTTAGATGACTTACTTTTAGCAGTGTGGGAAGGCTTATACAAAATGCTGAAAGATTATTGGCCCTTGAGAAGATGGCTCTGGGCATTTCATTCAATATTAAGTCAAAAAAGGTACCAGAGATCAAACCCCAAACAGAGGCAGAGATATTTTTAAAGCTTAACATTTCATCAAAAGTTAGGCACTTACATTTGAACTCAAGTGTCATGAAATATTGAATCTCTTTTGCTCTTTTGCTTGATTGGATGCAGGCAGTTGGATTTGGGCCTGGATATATCAGGACCAAGAACAAAATGTGCTTCCATTTAAAAAGAAATATGATTTTGCATTCTTGGGATGATTCATTTGGCAACCAGTTGGGAATGATGATACATACAAAACCAATAAACAAATCATCTCTGTCACTGACACCAATTGCAAATGACAAATGATTGTAGAATCAGGAGAAAGCCACAGTTACTCCACACATACAAGACAACAACAATGGCTCTCAGTTGTGAATGAAACAGAGGCATGCGAGGGAGTGAATGAGGCTTACAAAAGCAACAGATTCTTCATTGTTTTCCCACACAATTCAGAGAGCATGTCACACCTCCAAATACTCTCATTTACAAAAGTTATACTGCTTTTCTATGTATAGCTTCACTGCAGACTGCTACTATATCATACCAGCTTGTGTGGGTGCAAATTTATTGTTTTTTTTCCCCATGCAGGATGTCGCTCATTAGATATGCTTTTTTTTATCTAAGTGCTGTGTAACGGGAGATCAGTCGTCCATGGAGCTCTTCAATATAACACAGGGTGATGCAGTGTGTATATTAGAGGCATTTGCTGCAATGCACTAGTTTTGTAATATGACTGTAGATCTCCAGCCATATGTGAGCACGATGTTGTTGGCAGGTACTGCACAATCGTAATTGTTGTACTAACTTGTCTACCTGTTTATTTGTGCATGCAGATTTGTGTGACCGATCTGTGTGGGCAAAATGCCACAGCACATTGCCAGATTATCAGGGGACTGTTTCCTTCATGAGCAGCTTTGTCCTCTCGGAAAAACTGCAGAACACTAAAAAGAGCATTTCTACTTCACAGAGCTTTGAACACCAACACACCATTGGGAAGGTCACAAGCAATACACACAGCTAGGTCACACATCAGCTGTATATAAATGAGATACACTTTACAGAAGAAGTTCTAATATTTGATTAGCAGCTTTGAAAATGTCATTTATGGGTGGCTAATTTATTTATTGTCAATTGTTAACACCTTTACAGGCAGGCCTCCTTTCCTCTGACATATCAGAATAATGAAACATATGAAAAAATGTGACATGTGAATTTCAAGGACATGACACAGAACACATGATGCATATTTTAACTCAAGAGGGATGTGCCATGTAAAAAGAAAATAAACTACTCATAAAGGAAACACAGATTTTGGTTTTGCTCTGTGCCAAATCTTTGTTCATGCTTCCATCTTTGAAGTGTCAACTCATCAATGGTTTACATTTTAGATAAGTTAATATTGTTTCCATCTGAGGTATGTATTAATCCTTACTACCGAGCAAATGAGATTCTTGAACGCACTTTTAAAAAAGTTAGACCAGTAACAGCACGTCGATTTAGTTAATGCTTATGAAACTTGATGCCATAAAATGACCATTTGTGATGGGGTGGTCAATGAAAGTGGAATAGCCATAGATTCACAGACTGTTAAATGCTTTAATCACAGCAGTTCCAAAAATACTCTCCAGAGTTTCAGTCGTGCTTGACTTTTAAGTTTAGATCGTGTCATTCTGGATGTGGAACACAATCTCAGTTGATTCCTGCTATTCTGTTTCTCATTTTCTCCGGCAGTCTGACAGGTGCTTACATATCGACAGGCCCATCATGCTTCAGAGCTTCTTATTGACCCACAGTCTTTGTGTGACTCAAAATGCAGTGACAACTCTGTGTGTGCTTGTGTGTGTGTTATTTCACACTGCAACAGCCTGCCTTGATTACTGCAGACTGATTCTAATGTTATCCCTACTAAATGTACTGTAGATACGTCTTTAATCATCACATGTATGTGCAGTACGCTTTCTATCCATGTGACGTTTTTCCGTCTGTACGGATACACAAACTTATTTTACTGTACATGCTTATTTTTTGCCTTGAACTTTGTCCTCAGCCCCAGTGGGCAAGTATGGAATGATGATGTTTGTGTTATGTCTAATAACCAGACCACAAAGACAAAATACATAAAAAATATGACTGTACGAATGATGGTTTGGACAACCAACATTCTGCATCAGTCTATTACTTTAGCAATTAATAAGAAACATGAGGCAGTGGCTGCTTATTGTTGTCGGACAGAGTTCAACAATCATGATCTGAAATATCTTCAAAAGAAGACAAATGAAAGAAAAGGAAACAGTAGATGAAATGAAATAGTTCATTATTTTATGAAAATATGATCAGTAACTTAATAGATAATTTTACTGGTGTCCTTTGCATCTGTATTTATTGGTGATGGAGTCGATGTTTAAAATAAAATCTGTTGTATTGTAATCTGTTGTTTTATTGCATTTACACTCCTTCAGTAAATTAAATGTATTTTTGAAAGACTGCATGTGTGAGATGGAGAGGATGCTTTCTGTAGGCTCATTAAATGCATTGTTGGCATCACTGCTTGTGATGCCAACTCATCATATTAACTTATGAAATGAAAAGTATTTCACCTCAAAAAGTGAAAAGAACACAGAGCAGGTCCTGTAGGTGATAGGATCTTCAATAGAACCTGATGGCTATAAGGGAGGTGACATTTGTTCAAAACTATTTCTATGATGGCGTAGAGCACATGAGAGAGAATAAATTAAGGGATGTGGAGAAATATCATCCACTTTTCATCCAATTATATGAGGCTCTCAAATAAAATGGATTTACTTAATAGGATTTACTTTCACAAGTGTGGCAGCAGGAACAACCAGAAGTGGGATGTGTTTAGTGCTTCTAATCCAGAATGTGCAAACATTTATGCATATTTACAGTCCATCATACTGTATATGATTTTTAACATATTGCAGAATCATTATGTGACTAATGTGTATGTAATTTTTTGTTTTATTGTTGTTCATTGCTGTCTGTCATTTAGCGGCACTGATTTGTTAGTGAAAATAATGTTAATTACTTCAGTTTTGCTTAAGAGATTGGTGATTACATTATATTTCATCTTATATAATTTGTGGAAATGGAAATACAAATACATGGTGTTAATACAATAAAGATTAAGTTGCTTACTCTTGAGATGGTTTGGGTTTTGAAATAGAATCATTAATAAGCTGATATTTCTAACACATTGTTTAACCTCATGTAGTTAGAAATCCAAGCAGGTGAGGGGAGGTTCCAAATCCTTCTAGAAGCCAGATGTTACTGAAAGCTATCTCAGTGCTTGGCAAATTAATGATTGCATCAACAGCTCTATCAGCTCCCTACAGATCTATTGTTGGTGGGTCAGAGGCACAGTTCAGAGACTATTAAATGTCATCTCTGCTTTATGAACCAGCAAGAAATATGGTTGAGCAATAGGATGAACACATCAGTTCTGCACGACTGTGCTCAGACACCGCAGGATTCAGTGTGAGCACATAAGGCTCATGTGACCACATCTATTCCTGACTGGGTCATCTATTATTGGATGAATGGGGTGATGATGGTCAATGAGAAAATTGTGTCACTCAGTATCATCTGAACCCCCCATAGTCAATTGTAACCAAGAGCTGTGTTGGCTCTTGGTTACAATTGATAAAGCAGCAAAAATACTTGCACCCGACAAGGTGTTGGTATTTCAGTGAGGTCTGTTTGGGCCCAATATTGATGCATTCATTCTCATAGAAAGGGACTCTAGGATCATATATTTTATAGTTTTTCTGCTTTTTTTTTTTTTTTTTTTTTTTAAATGGCACATTTTTCAGATTGGAAGATCTTCATACATAGGCATGCCCATATCTTATTCCACAATATTGATGAATGGATTAAAAATAACAATGCAGTTGCAAATTAATATGCACCATATTGTTAGTGTGTGTGTGTGCGCGTGTGTGTGTGCGTGTGTGTGTTGTCCTATTCAAGAAGTTCATAGATGCCTGACTGTCTTAACAAATGACGACTCTGTATCAGAGAAACAAAAGTCTGAATTTAAAAATATTAACATTTCCATTATTACATCACACTAATCATCATCCAGCTGGACAATATTATATTGATAATGTTGTGTCTTGTAATGCCCATGTCACTTTCTGACATCATTTTAGTTCAACAGGTTGTACTTGTATAACTTGAATATGCTAGTAAGGGGGCTTTTATCATTTTGTTCCATCATGTTTTTGTTTCGTTTTTTTAATCAGAATCAGAATCAGAATCAGAATCAGAAAAGGCTTTATTGCCAAGTACAGTAAAAATTACTGTCAAGGACGCGGTGTCGGTGCATAGAAAGGCGGAAGAGAATAGTAGTGAGTGAGGAATAGGATAAGAATACAAAAACTATTTACAATTCACATTACGGTGTGTTTTACGGTGTGTTTTAACTGGAGTGCCTGGCCCTCTCAAGGCCTCTACATGACCCTCAGGTCCCATTTATGAAACACAGTGTAGGATCCATGTTGAAAAAGTGTGTGTGCACCAAAGACAAATAATAGCAAGTAAAAAAATATAAACCATGTGCGTGAACAATTGTTTGCAATGTTCCATTTATAAACCTAGAAATGTACGGATGTGGATCATCCACACACTGCCCTCCACACACCCACATTGAAGCAGTAATGTTCCATGCAAAGTACCCTTTGAATGGGCATCCTGATGGATGGTTCGTTATCGTGAATCATGTCAACAAACAGGAGGAAATTGATGAAAACGACTATTTTGACATGTGAAATGAAGGTGCTTGGGTGAGCGTTGGAGTTTAGAAAGCAAATATTGCTAATTCAGCCATTCACCCAGGACAGTTTAAATATGTAAATCCATCAAGCAGCATCGTATGTGGGTGTCTGCAGTATTTACACATTTAAAGTCAACTGCCTCACATCTTGCCAAAGAGATTGTGACCAGCAGTGAAGACAGACAAGGTCTATTTATTATCTTCCACCACAAACAAAGTGAGATGGGGAATAAAGGAATGGGTCCCGTTTGTCTGTCTGTCCATCACGCTTTGTTCCCAGAGCAAAACTGTTTTTATTAAAGTTTCTTCACACAACCAAGTATTAAAGTGTTGCTTTTGCTATTTAGACATTTTGTCATTTTTTTTTTGTTCGGTTTCAGTGGTTCCACATTGAATTCCTTCTTTGGATTTGTCTCAGATGAGGGTTTTGGGCGCTTAGCACAAAAACTGTTCAATATTTTTTCACAAACTTTTATGTACATATCTCTAGTACACACTAGAAGTCCATATTGACATTTTGGAAAATTTCAGCACTTCACTTGTTATAAATCAGACCTCAAACCAAGATTAACTTTACTGTGAAAGCTTTTATGAGTGGGATCCTGTTGATACATAAAAGAACACAGAAGTAATCAATCAAAGCTGGTGTGTCATGTTATTTTGTAGTGCCTTTTGATCAAATGCATGAAGCCTCTCTCACTATGCATTTACACAAAATATTTTTATTGTTGTGGGATCACTACATGCAAGGCAGAGTTTCCTCCTTAAGTGCATAACATTTAACCCAGTCATATCTCATTCACTGTTTATGAGGCTGATAATTTCTGTAACCCATCTGTCCATCGGATCCATGGACTACCATCCACCCACTACTATTTCACTCATCCCCACCTACACACATTTCTTCTCATCCTCCACAAATAACTATCTGTATTTGCTAACATGCTTCCAAAAGGGACATTGCAAAGTATAGGCTCCATCACCAAAATACCATAGGCAGTACTACTGTATGATTACTGACCTGTGTACTGGTTTACCTCACTTAAAGTCAAAGAGAGAACAATTGGTGTTGTTGGTATGAGTAAATGCTACTGTATTGAGCCTTGTGGTGTACTATAGATGCAGTTCAACTAGAAAATGGCAACTTGACTTTGACTGTGAACCAGATGACTTTTTGCAGCACAGTTTGCAGATTTGACTAAGGGATAAGAATCAGTTCCAGCCAGCTTTGCTGGGACAGGTTTTGTAACCAGAATGGGTTTGCTGTACACGCAATTATTTTACTTCATGTTTTATGAAAATCAGCAAAATACCCACTTTCCACACTGTATGTACAAGGCTGTTTATGACAAAGCTATCTTGACTACCAAAAGGAGAATCGACAGACATATAAAAGCAACATTAATTGAGAGATAAACAGACTGAGCCAACAAAACAATACTGATTTCTTTCCACTGCCTCTGTCAGCCATGCTATATTCTGTTTCCAGCGCAAATTATATTTTGAAAGGCCATTATATGGCACAAGTGTGTCTCCTTAATTCATCTTAGAACCGAATGTAAAATGCATTGTGATGCACTTTGCAACCAGAAAATAAAATGAGGTGAATTTTGAGATAATACTTTCAGACAATACCCAGAGCATAATGCAAATACTATGGTATTATAGTAATATTTGTTGTACAAATAGTACAAATGCTGCCAAAAATGAGATTTTTTTATAACACAATAATTTCAACACTATTAATACTGATGTATTTTGGAGGTTACACTGTTAGAAAAAAAATTCAAATAAACAGACTTTTCTCCATGAAGGGCCTCCTGTAAGATGGAAGCCATTAGTAATATCTGCTTGGAAGCAAGCTGACACATCAATAAGAGCCAACTGGGAAAGCAAAACAACAACAACAGCATTGATCACTTTGCAGCAACATTGGATGGTGGAGAAAACTCTCAGTAGCCATCCAGGAAATGGTATTTCAGTCTTCATTACAGTTTATAACCAGAAAGACGCCTCATCTAAGAGCTATCAGGCTGCAGAGAAAATGAACTGAATGCAGATAAATGATGATGGAGAGGGAGGAAACCATGGCTGAGAGATGGAGAGAGAGTGAGGGTAGGCGAAGAAAAGAGTAGAGGATAGAGTATGGGGAGAAATGGAGATGAAATGAGAAGAAAAGATAAAAGAGAGGAGAGAAAGGAAAATGAGGCCGACTCTGATGGGCGGATGTGGGTCGGGAGATGGAGCTTATGGAAGTTACACTTCACTCAACAAAACACAGGGTAACTTGACATGACAACACATCGCAGAGTACAGCATGTAATGGTGTGGCTGTTTTTGTGTGTAGATGCCAGCTTTCCACATCGCATGGTCAGAAGCCTGATTAATGTATATATAAATGTCCTTTTTACTGAATACCAAAGAGGAGACATGCATGACTTTGTGTCTCTTTTCTCACAGTAAATGGCAGATGCAGAGACAGACATGCCAGGTAATGAACGTGGCACCAAATGCATTTGGTATCCTATTATCTGTCCTTGCTGTCCCCTTCTGTCTCTAATTATTTTGAGATACAACCACCC
Organism: Antennarius striatus; assembly: GCF_040054535.1. NCBI lineage: Eukaryota > Metazoa > Chordata > Actinopteri > Lophiiformes > Antennariidae > Antennarius > Antennarius striatus. Next base: position 8,031,996 of record NC_090786.1, on the reverse strand, counting down.
ACATGTTAGCTCGCTCCCTGGCCTCTCTTTTCTCTGTTTGTCTGGCTCTGTGCTCTTAGTGTCTGAGATCCAAAATGGGGAATACAAAACATGTTTGTGTATGAATGTGCTTTGCAGCTCTGCTGTTTGTGTGCATCACACTGTGTCTGAATGTGCTATTCTGCTGGCAGACAAGACAGTGCATTCATGTTCTCGAGTGTGCATGTGTGTGTGTGTGTGTGTGTGTGTGTGTGTGTGTGTGTGTGCGTGTGTGTGTGTGTGTGTGTGTGTGTGTGTGTGTGTGTGTGTGTGTGTGTGTGTGTGTGCGTGCGTGTGTGTATGTGTGTGTCTTGTCCCACTGATGCTAATGGCCACATTATGATGAATTGGCTTCATGATTTCAGTTAGGCTGAGTGGTGATTAAATCTTCATTACCCCTTCTGGTCAGTCCTGCTCTACATAGATTGCCAAGGAACTCAATTCTTCTTCATTCTGCAAGAAGTCCCTGACTGAATCAGGGCATCCACAGCGACAAACAAATTACAGCTACAAGAAGAGTGCACAGTGTCTCGCTTCATCTCATATAGCCTGCTCACTGTTCTATACGTGAAAAATATAATGTCCAACACTTAGCCAACAATAAAACCTTGACTAATAGGTAAAAGCCAAAGTGAAAATGATGTGTTTCACAGTGCAGCTGACAGCTAGAAACCTTTAATTTCATTTTTAGCTTTCCATGACAACGATAGAGCTAGGATGACTGGTCTGTTGAAAATGAGTTATGATACTCCAATAGGGGAACCATCACACAAGACGCCTCCTGTCAAATGTTAAGCCCTGTGACTGTGGCTGTCAGGGATCAGTGAAGAGCTGGGTTTCAATCGTACTAGTGAGATAATTGAATTCACCTGATACCCCCCCCCCCAAAAAAAACCAAACCCAACAACAACAACCAGGCAATAATGAAACAGCTTCGGATACTAAAGATTAGAATTGAGAATCAGTGGCTTATTAAGACAGTTGGAAATCTCTCTGTGTGGTATTTGTTTTACTGGCAACTCAAATAGACGCCTAGGGTTTCTAACATAACAAAACTGTAGATCTTTAGTGGTATATTTCTACCTTGCTTTCAGTTAATCAGACACACTTGTACTGTATTTACTGGAAAATCAACTACCAGTGAGGGCTTGAATGGCACACAAGACCAGTTCCAAAGGACTGTGATTGACTGTCTCAGTTCAAGAGGCTGCAGGGGAGCCCTCGAGAGAAGGAGACATACAGTAAGTCTAATTTGGCTTTATTTCCTTCTTTACGCAGTAAGTGGTCACATTGAAACGTCTAGGACAATCTATTGTTATAAATGCTACAGCGGTTTCACAGGCCCTGCTGTCTCCTCAACATCTACAAAATGGACACTTATGTAAATGCAGAAAAAAATCATTCCATCGCCAAAAAGCTTCTGCAAGGAGCTTTATTCCATCAAATTCAGCTTTTAACTAGGACGTGACACAGTTGTTTAACCAAATGACCAAATACCGTAAGTAAAGGGGGACTTGTGGGACCCTGTTGCAGCATACTTTACACTAATACATGACAGCTTTAGATGTTTGTATTAAGACTTTTTTTTCCAAGCATAAATTAAAATGTAGTTAATCAGGGTCTGTCATGGTTCTATGTTCAAATCCACTTGAAGACTTTAAGTGTTCCCCCCAAGCCTGTGTGGGTTCCCTCTGGTACTCTGACTTCTTCTCAGGGTCCATAAAATATGAAGAATGGGTCAATCAGTGACTCAAAGGGACCAGTAGGTGTGAAACCTGAGTGTGAACGGTTGTGTATATTTCCTTTAACTGACCCGTTTCACATCTTTCCCAAACGTCTCACTGTAGCTCGTTCCAAGAATCTCAAATTGCACATGAGAATTGGATCCTTCTGCACGGAAATCCATCAGTCCTGTCAGGCCGCTTATCCGTCCCTATAGCAATAAAAACGTGACAAATTGTTATTGTGGGACATGCCAAAACACAGGAAGTACTGATTGTAGTGTAGTTTAGTATTGTTTCATATTATTTTATTTATTTGGTCAATTATCCCCTTAGTTTAACACTCTAAACCTAAATCCTAATTCCTATATATGTCATTCAGCCAGGCCTTTGTAAAAATAGGAATAAATTATATTCCAGTCATTTTACGTCTTGTTATGAATGAAACTAAAAAAGAACTATGATCCAAAGGCCCCTTCTTTGTTTTGAATGTATAAACTACAAAAAATAATATTCCCTGAGTTTATTGTCTCTTTTTTATCCTGTTCTGGTTCCGTATAACACTATGAAATAAGGTAAAGACACAACTGTAGTCTGTGGTCCAGACTTCAAGGTGAGCAACCACAATCTCTTTTTAATTTTTTTTTTTCCGAAATAAAGTCCAAGCAAGAATAAACAGTAACTCTAGTATACCTTTTGGATGGTATCAAGCATTGACCACCCTCCATTCCATGGTTTGGTGGACTTCCGCATACAATTCAGGCTGGCCATGCTGTGCCACTTCCGGTCTTCCAATTTCCTATAGAAGGCGTTGGCCAGCATCAGAACACTATCGTACAGGTAGAGGTTGGACACCTGTTGGATGGCGATCAGTTTGAATGAATGCATCCTTGGATACAACACATAAAACACATTTTATCATGTCAGAACACAAATCAATGGATACTTTTTTTTTTTTTTATTTGGAGAAAGGTAAAGAGAGAATCGTTATGATAAAAACCCTAAAGAAACCTCGGTTAGGACTGATATATATTTTTTTTTTTTTCAACAAGTTCTCTGGTGAAACACTGAGGTTGATTTGCTTAGCAATGATGAGATTTCACCACCTATAGTACTGTCATTTGTAATGAACACAGAATAGAAAAACAAGAGGCATTTCTAGTCCAGTAATTCGATTCCAGTCCTCTTATCAGTCCAACTGTCTCCCTGCAACTGAATTGAGCCCTGTCAGGAATCATGTCTACAGCCTTCGGTCTTGATGTGACAGTGGACTTGATAGGTCCCCTGGGTTGAGTCAAGTCAGTCATGCCACAACAGAAGATTCATAGAAGCAATACAAACTGCCACTCCGGGCATTCAGCCGATGACACCTTCACATTTTAATTCAAGCATCACTTTTGAAAGTAAACATAAAAGTCAAGTTCACGTGACTCAAGGACACTGAATCAGAGGATGAGTAGCTTGGGCTATGAGGGGCCTCACCACTGCTGATTGGTTGTGAAAGGAAGGAGCACAGAAAAACTGTGATCTTCTTTGGTGTTTTGCGTATTCTGATGTATGCTTGTAATGTCATTACCCGATATTTAACCCTCTTTCATGTGAATTATTGAAGACTGTGGGTGCACACACCACATGGTTTTGCCATCTGTCCGGATTATGGATGAAAAGGAAAATGAATAGTCCAATAAAGTCAAAACAGAATCCAGTCATTACACTCCAGATGGATGGAACAAAAGAAATGTCTGAAAGGTGTTACTAGGCATTCTTGACTCACTGAATTTTTTACTAGGCAGGGTAGCATGTCTAGTTGACAAATGATCAAATCAAAGATATCATCTGTTTTAGAGCATTACACTACAATCCACATTGAAAATATCTGCAACATGCGTGAAATCACACTACTGTATTCACAATTTGAAATAACTGTACTCAATAATGAAGATTTATTGACTTAAAAAAGGCAAGTCTCTCATCTGTTTAATTTCTCGGCTGTCTATGTCCTTGTCATTACCATATGTAAGGAGCTTCATCTATGATCAAGAAGAAATCTCCTTAGAGGATGTGTGTTGGACCCAGAAAAAATGCTACACTTGTTCAGCTTGTGTGAGCTATTCTCTTTGAATGGAGTGTTCAGTTCTTTTTACCTCCAGGGACTGCAGATAGCCTTCTTGAGGGTCACAGAGAAGGGAAGAGATCCGATGGTTGTTCCTCATACAGCGAACATTAGTGTCTCTCCACAGCGGGAAGACCTGACGAATGATTGTCATGCGCCCCAGGGAGCTGTGAACCAATTCCATGATGTCTGCATCACTCACTTCCTGAAGATGAAGATGACAGGAGGAGCTTATGTTAATGAGTTTTTTCAGTGAAAGACAGTAGTCTAACCCTTTGATTACTTTTTGGAGAAGAAACAAAATAAAGTTCGATTTTGCTTTGGCTCTGCTGCTTTCTGAGGATTTAAAATATAAGATGAGAGTGAAATGACATTGGAGAGAAAGCGAAAAGCGGTGTTGAGTACATTAACATCAAACATCATGTTTTTGTTGGTTTGCTAAATACCTTGAATAAATCAAGTTCATGTTTTAAACCAAAACACAGAGACAATCATGTTAACAAACAGTTATTGCTAACATGCCAAGTTCTAAGAGACCAATGAAAGGAATTTGTTCCGTTATTCAAATGAGATTATCAACAGATCAATGGACATTTCTTTCAAAACAATAGCACAGTTGACCTCTGGCTCTCCTCTGCAGAGGGGATCGATATTCATGAGACAATGCCTGTTGGTCTCTCCAGAGCTGGATAGTGGTCAAAGCTGAGACAGACAGTCAGACTCTTGGGAAATCGGGTTCATATACTGTCTGAAAATAAAGCTGTGAGTTAACTGCAGGGTCAAAATGTAAACAGTTGTAGGTTGATATAATCCTCCACCACACAACCCTGAATCTGTGATTCTGATCAGTCAGTTTTGATCTCCTTTTCATCGACCTCTCCGTTGTTACTGCCGGTTTTCCCTCAATTTGAATCTGTACAAAGTCCATTTCTCCTGAGACCACTGTCTTTGTATAGTGCTTTTCAAGCTCATCACGCTGTGGTTTAAATCTCTCAGTGTCCTGCTATCATTTTTAGATTGTCTCTTTGTATACTAACCTTAAATCATTGGACAATCAATCCTTTAAAATGTCTTTTTTCCCTTATGTACAGCACAGTAAGACTGTTCTGTGTTTGCATCACAACATCGCCTCTCTGGTAACCTGTCTGGTACACTATTCTCCTAGTGAAAAAATTAAAAATAGAAAGAGTAAAAGGTCTGACAGTGGAGTTCACAGAAATAGTAGTCAATCACGTTTCATCATATTATATGTGACGAGGTGTAAAAATACAATAATTTAACTACACAATATTATGAGTGGGCGACATGGTGGCGCAGTGGGTAGCGCTGTCGCCTCACGACACGGCGGGTCTGGGTTCGAGTCCCGCTCTGTGCGGAGTTCGCATGCTCTCCTCGTGTCCGTGTGGGTTCTCTCCGGGTTCTCCAGCTTCCTTCCACCTCCAAAAGCATGCGCTTAAGGTTGATTAGCTGGTCCCAAATTGCTCGTAGGAGTGAGTGTGTGTGTGCGTGTTTGTATGTCTTTGTACATGGCTCCGCGGTGCACTGGCATCGTGCCCGGAGTGTCCCCTGCCTCACGCCCTATGCCAGCTTGGATAGGCTCCAGCTCACCGTGACCCGCTATGGCGGATACAGCGGCGGTACATGAAAATGAATGAATGAATATTATGAGTGATACTAGTCAAATCAGTTATAAGTTGATCTCCTTTAATTTAGTTTTTGTCAGAAAAAAAAAACCAACCACTGACATCAGCGTTTAACCCTCCCTGCCTCCCAGTGTATATATAAACTGTATGTTTAAATGTCTAGTAAGAGTGAAAAGATAATTAGGATTCAGACCCTTTGCTCAGTATTTAGTCCCTTTTTGAGCTAATGCAGCCATAACTGTTTTTGGAAAAGATGGAACAGGTTTTTCACACCTGGATTTGGGGATCTTTTCCACTTCTGTTAGGTTGGACGTTGAATGTTGGTGGACAGCTATTTTCAGTTCTCTCCAGAGTCAGAGTCAGAGCTCTGGCTGGGCCATTCAAGAACAGTCGTAGGGGTGTTCTTAAGCCACTCCTTCGTTATTTTAGCTTTTTGCTTAGTGTCATTGTATTGTTGGAAGGTGAAACTTCAGCTCAGACAGAGGTCCTAGCGCTCTGGAGAAGGTTTTCGTCTAGGATATCTCTGTACTTAGCCCCGTTCATCTTTCCTTTGATTGCAACCAGTTGTCCTGTTCTTCAAGCTAAAACACACGCTGACAGAAGGATGTGGTGGGCTGCAGTGATGTTTGACTTTGTAGAACTTTATCCCGTCTGCCAACTGTATCTCTGCAGATCAGCCACAGTGATCTTTAGGTTCTTCTTCCCTGATTGCTCTGTTTGGCCAGTTGGCCAGCTCTAGGAAGGGTTCTGGCCACTCCAAACATGTTCCATTTAAGGATTATGGAGGCCACCATGCTCCTAAGAATCGTAAGTGCAGCAGATTTTTTTGTAACCATGGCCAGATCTGTGCCTTGCCACAATTATTTTTCTGAGCTCTGGGCAGTTCTATTAACCTCTTGATTCTCATTTGTATTGACATGTACTGTGAGCTGGAAGGTTTTATATGGACATGTGTGTGGCTTTACTAATTAAGTACAGTCAGTATAATTTAACACAGCAGGACTTCATTTAAAGTGTAGAACCATCTCAAGGATGATCAATAAAATGGACTTCACCCGAGTAAAAATATACGAGTGTCACAGCAAAAGGTCTTTTAATACTTATGATTTTGTGATATTTCTATTTTTCTTTTTCAATAAATCTGCAAAAAGGATCAACAATGCTGTGTTTTTCTGTCAGTATGGGGTTCTGTGTGTATATTAATGAGGAAAAAAATTAAATGGTTTGAGCAAATGGCTGCAATGTAACAAAGCGTGAAACATTTAAAGGGGTCTGAATAGTTTCCGTACCCACTGTAATTTCAGGGGTTAACGTTTTATTTATGGACACAATTCCTCCTATTAAACAAGCTAGATATCTGAGTACAGGTAATTAATGCAATTCTATATGAATATGTTTTAGATTAAAGAGCAATTGTTGAGTCAAAATCATTTTGTAACAATTGGTATTGCAACTTAGAAAACCGATTATTTATTTCAATGTTTGTAATTTCACACAGATTTCGCATGAGATGAAACTACCTACATTTTCTTATTAAAAACGGTTATTATTTGACATTTTTCTACCAGAGCATTTTTGAAACAAGACTATGATGTATCCACGAGGCTGTCGTCAGCAGAAAACCAGACAACTAGTTTTATCATATGACTCTTTGTCTGACTCCTCACAGTCACTAAGGTGAAGTTATGAATATTCATTAGTTGCTGTGACACATTAATCAGATGAATTATGCTGCATGGCTCACAGAGCTGAACTTTCATGTCAAAGCTAATGACTTCCAGTGCCGCCCAGTCGCAGCATTCTGCCACCATCATAAGGGACATTTGTGTCACCACCTGACCCAACGGTGGCACTGACCAGTCAGATAGAGAGGACAAAATAAGTCTTCTTTAACCCCCAAGGAAACAGTACAGGTGTTACAGACATGACTATGATGCATTTGAGTTGTGTGACATACTGTATATACAGAATTTATGGTGGTTATTCATTTGATTTTATGGGCATTAGAAGAGGTAGAAAATGTGTCATATTTTGACAAAAAAAGAAGAGAAAAAAAATCAAACAATTAGCAGGGGTGTTAAGACCCTCAGAGATATTCCATTCAAATCCCTGGAAAATTAAAACAGCAAAAGCCATGTTTCAATGACAGCCCCTGACCAAAATACATTAATCAAATCAGGTGCAGACAGGAAGGATAAATGATCTTTTTTGTGCTACTCAATCAGTGTCGTTAATCTGCCATTGGAAATAAATAAAAACACTGCTGGTTATTGTGACATTTAATTCGAAGTATAGGTACTCTGTGAAGCTGCAGGCAACTTGTGAAGTAGAAGAGTAATCCAGTGAACTTTAACTTTCATGTGAGTTACTGTTGCCTCGATAAAGAAATTAGCATTGCTTGCTTTCGTCTGTGACCATGGCAAACATATCAATAGACTGTGACCTGGTGAATTTTCTGATAAAAAAAATAAAGTCAAACATCACAAGTATCAAATAACATGAGTCATTAGAATATGGGTGAAAGAGTTACTTGCGCTTCTCATGCCTGGGATGTACCAAAGTAATCATTTTGACACATTTTTGGTGATAGCTTAGGTCTTAAATTGGCATCTTAAATCAAAAATAATTAAACTGGAAGTATATTACCTTCCAAATAATCCTCTCCAGGAATGCCAGTAAACACTGGTCATTAAACTAAACTCACCGATTGACTTTCCCAAGGAGAACAAGGTGGTTATATCTTATTACCTACCCAGTTGTAGGTGATTTTACAATATCAGAGGCCAGATGTAAAAGTGAAGACATATATTTAAGTTAGCACATGGCAGCATATAGTTAAAATGTATCTAAATCATTAATGCTAGTTTCCTATAACTCATTAACAATTAACTATTTGGAAAATCAGAAAATTCTCTCTGCCACATCTGTCTATGATTTACTCTTGACGTAAAGATGCTTGCCTCGGTCACACAGCTACCGTCTTAAAGGGGCAGGTAACACAGAATACACTTTATGCTGGTTGTATCATTTTATTTTGTTGTATTTATCCACCACACCTTAAAGGCCGGTCTGTGACACTATTATCTGATATTAATCCGGTCAGTGGCGCAAAGACGTTTGTGACAACTGTTGTAGTCTACATTAACACATATAGCTCTGTGCAAACTAACTGATTTATAGAAATAAATCAATCAGTTAAATTGAAAAAACATTGACTTGAGCTAATTTAAAATAAGTTAGAAACAAAGATTAGATTGTCTACAGATATTTAAATGGATAATGAAGACAGGGTGAAGGACATTGTTAGAGCCATAGTCTCATTTTCACAGCATTACACAAGTAATTGTTCATGAATAAAGTGCAATTTGTATTGTTACATGAGCCACTATTGATTTCATGGCAACCATTCAGCTTAAATTTCAGCCCTTGGAGGGTCTTATTTCATAAAATTGCTGTGCGTTATTTAAATAACCCACTTAATGAACTCAATTGCCAAAAGTGACAGTGTAGTTACATTTAGATAAGGGTGGTTAGGACTCTTTTAATTCGTGACCATCATGCTGAAAACCTCTTCTGTTCAGTATGTTTGGGTTACTGTGTAATCCTTCAAAATGTGTTTATGTTTTCGCTTGGATGCCCTTTGAGATTAATGGTACAAAGGATCATGTCAGGAAACCCCAGCGTTTTGATAAACACAGTATTGTTAGATGCAACAAATTAATTAAAACAAAAAAAGATTCTTTCTGTGTCTTGTAAGTGGCTTCTGCGGTAATCCGCCTTTCTGTATCTTTGGCTTGGTGGAGATTTGTGTCAGTAGAATCGGCTTTCCATCTCAGGCTTGATGGGCTGTTACCGAAGACATCAGTCATATCATGACTGTCTTCCAAGACTCTTTCTATCACAGTGGGCACATCCACCTAATCCGTCAAGCATTCTGTGTCACCTTCTTGCTACCAAAGAAAAAAGAAAAACTACAAATCCTCCCACAATGTGCGATCCATCCAAGCCCACTAGACAGTGTCAGAGAAAGGAAACCTAGCAGCTGCAGTGACTGGTATAGAGAGAGGCTCATCTATGCTTTCTGTTATAACCATGTCCTCTTGCTCTTATCAACTCCTTATTCCACTCATTACTTGTCCTATATATTGTTTTCCTTAATACCGTTGTATTCACTTAAAACTCAGAGGCCAAATGAATATAGCATTAGTATTCAGTGCAATAACATCACTGTCACAATAAAAAGGCTTGCAACATGATAGAAGTTAACTGAAAATTAAGTTAAGTATTTTACATGACTTGGTTTTCTTCAAGGACCAGATTTGATTTTATGTATTACTGTTTATGCATTATGGCGGCACGGTGGTGCAGTGGTTAGCCCTGTTGCCTCACAACACGGCGGATCCTGGTTTGAGTCAAGCTCTGTGTGGAGTTCGCATGCTCTCCCCGTGTCTGGGTGGGTTCTCTCCGGGTTCTCTGGAGAGAAAGCCCTATGCCAGCTGAGATAGGCTACAGCTCCCCTTGACCCGTGAAGCGGCAGAAAATGAATGAATGAATGTTTCTGCATTACTGTTTTACAGTTTTTCATTGATTCTGAGGAAGATCTTGTCAAATATGTGGTGCATGATAGGTACGTTTTACCTATTTATTAATGTGTTTAAGCACCTAATAATAAAAAACATTAACTGAAAGCATCAAATTTATTATTTTCTGTTTAAATATTTTGAAAGTTCTTGTTTTTTCAACTCATGCTCAAACCCAGTCATGCTCGTCATCCTTTCGTCTCCACTTGCCTCACTTTGTTTGCTTATCGCTATTCTCGTTCAACAGCTACATTCACTACGACTCGATGTCGCTGGAGGCAGATTAGCATGACTGCTTGTTGTGAGACTTCAATGAAATGTGTGACCTTGTTTTCCCTGCGTGGGTTGTAAATGTGGGATTCTGGGGAGCTGTGTGGCTAGGCGTGCGGCGGTGATATTCAGAATCACCTGGTTAGAATAAATGTCAAATCTCAGTCCTGGTCAGGTAGACGAACGGGGCCAGGTGTCCATGGGGAAAGCTGGTACATATAGGAGCCAGAGGTGACGGAGGAAGCTGTTATTTCCCTATATTTGCGACACAGCTGGACTCCATACATATATAGAGGCTGCTTTCTGAGGAAGTCACGAATGACGACAACACACAACTAGGAAATGTCCTTATGTACCCATATATATGTGTGTGTGTGTGTGTGTGTGTGTGTGTGTGTGTGTGTGTGTGTGTGTGTGTGTGTGTGTGTGTGTGTGTGTGTGTGTGTGTGTGTGTGTGTGTGTGTGTGTGTGTGTAAAAATGTAACAAGAAAAAGGAAATCATGTGAAGGGGGTTTGGATTATTTGGCCAATTTATCATGATTCTCTTAATATGTCCTGTCCCTAGTGTGCCCCTAAATGTCCCTAAATGTCTGTGTTAATTATCTTCACCCTAGCATAGTGTATCTACTGATGATGTGATGTGTGGCTTCCCATTGGCCATCTGGTATAAGTGAGGCGAAACTTCCATCTTGATGAAAGTTTGGAGGAAAATACATTCTGATAACTTATTCAATTGATATCAGAGCATCACTTTACATTTACTAATGTGTGTACATTGTCCTCCCACTTGAGCAGAAGTATTGCATGAATGATGTGACCTTTAAAAGAGGAAAATGCTGCTCCACTCAATCCAGACAAGGTTTATGTTGGTCAGTATAATTGTTTTCAGCTGCCTGACAATAGCTATTCAAATTCATAATTCAAAAAAAGTTATTTGTCCCCAAGGGGGCAATTAAAGCAGGATTGGTGTAAAAGTACAAACATACAACGGAAACATAAACAGTGTAAACATAAAAAATTGTACATAAGCAATGCACCAATACTGGGTGTTATTCACTTTAAGACCATCACACCCATGGGTGCACGAATGGGTAGAAACTGAGTTTTGGTTGTGAAAATGATGATCACATCATTCAGACATCAGGAACATTGCCTAAAGTAGGCACATGTTACTTTACATCAGACCTGAGATTGGATCAATACCACATAATAATATGACTATTAGCTGTCTGGAAATCCAAAAGGTTTCAAATTATTCAAGGTCTCAAAAGCAGCTGTAAATCATGAGCAAAATTTCTGTTGAAATACAAAGTGAAAAAATTCTGTACTATAGAACTTTGTAGCTCAGCTCTCTGAAGATGAGTCTTTTCCAGGTAAGTTATGCAACCAGATACCTGAAAATATTCAAAGTACTCACCTTCATTAACTTGTGTAAGTTAATTTCTAAATTAATTCAAGCTGCTAAAATTCACCATGGATGTCTCAATAAAGCACATATGGTAATTCTTTTTTTCACTGTTGGATTTTTCACTGGTTAAAGTATCTTTCAATCATATCTATGTTCTCTTTATGTTCTATTTAAAAGTCACAACCCTTGCCACAGAACTCCATCATCCCAAAGATTTCTGCATATTGCTTTAATAACATTGCTATCTGAATGTCATACACACATTCATCATCTCTTCTCCAGTGCAGATCAATTTGTGTCATTATTTATATGGCAAGCTCATGTTCAGATGAAGCTAGTAGATGATACACCAATAAAATACATAAATATATGTGTTTAAACTGAGACTGTCTATAGTGGTGCAAAAAAAAGCATTCCAGGTGACTCATCTAGGAACAACCTTTTATCTTTCATCGCATGCTTTTAGCAGCAGGCCAGTCCGATGACTTCCCTTTATCTCCAAATCAGTTTAAATGAATGGAAATGTGGTGCTGAGTCATTATATTAAAAGACAAAATCCAATGTTCTGTATTCACTGAGTGTACTTGTATTTTGTGCTGTAATAAGCAATTTACAAGACCACTTAGGTCAATTTCAGTCATACACACACACACATTGGTAGAGAAGATGCACTAACATCAATGCATTTGGAAGGGCAATTATACAACGTCAAATAAATTCCAGTTCCTCAGGCAGTGAACATATAAAACAAATGATGCACTGATAATTTAGGTAAATGTGGTATAATACAGAGTGACAATGCTGTGGGTTGTCATGTGTTTACCTCTGCCTTGGCAGCATACCAGTATCTGTGTTGACAGAGGCAAGCTGACATTAGGGTCTCAATTCACTCAGAAGAATGTAAGTGTGTGTTTGATTTCCACCTCACCTCATTGGCATAGACCCAGTGACTGTCCTTAGACGCCAGGTTGGTTTCCACAGCCTGCAGAGATACGTAAATAGATAAATAGATAGACAGACAGACAGACAGACAGACAGATAGATAGATAGGGTCACAAATTTAAAGTACAGATAGAGTGCATTTTTTTTCTCGTATGCAGTTAATTGAGAGCTTTCAATATTATGTCACTCCTTCGGTATCTCTGGAGCTTAATTTATAAATCCAGATCTGATGGTCTGTTGAGTCAACATAGCATGGAATGCATCAAAATTACCCGGCCTGGAGCAGACTGGACTGGCCAACCATTATAAATTAATAAATGTGCAGACCTGCTACACTCAAACTGAATATCTTTAAATTGTGTGTGAGTATGAAGCCTCGAGCAGAGACGCACATATTATGAGCAATGCTTTGAGCCTTAATGTATTAACCTCAGTCACTTCACCTGAACTGCAAAATACTTAAAGTGAAATTGACAATGTGGACTCCACTGGCGCCAGTTGGACATAAAGCTGTAGAAAAATAAATAAATAAAGACAAGTCTTTTTCATAACTGGCCCAAGGTTTTTTTACCCGGTGATTCAGAATGAGTTGCTTTGTTTAAATTAACTGAAAGAAATCACTACTTTGTCTATTTTAATCTTATAAATGGCCAATATCTAACATATATAAATAATTTGAGAGTTTCTTTTAATCAGATATTGAATAGAAGTATACAGTGTGGATCATGTGAAAAGACACCTTGCGAAAAAAAACCCCCAAATAAAATATTTTAATATTTTATATTTCATTCATTCCTGCCACACAATGATATTTTCTATGCTGATGTTTTTAACTGGCAAACAATGCAAGAAAACCCAAAATCAACATGTAGATAGGTTCTCATACTGTATTAAAGAATAAGAATTTCTCACATGCCTATGTTAATTAAAATTATATCACTGTAATTTAACAGTAAATGTGTGACTACAATTCATAGAAATATTGAATGAAAAAAAAGAAAACATTTTTAAGAACTACAATAAAATGGCTGCAATCCCTCCATCTCTTCACAAACCTCCACTTGTTTAAAGAATGCACACACCTGACATTGGCCCGGCTTTACATCACAGAGAATGCTCTGCCCTGCAAATTGCTGTCATTAGTGCCTGAATGAATCTGTTTCACACAAAGCAATGGAGACCAATGTCTCAACATATAACCAACAGAGCTCTGCCACATGTTTAATTCATCATACCATGCTTATCAATAATAGCGGGAGCGTGATTCGATTTTAATGTTACTCTCGTTCCAAATTGAGGTAATCACAAGCATGCCAGAGTAAGAGCAACATTTGCCTCCATGGCTGAAATGTCACATCTGGTACTTAAACTGAAAGACTAAGATAATTTTCCTCACACATTGCTCCAGAATTCCAAAGGCTAGTCAAACATTATTGATGGATGCTCAAGAAATCTGAGTAAATCTGTCAATGCAGGACCCTGTAGCTCTCATTTGAAACACTGATCAGTGTTTCTAACCTGTTTTCAACGTATAATTTCGTTTCACAACAGGATTTCTGAGCAGTTTTTTCTGTTGCACATAGATAATTGGTTCATTTCTGTTTTGTATAGAAGTTTTGTGATTGGTTAATTATTCAGTCAAATTAAGTCACATTGGGATTCCTGAAAAAAAACATACCAAACTCATCAAGGTACAGGAAATTGCCTTATTTGTCAGACTTGAGGCAATTAAAAATGGCATTTTGTATTGCATTCATTAAAATTCACATTCAACATATTAATCACATTCATTGTTTGTACATTGATTCTAGACATTCATTAACTTGAGAAATTAGTGGTGCTGTAGGTGACAATTTAATTGTAATAATTGTAGAAAGGAATGGAAATTTTCCACAATAACCTAGTGCAATAACTTTGTACAATATAAAACTGGAAAGCTGGTGCATGTTTCTGTGTGCAAGGTGTAGAATTAAACCTTGTCTGGACAAAAATTAAGGCCACAGTGTCTCAAGTACAGCTGCAGGGAGCCCTTAAGGCAAATGGTAAGCAAAAAGAAAACCAGACACACATCAATAAAAGAGTGTGTGTGGTGTTAGTTTTAGTTAGGTAAAATGTATATGTTTTATATGGACAAACCGACTTTCAATGTTGTCATGCAGTACGTAAAAACACAATGTAAAAGATGCAAGACATATTTTTTGCATGGATAATTTACTTTTGAACTTGAAACATCCATGAACTGCACAATGAGACTGTTTACTTTGACAAGCAACACAATTTGACACTTTCTTTCATGAGTCAACTCAGCTTGTGAAGCCTACCTCAGGCACAGCGATTCTCTGTAATTCACTTTAGGTTAACAGCAAAAGATCATTAGGGGTTTCCTGCATGTGATGTGATGGAATAATATCAGCAAAATCCTTTCATGTGTGAGTAATCCATTAATTCAAATTAGGATAATGTCTCTCCGGTCTTAAATAAAATCTGACAATGAAAGCTATTGTCTGCCTCAAAAAATAATCTTGACATTCAAGAGAGATGACAGCTCCTTGAGCTGCATTCATTGTTCCAGACAAAATCTGTCAGAAGCCATGATGTTAAAAACAAAGTCAACTACTGGAGTGTGGGTTAGCTAATGTGTACCAGCTGGAATGCGATGTTTTGTTGAAGCCGTGGGCACAACAGGACCCACCACTTGGGAGGTTCAGCCCCAGTTCACAGTGCAACTGATCGTTGACAACTTCAGACACTCTGGAAATAAAGCCTTATTAAGCTAAATGATGTTTAGGAGTTGCTTTTAACCTTGCGGCAGAAAGGAAGTTAAACACACACTGTATGATTTCGAGAGTGGCTGGAATAGACTGAAAGCTGCGCTCAATTTATAGGTGGTCACTGGTAAGTGTTGGTGATAATTTCCGTGTTGTCAACATGAAACAAAGAAAACAAAAGGTGGAAACAATGTCCACTGCAAATATCCGGGAGTTTGATTCAATGTGTTGATGCAAGGCTGAACGTTATCCAGTTCAAAAAGACCCCAATCAGATGTTGGGAGACCAGGAGGAGTTGGTTCCTGTTTTAATCTATATTACAGCAGGCCGAAGAAGAGAGGCTACAATAAATATAGGAAGTATTGATGAGCAGGACCACTATCCACAGTGATCACTATGCCTCTGGTAGCCTAGTGCTCTTATATCATTAGAAAGGTGCATTTAAAAAAACATAAAGGCACATTTATTGAAGCTGACAAAGCTGATTTAATGGGGGCACTACTGAGGAGCATGGCAAGACTGAGCTGATCTTGATAGAGGAGAAGCTGTGGTAAAAATTAGTCCAACGACCAGTCATGACAACTGTAACCACTGTAACAGGAAGGATAATATACATCATTCACTCTTGAAATGCAACACCATTGTTTCCATTGGATATTTGCATATCGACCTCAACACAACTCACTATTCTTACTAACAACATCACAGAAAGCAATGAACTCATACTGTATGTGCATCTGCAGCTGAAATCATTGAAATATTTGGTACAAGATCAAGAATACAATATGTGCAGGATGCCCCCACAAAAAGGAGCATCATGATTGGGAAGGTAAATGTGTCACACCAAAGCTTAAATATTTACTTAGAAATTAAAACGTTTCCCTTCACTTCACAGATGCCTTACTATGAACCTCAGGAGAGCAACACAATTTTGGAAGAGGTACAAAATGAGCCTGGAGTGAGATCTGAAGAATTCGCTCTACTGTTGATACCGCCAAAGCCATGGTGACACTTACATCTCCAATCAGAGACGCAAAGCACCCCAGGCATGTTCGTATACAGTAGTAATGCCACAAAGGCAGCCACAGAATGCCATCTCCAATTTAAAGCAGTGACAGATTAAAAAAAAGTAGATCAATTGTGGTTAGAAGGATGTGAAAATAAGTGTGTGTGTGTGTGTGGGGGGGGGGGGGGGGGAATTTGGTAAGCCTAAGACGACTGAGAAGCAAGCGATCTCTATAGTATATGAAGTTAACCACGCTCAATACAATTCTTCCTTTATGAAATAATTTTTAAAAAATACAAGTAATTCAGGCTAATCTGACTGTGCTGCAACACTTTCATCTGTTTGTTTTAATGAGTTGTTGTTAATCAAGGTGGTGGATGTAATTTGGCTTGTTCAACAGTACTACAACATACTGACAGATGTTGCTATTATTTTGTTCAGTACTTTTTATAGATATAATGGTCGGATAACTAACAGGTTTGTCTTTGTATGTATGTAGTACACAAACCATCAACGTTTGTTAAATCAAGTAGTGAATGGAATATCTGTGAATGTACTACCTCATAGTCAAATCACAAATCACTAGATTTGGGCGGCAGTGGCTAAAGTGGTAGAGCGGGTCGTCCAATGTCCCTAAGATCGGCGGTTCGATTCCCGCACCCACCCAAAACAATTTTTTTTAAAAATATAAAAATTAACACCCCAAATGTAAGCTGATAGTGGGAGGTGTCAGATCACCCCCAGGGCAATGCCGAAGTGCCTTTGAGCAAGGTGCTGTCCCCCTTTACAAGTTGCTCATTTGGGGTGCTCCACAAAGGGGCTACCCGCAACTCTACCTCCTACTGCATGCCTACAGGCCACCTTGTGCGTGTGTGTGTGTGTGTGCGTGTGCTATAGGGGCCTGTACAAACTAACATGTATGCATGTGTTTGAAGTATTACTAACTAGAGTGTGCTCTTAATTTCTCTTCGGAGATCAGACCAATATATAACATTAAATTAAAAAAATAATATATATATATATATATATATGTATATATGTATATGTATATATATATATATTTGAATTGTTTGCCAGGGTAATTAATATTATAGCATTCCATCTTCAAAAGTGTCTCAACTTTGGCATTTTATTTTTAGTGGGTAGAAAAATCAGGATGAGTTAAGTATAATAACAGGAAAGAAGACAAAATGTTTTGCTATACATCAGTGCACACACCTGTGTATAGATGTGATTTGTATAATGATGGCAATGTTCACTGTTACATAACTGTTTACAGAACTTGCAAGTGAAGTAAATGCCCACCTTGTAGATTAGAGTTCAGATAATGATCTGATTTTAATGTCTTCAAAGAAGAGTCTCAGCATGTGTCTTTCCTCCCACCTAGAAGAACACATTCAATTCACTGTACTTCTTCTTAACTGATTTTTTTGTTGGGTTTTGTGTTTTTCAAAAAATGCACATTTGATGTTGAAAGATCTCCAGGATTCACTGCTTTTTATTACCATTATTCAATGTATTTATCTGAATCTCTGTGTAATCTCTATGTATTAGTTAGCATGTTCACTATCTATCTCAGAGTGAAAAAATTGTCATGTATAATAATTGAATCTCCACATGCTTTAAGGCATCCTCTCCCTCAGTGGATCACTGAGGGAGAACTCCTGCAATTCTATTCGCTGAGAACTGCAGGAGTTCTCAGCCAATAGCATTTGACATCTGAAACCCAACTGGCCATATTTCAGGCCATGCTGGTTTTAGTTTTAGTCAGGGACATAATTTGTAGAGGGTGGACGGTGAAAGGCTTTTGCTTGCTGTCAGTCTTTCTATGTTTTCTTAATATAAGGCTCTCACACAAAAGCAAGGAAGGAATAATGAGGTCTATCATTAAAAGTTTACAATAGTGCGTTTGAACCAGGCTTTGTCCCGTTGCTGTGGAGACATCAGCCACCCAATCAGCAGTGCTGAGACCAAATTGAATACAAATGCGTAGGATCTTCCCAATGCCTCCTCGGACCGATATGTCATGAAAAGTTACACATGTAGGTTAGCTTTAGCATTTCACTGCCAACAGGTGAATCTTTTTCAAAAGGCACAGCAGCTGATGGAACAAAAAACAAGGGCTGGCCTGGTTACTGATCTGCAGTCCTTAGTGACAATCCAACACCTGAGCAAATTGCTTCTGACCTTCCACAGCAACGCTGAAGACCAGGTGTCGCTCCCAAGAAGACACACGTGTTACATTAAAAACAAATTACCTTTCCAATCTGCCATGGTACTAAGACTGCCACCTTCTCTCTGCATGCAGTTAACCTCCCACAGGCTTAGGCAGTAGTCATGAGTGGAATAGCTAATGTTTGAATGAGAATACAGTACTTGCCAATGGCCACATTATGCTATGACTAAGATTAGAGAATCGTTAGGACTGGACTGTGCAGCATTATTGTTTGAATATACAGTAAATGTACCTTTGCATAACAGAAATTATTTACATGAAAATCCATACATCAAGAAAATATTCAGGGGTACAGAAACAGGCATTCAATAATTTTCTCCAGGCTATCCCAGCTGCCAACGGGAGAGAGACAAAGTACACCCTGGATAAGCCGCCAGTTTATCACAGGGCCACATACAGCAGAAAAACAAACAACCCTTCACGCACATATTCCTTCCAATGGTTAATTTAGGGTAACCTCTATTGCATGCAATTGGTAGTGGGAGGAAGCTTGAGGGAAGCCACACAGACAGGGGTAGAACATGCAAACTGCACCACCATGCTGCCCCTGCAGCACTTACTGTGAGCTACGGTATAATTTCTCCTTCTCAAAACCAAATGTCAAATACAAGTGATACACTTTTCCAAAATAGTCAACTTTCTAATCATCAAAGATTTGCTGCATGCATTCACAAAATTTGATTAAGAAACCAATTCACCAAGTGCATTGGGGTTTTTTTTTACATTGTAATTTATGTTTTGGCTCTTCAAAGATACTTAGAATTGAATTTTTATTACACATTTGATGGCTGTAGTAAAACAGGATTATTGAGAGCAATGAAGCTACAGTGCCTTGTGAAAGTATTGGCCTCCCACAAGAACTTTTTGAAATTTTGCCACATTTCAGGCTTCAAACTTAAAGATAATGAACTGAAAATATTTTTCAAGAATCAAGAACATGTGAGACACAATCGTGAAGTGGAACCAAATTTATTCAACATTTTATATTGTGTTAACAAATAAAAAACTGAAAAGTAGGATGTGCAAAAATATTAGCCCCCTGTTCTCTCAGGTCAGCTAAACGACTCCAGATGTTCCCTGATGACTTCTGAATGATCCAATGTTGACCTAAATGACAACAATGACAAACAGAGTGTGTCATTTGGTCTCACAATTGCACATCCTACTTATCAGTTTTTTATTTGTTAACACAATATAAAATGTTGAATAAATTTGGTTCCACTTCACGATTGTGTCTCACATGTTGTTGATTCTTGAAAAATATTTTCAGTTTGTTATCTTTAAGTTTGAAGCCTGAACTGTGGCAAAATGTCAACAAGTTTTTTTTGGGGGGGGGGCAATACTTTTGCAAGGCACTCTAAATGCCTCCACCCGCAGGTATTTTGCTCATTTGCCATAAAATTGTAAAAGCAGAAATGTATTCAATATATTAAGTGCTTGTTTTTTTATATTTAAATGAAATGATTTAAAATGTAATTACTATTCTAACTATGGTGATTGTGCTGCTTTTTATTTTTTTATTTCCATATTTATTTATTTTTTACCAAAACATCCCCTAAAGCATGGTTTTGAGTTGCTTCAGTTTTATTAGACAAGATGGAACAAGGCTAAAACAAAAAGTCTGGCTGGTAATGTGGCATGTGAACCCTCAGCAGCAATACTCTAAATAAAAGTGACAGGCAAGATCATATAGAATTTAAGATCCGTAACCAATTGGACTGGATCCAAGTAAAGACCAGAGATGAGCTAAAAACTGCTGTTCAACGGAATAATGCTTGATACCATTATTTTTTACATCATTTATCACGCAATTTCAGGTGAGTAAAATGCAAAAATTGTTTTACATAAAAGCTCCTAACACTATCTGGGCCATTAGCCTCAACTAATGACTCACATAATTCTCTGTTCAAACTTAACTTCAATGCCAAGCAAACACAGTTTAAGAGCGTGAGACGTAAGTGATTTTTATTTGGAAAGCACATAAATAATTAAGCTGTCCCTTTAGTCAGTCCTGTATTCAGGTTAGGAAAGGTAGCTTCTGACAAAACTGGAACAAACTGAAATCTCTGATGTCTTTTCCTCAACTTGTTACTTGAAAACACTTTGGTGCAGAGGGTAAAGAGAGATGGGAGACACTTCAGTCTTTCCCGTTGTACATTAAAGCTGATATAGTGTGAAGCTGATTGTTCCATTTTGTACAGCTAGGAATAAACTGCTTTTTCATGCTGCAGTGGTTTCACGAGAGTCTTAGTTTTCCCTGTGAGAGTGACAGTATTAAATACTGGTGTGTTTTCATGCACGATGGGGCGGGGATGGATGAAAATCCTCATGCTGGCTGTAGAGGGCTGGGTTAAAAAATCCTGTGTACATTGTATTCATAGTTCATTTGTGGACTCTGATTACAAAAGGGCACTTTAACCACTGCCGCTTCATCTGCTGTAGCCGGTCACGGGGAGCTGGAGCCTATCTCAGCTGGCATAGGGCGTGAGGCGGGGGACACTCCGGGCACGACGCCAGTGCACAGAAAAAAAACAAAACTATAACCACTGCACATTAATCACTACTCTTAGTCTGTCCACATCTTAAGTAAAATGAATTCCCGCATTGCGCATAAAGAGGCAGGGCCCACCTAAAGACAACCTCACATAAACAGACAACTAATTTCCAGACAGACTTATGTGACAGGTGACTGAGGTTATGAAACTACCTCACTGTTCAAAGAATGTCAAAGAGAGAGAGAGCAAACAAATGTGAGGTAAGATTGAAGGTTGTGAAAGTGGAAAAAATGTGGCTTTCAAAAATGATGGCTTAGTCTGGCTGTGGTGTTTAGTAAACAGGATCGGAAAATAGAATATACACACTGATATTTTTTTCTTTTTTGGGGGGCGGGGGAGGGGGGGTTAATTCTTGCAACCTTTTTAGCACTTGCAACCTCGATGCAAATTAATTTTGGCTTTGAACCAGGTTACACTTCATAGTGAAAGGATCTCACGATCCTTTCACTATGAAAGGATGCAAACACTACAGTGTTTGCATTATATGTCCAGTTACATATAATTCAAACACTGTACACAAGAAAACATTTTCTTGTGTACAGTGTTGGCCGGCGTCTACCCAGAAGTTCGGGCCACTAGACGAGTTAGCTCCGGTCTTCACATTTGTCCTTGTCTCTCACTTAAGGAGCCGTTTTGGCTTCATCAAACATAGTGGTTTACTGTATATTCTTTGATTGTGACGGACCTCACATTGTCGTGTGGGGAACCCCGATGTTTTATTCACCAGGACCGAACTCACGAAGCCAGCGTCTACCCAGATGGCCACACTGTAACGCCGAAGTGGCCTCCATCTTCGCGTTGGTCCGTCCCACACACACGGTGCCATTACAGCTTAGTCGGACACAATGGTTTGTTTTCTTGTGACAGTGAAGAAAACCCCCCAAAAACAAACTAAGTCTGAATAACATTGTTTTATCTTGGAATTTCCACGGGGTTCCGCTAGATATATTTATATTCCATCTGTTCCATATATATACAGTATATATATATTTCCCTTCATTGTTAGCATTAGTTTATTTCTGCTTATCTTTGATCTTTAATCTACATAAATTATCAAGGCTTTCAACTGTAACATGCTCCTATTCTCATTCTAAATGACGTTCTGCAACAGATCCAATGACAGAGAGATTGTCTTGTATGCATAAACACAGACATAAGACTGTACCATCTGTGAAGAAATTATCAATAACTGATCTTTTGAGTTTTGTATGTTTCCATTAGCATAGGGATTTTTTTCCCTCGCCACTGCAACACAGACATGAATCATCTAAAACCTGGACATTAAAAGAATCAAAAGGCAAACCAAGGGGATTTCATCAAGGAAATTGGAGGGAAATACTACATCAATATTTGAAGGTGTTCAAATATATTGATTTAAGAATATAAAATATCTCAGAAACACTTAATTCATGTCCTTTCTGCCACAAGGTTAAAAGCAATTCCCAAACTTCATTGCTATTGTTAAATGGCCAGCCTCAAGATGTCTCTAAATAGTTGGTGGAAATAATGTTCCAATACCTCAGCACCTGATGTCTATTGACCATTGTATTACAATAAGTGTCAATATGATGCATAGACATTTTTTGTCTTCCTAATGCATAATAAGGAGGAAAACTAGATGCTAATATATGGCCTTATCAATATCAATGTTAATCCCCTAACAATGAGTCTTTACCTGACAGACTTCTTATCACCTTCCCAGGGAAGATAAGGCAGAAATGTACCAGTTAAGGAAGTAAAAAAGTAAATGCTACTTTTCTGTAATATCAACACTGTTGTTGTCCGTCTCTACAGGTATACATCATCCGGCTACTGCTGTGAGGAAAATAAAAGGTGTGCTTTTAATGAAAGGTGCCAATGTGTTCTAGCTTTTTACTCTCTCAGCCTTTCAATAACCTCTTCAGGAAACATTAAGAGGACTGAATAAAATACCACTCCGTGGCTGCTGGAAAGAGTCCAGATGTACGTGTACAGGGCAGGCCCCTTCTGTATGGTAGATGTGTATGATAAGAAGAATGGAGCGCCAGAAAAAGACCATTCATGCTCAAACGTGATCTCAGGGGTTGAGACTCAGCTCTACAGAAGCAACCACTTGAATAATGCTTTGGAAAAGTAAGACAGTTGTAAGCGTGGTGTGCCTGTGCAGCAGGGTTGTGTTCACAACTTGGCTGTTTGAAGTAAGAAATCGAGAAAGATTATATGACTACCTGTGCTTTGCCTTGAAAAGGTGAAACATCCTCTGGAATACATGACAAATGGTGAAAAGAGATGAGCGGACTGTTAATGCATACCATAAGAGGCTATTTTTTTATATGCATTCCAGGATGAACATTTGTTGATTAAGGAAAGGCAGCCACATATTCATTTCCTTAAAAGTATATTGACATATTAAATGTAGTCTTATCAGTTTTATTCCAATATTATATTAATATAGGAAATGAGTCCTATTTTTAAACATTTTTTGTTATTTGTTCTTAGTAGTGATTGTATAGTTACCTCAAGTACAAGTGCAATATGCATAAACATGTTTAATAATTGTTTAGGGTTCATACTTTTATAGGGTCTTTATAGGCAGTCATTTCCAGAAAACCCCCTGGGGTAATTAAAGCAACAATTTCTTAAATGTTATGCTTATTTTTAAAATATTAGGTTTGTTTCCTGTTTTGTATTTCCTCAAGACCACTGGTTGCATCAAAGAAATCACACGTTATTGTACAAACAGTGGTTAACGGCTTGCCTGGAAGGAATCTAATTTGCCATTGTGCTCTGGTATTGGCCTCCATAATG
The DNA here is from genome assembly GCF_040054535.1 of Antennarius striatus. NCBI lineage: Eukaryota > Metazoa > Chordata > Actinopteri > Lophiiformes > Antennariidae > Antennarius > Antennarius striatus. The sequence continues at coordinate 8,007,949 of NC_090786.1, read as the reverse complement.
TTCTGCTGCTTTATTGCTGGCAGGTTACTGTATTCAGCGTACCTGAGGAGCACTTTAATTTAATCTGCCTCATCAAGATCAATAACGTCTCCAAACAGTGACTCTTTGGGTGGGGTGGGGTGGGGGGCTACCCGTTTAGTCCTCTATGACTTTTCTGCAACCCTTGGGAACTGCTTGTTGCCCTGCCACATTGGAAATCAGGTGTACTTTGAGCTGAAGAGTTGAAACACTGCTAGAATGTGGAGAGGCAAGGCTTTTTATTGACTAAAAGCTCAATAAAAATGCATCTTTCTTATACACAGTGATTTTCTACACAGCAGGTCATGATGGACACCAGGAGAGCCCTGAGAAAAAATGATACGGGAGGGTGAGGGTGAGAGGAGTGGGATTCCCAGTGCTGAGAAGGAGGCGGGGAAGTGAAAGAGGCTAAAAAGAGCGTGATCAAAGCCTATATTTTGAAATCACTTACTTCTCCATTAGTTTGATTAATGGGGCCAGTCTCACAGTCAGACAGAAGCAAGGAGTTTGAAAAATGATACAATTACTGCTTTTTGAATAGAAGGCTGAGACGTCCTGCTTGAGAGGGGGATCTGGAGGAGATTCTGCCGGGTATCCTGGACTGACTGCCTCCTCATCTGTCCATTCGTCCATCCGTCCCTCCATCCATCCATCCATACATACATACATCTCCTGTGCCCTCCCTGTAGTCTCAAAGTACCTGTCTAACACTTCCTCTCATCAGGCTTCACGGGATGCTTCACTGGTTCTCCCTGAGCTGGGGGAGCGCGCCATAAATTGTAATTAATATATACCGGTACTAATAGCATCTTTCAATGTACAAATGACATGCTGTTTAATCATTGGATGACAAACAGTTCCATTTCTACAACTTTTTTACGCATTTCAGCTATTTATTATTAAGTCTGTATTGCAAGTGCTTCTAAAGCAACAGGGCAGCAATATAATGAAAACCTCTTGAGAGCTTAGCTGCAATGGAATGAAGACATTTTAATAAGACTTTATGACAGTTTTCTCCATAGGCTTTTATATCAGCTCTCATTTAATTAGATGAAAAAAAACTACACAAAGAGATCACTGGATCCTATTTTCAAAGAATATCTTAAATGTTTGGATCCCCTTGTATGAGAATAACTGCGGACATAAGTTTGTTCATATTAGGTTGGTGTTCAAACCGGTGTAGGTTGTAAATGAAATAAAAAAGGACAAACCTGACATGTGGAATAGACTTCAGTGAATATAATAATTACTTGAAGACACTAATCACCCTGGCAGGCTTTGAATTTGGACATGAACCTTGATCGAATTTATGACAGATATTGCTGTGATAATAATACCCACAATGTCCAATTATAGTTGCTTTTATTAGGCACTGTGTGTGGGGGTAGTCTACAGAAGACTAGGTAACAAATAGTTCAGTTCGAGTCGAGGTGGCCAATTAGTTCAGTCATCGCACCAAGATAATTAGTGGGAATGATGAAACAGGGAAAAAAGGAGGAAAGAGGAAATGACAAGGGAGCAATCATGCTTGACAAATCCTTTTTAATCCACAGCATTGGTGTTGTGAGCTGAATGCAGCAGGTACATGGCAACCCTACAGAAACAGGGCAGGTTAATCTTGTCTTGAATCCAAATCTAGTTTAATAATAAGAATTCTCTGTTGTGCTCAGCTGGGGCATCCTGATTATCACTACAGTGAGACAAGAAAAGTATGTTCTCCAGGAGTAGTAGAAGACCTCTGAACTCGTAAGTTTCTGCTTGGGTAAAAATTATAGACACAGATTATACCTGAGGTTGAAAGTAGCACTACACTGACCTATAAACAGTAGGTGTGGAGGAAAAAAGTGCTTGATAAAACATCAGTATAAACCCTCCTCTGGAGAAAAGAGAGAGGAGGAGTTGAGGAGAGCATGCATGGAAATAGAAGCAACAAGAAATGGATTCAGGTATTCATGAACAGCATTTCTGACAATTTAATTTGATGGAAGAATTGCTGATGTGATAAAGTTCAACTGTACATCTGAAACATGAGATCAGGGGTGAGTATTTTCACAATGAATAAAGCAACATTAAATGGAAAGTGGAAAATATGAGTCTAGAATGTCAAAAGAATGTTCATAACAAAGCCAGTTAAGGATTTCATTCAATACTCCCAATATAAAACCAAATCAACCAGTGCAATTATAAAACTGCTCACAGCCATATGAAACTCCCACAGCCATGTGGGAATGACTCAGAACAACAGCTTTCCATATTAATGTGTTGATGATCTGCTGCACAAATTTTTCTACTGAACAACTGTGACACAGTGTATAACACCCAAGATGATATGCGGGAACCTAAAATACTTTTTAAGCTAAGTAAAGGATGATGCAATTAATGAGGTCTGAAACCCCTACTTAAAAACCCCTACTTACTTGTCAGTTGAAACTAAAAGGTTAGCTGGTTGTATGTTACAGGTCACAGATCACTCACTGCGACCTCCTGTAACCCATGTTTAGTCCCAACTGAAAAACTCATATGCCAATTACAAGAAGAAAAAAAAAAACATTCACAAAGATATCTAATGAGATATCACAATGATGCTTTGATGAGTTTATATCTACAAGGCCATAGGTCAACTCCACTGTGACCCTTTTTTGACAAAGATTCAACACCATACATTGGTAGGATACTGAAACTGGCTCATTGATTGTCTGTGCTGCTAGTTTGAAACCGTGTGCAAGTTGTCTGCGTCTATTATTATGAAATTTCTGTGCAGCAACATGAACTAAATTTGAATTGAATAAATTTTTTATGTCAAGATATCAAACAGAAAATGAATATCCATCTGCAAAAAAAAAAAAAAAAGTTAAAACATGTTTTATCAATCAAATGCTATTTTAAACATTTCATCGTAGCTGCTGTTCGGTAAGAAAACACTTTTTTTTTTACCTTACATTTGAATTTCTTTATAACCAACAGACCTGAGGCTAACAAACAAATCAGAGGCAGCTGCAATAACAAGCTGTTCTGGCAACTTCCTGAAGACTAAACGACAGATAGACGAGACACATACTGACAGATAATTTATGGGCCTCATCTGTAGGTAAACTGACTTTACAATCTGCACAACTGTGTGGATATTGAGAACCGGTCTTCACTAAATAATGCCACCTGTTTCTATATCTACACACACAATATCCACTTATGCATGTGTGATATACTGATATACAGTGGCTGGTCACATCTTTAAACTATATGAGCTGGGAATGTAATGACAAAGAAAAATATATACTGTATATATATATATATATATACATATATATATATATATATATATATATATATATATGATATTTTTTTTTTGAAAAAAAGACGGTAAGCAAGTAAAGCAGGCAGGGAAAAGATAATAGGATGCCTGCACTGGATTTGAAATTTATATTCCTTCCACAGAGGCTGCACTTTAATTGAATGCTTTCCACAGTGCTTTAGGACTGCAATAGGTTGTGTCTCAGGTAACAATCCAGCACATGTTTTCAAAGTGGTTGGTTTCGTAATTACCCTTATAACTCTCACTGTATTTTGAGGCTGCCACTTGGGAATTGGGCAATAAACTTGAGCTTGCAGCAACAATTTCACAGACACAGAACTTTCCAACAATATTGCTGAGTTTTGGTGTAATTGCATCTCATATTATGCTTTAGGGAGACAAATATATGTGAGTGATAAAGCTATTAACACACCACGACAAAGAAGCTGTATTTGTTGACAATTCCAATTTAATAAGAGTATTAACTATGATAGTAGTTTGCAAAAACTTAAATATGGCTTAAGAATGTCTCCACAACTCAAATTAAAATTAAAATTAAAACATATGTATACACAAATTAAAATATATATAATATACAGTGTATATCAGATTGTTTGACATATTTTAGTGACTTCTACTGTGTTCGAGTCCCGCTGTTTACTGACTTCAAAAGAAAACAGGATCGGAGGGTGGGACAGCTATTTAAAAGATGTCTGATACAAGATAAATGACTAAAATTTCAGCAGGTGCCATTTGAGAGGTTAACTGTCATCCCTCATGTGGAAATTAAATTTTCCTAAGAGGGTTCTATGATATAATAACCAAACATATCATTCAAAGTTTATCACCCTCTGTCAGAATGATTGTATGTGGCTGCTGCCAGTGAAAACTTTACCAGGGAAGATTTTTGATGCTTATTTTGTACTGCAGCTGAAACATAAAGGCGAAGGTTAGAGTGACCATATGACCACATGATCAATCATGGGACACAAGTGCCACTAACATGTCGTTCAGTCACTTTTTCTGCTGCCGTCATCATTGATAAGACAGCCTTCAATTTATGTACCCTTAGAAAGCCCTCTGTCCCCTTTCAGATAATTGTCTGATTGTTATTGATTAACGGATTTGAATAAGGCATCACCTCAAATACACCATATTTCTCTTTCTCTGGTTTTACTTATTTATGAAAAGCCCTCATCCACAGATGATTCATGCGTCTGAAAGTAATAATGATTCATCAGCTAAAGAGCTTGCCAACCAATTTCAATGCCAGAGTTTGGGAAATACAACCATTTTTCTTGATTATTCTTCCCACCTATGAAATACTTACTGGAAAGGGTGAGGTTTTTTTTTTAATTTCTTTTTTTAGGTTTTTTGCTTTCCAATTTTGTTGGTCTAACCTACTTTGTTATAATGTGTCATGCTGAAGGTTGTATATTTAATGCAAAACAACTTCTGAACCTAGGAGGAACTTCACTGACAGAGGGGGGTCATCCATCACTTACCTGTCAACCTGTCCCGTTTATTTATTATGCTGAGCAATTACTGTTTTCTTTGTGCAGTCTACAGCTTCTCCAGGGTACAAACACTTTGCTTATTTTGGAGAAAAAAATTACATGGCTTTGCAGAATTTACTAATACAAAACAGGCAATATTTCCTTCTCTTCGTCAAGCCAGGGCCAGATTTAAAAAAAAAAAAATCAAAAATATATTAGATTATAAACTGAGCAATCAGACACAGCAATTATTTTGTACTGTATGCATTTAAGTATTAAATTACTGCAGAGAAATAATGCATCTGTATGTTACATAACAAAACAGGTTTGTAGAGAAGATGAGGAGAAATAAAGAGAGGAAGAGAAATGGAGACATACACAGCAGGACAATATAGAGTAAGAATAACACCAATAAGAGAACAGACAAATTGAGATGAGGCTATGAGATAAATACAACAACAAAAAAAGTGTCCATGTGTATAGAAACATAAAACCATTAAAATTAGAAAAATAGTGAGGAGGAAAAGAAGGACTGTCCTGTAGCAGGGACAAAAAAGGAAAGAGGACAAAGAGAAAGAAAAGTAGGAAGGAATGGGTAGAAGATGATGAGATGTAGGGCAATGATGGATCGTTTTGTGGCAGGCTCAATTTGTCACACTGTTACTGGGAGAAAAATAAAATAGCGGTGCAGTGGTGAGGGTCAGGGGAAGATGTTTGGGGGTCCAGAGGTGGCAGTGTTAAGCCAGGAGGGAGCAATGCCAGCAGACAGCAAGCAAGATAAACTCTGTACACCTCTTAATCTTCGGCCCGCAGCAGATGGTCACTGGAGGTAATAGTTCTCTGATGATTCTTTCCCACTTATCCTGCCCCATCATAGAATTTCTTTTTAAACATGATGTCAATAGCCCTGACACAGATTGTGCAATAACTCTGCCATAAAATATTTATTTCCACTGAAAAAACCAACGGCTTTGTTCATAGAGGAGGCTTTTATGGTCTCAGCCTTTGCTGCATAGATTCCAAAGTTTGTTTGATAAATTGTTTCTTTGCAAGTATCTCAATGTTATAAAGCTGCAATACTTACAGTAATCACTGAAGTACTTCCTCTAAAGCAGAGGTTTTTTTTGTGTTTCACCATCAAAAGCACCCTTAAAAATGTCATATGCCCTCCCAGGTCACAGCTGACTCTCAACACATCAACATACCTCACAGTTTTATATTTTATTAACATCAAGGCTGTAATGTTCATCTGTGTATGTGGTTTTCTATGAAATTGTGAGCAGTACCACAAAAAAATGTATGGTGGGAAAAATATAGAAATTCATTCTTTGATAGACTTTTTGTGGGCTGTGACACAGTTAGAGAGTGCAAGTTGGGTTTTTTTTTATTTCACATACTGCACATACAGTACTTCACTCAAACCTCGTGTGGCAAAAGCTAATTTCTATCCACTGACCTTGGCTAGCCTTTTAACAAATAACACTAATAAACTTTAACAAATAACACTAGATGCAGGAAAGTAAGCAATTCTAATTATGTAATCTTTTTAAGGCAATAATTGTGTCTTTGAAATAAGAAACCATCAAAATCATATACATTTGTCATTTTTAGGCTGTAGCCCAGCATTTTTAACAAAAAATGTGATACAATCAATACATATGAAACATAAATCCTCACTCTTCCACTGTCTGTTTACAAATTTTCTGTAGAGCATCTCCTATATAAAACTATCAACTGTCCTTGCTCAGCACATCCTTGATGCGTTATTTAGTCTGTCACCTCTATGAACTCTCCAAACCTGTGATTTCAAAGGATGTGCACAGTGGCCTCCATCTGTATTCTGGGCCATTCCGAATGAATCTTCTGGGCGATTGCAAGTATATTTCTTCTACGGCAATAAGAAAGCACAACAATCAGCCAGAAAAGCACTATTGGACTTTTCTAATTGTACCTGGCCTAACTCATTAGACACATGGAGGGGGCGTAGACAGAACTGGCAGTAATAGATCACGAGGAGGAATGAGGGATGAAGCAGGGATTGAGCATATCTATAGAATTGTACTCAATTGTTTCATCTGCAAAACGGAAGAGCACAAAGTGAATACTAGTCCTTACTGTCAAGACGTATTGTTGGAGCAACATTGTGTCCTCTTTTCTCTTTAGTATGACGACAACCTAAAATGTTGCAGATAAGATGAAGCAACATTCTGAGACTGAGAAAGGGATATTTAGCTGAAATCATGTCATGTTTGATAAGACTACATACAATTTAAACATTCAAAGTTAACAAAAATATTAAAGGAGTGAAGAAATAACTGAGGTGACTGAGGTTAATGATAAAAAACATGCTTTTGCCGGTCCGGTATGTTTCATTAAGTTTGGTTCTGAAAAGAGCAAAGAAGCATCCCATCTTCTTTCAGTACAGTAACATCAAGGTTGTTTTCCTGCTTGCCTTGACTCCTGCCCTCTGAGGCTGACTCACTGTAATTCCGATTCACACCTCTGCTGTCCCCATCTGGACCCGTCTTATTGTGGGTCTGACCCAAGTGACTATAAATCCTCTGTAGTATATTCCCTGCCATTACTGTCAGTCCCCGTCCAGCTGTGTTCACAGGGAGGCTGCTGAGTAGGTCCAGCTCCGGTTCCCAGCCAACATTCCCAATATCGAGCTCCCAGTTTAGGCTGGCTCACTAAAAGGACTGCTGGTGGCATGACTAACTGAAACACTTTCATGTAGAAGCAGCTATAACTCACAATAGTTAACCAGGGTTATACACACCCTGTCATCTTCACTTTATAGTGGACTCTATCTTCAAATGTTTCTTTTTTCCACAATGATTTCAATCTGTGACACTGACTATAAAATAGTGAAATACATGACAGTGAGATTTTCCAGTGAAGGTGTATCTGAGACTTTTTCATGCCAGAAAAATGTGAAAGAAAACTGTGAGATTTGCATTCTTTTGTATGTCTCTGTTTGTCTGTCTTTGTTGAGCTTCACAAACTTTCATGTCAATGACTGAATTCCCCAAGTACGAAAAGCCATCATCGCTGTCTTTTCCCAAAGCACCCCATAATGGCATATCAAGTCAGGCTTGGTTTTAAATCACTATCCACAAGTGACAAGAAGATGGAAGAGATCTTGGCATCAAAATGCAATTTATAGTAAGGACAGATGTATTTATTACATCTCACACTCAAGTGTCACAAGGTCTTTTTGTAATCAGCTATTCACAGGTTTTGACAAGTGAATCTGTTTCTGACACCATAACCTTGTTTGTCTTGCATTCAAATGAGTAGACACATTTTTTTTCAGCTTTTTTCAGCATTCAGAAAAGAAATGAAGTGAAGTCACTGGAGGAGGACATATGAAAACTAAGAAGAAAAAAAGAACAAAATAAGTAACTGTACTGGAATGAATCACTTTATCAAGCTTTGATGAACTCTTGTTGAATCCATTTTGGAATAGAGTGCAAACAGGAGGAAAGTCGAATTCATGCCACTCTGTTGGAGAATCAAACCAGTTGCAGTATATTTGCTTTTATTTGCTAGAGCTTTAAAACATATTTGGATGTTAGAGATATATCATTTGTCAGGGATGGTACTATGAATGGTAGACTGAGAAAGAAATAAGAGGCTCAAGGGCACATTCTGCAACTTGAAAACATGAGTAAAGAGCGTCAGTTATGGAGTGAAAAGCCTGCCCTCCCAAACAAATGAAACATGCAAAATGAGTCAAAAACACATAGTGGTTTGCAAAAACATGATTAATGAACCGATATATACTGTTTAGAAAATAAAAAACACACCTATCAAATTTTTAAAAAAACGACAGCGTCAGTGTGGTGTCTCTGGAATTAGGAATTAAACTAATAATAATGGAAACATGTTATTTAATAATAATAATAATAATAATAATAATAATAATAATAATAATAATAATAATAATAATAATAATAATAATAATAATTGGAAATGGTGTGAAAATAAAATTTGAAAACACTATAATAATTTGTGTTTTTTTATGCTTATCTCATCATTTCAATACACTAAAAGACGAGGTGTGGAGGATTAAAGTTTCATGAGGACAATGGTAACAATTTAGTCTGCTTGAGTCACAAAAAGTAACATAGTTCTTTTTAATTGCTGCAATGGGAGCGATGTGTGCTACAGTCGTTTTATCTTTCCACATTTGATATGTTGCGAAAGACATTACATTCATACTGTCAAAGTATTTGCACATCACCCTGATGTTAAAATGCATCCGTTAATTATTTCTGAACACAAAAGCCATCATTTCGAACTGACATTAAAAGCCATCCCTTCTTAAAAAGATCCTTTCTGTCAGATCCTCAAGTCTCTACGCACTCGTCCCTTCTGTCTCTCTTGCCCGCCATCTCTTCCATTAGATTCACCCATTACTGTTTCTCACAGAAGAGCTTTTTATGTTGTAGAAGCCCCTTACAACTCCCCAGCGTTTTCTGATCATTTACCTTTAACTTTGCATCTTTCTCCCTTTGTCTCGCTTCCTCCTATTGTATTCTCTTTATGCTCTCTCTCTTTCTCTAACTCTTTCTCTCTGTTTCTCTGTGTCTTCCTGTCTGCCTTGCTTTACCCTCCTACATTTCTGAATCCCTCTCACCTCTCCTGGCAGCAGGCATCGGTGCTTGTCACTCTCAAAGCGTTGTGTAGCCACCACACAGGAGGCAGACCTCACCCAGCCTCTCTGTTCCATCCATCAACAAGACTGCAGAGCTGGCGAGCCAGTTGTCACCACCCATTCTGTTTCCCTTCACACAAATACTTTCAGGAGGCCCCCGTCCCATGAGCAGGGACAGAACGTTATTGATAAAAGCAAGCATATCATTTGTATCTGACCAAAAGCATAACAACGGTTTTACACATAAAATTTAATTTTTTGTTAATTATAATCTCTAAAATCTCTGTGTGTGTGTGTGTGTGTGTGTGTGTGTGTGTGTGTGTGTGTGTGTGTGTGTGTGTGTGTGTGTGTGTGTGTGTGTGTGTGTGTGTGTGTATGTGTGTGTGCATTACAGGTTTGATTTCAGCATTGTCTTTTTTAGTTTTTAAATGTGATATTCATATATTAAATAATTCATGTCCAATACAGGTGTTTCAGTTGCTTAAAGCATTTTAATCTATATTGGCTGAAATGAATGTCACAAAGTCACATTCCACAGGGGCTAAATCAAATTGCAGGATCTTCACGATGTGAAGCTCAATGTTTGCACCCTTGGCAACTCATATGAAATGAGTTTAGTCACACAAAAATCATGAAAAAGTAAAATAGTTACCTAAATGTCATTTTATGTAAATGATACAAAATCATGCTACACTAGCACACAGAAGTGGGACAACTTAAAAGCTTAAAATCCAATTTTATGCTCATCCGAAAGCCTTGCGTGCCCAGAGTGAAGTTACTGATCATGAAGGGAGCAGAGAATAGCTGGGTGTCAGGAACGAGGCAAGACTGCAGTTGACATAAGACACTACATCCTCTCATAGCCAAAACTGAACAAGAAATGGCAACTGTCTGAATGAGAGAATATAAGAGCCCAGACATTTGGCACAAGCAGAAGACATTGGCAATTAAATATGCATCTTGTTCAGTATCTGAGAAATGGTCTGAGAGAGGGCTGTAAAAGTGACAACCGAGGTGTGACAGGATACAACTGAGGGAAATACAGCATCACCAGAAAAAGCAGAGGGGCTTAGAATACACTAACGTCTTATTTGATGTTAGTCCTACGAATTTATCTCTTCACATTAAAGTTATCAGTACGGCCAACCTAAAGTAGCCCTTTGATAAATTGTAGGCCCGAAAACGCGCCTCTCATAAATCTACCCTAAGACATATTTCCTTCAACGCCCAATGACCTTGCAGAGGAGCAAATCCGCACAAATACATTTAAGAATCTTACTGCATTCCTATGAAGGAACAACATAGCCGGTCAGTTTAGAGATATTTGTAGTCATTTCTGGTTTTGACACATAAAGTGAGGTAGTTGATTCGATGTATATCAACCATCTTCTACTGTGATACTGGAGACAGCATTTTGTGATTATTGTGTAAAGTTATTACAGCCAAAGGTTATGACAAATGGCACTTCAGCTGCATTCACCATGGGGCTGCCGCTACACCTTATAGTCACCTCTGGCTGCAACGAGTGACATTTAGCTGAAGTGTACAACACAATTCCTTCACATTAATGAGCCAAAAAGGAATGAATGAAATAATGAACCCAAAATAACCAATTGAAGTCTCAAGAATGCCCCCAAATAGCCATTCATACATTTTGGATTTCAGCAATAAAAGCTACCACAAAGGCACTAAACAATGTTTTATAATAGTATCTGTTATGTTGTTATTTTAGACTTCAGGGGACCCAGATAAGATGGTCACTGTCACAAGATATTACTCAGATAGTGACAAAGAAACCAGCATGAAGATACACACCTTTAGAATGTCCCCAATGCATGTTTGAAATGTAATTTAACTGTCTGGTTCTTCAGACATGGAAACTGGCCACAGAGTACATACTGACTGATTGACAAGTGTAGTTAAAAATTATCCCCTGAGCATGAAAAAACCTGTGAGGATTTTTAGATCCAGTATTCTGTAGAATTCCAGTCTCCACTGCAGCTAAACGGATTTTTATCAGGCTATCATGAATATCTCCCTACAAAATCATTATCAATCTCCATACAGACATTAACATATTTACATTTCCTCTCATTACCAAAGTATAAATGAATCTTTGATGAATTAACAGATTTCCACCACTGAATATATTCACATATTCACAGCAGCATTTGGGTACAGTGCCAAATATGAGGCCCTACTTATTTCTTTATCCTAAAGACATTCTGTTCTAGTTGAATAAGGAATGATGAAGAATGCAAACTATGAAAAGCAAGATTAAATTCTAACAAAAGATGAAAAATATATCTACAGTTTGTATGTGCACTTGTAAGTTTTCTGCGCCATAGTCTAATTACAGTCTTTCTTGAGACACATACAATATCAATATACTGTATATATACAAGTACTGTATAATATGGATTTTTTTTTTTGTTTCAAGACACAAAATCAGCTCTGGACAACAGTGCATTACATTTCTAACACAATACCATCCCATGTCTCAGTGGGATTTTCTCCAACAATACCTAAGTGTAATTTGCTCCATACGCAATAAACAGAGACAAACATGTGGATGTATATCTTATAGGTTTTATATTTTTTTTCTCTATACCACACAATATTCAATATACCATCATGACATTTATAGTTCCCTTCATCTATACTCTGTAACATTAACTTGTCTTCACTAAGTTAGATGGTAAGTATACTCACGTGGCATCCAGAAATGTCAAAACAAAGGGTTAGTCTTCTTTATAATGTGAGTGACATTCAAGGAAATGTCTCAATGTCCTTGGAACAAGACAACAAAAATAAACCAACGATGAACACATTGGCTTCTTCTTTTTTAAAGTGGTAATTTAGAAGAAGTGGGGTTTGAAGACGAAGGCAGACTCCTAGTTCAATTCAAATGTTGAAATGAAAAAGATATAAGATATAAGACCTTGCTTATGTCGAATGTGTCATATCATACGTCGATGTCACATCGACGTATGATATGACAAAAGACAAAACCAACAAAAAAAAACCCCCAAAACACTACGGCTGTGTATTTCAAGTCAACATTTTCAGGAAAAGTCTTATAGCATTTTATATGAAGACAAAAAATTGCTGCCAACATGTTGTGACATCCTTACTCCTCTGGCTCTCATAACAACAGCTGCTGTCTTAATCCAGGGAACAGGGGACAACACATAGCTAAATCCAACTTATTCTGCAAAAGTGAAAAATGATTTGGATCCATTCCAAAATGTACTGGGTTCTTCCTTGGCTGATGCTGCACCCTTCAAAGGTTCAGGAGAACTAGGCCAATAGGTTTTCCATAATCCTTCTGATAAACAAACAAACTGGAACCAAAACCGGAATATCCCACTATTCATGGGAAAGTGCAAAAGATTATCAGCTTGGGTTTTGTAGACAATTATCATCATTCAAACAACGACATACAAGAGTCAGAGAACAATCCATGTGAGTTACTAATGTATTGGCATGCCCTCACAGCAGTAAGGATGAAATATGAAGCAGGTCACACGGAGTTCAATTGCAGTTGAGACTTCAAAAATTATGTCCTTTTATAGCCAAAAATGTTCTGTTTTCATTTTCAGTAAACAGAAAAAACACGGTAAAAGTCATTAGAGTACCAAGTGTGTAACAATGTACATAGTTAATGTACAAGTAAGCCACTGCAAGATTTACACTACTAACTGCATGTACTCCTCAACACTGTCAACACACTATAATTCTTTATTATTCCTCAATGTTTTCACCATGTTGTCAAAGGAAAGTAAATTGCAGATGATTTCAGGAAAATCTTCCACTTCTGGGTGCCAATGTTGAGGTGCAAGGAGAAATATTTTGCTATGGTAAATTTGCTATGGTAAAACCAATTATTTTTACTTTACTGTAAATAAGTTAGGGATAGTCCTACAGCACAGGTTGTCTCTCATGAAATGTTTTAATGAGAGGGCATCTGAATGGTGATGAGCTACAACATATTCTTTGCTTCAACAGCTATAATGTTGATTTTGGAGGCGTAAATAGAGGATGGATAAGCCTCCAAGTTAACATATAGATAGCCAACATTGACCTTGTTTTAATGTTGCCTGGGGTTATACACAGTGCGGTCAACCTGTACAGCAAACACAACTCTCTTTGCGGGCAGCACAGCGAAGGCTGAATTAATATTTCATTGTAGATGTTCCTGCTGCCCAGCAACATATCGAATACATTTAAAGTAGAATATTGATAATTGAAACATGGTCCAACTCACTGTTGGACCCATAATATATTTCAGTCTAATATCTGCCATGTGTTCTTATTTGGACAGGAATCCTGAGGTACAGACGGGCTTGTCTCCGTTTTGAATCTTGTCTTTGAATCTTTTTAATCATTTTGCTGTGTTTCATTCCTTAAATTTAAAAGAAATGAAATTGATATTGACAACTACATGTTCATATCCATCTTATTTGTTGCATACTCCTTTCAGTCTCTGTATGCTCAGGTTGCTGATCAAGTGGCTTCAGTGTTGCTTACCTGGTGAATGAAAACCTGCGCACCCCGAGGGCTCATGAGCAAAACAGCCCGCCGCAGAGTGTCCCTGTAACGGTTGAGCTCCTCGGTGCGCATTGTGTTGAAAAGGTCAGTAAAGACTCGGCTGATGTTCCGATCCACTCTCTGCAAGGAAACGTCGAGACCCAATCGTGACGCCTGGTCCATAAAGGTTTGTAGGCCCCGGATATCTGAACAGGGAAAAGAATGACAAGCAACAGACAGAATAAAAGGTCTTATAATAAACAATGCTTTGGTTTAATAAGAACAAAACCCGCATTTATGTCAGGCTCTATTCCAAGGGCTTCAAGGCAGGTTTCAGTCTTTGTCCCTGCATGACTAAATAAACCAAGCACTCCTGCCATTCTGTTTCTTGGAGTTTACAAGATATGAAACTGCAGGCAGGTGTTGCTGTCCCCCACTGTATGTTCTGGGAAACCACAAAGTGGCCTGGGTTGCAGAGACACACATCAAAGGTGATATGCAACAGAGGGCTTGCCATAGACACAGCAATTCCAGAAGTGAAAAAGGGAACAGTCGCCCGTTTAGGGCTTAATTTGTGTTGGATCCTGGTGGAACAGCATCCGGGATGTCTCAGATTGGCACTTGTTTGATTAGATCTGGCACCTCCTTTGTCACTATCAAAATCTTTCAACATCTTGTTACCTGTTCCATTGTTCTTTTATTTTCCATTGACGCTGTACATAAATTGCTATGCTGGTTTGTAGAAAGGGATTGTAGAAAGACCATTGAGGTTATATCCGTTAATTTTGAGTGAATCCCTTTCCGCCATACTTACTGCCGGAATCATGATTCCTTTCCTTTTTGGTATCATACTAAATTGCAACATGTAAATGTCTATGCAGGCAGTGTGGGTTGGTAGTATGGGTATGCTTCAATTAGGATTGGTTGCCGATATATTTTAGGATTCATTTTAAAATTCTGTTATTTGCTTTTAACCCGGGAGGGCAGCACGGTGGCACAGTGGGTAGTGCTGTCGCCGCATAACAAGGCGGTTCCGGGTTTGCGTCCTGCTCTGTGTGGAGTTTGCATGTTCTCCCCGTGTCTGTGTGGGTTCTCTCCGGGTTCTCCCTCCCACCTCCAAAAACATGCACTTCAGGTTAATTAGCTGGTCCCAAATGGCAGTAGGTGTGCGTGTGTTTGTCTGCGTCTCTGTGTGGCTCCACGGTGCACTGACATCGCACCCGGAGTGTCCCCTGCCTCACGCCCTCAGTCAGCTGGGATTGGCTCCAGCTCCCTGCGACAGCAGATGAAGCGGTTGTGAAAATAAATGAATGAATGGGCCCACGGTGACACCAGTGTAACATGTACATTGAATGTCCCTGTTCTATGTGGTCCCCTTCATTTTTGTGATAACCCACATCATTTTCCTTTAAGGTTAAATGGCTGTGGGTTCACAGGGGTTAAAGCCTTAAATGGCGTCACTCCACCCTACCTCTCTGAGCTAGTACACCCGTACCCTCCTAGACGCTCTCTCAGGTCAGCTGACCAGCTGCTCCTAATGCAGCCTTAAGCCAGGCTGAAGCTCAGAGGGGAACGAGCATTTTCTAGCAGCTTCTAAACTATGGAATGGATTGCCAATGCACATTAAGCAGGCTTCTACACTGTCTCATTTTCAATCTCTTCTTAAAACCCAACGCTTTGAGGACATCTAGAGTGTTAATTTTGTATATTATTACATATAATTTATATTATTATATAGTATTTAGATATAACTTTTATTCTTTTATCTTATTTTATTTCCATTTTTAACTTATGTTATTGTTTTTTTTATTTGATATTTTATGTTATTGCATTGTATTCATTTTTTATGGTGCGTTTGTTGTGTTGTTTATTTATTGACTGTGGAGCACTTTGGAAACCGTGTGTTTATTTAAATTGTGCTATAGAAATAAAGTGGAACAGATTAGATTGCATTGGAACTTCAGTCATGCTGCTTGTGTCTCATGATTATAAAAAGAACTTTAAAAAAACAACGTATTCCATTTTCTCAATAATAGTCCTTAGACAGGAGGGAAACAACAGGGAAGTCAACTTCTGATTGAAAAAATAATGAATGCATAAAAGAAGCTCTGTCTATGAAAAGATTTTTATTTAATGTTGACAGTTACCACCTGAGCAATTTTGATGACCTGCTGGATCGGCGCCCTCAATGTGCTTTGAGACCTCCTGATTTATAGATTAGGCACCAAGCCCAGTTTGTGCCAATTCATGCCGCATTGTGAAATAGACCAGCCAAAATCAGTAATACCAGACTTCCCTTTGCATCCATAGTGAATGTTTGTGGAAATGCATATCTGTTAATGTGTGTGTGTGTCATGTGTAACTGTGGGTGTGCTTTCTATTTTTGCATCCCTCAGATCTCTAGCACTCTTGTACTGGGAACAGAAAATATACTGAGGCATTGAAAAGCACCGTGGATCAACAGAGATATGCTTAATGCAAGCACAGCCACGCACATTATAGATTTTATAATATCATGCCATACAGGCATGAGGCAGTTATATGAGGTATGAGGGCCATGCAGCAAAAACTGGAACACAAGCTAATAAGAGCAAAACAACAATCAGAAGAAAATCACTTAAGACTTAATTCAATGTGAAAATATTATTTCTATTACTGTGCTGAAATGTATTCATAACTTAAAAAAGACAAGTGAAAATATGCAATTACTTAGCTAATTGTTAATCATTTTGAAGACTTCCCATTCTCTCTCGTTCACACACACACACACACACGCGCACACACACACACACACACACACACACACACACACACACACACACACACACACACACACACACGCACACACACACACACACACACACACACTTGCACCCCAAAATAACAAAATAATCTACAGGCCTTAGCATGGAAAAGAATATTATTCCCTGACTGAATGTTTGCTTCAGTAGTTACACACTGTGATGCTGCTGCTGGGTGAAATCCTCATATCTGCGAAACAGAGTATTGGACAAACATGCTGCAACAAACATAGTTTTTAATACCTTGAACAGCCAGGGGAAAGCTACCATGTAGTTACTACCAGAAGACCCCTATAGAAACATCAGACTTAAAAGCCAATGCTTAAAATCGACAGTGGGCTTTACCATTGGCAATTGTGTTTGCGATGGGCTGGATATAGAAAAGCGGATTAATGTGGAATTAAGGGCCTGATTTTAGACACAAGTTTGACTTTGACTACAAAACTCCGGGAAGTTTTAGATGTCCAAACTTTACTCTTTGCTATATTAGTGGCTTGCTCTTAAAATAGTAACCTCCTGACCTCTTGATGGCTATCCGTCCCTTTCCAATTTTCTACTTAACATGACTTCATTATATATATATGATCTGAGAGAACAGGGAAGACAAGGAGATTGAGAAATATCCTGTGCAGTCCTCCAACAATCTTTTCCACTTCATCTCAAGGAGTGACTTAAGTGTAACTACCTCTTTATTGTGAACTATCATGAGAAAAAGGCTCTGAGGATTTCATTTCACTGTCAAGCATGTGCTGCAGTCTAAGCAGAAGAATCTGGGTAATGGTTCCAATACCAACCCATGCTTACCCAAGACTGAGATGAGTCTGTTGAAGCAATAATTGTTTTTTTCTGCTACAACAATATTGGCTAATTATATGCAATGTGAATTTTTTTGCATATCTGAAATGTACCAGGCACTGACTTTGTCACGCACTGCCAGAAGAGCAATTACAACAGCACAAAGAGGTCAGAGAGTGAGACGTGACTGTTTCCGATTCAATATACCTTCGTTTTACTGACTGCGGACATTTATTCCATGTTAACACTGTGTTTTACCATAAATATGAATTCAGCCTGGCTAAGAGGTCTGTGGATCAACTTTTATTTTGTCACTCAGGATTTCTGCTGCAGAAATCCTGAGCTGTTCTTTATGATATATATATATATATATATATAAACAACAAAATAAGGTACAAAATAATTTACAGGGAACAGTGGCAAACTAGCATAGTTCACGCTCAATGTTAGTCAGTTGTTTGCTTATAAAACCACTTTTAGCTGCCAAAATAAAAGACCAACTTTTAAATTAAATTAGTCATATGCCTCCTCAATAAACCAAGTTGGAGTTAAACATGATTAAGCTAATTTTAAAGTAATTTATGAGATTTTGCGCAGAATTAAGCTCTTCATCTACAGGAGCGGGTTTCTTAAACAGTGGCCACCAGGTGGCGACACTGTTTCTACTCAAACCCTGAACCAAACCAAACATTAAACGTGTAAACAGTAATTTCCATTTTTACTTTGTTTAAAGGCAGACTCCATGCAAGGTTGTGCCTGATAGTTAATCTTAACTTTCCTTCCATTGCTGGATGTGTTTTTTCTGTGTTTCATGTAATTGAAGGGCAGAGCTGAGCCCTCATCAGATTCAGCACACCTGAGCAGGCTTGTCTCATGGAGCTATAAATCACACATGCAAGATTCTCTCTCTCTCTCTCTCTCTCTCTCTCTCTCTCTCTCTCTCTCTCTCTCTCTCTCTCTCTCTCTCTCTCTCTCTCTCTCTCTCTCTCTCTCTCTCTCTCTCTCTCTCTCTCTCTCTCTCTCTCTCTCTCTCTCTCTCTCCTCTCTCTCTCTCTCTCTCTCCTCTCTCTCTCTCTCTCTCTCTCTCTCTCTCTCTCCTCTTCTCTCTCTCTCTCTTCTCTCTCTCTCTCTCTCTCTCTCTCTCTCCTCTCTCTCTCTCTCTCTCTCTCTCTCTCTCTCTCATACTGAACTGCTGACAAACACCTCTGTATTGTTTAACTCATTCAATTCACTGAAACAACACTTAGACCTGCTTGTTAATTCATAGGTCAGTTTGAAAATTTAAATGTGACATTCAAAATGAAACTCCCCACACATCCCCAATATTATTTTGCACAATCCTGGAGGTATGTGCATCACAGTTCAGGAATAGCAAAAGCACAGCTGTGTTGAAGATGGAGTTGTGTTTGAAGAACCAATAAAATCAATTTTTGAGAAATTTCAACCAACCCAGTCAATGGATTTTGCTAATTTTGAACTCTATTGGTTGTTGTCACACCATGTGTGTAGATTCTAATTCAGTTTAAGATAATTCAACGAGATTAAAAAGACAAGTCAGCAGAGTGGCGCAGTGGATTGTGCTGTTGCCGCACAGCAGTTCCCGGTTTGAGTCCCGCTCTGTGCGGAGTTTGCCAAAAAACATGCAGTTCAGCTGGATTGAGCTTTCCAAATTGTCCTATGTGTGTGAGTGTGTGTGTCTGTGTGTGTGTCTGTGTGTGTTTCCATGTGGTTAAGTGGTGCACTGGCGTGAAAAAAGTAGACAGCTTAACTACTGCAAATAAAAAAAGTCTAATGGTTATCCATTTAAACCATTTGCATAAGCTTCAACACTGATATAGTATTCTAATTAGGACTCACCAAAAGTATTAATCTTTGAATCCTAGGTGAAATACCGTCTGTGTCACCATGAATTATTTCATTTCCGACTGCTAAGCAACATTGATAGAATAATAATGACAACAATGTTTATTGCATATACAGTATCTGCAAATCTAATATAATACAATTCCTTAACATCACAGGGTTACAATTTCTCACTGGTCTCTGAAGAGGTTTTCCAGGTGTTTCTATGCTGCATAGGATTAAAAAGCTATTTTCCCTACTTTTACAGTTTCTCTCCATTTACACACCTCTCTGCATGTATTGTAGTTATTGTAGATATTGTTGTTTGTCCCTGTTTATCTCCCCTAACAGTTGCAATATTGGTTGTTGACCAAAGCTTTAAAACTTTGTTGTCCTAATGTGGTTATATCAGTGTCAGCGTCAAGAAATCGGCGGTTCGATTCCTGCCACACCCGGAGTGTGAGCTGACAATGGGAAGGTTTCAGCTCATCTCCCGAGCACTGCTGAGGCGCCCTTGAGCAAGGTGTCGTCCCCTTTACAAGTTGCTAACTGGAGGCGCACCGTGAAGGTGCACCCCTCACCTGCATGACTACAGGCCCAGTGGGTGTGTGTTATGAGCCTGTACACACTATACTTTATATGCATGTACCCACTAACCTGTGTGTAGAGTGGATTCTTAATTTCCCTTTGGGGATTAAAACAGTTAATAAAATAAATTTTAAAAAAACACTCATGAAGGCATTGATGAATAGATCATATGTGGAGGATGTAGCTACAGTAGGTTTGTACGTAACAGGAGGATAAGTAAGACTTAAGCCTGGACCAGCCCATTTGGGCTAACCACAGATTGTGTTAGGGACCAAATTGGTCTGAAATCTTCCCATTTCTCAGGTCGTGTGAATCTTGCGTAAGACAGATCTATCTGATAGGGAGCATAAAAAACACAAAAATCCAAACATAACAAAAATGTGAAACTGGTAGAATATTCAAGGAAGGCTGTGGAGGCTAGAAACACAATGCACAAAATCAAAGAGGAAACTAATAAAGGAAATCAGTAATGGAAAATGACTGTGTAATTGTTGTTATCACACGTTTTATTTTTCCACTGCATCTGATGTACAGAAATTGCTTGCACATATCTATACATATAATGACACATTCCCCATTAAATGTCGATGGGAAGATGCCTGGACCTCATCCTGCCCAGCTGTTGTGTCTGACAAGCCTGACAGGGTATATATAAGCTGAGTGTATGCATATATTGTCAGAAACCCATGCAATGCTTCTTGTGATGAGCATTGTGTGACATCCTCTTATGCACAACACATTTTGAGTGATTATTATGTTGCAAACCCCTTCAACAATAGGCATGTGGAAAAAGAAAGTATGTGAGAAACACAGCATGTAAATCATTAATTGTAATACAATCAACATTGAAATGCGGACGTATTTAATGATGCAATGTTTTCAATTGCTGTCAAGATATTCACACAACCCTAAGATGTAGTGATATTCATTACTGTCTTGCTACACAATCTACAGGAGATGTCCTCTGTTTTTGTCTGCGCTCAGACCATGCCTGTGTTGTAAATGCACTTGTACTGCTGGAACCACCCTCCTACTGCCCCTACAAAAGCAGCTTAATCAGTCTCACCTAATCGCCTAATTCTCTCATCCTCCAGCAGAGCCATTCACCACAGGGTGTGCAGAGACAGATGTAGCTGTTCCATAGTCTTTACTAAGCACATGTTAACTCACACAGGCCTGCCAAGGAGCTCAGTGATGTTCAAGAAAATCAACCCTGTCTTAAGATTTCCTATAATCACCCGACGGTTGCCTTTTATACGCTGCTTGTTCTGATAAAACAAAGACAAATTCATAGAAGCTTTTGTTTGCAAATAGTCTAACCACTGTTCGCCCTCCCACACAAAATCAATGACCCACAATCGATCAAGCAAACACATCTTAAAAGGCATTCTCAAAGGCATACAAGTATAGAAAACATAATGCAACCTTTAGAGCATTAGTGTGTGCAATCACGTTAGAAACTCTGCAAGTTTGGTTAGGGCCTACAGTGTTTTCTGTAAAGCTCTATGGATAATAACAGTGACAATGATAATGATATTACCGGGCTCAACCAAAAAATGGTTTATAAAAGAAAACAAAGAAAGAAAATAAAACACAATCTTAAACGACAATACATATCTTTTAGCTACAAAATGTACACAATGGCAAAACATCTAAATTGAGGTACAATATTTTTAAGAAGTTAATTTCTCATTCTAAGATGCTGACCATGTTGTCACACCCATTTTGTTGATGCAATGCACAGCAGCTCATTATAGGTGAAATTCAGGAGCCACACAGCTATCTTCTCTTTTCTATCCTTTAATTTACTCCAAATGTCATCTTCTATGTAAGTTTTTTGTGTACCATGACAGAAACTTCAAATTTTCATATTGTTGTTCATCCCTGCACAATTACAAATACATTTCTTTGAATCTTTGAATACTTTATGGAAGTATCAATAAAAGAGTTATGTATTAAGCAGTGAGGGCATTAGTCTACTTGTTTGAGGGTCAGTTTTTCGATCCCCAGTTTCTCCAGTCTACGTGCGAAACATCCTTCAGAAAGATACTTAGGTTCAAGATCCTTTTCAGGTATCTATTACAGGATGTACCATATGTGTTATAAATAAACAGAGCAGGGCAAAGAGAGCATTGTTTTAAGCTTTAATTTTTAACAAATCAAGCTATAATTTTTAAAAAATTAGGAATGAAGACATCAACATGTCCTTATCCATATGGAATTACAAACAAATAAAAAAACAAGGTTATTTTTGATGCATGTTCACCAAGTGATAGAAAATCCTTTCCAACAACAACAACGACCACAACCACAACAACAACAAGGCAGTCAGAGACTGCAACATCTCGTGACACCCCTGAATTCAACATTTTACCCTGACTTACACATTTTTGTGCCTCTGGCTTCGTGAAAATGTTCCTTTCTGTTTTGTGATTATATCTCTTCAGGATTAACAAATTTGGTGAAAGAGCGACAAACTATTTATCATATTATTTACAGTAATCTAAATGTTTATGAACCCTCCCCATACTGATATTAAACCACTTTCTATCTGTATTACCTTTTCCCACACTCTTATTGACTGTTTAAAGCACTTTTGTGTTTCGAGGAAGTCTGAGACTCACTCACAAAACATAGCGCACTTCTGGATGTGCTTTTTCTATCATCTTTCTATTTGCAACAGTTGTAAAGATATATGGTGGACCAACGGACGGATGGACGAACACACCATCACTGACAATTACAATGCAGCGCTACTTCGCAACAACAACAACAACAATCACAACCACCATAACAAATGAAATCCATAATAGCAAATAGAAACAGAATAGGTGAAACCTAAAGTCGGTTACATAAAGCACCTTTTATGCGACTGATGCATTGGAGGAGACTAGAATTAATCAGCTTCCCCAGCACACCATTGCACTTAGATACACATTGCCAATAAGATCAGGGAAGCCAGCTGTTTAAAATGTAATAAAACACACAGCTCTGCTTGTGCTCTGTTACTGCGGCTCCTGGTGCTCTCATCCAAAAACTAAAGGATTATAGAAATAAGGTAAAATGAAAATTTTCCAAATGGGTATGCTTTAGATGTATAGATGGATTATTCTTTCAGTGCCACTATCTAAAGGTGCCTCAAGCTACACACAGGGGATGTTCAATATTTTCTTCCAACATTTGCTTTCGTAAAGACTATTGCACCAGAAGTATATTGATGACATAGCAACTCAGCAAGAAACAGTTTCATCACACAGCACATAGATCCATCACATAATCTACACGTTTCATGTTCAATAAAGATGGCCTCAGTGTGTAGCAGTCATGCTTACACTGAATCTGAAATTGAATGTCCTGTTTTCAACAGTTCATGGTCTGTTCATGGTCTGTACATTTTGCTATGGGATTTTAAAAACATATAAAAACATTAAGTGAGGTGATCTTTTCAGTGTGAAGGAGTCAGAAGATCCCCTCTTCCTATAAAAAGTTGTATAACTAACTTTAGACTAGATTATTGGACACACTCAGGTCATGGACACAATCGGCTACAATCCAAATAAAAAAATGCTGTTTTAAGGTTCCCGTGGATTAACATGTTTTACAGTATATTTCAAATGGTTTTATCATCAGGATTTATAAATGCTATGACTTTATTTGGTCGCATGTGTCTACTAACCTGCCTCCTGAGGTTCCTTCTTTTATTGTTTTTTTTTTTCTTTCCCTTGCATGCTTGCTTACTTGGTTGGGTTTTTTTTTTATCAACAATCCAGCAACGCTGCCAACCTTCTAACCCTGCCAGCAGAGGAGGCAAATGTGCTACTACTTTCAGTTTATGAGCCGATAATGTATTAGATATGAAATGTTTTTAGTTTTATTCTAAAAATTCAAAATGTGTGCATTATAGATAATAGTATTAATGAGAACAATCTGCATTTTTGATCTTCCAAGTCCTTCAATCATTGGTTGGATTTAGCTACAAACTCTGAGTAACAGCTTGTCAATCAGCCTTTTTAGGAAGCACTGTAACTGTTCAGAAGGTCTTAGTCTGTACTTTAGTTTAGATTATAATTCAATTCAATTCAAAGAACTTTATTAGTCCCCAAGGGGCAATTGAAAGCATGTAAAGCAGGATTGGTGTCAAAGTGCAAACATACAGTGTCAACATAAGTAGTGTACACATAAACAATCTTCTTCTTTTCCTTTCGGCTTTTCCCTTCAGGGGTCGCCACAGCGAATCAATTTCCTCCATCTAACCCTGTCCTTTGAATCCTCTTCTCTCACACCAACTACCTTCACGTCTTCCTTCATTACATCCATAAACATCCTCTTTGGTCTTCCTCTGGTCCTCCTGCCTGGCAGTTCAAAACTCAGCATCCTTCTACCAATATATTCACTGTCTCTCCTCTGGACATGTCCAAACCATCTCAGTCTGGCCTCTCTGACTTTATCTCCAAAACCCCTAACATGTGCTGTCCCTCTGATGTACTCATTCCTGATCCTATCCTTCCTGGTCACTCCCAGAGAGAACCTCAGCATCTTCATCTCTGCTACCTCCAGCTCTGTCTCCTGTCTTTTCCTCGGTGACACTGTCTCCAGACCAAACAACATCGCTGGTCTCACCACAGTTTTGTACACCTTTCCTTTCATTTTAGCTCAAACTCTTCTATCACACATCACACCTGATACTTTCCTCCACCCGTTCCATCCTGCCTGTACACGCTTCTTCACCTCTTTTCCAAACTCTCCATTGCTGCTCTGGACTGTTGACCCTAAGTACTAAAAATCCTCCACCTTCTTGATCTCTTCTCCCTATAACCTCACTCTTCCACTTGGGTCCCTCTCATTCACACACATTTACTTACAGCTGGCTTCAATTTAGTTTAATTAATAATTAAATTAAATAATTACATAAATATAAATATGATGTTATGTTAAATAATAATTCAAAATGTAGTTAGTTCAAAACCTAGTGAGTTAGTTCAAAACCTAGTTAGTACAAATCCTAGTTAGTTTAGAACCTAATTTGTTCAGAACCTAATGGGTTGGTTAGTTAATCAGTTCGTTCAGAAACTAGTTAGTTTAAGAAACCTAGTTAGTTAATTAGTTCAAAACCTAGTTAGTACAAAAACCTAGTTATTTCAAAAACTAGTTAGTTTAAAACCTAACCTTATTATGGAAGTACTTAAAAGCATATTACTGAAGTATATTATAGAGTAACAATATAGTGTGCGAGACAACAATTCATCTTTGGTAGGCTCTTTGAATGGAATGTCATTTAATGCTTCAAGCATTGGTGACTTTACATTCTTTCTCTTTTCTTCAGTGACTTCAACTGTCCTCTGCAGCCACATAATTGAACCAAAGCTGACTTATATTCTAACCCTTTCACACACAAAAATGAAATGCTATCTTTTTTCAGAGGTACTTGTTTCTCTTTATATAGCATACATGCAGTGAAGCCTGTGAGCTAATTTGTGATATTAAATATTCGTCACCACAGACACAGTTTTCAAAGTCTGGTTTTCAATACATCAAACAATGAGCCATGTGTTCTTTTTTCACATTTAACTATACAGACTCAAAACTAAGAATATGAAGAATATATATTTAATAAACCTCTTTATACATCTTGTAGCTGTGGTAATTTAATGTTAGTAAAAAATAACAATGCCTCAGGCTTCCAAAACCCATCATAAAGTCTTGTGGAGATGACTCAATAATGAGATGTCACAGGGTTGTTCTTGCTGACTTAAGTCATAAAAGTCATAAAAGGCTTTGGCACCAAGGATTTGATGAAGGTTGTTGCGTCAGTAGCAATGTCAAGGAAGTGTGTCTTCTATTAGTCAATATCAGATTTACTAGTTGACTGGGACATTGACAATCATTAATGCCAAATACTGGCCAACTATGTTATTGACAGAGGTTGAGTAAGGCTGCACAGGGCTGCCAATTGAAGCAGGAGGAAGACACAAGAATTAAAGGGAGGATGCAGAAAATTCTCAAAATAAAGAAGGCTCATGACCAAACATCACATTAAGTAGACAGACAGAATAAGTTAAAAGAAATGCACATTTGATTATGTAGCCTTGTTATTCCTAGAAGTTGAACATCAAAGAAAATGTCCAAATGAACATGATTTATGCTAAAAGTAAAAACTAGGTAAAAATCTCAGTAGCTGGAAGATTGCCAATGACGTATAAAGCTATACACAGTAAAGTTGTGTACATGTCTACATTCAAAGAAATACAGTATGTCTACATCCAACAAGTCCTGTAGTTGTTGGACAGTTTGTTTTCTAACAAACAATCAATTTTAGGATTCTGATGGAATCTGATGAAAAAACAGAGTTCAAAAGGTTTTGGGGTTTCTTTGGTTGTTTGTTCCATACAGGGTTCAATAGTCAACTTTCACACAGAACTAAATTAACTACACTAATCATATAAATAGACTTCAACTAATCCAAACAGGATAGGTGTTGAGGTGCCCTAAATTAAGACTTGTTTAGTCTGAACTGACTGCACGTTGAGTCTTAATGAAAAGTGTTAGTGTGAACTTAAGGGACTGCTGGAAGACCACAAGAAAAAACAAAAAAACAAAACCTATTTTGTTAATTTTGATGTTAAGCTTGGACCAATACGCATGTACAGCTTACACTATATCAAGACACAGTGGGAACTTCTACATAAATTTGAGCATTGGTGTGATGCGTTAAGTGAGCGGCAGCTGTCAGGGTATGTAATTAAAGTGGCTCAACCTCAAAGCTTATGGCAGTGCAGTTTTTTTTTTTAATTCTTATAATTGTCATTTTGAATTTTTACATGACAGTGTGTTGACAGAGAGAATAACCTCTGCAGCAGCTTTCTATAAGAACATTTATTTACAAGATACTTACCGGTATATAGTATTTTAAACTCTAACTTAAGTCTCATTTTAGGGCCCAAAATTAGTTGTTATGATTAATCAGAGTTACTGTCTTGTCACAAAGTAGTGCCAACACATATTTACAAACATAAATACTCACTAGGTCATATCCTGAGTTGCTGTAGCCCTGCTTCATGCACTGTTGGTATTTTGACTGTTCTGTGATAGGGTTACTAATTATTTTCTACATTTCTTAATTAATCAGTGTGGACTTTACCACTGTAAGACAAGCTCAAATGTCAATGGTTTCAACTTTGTGAACACCTAATTTAACAGACTTTAAAAAGCTTAGAGACTATTTTGTTAGAACCAGAATTCCCATCTACTATTCCTCAATGGCGCACTGAGTCCCCGTGTGCCAGTCAGAGGTCTCATTTCACAGGGTATTTTAAGGCTATGATATGTTGCAGAGGGTTGATGTGGGATTCTATACAAGACTTTTTAACGTGATATGATTCAAAGAATGGAAGAATATTGTAAATGGAAACAACCAAAAATGCAGATCATGGACAAAATGGACTGAAAGCAAGAAACAGTGCAAAACCTGGCTAGCAATTCATCCTGACAGCCACTTATTCAGACAGAGTTAGTTAGTCAGACAGACAGGCAGGTAGTCAATAACTAAGACAGATAAACAGCAGTACAAAGTGTAGTTGAGACAGAAAGTTTGTGAGACAGACAGAATTGATAGACAGAAAGAAAGACAGACATGGCTATTGGTAGTTAGATAGACAGCCAGTCTGAAGGATTGAGAGCTAGACAACCAGAAGACAAAACAGAAGTATAGAGTAGAGATAAGTAATAGATAATAGATGAATGACAGCCAGACAGGTGTATGGCAGAGGCTGCCTATTCCGATAGACACAGACAATTTCATTCTGAAGCAAAGGAATATGAAGCAAGTTTCTAGACAGAAAGACAGGTAGACAGAATAAAAAAAATAAGGTAGATAAAAAGTCTGACAGAAACTCTTCTTCTGCTAAACTTTTGCGAAAGATGAGACTAGACTTTCTACAAAAAAATGCCAAGTTGGAAATTAATCAATACAAGCTATAACCGTGCAACATTTTACTTTTACATGAGATACAGTGACTGGCACATGAATGAAACTTGGACATTGACTGGCTTTATTTCCTTGAGGGCTTCTTTACACTATGCACTCTATCACCTGTACCTCTCCTGTCCTGAAAAAATAAAAAAGATTTATATCCCCTTTGTGCTTTAGTAAGCAGTGGAAAGATTAAAAAAAACTATTGGAAAAGTATCATCTGAGTAACGCCAATCCAACAATATATCTGTCTGTTCATGTCTCTGTCTTTGGTCTTAACACTCCTTGATCCCCTCTCCAACTCTTGCAAAATGTCAGTCAGGAAAATTCTTTTCTACATTGGAGTCATGGTGAGAATGATAAAAAAAGTGATTGAGAGCATCTAAGAATATATAATACTGCTGGGACACATCCTCATTGTCTGGGGCCACAAATGATCCAATTAAACTCTGCTTTATCTCTATGTGAACATGCTAATAATGGAGAAGGTACTGATGTGATTGTGTTATTTTTCCTACAATTAAAAAAAAAAGGATATAAAAACAATGCATAATTAAATAAAATAAGAATAAAGAATACCATATATATTTTTTATATATATACACACACACACACACACACACACACACACACAAACACACACACACACACACACACACACACACAGTATATATATGGTGTTAACATGTTAAAATCTACTGTTAAGCTCTACTTGTGATTGACACAACCATTTTGAATTCATTTGAATTAGTTTACTCATGGTAAACTTTTGCTTCTTGCAATTTAATACTTAAGGAAGAGAATAAGAAAAGTTCAAGGAACTCTTGACTAGTTTTTAAGCGCATCCAACAACAACAGCCGGAGTCAGCTGTTGATGTTGACGGTCCTGCATGTAGCTTATCTTTAAAGGAAAGGAAGAGGAGGGAGAGGAAGGGAATGTTGGTGTGATGCAGAGTTGTCGTCAGAGAGATTGTCACCACTAGCCCTACCGTCACTAGCCTTTGCTTTATCATCTGTGATAAACAGTAAAGTATTCAAGGCACAAAGCCTGATGCGCTGATATGCTCAGAGACAACAACAAACAACAACAAGAGAGGGAGATAAGCGTTGGAGATGTGTGGATGCAGGGGTGCTGCTAAGCAGGGGTGTGGCAGAAGGTGAAACTACTGTGCAATAGTCTGATGTGGCGGGGAATATTACAATTTTCATATCAATTTTATTTGAATCAGTGGATGTTTTGCATTTACATTTATTTAGAATTTCTCTTATTTCATTTTCATGCAATGATGTGAACATTGACATTTTTCTGAGATTTTTCTCTATAAGGTCATTGTTGCGATAGTCAAATGACAATGTGACAGGATTTTTTTGCCAGATTTGGTCCATCCATCCATCCATCCATCCATCCATCCATCCATCCATCTTCTTCCGCTTATCCGGGGTCGGGTCGCGGGGGCAGCAGCTTAAGCAGGGGAGCCCAGACTTCCCTCCCCTAGCCACTTCGTCCAGCTCCTCCGTGAGAATCCCAAGGCGTTCCCAGGCCAGCCGGGAGACATAGTCTCTCCAGCGTGTCCTGGGTCATCCCCGGGGTCTCCTCCCGGTAGGACGTGCCTGGAACACCTCACCAGGGAGGCGTCCACGAGGCATCCTAACCAGATGCCCGAGCCACCTCATCTGGCTCCTCTCGACTCTGAGTCCCTCCCGAATGACCGAACTTCTCACCCTATCTCTAAGGGAGAGCCCGGACACCCTGTGGAGGAAACTCATTTCGGCCGCTTGTATCCGGGATCTTGTTCTTTTGGTCACGACCCATGGCTCGTGACCATAGGTGAGGGCAGGAACGTAGATCAACCTTCCAATTTTGTGCCAGTAAATCATTCTTGAATGCATTAATTGCTCCCTCTCCCTCACTCGTCTGTATTTTATGTTTCCCTCTGGCTGACTTGTCAGGTTTTTTGATATTATAAACTGTAAATACTGGTAGGTGGTCACTGATGTCATTGACTTATACTGTAGTCCACTTACTGTATTATTTTCAAGTTTGTTTTGGTGAATATGTCCGTTTGTTTTGGTGAATATGTTTTGTAGTTGCTCCTAGAGCAACAATGTCACATTGGTTTGCGGTAAGCATCACTTATAACATCTCATATATACTATCAAGTGAATTATATTTATACAGAATTACCATACTCTTGTAATGTTTGAGATTATTTTAGATATAGGTCAGAATTACGGTTCTCATTGTATACTGTATATTTGGATATATACAGAAAGGCCCATGAAAAAGATTCTATATCTAATGGTCAATAAACATAACTCAACTAAAAGGTACCTTGTAAGATAAAGGTGTCAATGTCAATTCCATCTCAGTCATTTAAAATTCTGATGTCTAGTGAACATAAAACATAATGAGCACTTTCAATTTCTTTCTATCTCGGTTTTTGATGTAGACATTTTTTTTTTTTTTTGCCAGACAACACTTCAAAGCTGATAGATTTTGCTGTCTGGGGAGAAATGTCTGTTCATGTTATACCGTTGACCATCAGATACTCTCATTCATCCGGACTCACCGTAGTCGCTCTCATAAAAGATGATGAACTTCTGCCAGTATAATTCTGAGACGAGGGTGAGCAGGACATCGTTGATTCGAACAGGTGGACGGGCTGCCAAAGTGTAGCTCTCTCCATCTGGGCTAGGGTTGAACTGGCACGCAGTACGGGGTGAACCTTCCCCATTTCTCTGGATGAAGAGGTGGGGAATGTGCATTGCATCTGTCAAGGACTGCAGGGCACTAGCGGCTGCACAACCCGTGGATGTGACCAAAGCTAAGATCCCCTGGTTCATCAACTCACATGCTGGACAGGAGAAAGAGGAAATACACACGACAGAAAGAGGAGAATAGAGAAGGTTTCAAGAAAGGAAATGAGATAGACAGGAAAAAAAGGATATAGGTTGAGAAAAATAAGAAAAAAGAAAGAGGTGGAGAAAAATTGGGTCAGGAAAAGAGGAGAGAAGAAACAAGATAAAGGATGGTTAGACATGCATTGAAAGTAAATTTAAACTGATAAAAATTCCAACAAGATTTTTATTTCTAAAATATTTTTTTCACATTATCAGATCTTTACATTATTCAAGATAGTGTGTCCAACTTGGCTTAAAAACTTAAGATGCTCTTTGTGTTTGTTACTAAGGATTACATCTGAGCCTTTGCGGTTGAGAAGAGATCACAAGCAGGATAGGGTTGGTACTGAACTTGTATTATAATGTGTAGATAGAGATTCAGTGGGGGGTATCCTTTAATCCTCTTCCCCACACAAAAATGAGATGGCTGATTAAAACAAAAATCCTTGTTAGGGATAACAGTCACTTGGAAATAGCACATGAATAAAAGAGTTATATGAGTCAGGAGGTTTTTAGCAGAAGCACAGAGCCAAGACTGAGTGGGACGAATCTGTCACAAATTAAACAGGACATATTTATCTTAGGTTGTGGGTTGTGGTTTGGATGGAAAATAAAGCCTCCATTGAATATACAGTAAATGAAATGCTGCCCCCCCCACTACTCTTTATCTTGCTTGTAACCATGGTGAAAAGCTGTCAACCAGCACAGATTAAGACTGCAGACATATATAAAGTCTGTGTTGAGTCTTACCATTACAACTGTAATTTAAGAAATCTGTTTGAAATCCTCTTAGGGAAGGTCAGCGTGTCTACCAGGAGTTAAGTCCTATATCTTCTACAACTTTAAAATGTAAAAATGAATGGAAAAGCTGTTTGGTCTCAGTGATAGTCCCTGTGAGGCACCTGTCGATAGAGTATATTCAGTACTTAATATAAGCCATTTCATTACCTGATCTTATCAGTGGTCGCATTATCTAAAATAACAGAAACAATAATAACTAGAACCAAGGCAGTCAGAGACTGCAACATCCCGTGACACCCATGAATTGAAAATTGTACCCTGACCTAAGTCGCGGGATGTTGCAGTCTCTGAATTCAAAATTTTACCCTGAGCTACTTTCACATTTAACCAAACCATCAAAACACTAGCTTTGATCTATGGTCTTACTCATACTGGCCTTCTCCCTCGTCTTTCTATCGTATCCGGTTCCTGAATGTACAAAAGTTGAATTTTGACCTTACCTACTTGTCTCAAAGGTCAAGGTCATCATCGCATTTTCATCTGTTTTGCATCCCAAGTAATTGGCTTTTTGTTTCATCTTTCTTTCTGGTCTTACACTGGCTTTCTCCCTCATCTGTCTATTTTATCTGGTTCCTGAGTGTACAAATAATCTCATTTTCATCCCCTTGCTGCCCGAGTAATGTGCTTTTTGTTTCTATCTGCAACGGTTACAAAGACATTTGGTGGACCAACTATCGAACCAACGGACAGACGAACACTTGAACACTGACGATTACAATACATCACTGCTTTGAAGCAGGATGTAAAAAAACAATGAAATCAATATCAATTAAAAAATCAGTATGTTTAATCAACAACATGAAGTAAATTCAATTCATATGAGTCCATATAAGACCAAAAAGGATCACAGCATCTGATGGGTTCATGAAGTTTTGCTGCTACTGTGGTGAAGAAAAATATTTTGACTAGGATAGTTGAGTTTTGTGGTTGGGTTAGTCAGATGTGATTTGTTATTTTCAAATTGTTTCAAAACTGAGTGATAGAAAACAGATTAGCTACTAACCAATAATCAAAATGCCACCTTAAACTCTCAGCTCTTTTTCTTGCAGTTTGAGGAGGTTTGCTTTTAGGGCAAAGAGATAAAGATTCCACTTTAGTGCTACTAATTATGTTATCTATACTTTAAATAACTTGAAAAACATTGATCACTTGATTGATCAATGGCCATATTATTTATCTTGCTAATGGAAACACTTGTGAGTTATGCAGCTGGGATATAGAAGTCAGCTGATGTAGCCTTAAAACTACATTCAATAACTAAATTTATAAAATTAATTTATGTTATGTTGTAAAATAATGTTATGCCTAATACCTAACCTATTTGTGGCACAAACAAGGCTGAGAACACTATATAATTCAATCCTCTTAGGGTGTAAGATACAAAACACAGGAGCAAGCAATTAGCAGGAAAGAGGAAGCGATGTGAATCCGTATGCAAAACACGTTTATTGAATACTACTGAATTTGCATTTAATTTTGAGCCATATGTCTGTTATAAGGTGGATAGTCATCTTCTTCGGGGTTAGTCATTGACACATGACAGTCTAAGGCAAAATACTGTCTTTAAAATTCAAGTCACTGTTCCTCAAAGGCGAGGGTTCTATTCAACATTAATAGCTG
This sequence comes from Antennarius striatus, assembly GCF_040054535.1. Taxonomy (NCBI): domain Eukaryota; kingdom Metazoa; phylum Chordata; class Actinopteri; order Lophiiformes; family Antennariidae; genus Antennarius; species Antennarius striatus. Next base: position 7,974,636 of record NC_090786.1, on the reverse strand, counting down.
AAGGTATAGTTTTAAAATACAAAATTATTTCTGTTTTGCTGCATCTCATAGTACCACTCAATTATGTGGTCTTATTTATTGTCTGCAAAATATGGGGGGTAGGGCAAGCAAGGGAACTGCCCTTCCAAACTGTAGTCTGACATGCAATCTCTTGATATTGAGAATTTTAAACAAAAACAAAACAAGATATGCAGTTTAAAAACCATGACCATGTCATAAACGTATACAGAGTAAATTCAGTGGGAAGATGTGAAGGAGGAAGTATAGAAATAGAAATATGGAAAATGTGGCATTAATGATGAGATGGGGGCTCTGAAAGGAGAGGCCACAAAAAAAGCAGGGACAATACAAGTGCATGTTGAATGGAGCCATACTGGGAAAGCAGATGTATGTGTGTGCTTGTATCGAAGAGGGGGAGGAATATTAATGCAACAAATGACAGTTTCATCTACCGACTGCAAAGACAGGACTATATTATGGCACTGTAAATCAATCAGTATAGGTGCAGCAAAATATCATACAGAGGAAAAGCACTGGTAGTAAGAATGTCACCTTGCATTTTAGGTGTTCTACTTGACGTAAAAAGAAAGAGTTTAAGGGAAAGGTTATAAGGGTTTATTTGTAGCTTTTTGCATTAACGCACGGGAGACTGCAGGAAACACTGCACCATGTTCCATTCCACAAAAGTGTTTTTCCTCTTCTTTTATTTGCGTTTGACTCTGGGAGTGATGATGAATATGAAAAATTAGCATGGATGTCATCATGTACATTAGGCATGTTAACTTGGTGCATCATGAAAAACCGATCCCCTGTTCCGCAGCATGTTTTACATTAATTCACATCTAGAGACCTTCCAATGAATGAACCTGTGATTAGTTTTCAATTGAGGTAACTATGCCATCAAGGGGCAATAAGCTCTGAAAGGTCCCCCTGGATAGTGATAAAGCTAAGAACGACTCTCACACCCTTATGAATCGAGTAAGAAGGTTCTACAACACTTTACCAGAAAGGGAAACACCTCATCCAAACCTTAACCTAGCACGCCCTCCTGACCAAACATGATGAGAAATTGCTAGTGAGCATCTGACAAATGTTTTGGCTAGATAAAAACAACTACAGGGTGTCACCTCTCCATGGGTCCAAGACTCAACAACCGAGTAGTGGAAAGAACATGGGGACCTGCAAAGTCTGAACATGACCTTTCTGGAAGGGTCAGAATTGTGTCATGGCAACCATGTCTCTTCTTTATTGGATGGTTAAATATCTTGCTATGACAAAAAGTTTTAATGCGTCAATCTGTGTAATAGCCTGAAAATTTCTCTTTATTAATTTTTGTTCCAAATCTAAAATCATAAGGCACATGTGTCAAACTCAAGGCCCGGGGTCAAATGTGGCCTGCCAACTCATTTTATGTGGCCCGCGAGAGCATAAAAGGACAGAGTATCCAAAAATATATTGGTCAAAAGCATGCTTTGACCAAAAACCACATTTTCCACAGTGCACAAATTGGGACTATTTTAACTTTGACCAAAAACAAAGTTAATGTCTTGACTTGGGTTTGATGTTATTTTTCTTTATTCACTTGGATAGGTTGATCCTTGATTGATGGAGTTCTGTGAGTTTAATAACCTGACAAATTAAAAGGATTTGTGTTACAGCTGTAATATTTGTAACACGAACAAGTAATATATAGAGAGTTATTTAACGTTAAGGAGTAGTTACATTTGTTCTATTTTGCATAGTTACATTTAGTTATATTTATAAGTTACATCTGGCTCTTTGAGGACAGCCGTTATGCTGATGTGGCCTTCGGTGAAAATGAGTTTGACACCCCTGTCATGAGGTCTAGGTGGTGAATTGTCATCAGTTGTTAGAAAATATTTCAATAAAAATTGAATTGTCTAGATAAACTACTCTAGGTATCATGATGATCATTACAAATATTTTTAAAAGATTTTTGGAAGGAACTATGAAGTTCTATGATTCCTTCCACCAATCAATCTTATTCACATCAATACAATATCATTTATTTATTTATTTTTTTCCGGACATATTAATATAACAGACTTCACTCCTTCATTACATTTACAACATCAACAACATCCTAAAGATAAAGGGCTGACGGGTGGAAGCCAATTGGTTTGTGAAATTCATGGCCGCAGAATCAACAACGATCTCTCTCATTACAATATATTGTCAACCGACTCAGACATTAAATGTTTTCAACCAGTTCATACAAATTCTGACAGACGTTCATACTCTTATCCACTTCCAGATGTTAGCCTTTGTCCCTGATTCAACCTAGAGGAAAACCATGTTTACATTATTCCTAGGAGCAACAAGGTTTGTTAACATAGTAATCAAAACAAGAAGCTGATCTTGCCAGCGTTCTCCAAAAGAATATAATGATCATATTAACCTCTCTTAGCAGACACACAGTGTTTATCCAAGAATTAACCAGTTTGTCAGACACTTTAACAGTTACACATGCTATTGTATTGTCAACAAAAGATATCAGCCTGTTATTTAAAGTCTTAAACTTAATGTTAACCCTCCAAGCAGAAGTCCATGTTTGTTTGTTTTTTGTTCATTAATCCATGTTTGTGACATTGATGATGTTGAATGGTTTTTCAACTGTTCTATGGGATCCTTGACGTGTCCAAAATTGGTGTAGAGCTCCAACTATAGAATTGATTCTGTTGTACTGATCTTTGGTTTACTAACAACTCTTGTCCACCTTTATTGCTTGTATTACCCCAACTCCTCTGCACTCCTGATCATCATTGTTTTCACCCGCTCCAGAGAATGCTCCTTTGTTTTGATTAAGATCCAGCTGTTAGTCAAGGTGTTGTCGATCACTCCGTCCTTCTATAGTTGTCGAGCTTTTTTAGCAATATCAGCATCCTTTTTAGTGAGATTCTCATTAATGTAGACATTTTTCCTTTCAGTTTGAAGCCTTGTTTCGAAAGAGCAATTTTGTGTTTACTATTCTGGAATTTTATCAGCACTGCAGGTGGTCTCCTACCTCCAGATGGTAGAGGACAACATGTCTCAATCTGGACCGGATCTATAGTTATCTCCAGATCCCTTAGTTGAGAAATCACTTGTTGCTCCACAGTCTCAATGTCAGCACTGTGCTCAGTTCCCTCTCCTCTGGCCACAGCATGTGCATAATTCCTCGGCTTGATTTTTATGCAAGTGATGATCACATCATTTATACGAATGCTTTGTTCCAATTCATCCATTCTTTGTTGTCCTTGCTCTAGGACAACCAATCTTAGTTCTTTTTCATCTGTGTCTTTCTGCGTTTTCTTCATGTCGTCCTTCATTTTTTCCATGTAGTCTAATACCGGTTTCAGCTTTTCTTCCAACTTTTTATCAAAGTCACTCCTCAACTTACTACAGTTGCTCCTTAACTTATCCACTGAAGAGACCACCCGGTCGAGAGCTTCTTTCATATTTTTACTGTCATACTCCTCCGATTCCCCTCTTCCTCTCGTCAATTTGTAGAGAATCAGTGAGAGTCAGTCTGAGTATGAGTTAGAGAGAGATAGTGAGAGATAACGACAACAAGAGATAGAAGAAAGACGTCTGCTCTTGTTGAAAGCCGGAAACAACTTAAAATATGTTTGGGAAATTGCATCACATCTGAGGAAAAAACTCCAGTTGGACTAAAGGGTGAAACTGTGGGAAAGGTAATGAGACATGTGGTGGGAAGCTGCTGCACCAAGAGAACAGAACAACTTTATATGGGTTGACAGTAATAGGACAATTCAAATTTATCCATCCAAGTTCTTCCCTCAGGGTGGAAGTACTCAGTAAAACAGCTTGACATCTTGGACCCATGATAGCATGAAATAGCAGATAGCAGTATGATACTGCACAGCATGGCCAAAACCAGATGCATCAACCTGACACTGAATTTGTGATTGTGGCTGTGGTGATCGGTTTTTGCAATCAACATAAATATTAAACTGGTTTTCTGATCAAGTTCGCACGGCTGTAGTCCCACATCTAGAAGCTAAAGTAATGAGAATGTGGAGAGACTATCCTTATAATTTAATTTACACTGTGCTTCATTAATTTTTCAGATCTCCTTCTTTAGTGTTTGATTCATTAACTGAAGCCGTAAATTAAATTCATGGTTAACTTGAATAAAGGTCAGTTGATTAACCCTTTCCTTAGGTTTGAAGGGGTTTGTTGGAAACCCTTGAAACAATACAATTTAATTTTGTGTTTGAAACACGGGTCTATTTTTCTTTTTAGAGTAATTTTATAGAACACTTACTGGACAGGGGTCATCACTCATTTCCAGCTTGTTATCTGACATTAAATGTCATCATGGCACAGTTGTCTTGAACATATACCTTAGAGGAGTAACGTCTTTTGTCAAGATAAAATAATTCATAGGAAGATTCCTAAAGCTATTATACTATTTGTACTAATTTGATGAATGTATATGCTGTACATAAAGATGGAAACAGATGGATGGATTTGAAGACAAAAGTTAAAGTAAATAAAATGAGTTATAATAGAGAGATACAAAACAGCAACCGATGTATTATTTTTTTTAACCAAATTAGTCAAATCTGCCAACACCACATCTAAGCCACTCCAGTCATCACACATCATCGAAACCCCGATACAATTACCACTACAATGAGCTCATGTGTTTTTGCATAACTGTCAGTAAACTCCAAGAGTGGAAGATTTTAAGCAATTCTTTCATGCTCTTTGACTCATAATTGAATTATGAAGGACATCTGCTTTGCAGATTTGGGCTGATCAACCAAAGCACACAGTTTTTTTCCACATAAGTCATTGCTTCATCAGACCAGCTCAGCTACACATGGATGATCCAGAGAGAGGGAAAATCGTCATGAAGACACCAGGCGGAAAAACATTATGGGTTTTTGCCACACAATCTGTTTTCCCATGAAAACATAATGTTACCAGTGTGCTGCATCTATTTTACCAATGTAATAAGAAGGAATAAGAACAAACCACCATGCAACTACTCTAGTGGATATTGCATAAATGGCTCTGGCTCAGTTATTTCACAGTCCAAATAAAACTCATTTGGTTTGCTCTGACTCCATGCACAATCCTTTGAGTCAAAGGAGAGTTGCCCCTGAGCAAATGCTATAGCAACACTCCTCCCTGCAGTGACAATGGTGTAATCTTTCTAATTGAAACATATTGTAATATGTGATGCAGAATGAAATCCTGCCTGTTGTTTTGCTGAATTATAGTCCTGGTTATTTTTAGAATGAACATCTATGTATTATTTGAACCATGAAATAAAGGCCAAATCCAAATTCTCCCCCTTGGGCCAAGCCCTTGTGTCTTCCCTTCCATTTTTCACAATGCCATGTAGGGTAGTGTGTCCCGTTTCTCTAGGAGATATAGGGACATAGTCATCTATCCCTCCAGATTTTTTGTGGACAGACTCAAAACAGAGGTTAAAAATTCCCAGAGAAAACTTTCTGAACAAACATAGCATATCTACACAAACATAACATAACAAACATAACTTATATGTAATTTATTATGATCAGGTAGCATATGCATGTATGTATTTTTTTTTTTAAAAATTAAGTAGTTTGCTGCTTTTTTATGAGGCTGGAATGGATTAAACTTATTTTAGTTATTTTAAATGAGGAAAAGAATTTCAGTGACTATTTCTCATTATTTTATTTAGAGGGCCAAGTAAAAAGAGAGAGGCAGTCAAAAAACAAGGGTATGGCTAAATAGAATTGGGATTGGGCCAGTCTTTCCTCCCTGTATGCCTCTCTTGTCCTATCCACATCTTTAAAGTGACGGTAAACTCATTTTTAAGTACTGTATATGCTGTTCATCATTATGAAAAATAGAAGAAAACATTTTTTAGATGTCTAGCATCATCCCTTTGGTCGGAAAACTTTAAAATCTGTGCTGCAGCAGCTTCAGCATCCAGTGGTCACGTGGGGGTCATACGTCATTGACGACATACTTCGCTTCATCAGTCAGGGCGGCCATTGGAACACAGTGTGACCACTAAAGCCATAAACCTGGGAAAGAACATGGTTGCCTGTGAGGTGGTGTTGTGCCAACACCACAGGACATAAACACACAGACAAGGACCTATCCTTCTTCAGAATACCTTCTGGGAAGCTAGGAAGGAAATTTGGAGCAAAGATAAACAGGGTCAAAATGACCAAAGATCCGAGGATCTGTCACCAGCACCCGGATGATTTCCAAAGAGATTTGAAGATAAGATCATTTTCGGACAACCCATGGTATTTATCCTGAATTCCCAAGGTTTAGTGGATAATTAATTAATGTCTGGAGCTAATTGAGATATTGTGCAAATGTTTTTTTGACCAGATTATCACACGATTATGGCCCTCATGAAAGGTAAACAATATCAAAAGTGATAGACAGGTCATTTTACTGAGAAGATCTGTGAAACTGAAATAAAACATACAAAAACAGCATCGTAAATACAAGACCTATTATTATAAACTACTGTTGTTATTAATTCCACACAGTCCAACAGTAACGAATGGCAGTTAGCTCAATGATATCATCATTATATCATTATATGGAAAATCCCATTGACAAGCTAGCGCGTTATTAACTAGCGTAGCGTGATTAACTTTTCCATACACACAGTAAACCAAAATGGGACATTATAACTACAGTGGTACCTCTACTTACGAATGTCTCTGCTTACGGAATTTTCTACTTACGAAATTTCTCAGCAGGAAAATATTACCTCTAGTTACGAAACAAATCTCTACTTATGAAAAATAAAAATCAGGGCTTTGAAACAGTTCATGGAACGAAAACGAAACCGAAAACTTTATAATTTTTAATGTTCCGGAACAGAATCGGAACAGAAAACAATTGTGAACTGGTTAATACCGTTTTTGTTTTTTTTGTTCTTGAAAAAAATATTTGACCTCATGTTTCACTTGCTGTCATTCACTGGACGTGGGATGAGAGCGGAGAGAAGTAGCGGCTATCAGCAGCAGTTAAGAAAAGGGCAGTCTCCCAGTCACTATTTAATCATAACAGGTAAATCATAAAAATGTATGATTTAGACATTAACTCATTGGCTGCAGTGGTTTTCAGTGCAGTGTGTCCCCGTACTGCCAGCGCTTTGGAGCAATATTGAGCTATGGGAGAAGCACCATGAATATCTGCTGTTCAGCAATAAATGACATGGCGGAAATTATTCTTGTCTTATGTCATGTAGTGTTTAAGTAGGAGGCATAAGCCTTAACTACAGTGATATAACTTGTATAAAACAGTGGTGTAGTGCAGTGGTACTGTTTACTGTAGGGTAGGGATATATCTATAATTATAGTCTATAGTATATAAACTAATTGGTTGAACTGTGTTGTACTACCTATTTAAATTTAAAAAAATACACCGACATTATTTTTTAAATAGCTCGGCAATTTCGCTGACCGTCACGTTTCCGGGTGACTGACCGGTAATGATGTCGGCTTTTGGGAAACATAGGACAAAAGTCGAACCTGATACGTTAGTCCAGGCATCCGCAATCTACGCACATATTGGGGGGTGTAACCCGCGGTGTAACTTGCTCGGCACTGCCTCCAGTCCTGGTAAACGTGTGTTCACGTCTCTCATCCATCACTCCCACGACACACGCAGTTTAACTTTAAAGGCTCTGTTTACACCAATGTCCAGCGGTTGGAGTTCTTTCGTTAATCCTCCAAGTATGATGGCAAGCTCTGAATTCAGACGCTTGACGTGGTTTTTGACACAAGTGGTGGTATGGGCGTGCATGGAGTCACAGATCAAGAGGGATGGAGAAGCGGGAAAAAAGCCCCCTAGTCTCTTTACGTGAACCGGAACAACCAGAACTGATAGCCTGGAGTTTACATGTTGCATACTAAGCGTGTCTCTTTGCTGACGCCATTGTCGGGGGTCTTTAGCCAAACAAATGTGGTTATGCAGCACACCTGCGGTACAGTACCGGCATACACTGTATTTTATACCGGGTACTTACCGGAGGTGTGCCAGACGTAGCCTCGTGTCATGTTCTCTAATTGGTGTATCACTGCCGGTGTATGTAGTGACGTATTACGTCCTATGTCGGTGGACAATGGCCGATCTGGTGGATCGATGACTAAAATCACACAAAAACATTTTTACAGATTTTGGAACTCAGTGTCCACATAAGGCGCTTAATGTTAAAAGGCGCAGTGTTGATTTTTGAGAAATTTTAAGACTTTCAAGCGCGTCTTATGGTGCACAGAATACGGCACCTACATATTTATATTTACAAGGAACGTTATTAACCGGTTAAGGAACTATATTTTTTTGTTCTAACCGGTTAAGGAACGTCTGTTTATGGGTGGAACACAAGACTGGAAACATGATAATTCCATTTCTTTTCGGAACGAACCGATTGGGAAAAATTCTGGTTCAAAGCCCAGGTAAAAATACAGTATGGGCTGATACTCGCAGCTCCTACAGGTTCCTGAACGCAACAGTCTCATAGCTACTCTGTCATTGGCTATTACCTAGTATCTTCCTGGCATCCCATTGGCTAAGAGGGACCTCTGAGTGGAGCTAAATCGGTGTTTATACAGGGTCCTCGTCATTCAGGCCTCAACCCGTGAGGTGTTATGATAGTTTTGCGCAAATATACTGTATTAACTTTTTGAGTATTCACTATGGACCCTAAGAAAGTGACGGAGAAAAGACAAAAAGAAAAGACGAAAATAGTTTTTTTGTCCGTACAAACAAAGCAAAAGATAATAGAAAAGCATGAAAAAGGGATGCGTTTGGTTGATCTCGCCAAAGAATATGGCCGTAATGCATCTACGATCGCAACGTTATTAAAACAAAAGGAAGTTTAAAGAGTTTAAGGCATCGCATGGGTTCAGAAGGAGGACTGGAATTCACTCTGTTGTTGCGCATGGTGAGGCAAGAGCACATGAACCGAAGAGGGCAAAAAACAATGAGGACAATAGTTAAAAGGTAAATGACCATCCTTTTTATTCTTTACTCTATTGTTTGTTTTTTACATTATGCACAACTCTCATTTATTGTGTAATAATCTAAATGTAACATGTATTTGTGACATGTTTTGATGCATTTTTATGCTTTATAAAAAATTTATGTCGGAATTGTTGGTGGCTTGGAACGGATTAGGGCATTTGCATGGAAAACGCGTCTCTACTTACGAAATTTTCTACTTACGTAATTTCTTCCAGAACCAATTAATTTCATAAGTAGAGGTACCACTGTAGTTGGATATTTCTGTCAGAATGTGATTCAGATGAAGCTAGATGTTCAAACTCTCATCCTCCGCATAAATAGGTTGATAATTAAATGGGATAATTACACCCCCAGGTGGGTTCACAGGGAACTAGTCCTCAGTATCCGATGATATGATTTTAGGCAATATCCTGATAAATAATAGTGAAAATGTCGGCTCGCTACCTTGTCTCTTGCTTTATCGATATTGATATGGATTCACCCTGATGTCTACAAATGTGTCATTTCCGCTGTCATAACTTATTTTAAATTTCGTTTTAAGTCCCCCTTGCTCATAAAAAAAAAAAAAAAATGCCACCAAGCCTTTTTTTAATTATGTACGTCAAATACAGACTTTTGACTTTACTGTCCCTTTAATAACCCCTTAAAAAAGCAGCTAATGTTGTATGAAGAAATAAAAGATGTTAAAATTCGAGCGCAAGAGCACTTGAACAGCCTAAAAAAGTAGCTGCAATATGAAAAAAATCATTTAGTTTCAGTTTTATTAATTTTGCTGGGCCTCTGTTATTAGTAAAATGTATGGTTTAAAGCAAAGTTTATTGTTTGTTGTTTGATTAATGTTTCCTTGTTTCTGAAACTGGTTGACCTCAGTAATTTTTGAGTTGTGCTGGACCTTCAGGAGAACATTTAGTTTTGTCTGAGATCAGTCATTAGTACTTTGTACAAGCAATGTACAAGCAATGTAATTTTTTTTCTTGACATCATATTGTAATCTTTCCATGATGAACTTGACTTTGTTTAGTACGATCTTCATTTTTTTCTCTAAAATTAGAAGAAAAAAAGTTAAGATGTACCATTGATTTATATACTGTATATTCTCTTGTCAAGTTCAGTGTACAGTATAAGTTAATGATTGTACCATCAAGTGCACAGATTGAAATATTCAACTACACTACAATACACTATGACCATTGATGATTTACCACAGAGCAAGGAATTTGACAAATACAGTACTGCAGTTGAATGATTCAAAAAAGTTTTCAAAAATAGTGTCACAGAGCTGAAAAGTGATGGCAATGACAACAATTAGAGTAATTTTTTCATTATAAGAGGGTCCTTCCACTCAGATTTGGCAGATTCTCGGGAAATGGAAGATATGTGTTATACAGCATCTGGATCACAACTTATTTCAACATTGAAGTGCAAAGCACCTCCAATAAGAATGATTTCTCTCACCATCGCAATTTCTCATTCAGTCACTTAATCTCATCTGGCTCCCTTTTTTCGGGGAAGATAAAAATTCATGTCCATGCTCCCCATGCCTTATGCTCTCCTGCTGTCAAATAAGATAAGGGTTAGTATTGTCATCAATACTATTGATGCCATGAATGCCCATTTAATCTGAACTTTGAAGTGTTTCACTGCTATACATCTTGCACTACAGACTGGTACAATGTGGGGAAAAAACAGACTGGGCAGTGGATGCTATTTATTTGTAAAGCTTCCTTCTTGTCCAGAGAGGTGGAAATGAGTATGTGGAAATGCTTTGATTTTGGACGACTTACAGACAGTCTGCGAATAAACTGTAAGCTTTGCAGAAGTTACATGTATTGCGTGTATTATCGCATGTATTTTGTATTGGAAGTTCATTACAGGAGGTTAACTAATCCTGTTGACTTGAGTTTTTTATGTTGATCCTGTCAAACTGAAAATACATTCTTGCTCATTTCCTGTCAACTGTAGCCATCTGTCTAATAAAGGAAAAGAAAATGATCGCTTTGGTATGTGACAGTGATGGTTCTGTCAGCGACCTGTCATCCAGTGGAGCGTGACCATGTCCCTAGGCAACACAGAAAGGAAATCCTGATCTGGATTATCGTTTGGTTGCTGAACTGCACCTGTGTAGTCCTCTACAATGGCATGTTCCTGCACTCATTTCACCTCTTTCAACTTCTATGGACTTTAATCCGTGTTGATGCCTGCTATGATTGTTGTGATCAGAACTTCTATTGCGCATTTACACATCCTTGGGAGAAGGGTCCCTTATCTGTGGTTCTCTTATAGATTTTTTATTTTTCCCTGTATTGTGTTTTTGTGGAGTTTCCCCTTACCTGGTTTGAGAGTTTAAGCTTAAGACGGTGTTACGCTGTATAGAATGTAAAGTCTTCAGAAGAAAATGGTTTATTTTAAATTTGAGCTACACAAATAAAACTTTGAAATAGGAGGTCACTCTTTTGCTTTAAAAAATGTTACTGTTGCAGCACCTCTGTGTTATTTACTCAAAGAGTTATAATCAATCTTTAAAAAAATGAAATGAAATAAAAATAGATAGTTTATTGATCACCGACATTGTTTGCGGATTGGCAGTCAGACCTGGTCTTTGTTTCATAGCTCTTTCATTTCTACTTGTTTGGGTCCCTGTGTTGGATAGATTTTTGAGAGCAGGTTGCCATTACATCTGACCATGGAGTTAAAGAAGGAAGTAAAATAAAGTTGTGCTTTAGGATATTTTGTGCCTGCTTGTGTAGTCACAAAGGATACAACAAAAAAAACTGTTGCCTGGGAGAAGAGCTTGACCCACACAACCCACTTCAACATGAATACTACAAACATGGTAAGGAAATGGAATAAAACAGAATAAAACTGTTTAAACAGGGAGATTCTCCAAATATGGCCTTATCAGCAGTACTGACTGTGAGGCGCTGACTCTTATTCAAACAATGACAGTGACACTGACACTAACATTGCCATATGAACAACTGGGCCAAAGTACGAGGTAAACAACATCAGTGTCTAGTTACCTACATTTTAACTGTTGAACAAATGGTGGACTGGTGATGGTGTTTTGCCGTACAAAAGATTACCGTCATATGAACATTTCTATTAAAACAAGGACATAACAGTATTTCTGACACTTTTATATTAAGACATTAAAATGAACACCAATCCCTGTTGTTCCTCTCTCTGCTTGTTCCAGAGAGAGGGCTTTTGACTCTCTGTCACATATTCTCTCATCAATTTAGCACAATTACTATTCCTTCAAGGGCAAATATGGTCAGTCTGTGCATAGCCCTTTCCATAATGGTATGTGCCTTCCTGTATTAATTTTATGATTGCCAATACAAGACTGTTAGCTTGCAACTATTAGCATGCAGCAATGCAGGCTGGACTAAGATATTTAGTGAAAGCACTCAGCTGAATTTTGAAACAGAAGAGGAGGAAGTTTGGATTTTGTGAAAACTGATTGTGATGATGTCATCAAGAAAGACTGATAGTGAAATAATTATGACTAATTCACCTTTGCGGCAGAGACAGGCTGGTTTTCTGGTTGTCTGATGCTACCTGAATTTCTCCCTTGGTATTGTGCCATTACTTCAGATATTTATGGACACTGAAATGCAAAGTTATTCTGAATCTCAGCCCATCCTGTCCAGTCTCTTATCCTCTAATTTCCATGACAACACTAACATGTGGTTTATGTGATAACAGTTTAAAGGGGTAGCTGAAGGGCTCAGAGTAAAACCACTTTACGTGTCTAAATGATTTATAGTTCTCAGCTGACATCTCACTGACAAGTTTCTTGATTCTTCTGGCAACCTGTGAGTTCACTTTAGAAGTCGACTCAATCCATCTGCTGCAGCTAATATTTCTCAAGAAAGAGGATGTGGTTTTGCACATCACTGTAAAGGCGTGTATTGAATCTTGGGGAACCAAGAAGAAATCATTTCTGACAGAGTTTAACCACTATGATCCACTTGTTCAAAATCGATAAATTGTTACAGATAGCTTGTACTTTAGCGTGAGGTATGTCATGTGACAAGGAATGGAATGACGCAAACTGACATGCAATCCTTTATTTATTGTTGCAATCTATTCGTCTATCTAGATAGAAGCGCTTTTGTTGCTGATGTTCTGTATTGTGAGGCTTGTGAGTTACTGCTTATATGATTCAACAACATTGCTTATTTTTGCTGATAAAACCTTCAGCACGTCAGCTTTTTGATCACCAGAACTGAGACTCTGGACTTAGTAATATGGTGGGGACTGCTCCGACAAAAACCAACCACTTACCTAGGCTTCTGTTGGCTCAGAAAAGCACGACCGTCTTTTCCCACAGCTTGCACCAAGCTCTTCATGAGAGGAAATGCAAGCTTAATTACAAATAGGTGTTCCCCTACTTCAAAGCAATTCATCCAAATCAACTACTAAGATTGATATCAACCTGGAGGAATAGCCCTCTTCTTAAATGTTAAATTAGCATAATGATTTTAACTTATTATATTGCTGATTCCTTCCAGAGTTCAGGACTGCATTCATTCAGTGTCAGGAAGTTAAAGTCGCATGGCCTGTGCTATTTGGCTCTCGACAGATACTTGAGTAATTATCTACCTTGTGCCTCTGAATGTGCATACACCACAATTAATATGTAACTCGTGCATCAAAGTACTCTAAATGCTGCACAGTTAGGATCAAATGCGGAATTTTGGACTGATAATTACATCCCGCTTGAAAGCGATGATGTATCGTAATTGTCAGCGTTTGTCTGTTCATCCGTCCGTTCTTCCGTTAGTCCCCCAAATATCTTCTCAACCATTGACTGATAAATACAGCCGCAAGAGGGCACAAGCCAGAGTCTTATTGTGCCAGTCCCAAGCCCGGATAAATACAGAAGGTTGTGTCAGGAAGGTCATCCGATGTAAAACTTTTGCCAATCAAATGTGAATCAAAACTTTGCCTTCCATACCGGATCGGTCGAGACCCGGGTTAACAACGACCGCCATCGGTGCTGTTAACCTACAGGGTGCCGGTGGAAGTTGGACTACTGTTGGTCGAAGAAGGAGAGGAGGAAAGTGTGTTCCTAGGAACAGAGAGAAGAGGAACGCCAAGAGTATAGGACTGAGAGTAGGTACGTTAAATGTTGGAACTGTGACAGGAAAAGGTAGAGAGTTGGTTGACATGATGCAGAGGAGAAAGGTAAACACTGTGTGTCTAGGAGACCAGGTGTAAAGGTAGCACCGTTAAAAGTTTAAGAACCGAGTTCAAGTTGTTCTATCATGGTGTAGATAGGAATAGAAATGGATTAGGAGTTATCCTGAAGGAGGACTTTGTTAGGAATGTCCTGGAGGTAAAAAGAGTATCAGATAGAGTGATGAGTCTGAAGCTAGAAATCGAAGGTGTGATTTTCAATGTTGTTAGTGGGTATGCTCCACAGGTAGGATGTGAGCTGCAGGAGAAGGTGAAATTCTGGTTGGAATTTGATAAAGTGATGAAGAGCATACCTAGAAGAGAGTTTTCTATGGTGCAGACTTCAATGGCCATGTTGGTGCAGGAAACAGAGGTGATCAGGAGGTGATGGGCAGGTTTGGTATCCAGGAGAGGAATTTAGCACAGAGGTAGTTGACTTTGCAAAAGTGATGGACACAGCTGTAGTTGAATACTTTCTTCCAGAAGAGGCAGAAACATAGGGTGACCTATAAGAGTGGAGGTAGGAGCACGCAGGCAGACTACATCTTGTGAAGACGGTGTAATCTGAAGGAGATCACTGACTGCAAAGTAGTGACTGCAAAATTGTGCAAAGTTGTATGACTTTTGAAGGAGTTAAGACAGCCTCTGGGTGGTCAGGAGGTGCTTCCAGATGACTGGAAAACTACAGATAATGTGATCAGGGAGACAGGTAGGAGAGTACTTGGTGTGTCATCTGGAAGGAAAGTAGATAAAGAGACTCGGTAGTGGAATGAGGAGGTGCAGGAGTGTATATAGAGAAAGAGGTTACCTAAGAAGAAATGGGACACTGAGACAGGAGTACAGGGAGATGCAGTGTAAGGTGAAAGTAGAGGTAGCAAAGGCCAAACAAGGGGCTTATGCTAGGTTGGACAGTAAGGAGGGACTGATCTATACAGGTTGGCAGGATAGAGTGACAGAGATGGGAAGGACATGCTACTAGGGGAGTGCTGGTTCTGCCTCATTTGGTTCTGCTGTGGTTTTGGGGTTTTGCCAGAGTAACCTTAGACTATAACTTTTTTTAGCTCAATGACTTAGGCACTGTTTGGTCTGTCCTCAGAGCGGTGGATCCTCAGCAATCGGTGACCTCTGTGTGTTTCATCGGCTGGTGATGACTCTCTACTGGATGGATCAGCGTGCCTTTGTCATACATTTATTATTGTTACTGTTATTGTTACTGTTATTATTATTGTGTTGTTAATCTGTACATGCGGTATCTACTGCTTCGTCTGTCCACTCCTGGAAGAGGGGTCCCTCCTCTGCAGTCTTCCTGAGGTTTCTCCCATCCATTTTTTCCCCTGTTAAAAGGGTTTTGGGGGGAGTTGTTCCTTATCCGATGCGAGGGTCGCACTGCTTGCAGTGCACAAAGGTCAGAGGGATATCGTCCATGTGCAGATTGTAAAGCACTTTGAGACATTGTTTGTGAATCTGGGCTATATAAAAATAAATAAACTTGAAACTTGAAACATGCAGCAGGTTAGTGTGATTAAGGATAGGGATGAAAGTGTATTGACAGGTGCAAGTACTGTGATAGGAAGATGGAAAGTGTACTTTTGAGAGCTGATGAATGAGGAAAATGAGAGAGAACCAAGATTTGAAGAGGTAGCTGTTGTGGACCATGAAGTAGCAAAGATTACTCAGGATGAAGTGAGGAGGGCATTGAAGAGGATGAAGAGTGGAAAGGCACTCGATCCTGACGATAAACCTGTAGAGGTAGGGAAGTATCTATGAGAAATGGCAGAAGAGTTTCTGACTGGGTTGTTCAACAGGATCTTAGATAGTGAGAAGATGCCCTAGGAATACAATGAAGTTATGGGAAAGAGTAGTTGAAGCTAGACTAAGGGCAGAAGTGAGCATTTGTGAGCAGCAGTATAGTTTCATGCCACAAAAGAGGACTACAGATGCAGTATTTGATTTGAGGATGTTGATAGAGAAGTACAGAGAAAGCCAGGGGGAGCTAAATTGTGTTTTTGTAGATCTGGAGAAAGCTTATGACAGGGTGCCCAGAGAGGAACTGTGGTATTGTATGAGGAACTCTGGAGTAGCAGAGAAGTATGTTAGAGCAGTGCAGGGCATGTATGAGGAATGTAAGACAGTGGTGATGTGTGCTGTAGGTGTGACAGAGGAGTTCAAGGTGGAGGTGGGACTGCATCAGGGATCAGTTCTGAGCCCCTTCTTGTTTGCTATGGTGATGGACAGGCTGACAGATGAGGTTAGACAGGAATATCCATGGACTATGATGTTTCTAGATGACATTGTGATCTGTAGTGAGAGCAGGGAATTGGAGAAGCTAGAGAGGTTGGTTAATGGATTGGCTTAACACCATTGAAGATTTGCATTTTATCAGCCATTGTATGCAATTTCATACAGTGATCTATAGCTCTAATTAAAACATTTGATTCTGCTTTAATGATGTGTTAGTCAAAAAAACATTTTTTTCTCTGTGAGTGTATACCCTAAAAATAGACATGCATTTTAAAAGAGGCACACAAAAATGATATCTCATTTAACACCTAATGTCACACCTAATGTTTTAAGATGAGTTTAATGGTGTGAGCTAAATTAAACAAGCAGCACTGAAGCCGAAGGAGGACCATTTATCTAACCCTTTCTTCCGTCTAAATGTTTTTCTCATTGGGGGGTTGGTATGAGTCATTTATGTCAATGTCAATTTATTATCAGACCTTTGCTATTCATAGTACAAACAAGAACCAATGCAGTCAGAGACTGCAACACACCGCGACAGAATTCAAAATTTTACCCTGACCTACTTGCATAGCTCAAAGATCAAGCTAAGTGGTCTGACTTACTTTCATAGATCAAAGCACTAGCCTTTGATGTACGGTCCTACTCACACTGGCCTTCTCCCTTGTCTTTCTATGTTATACAGATCCTCAG